>NW_027421908.1:1250235-1875353 GCF_037893015.1 Macrotis lagotis
AAGGAAGGCACGGTCAGGCGAGATAAGGCTAAGGCACGACAACGCAAGGCTAGGCAATGCAGGGAAGGCAAGCAAAGAGTAACGGAAGGTAAGGAAGGCAAGGGAAAGCAAGGAAAGGCAATGGTAACGGAAGGAACGGCACGGCAAGGGGAAACAAGTCTAATGCACGACAACGCACGCTAGGCAATGCACGGCAAGGCAAGGAAAGGGTAACGCGTGGGAAAGCACGGTCAGGGGAGGCAAGGCTAAGGCACGACAACGCAAGGCTTGGCAATGCACGGAAGGCAAGCAAAGAGTAATGGAAGGTAAGGAAGGCAAGGGAAAGAAAAGAAAGGCAAGTGTAACGGACGGAACGGCACGGCAAGGGGAAACAAGCCTAAGGCACGACAACGCACGCTAGGCAATGCACGGCAAGGCAAGGAAAGGGTAACGCATGGGAAAGCACGGTCAGGCGAGGCAAGGCTAAGGAAAGCCAACGCAAGGCTAGGCAATGCACGGAAAGCAAGCAAGGAGTAACGGAATGCAAGGAAGGAAAGGGAAAGCAAGGGAAGGCAAGGGTAACGAAAGGAACGGCACGGCAAAGGGTAACAAGGCTAAGGCACGACAACACACGGCTAGGAAATGCACGGCAAGGCAAGGAAAGGGTAACGCAAGGCAAGGCACGGTGAGGCTAGGCAAGGTTAATGCACGACAACGCAAGGCTAGGCAATGCACGACAATGCAAGGAAAGCTTAAAGCAAAGGAAGGCACGGTCAGGCGAGATAAGGCTAAGGCACGACAACGCAAGGCTAGGCAATGCAGGGAAGGCAAGCAAAGAGTAACGGAAGGTAAGGAAGGCAAGGGAAAGCAAGGAAAGGCAAGTGTAACGGAAGGAACGGCACGGCAAGGGGAAACAATGCTAAGGCACGACAACGCACGCTAGGCAATGCACGGCAAGGCAAGGAAAGGGTAAGGCATGGGAAAGCACGGTCAGGGGAGGCAAGGCTAAGGCACGACAACGCAAGGCTTGGCAATGCACGGAAGGCAAGCAAAGAGTAATGGAAGGTAAGGAAGGCAAGGGAAAGCAAAGAAAGGCAAGTGTAACGGACGGAACGGCACGGCAAGGGGAAACAAGGCTAAGGCACGACAACGCACGCTAGGCAATGCACGGCAAGGCAAGGAAAGGGTAACGCATGGGAAAGCACGGTCAGGCGAGGCAAGGCTAAGGAAAGCCAACGCAAGGCTAGGCAATGCACGGAAAGCAAGCAAGGAGTAACGGAATGCAAGGAAGGAAAGCGAAAGCAAGGGAAGGCAAGGGTAACGAAAGGAACGGCACGGCAAGGGGTAACAAGGCTAAGGCACGACAACACACGGCTAGGAAATGCACGGCAAGGCAAGGAAAGGGTAACGCAAGGCAAGGCACGGTGAGGCCAGGCAAGGTTAATGCACGACAACGCAAGGCTAGGCAATGCACGACAATGCAAGGAAAGCTTAAAGCAAAGGAAGGCACGGTCAGGCGAGATAAGGCTAAGGCACGACAACGCAAGGCTAGTCAATGCACGGAAGGCAAGCAAAGAGTAACGGTAGGTAAGGAAGGCAAGGGAAAGCAAGGAAAGGCAAGTGTAACCGAAGGAACGGCACGGAAAGGGGAAACAAGGCTAAGGCACGACAACGCACGGCTAGGCAATGCACGGCAAGGCAAGCAAAGGGTAACGCAAGGAAAGGCACGGTGAGGCTAGGCAAGGCTAATGCACGAAAACGCAAGGCTAGGCGATGCACGACAATGCAAGGAAAGCTTAAAGCAAAGGAAGGCAAGGTCAGGCGAGATAAGGCTAAGGCACGACAACGCAAGGCTAGGAAATTCAGGGAAGGCAAGCAAAGAGTAACGGAAGGTAAGCAAGGCAAGGAAAAGGAAGGAAAGGCCAGGGTAACGGAAGGAACGGCACGGCAAGGGGAAACAAGTCTAAGGCACGACACCGAACGCTAGGCAATGAAGGGCAAGGCAAGGAAAGGGTAACGCATTTGAAAGCACGGTCAGGCGAGGCAACGCTAAGGCACGACAACGCAAGGCTAGGCAATGCACGGAAGGCAAGCAAAGAGTAACGGAAGGTAAGGAAGGCAAGGGAAAGGAAGGAAAGGCAAGTGTAACGGAAGGAACGGCACGGCAAGGGGAAACAAGGCTAAGGCACGGCAACGCACGGCTAGGCAATGCACGGCAAGGCAAGGAAAGGGTACGCAAGGCAAGGCACTGTGAGGCTAGGCAAGGCTAATGCACGACAACGCAAGGCTAGGCAATGCACGACAATGCAAGGAAAGCTTAAAGCAAAGGAAGGCACGGTCAGGCGAGATAAGGCTAAGGCAGGACAACGCAAGGCTAGGCAATGCAGGGAAGGGAAGCAAAGAGTAACGGAAGGTAAGCAAGGCAAGGAAAAGCAAGGAAAGGCAAGGGTAACGGAAGGAACTGCACGGCAAGGGGAAACAAGGCTAAGGCACGGCAACGCAAGCTGGGCAATGCACGGCAAGGCAAGGAAAGGGTAACGCATGGGAAAGCACGTTCAGGCGAGGCAAGGCTAAGGCACGACAACGCACGGCTAGGCAATGCACGGAAGGCAAGCAAAGAGTAACGGAAGGTAAGGAAGGCAAGGGAAAGCAAAGAAAGGCAAGTGTAACGGAAGGAACGGCACGGCAAGGGGAAACAAGGCTAAGGCACGACAACGCACGCTAGGCAATGCACGGCAATGCAAGGAAACGGTAACGCATGGGAAAGCACGGTCAGGCGAGGCAAGGCTAAGGAAAGCCAACGCAAGGCTAGGCAATGCACGGAAAGCAAGCAAGGAGTAACGGAATGCACGGAAGGAAAGGGAAAGCAAGGGAAGGCAAGGGTAACGAAAGGAACGGCACGGCAAGGGGTAACAAGGCTAAGGCACGACAACACACGGCTAGGAAATGCACGGCAAGGCAAGGAAAGGGTAACGCAAGGCAAGGCACGGTGAGGCTAGGCAAGGTTAATGCACGACAACGCAAGGCTAGGCAATGCACGACAATGCAGGAAAGCTTAAAGCAAAGGAAGGCACGATCAGGCGAGATAAGGCTAAGGCACGACAACGCAAGGCTAGGCAATGCACGGAAGGCAAGCAAAGAGTAACGGAAGGTAAGGAAGTCAAGGGAAAGCAAGGAAAGGCAAGTGTAACGGAAGGAACGGCACGGCAAGGGGAAACAATGCTAAGGCACGACAACGCACGCTAGGCAATGCACGGCAAGGCAAGGAAAGGGTAACGCATGGGAAAGCACGGTCAGGCCAGGCAAGGCTAAGGCACGACAACCCAAGGCTAGGCAATGCACGGAAGGCAAGCAAAGAGAAACGGAAGGTAAGGAAGGAAATGGAAAGCAAAGAAAGGCAAGTGTAACCGAAGGAACGGCACGGCAAGGGGAAACAAGGCTAAGGCACGACAACGCACGGCTAGGCAATGCACGGCAAGGCAAGCAAAGGGTAACGCAAGGAAAGGCACGGTGAGGCTAGGCAAGGCTAATGCACGAAAACGCAAGGCTAGGCGATGCACGACAATGCAAGGAAAGCTTAAAGCAAAGGAAGGCAAGGTCAGGCGAGATAAGGCTAAGGCACGACAACGCAAGGCTAGGAAATTCAGGGAAGGCAAGCAAAGAGTAACGGAAGGTAAGCAAGGCAAGGAAAAGGAAGGAAAGGCCAGGGTAACGGAAGGAACGGCACGGCAAGGGGAAACAAGTCTAAGGCACGACACCGAACGCTAGGCAATGAAGGGCAAGGCAAGGAAAGGGTAACGCATTTGAAAGCACGGTCAGGCGAGGCAACGCTAAGGCACGACAACGCAAGGCTAGGCAATGCACGGAAGGCAAGCAAAGAGTAACGGAAGGTAAGGAAGGCAAGGGAAAGGAAGGAAAGGCAAGTGTAACGGAAGGAACGGCACGGCAAGGGGAAACAAGGCTAAGGCACGACAACGCACGCTAGGCAATGCACGGCAAGGCAAGGAAAGGGTAACGCATGGGAAAGCACGGTCAGGCGAGGCAAGCCTAAGGCATGACAACGCAAGGCTAGGCAATGCACGGAAAGCAAGCAAAGAGTAACGGAACGCAAGGAAGGCAAGGGAAAGCAAGGGAAGGCAAGGGTAACGGAAGGAACGGCACGGCAAGGGGTAACAAGGCTAAGGCACGACAACGCAGGGCTAGGCAATGCACGGCAAGGCAAGGAAAGGGTAACGCAGGGGAAGGCACGGTCAGGTGAGGCCAGGATAAGGCACGACAATGCAAGGCTAGGCAATGCACGGCAAGGCAAGGAAAGAGTAACGGAAGGAAAGGAAGGCAAGGCAAAGCCAGGCAAGGCAAGTGTAACAAAAGGCACGCAACGGCAAGGGGAATCAAGGCTAAGGCACGACAACGCACGGCTAGGCAATGCACGGCAAGGCAAGGAAAGGGTAACGCAAGGCAAGGCACGGTGAGGCTAGGCAAGGCTAATGCACGACAACGCAAGGCTAGGTAATGCACGACAATGCAAGGAATGCTTAAAGCAAAGGAAGGCACGGTTAGGCGAGATAAGGCTAAGGCACGACAACGCAAGGCTTGGCAATGCACGGAAGGTAAGCAAAGAGTAACGGAAGGTAAGGAAGACAAGGGAAAGCAAGGAAAGGCAAGTGTAACGGAAGGAACGGCACGGCAAGGGGAAACAAGGCTAAGGCACGACAACGCACGCTAGGCAATGCACGGCAAGGCAAGGAAAGGGTAACGCATGGGAAAGCACGGTCAGGCGAGGCAAGCCTAAGGCATGACAACGCAAGGCTAGGCAATGCACGGAAAGCAAGCAAAGAGTAACGGAACGCAAGGAAGGCAAGGGAAAGCAAGGGAAGGCAAGGGTAACGGAAGGAACGGCACGGCAAAGGGTAACAAGGCTAAGGCACGACAACGCAGGGCTAGGCAATGCACGTCAAGGCAAGGAAAGAGTAACGGAAGGAACGGAAGGCAAGGCAAAGCCAGGCAAGGCAAGTGTAACAAAAGGCACGCAACGGCAAGGGGAACCAAGGCTAAGGCACGACAACACACGGCTAGGAAATGCACGGCAAGGCAAGGAAAGGGTAACGCAAGGCAAGGCACGGTGAGGCTAGGCAAGGCTAATGCACGACAACGCAAGGCTAGGCAATGCACGACAATGCAAGTAAAGCTTAAAGCAAAGGAAGGCACGGTCAGAAGAGATAAGGCTAAGGCACGACAACACAAGGCTAGTCAATGCAGGGAAGGCAAGCAAAGAGTAACGGAAGGTAAGGAAGGAAAAGGAAAGCAAGGAAAGGCAAGGGTAACGGAAGGGACGGCACGGCAAGGGGTAAGAAGGCTAAGGCACGACAACGCAGGGCTAGGCAATGCACGGCAAGGCAAGCAAAGAGTAACGGAAGGAAAGGAAGGCAAGGCAAAGCCAGGAAAGGCAAGTGTAACAAAAGGCACGCAACGGCAAGGGGAAACAAGGCTAAGGCACGACAACACACGGCTAGGAAATGCACGGCAAGGCAAGCAAAGAGTAACGCAAGGCAAGGCACGGTGAGGCTAGGCAAGGCTAATGCACGAAAACGCAAGGCTAGGCGATGCACGACAATGCAAGGAAAGCTTAAAGCAAAGGAAGGCAAGGTCAGGCGAGATAAGGCTAAGGCACGACAACGCAAGGCTAGGAAATTCAGGGAAGGCAAGCAAAGAGTAACGGAAGGTAAGCAAGGCAAGGAAAAGGAAGGAAAGGCCAGGGTAACGGAAGGAACGGCACGGCAAGGGGAAACAAGTCTAAGGCACGACACCGAACGCTAGGCAATGAAGGGCAAGGCAAGGAAAGGGTAACGCATTTGAAAGCACGGTCAGGCGAGGCAACGCTAAGGCACGACAACGCAAGGCTAGTCAATGCACGGAAGGCAAGCAAAGAGTAACGGAAGGTAAGGAAGGCAAGGGAAAGGAAGGAAAGGCAAGTGTAACGGAAGGAACGGCACGGCAAGGGGTAACAAGGCTAAGGCACGGCAACGCAGGGCTAGGCAATGCACGGCAAGGCAAGGAAAGGGTAACGCAGGGGAAGGCACGGTCAGTTGAGGCAAGGATAAGGCACGACAATGCAAGGCTAGGCAATGCACGGCAAGGCAAGGAAAGAGTAACGGAAGGAAAGGAAGGCAAGGCAAAGACAGGCAAGGCAAGTGTAACAAAAGGCACGCAACGGCAAGGGTAATCAAGGCTAAGGCACGACAACGCACGGCTAGGCAATGCACGGCAAGGCAAGGAAAGGGTAACGCAAGGCAAGGCACGGTGAGGCTAGGCAAGGCTAATGCACGACAGCGCAAGGCTAGGCAATGCACGACAATGCAAGGAATGCTTAAAGCAAAGGAAGGCACGGTCAGGCGAGATAAGGCTAAGGCACGACAACGCAAGGCTAGGCAATGCACGGAAGGTAAGCAAAGAGTAACGGAAGGTAAGGAAGACAAGGGAAAGCAAGGAAAGGCAAGTGTAATGGAAGGAACGGCACGGCAAGGGGAAACAAGGCTAAGGCACGACAACGCACGCTAGGCAATGCACGGCAAGGCAAGGAAAGGGTAACGCATGGGAAAGCACGGTCAGGCGAGGCAAGACTAAGGCATGACAACGCAAGGCTAGGCAATGCACGGAAAGCCAGCAAAGAGTAACGGAACGCAAGGAAGGCAAGAGAAAGCAAGGGAAGGCAAGGGTAACGGAAGGAACGGCACGGCAATGGGTAACAAGGCTAAGGCACGACAACGCAGGGCTATGCAATGCACGTCAAGGCAAGGAAAGAGTAACGGAAGGAACGGAAGGCCAGGCAAAGCCAGGCAAGGCAAGTGTAACAAAAGGCACGCAACGGCAATGGGAAACAAGGCTAAGGCACGACAACACACGGCTAGGAAATGCACGGCAAGGCAAGGAAAGGGTAACGCAAGGCAAGGCACGGTGAGGTTAGGCAAGGCTAATGCACGACAACGCAAGGCTAGGCAATGCACGACAATGCAAGTAAAGCTTAAAGCAAAGGAAGGCACGGTCAGAAGAGATAAGGCTAAGGCACGACAACGCAAGGCTAGGCAATGCACGGAAGGCAAGCAAAGAGCAACGGAAGGTAAGGAAGGCAAAGGAAAGCAAGGAAAGGCAATGGTAACGGAAGGAACGGCACGGCAAGGGGAAACAAGTCTAAGGCACGACAACGCACGCTAGGCAATGCACGGCAAGGCAAGTAAAGCTTAAAGCAAAGGAAGGCACGGTCAGAAGAGATAAGGCTAAGGCACGACAACGCAAGGCTAGGCAATGCAGGGAAGGCAAGCAAAGAGTAACGGAAGGTAAGGAAGGCAAAGGAAAGCAAGGAAAGGCAATGGTAACGGAAGGAACCGCACGGCAAGGGGAAACAAGGCTAAGGCACGACAACGCACGGTAGGCAATGCACGGCAAGGGAAGGAAAGGGTAACGCATGGGAAAGAACGGTCAGGGGAGGCAAGGCTAAGGCACGACAACGCAAGGCTAGGCAATGCACGGAAAGCAAGCAAGGAGTAACGGAATGCAAGGAAGGAAAGGGAAAGCAAGGGAAGGCAAGGGTAACGAAAGGAACGGCACGGCAAGGTGTAACAAGGCTAAGGCACGACAACACACGGCTAGGAAATGCACGGCAAGGCAAGGAAGGGGTAACGCAAGGCAAGGCACGGTGAGGCTAGGCAAGGTTAATGCACGACAACGCAAGGCTAGGCAATGCACGACAATGCAAGGAAAGCTTAAAGCAAAGGAAGGCACGGTCAGGCGAGATAAGGCTAAGGCACGACAACGCAAGGCTAGGCAATGCACGGAAGGCAAGCAAAGAGTAACGGAAGGAAAGGAAGGCAAGGGAAAGCAAGGAAAGGCAAGTGTAACGGAAGGAACGGCACGGCAAGGGGAAACAATGCTAAGGCACGACAACGCACGCTAGGCAATGCACGGCAAGGCAAGGAAAGAGTAACGGAAGGAACGGAAGGCAAGGCAAAGCCAGGCACGGCAAGTGTAACAAAAGGCACGCAACGGCAAGGGGAAACAAGGCTAAGGCACGACAACGCACGGCTAGGCAATGCACGGAAAGGCAAGGAAAGGGTAACTCATGGGAAAGCACGGTCAGGCGATGCAAGGCTAAGGCATAACAATGCAAGGCTAGGCAATGCACGGAAAGCAAGCAAAGAGTAACGGAACGCAAGGAAGGCAAGGGAAAGCAAGGGAAGGCAAGGGTAACGGAAGGAACGCCCCGGCAAGGGGTAACAAGGCTAAAGCACGGCAACGCAGGGCTAGGCAATGCACGGCAAGGCAAGGAAAGGGTAACGCAGGGGAAGGCACGGTCAGTTGAGGCAAGGATAAGGCACGACAATGCAAGGCTAGGCATTGCACGGCAAGGCAAGGAAAGAGTAACGGAAGGAAAGGAAGGCAAGGCAAAGACAGGAGAGGCAAGTGTAACAAAAGGCACGCCACGGCAAGGGGAAACAAGGCTAAGGCACGACAACGCACGGCTAGGCAATGCACGGCAAGGCAAGGAAAGGGTAACGCAAGGCAAGGCACGGTGAGGCTAGGCAAGGCTAATTCACGACAACGCAAGGCTAGGCAATGCACGACAATGCAAGGAAAGCTTAAAGCAAAGGAAGGCACGGTCAGGCGAGATAAGGCTAAGGCACGACAACGCAAGGCTAGGCAATGCAGGGAAGGGAAGCAAAGAGTAACGGATGGTAAGGAAGGCAAGGGAAAGCAAAGAAAGGCAAGTGTAACGGAAGGAACGGCACGGCAAGGGGAAACAAGGCTAAGGCACGACAACGCACGCTAGGCAATGCACGGCAAGGCAAGGAAAGGGTAACGCATGGGAAAGCACGGTCAGGCGAGGCAAGCCTAAGGCATGACAACGCAAGGCTAGGCAATGCACGGAAAGCAAGCAAAGAGTAACGGAACGCAAGGAAGGCAAGGGAAAGCAAGGGAAGGCAAGGGTAACGGAAGGAACGGCACGGCAAGGGGTAACAAGGCTAAGGCACGACAACGCAGGGCTAGGCAATGCAGGGAAAGGCAAGGAAAGGGTAACGCAGGGGAAGGCACGGTCAGGTGAGGCAAGGATAAGGCACGACAATGCAAGGCTAGGCAATGCACGGCAAGGCAAGGAAAGAGTAACGGAAGGAAAGGAAGGCAAGGCAAAGCCAGGCAAGGCAAGTGTAACAAAAGGCACGCAACGGCAAGGGGAAACAAGGCTAAGGCACGACAACACACGGCTAGGAAATGCAAGGCAAGGCAAGTAAAGGGTAACGCAAGGCAAGGCACGGTGAGGCTAGGCAAGGCTAATGCACGACAACGCAAGGCTAGGCAATGCACGACAATGCAAGTAAAGGTTAAAGCAAAGGAAGGCACGGTTAGAAGAGATAAGGCTAAGGCACGACAACGCACGCTAGGCAATGCACGGCAAGGGAAGGAAAGGGTAACGCATGGGAAAGAACGGTCAGGGGAGGCAAGCCTAAGGCATGACAACGCAAGGCTAGGCAATGCAAAGAAAGCAAGCAAAGAGTAACGGAACGCAAGGAAGGCAAGGGAAAGCAAGGGAAGGCAAGGGTAACGGAAGGAACGGCACGACAAGGGGTAAGAAGGCTAAGGCACGACAACGCAGGGCTAGGCAATGCACGGCAAGGCAAGGAAAGAGTAACGGAAGGAACGGAAGGCAAGGCAAAGCCAGGCACGGCAAGTGTAAAAAAAGGCACGCAACGGCAAGGGGAAACAAGGCTAAGGCACGACAACGCACGGCTAGGCAATGCACGGAAAGGCAAGGAAAGGGTAACTCATGGGAAAGCACGGTCAGGCGATGCAAGGCTAAGGCATGACAACGCAAGGCTAGGCAATGCAGGGAAAGCAAGCAAAGAGTAACGGAACGCAAGGAAGGCAAGGGAAAGCAAGGGAAGGCAAGGGTAACGGAAGGAACGGCACGGCAAGGGGTAACAAGGCTAAGGCACGGCAACGCAGGGCTAGGCAATGCACGGCAAGGCCTGGAAAGGGTAACGCAGGGGAAGGCACGGTCAGTTGAGGCAAGGATAAGGCACGACAATGCAAGGCTAGGCAATGCACGGCAAGGCAAGGAAAGAGTAACGGAAGGAAAGGAAGGCAAGTCAAAGCCAGGAGAGGCAATTGAAACAAAAGGCACGCCACGGCAAGGGGAAACAAGGCTAAGGCACGACAACGCACGGCTAGGCAATGCACGGCAAGGCAAGGAAAGGGTAACGCAAGGCAAGGCACTGTGAGGCTAGGCAAGGCTAATTCACGACAACGCAAGGCTAGGCAATGCACGACAATGCTAGGAAAGCTTAAAGCAAAGGAAGGCACGGTCAGGCGAGATAAGGCTAAGGCACGACAACGCAAGGCTAGGCAATGCAGGGAAGGGAAGCAAAGAGTAACGGAAGGTAAGGAAGGCAAGGGAAAGCAAAGAAAGGCAAGTGTAACGGAAGGAACGGCACGGCAAGGGGAAACAAGGCTAAGGCACGACAACGCACGCTAGACAATGGACGGCAAGGCAAGGAAAGGGTAACGCATGGGAAAGCACGGTCAGGCGAGGCAAGCCTAAGGCATGACAACGCAAGGCTAGGCAATGCACGGAAAGCAAGCAAAGAGTAACGGAACGCAAGGAAGGCAAGGTAAAGCAAGGGAAGGCAAGGGTAACGGAAGGAACGGCACGGCAAGGGGTAACAAGGCTAAGGCACGACAACGCAGGGCTAGGCAATGCACGGCAAGGCAAGGAAAGGGTAACGCAGGGGAAGGCACGGTCAGGTGAGGCAAGGATAAGGCACGACAATGCAAGGCTAGGCAATGCACGGCAAGGCAAGGAAAGAGTAACGGAAGGAAAGGAAGGCAAGGCAAAGCCAGGCAAGGCAAGTGTAACAAAAGGCACGCAACGGCAAGGGGAATCAAGGCTAAGGCACGACAACGCACGGCTAGGCAATGCACGGCAAGGCAAGGAAAGGGTAACGCAAGGCAAGGCACGGTGAGGCTAGGCAAGGCTAATGCACGACAACGCAAGGCTAGGCAATGCACGACAATGCAAGGAATGCTTAAAGCAAAGGAAGGCACGGTCAGGCGAGATAAGGCTAAGGCACGACAACGCAAGGCTAGGCAATGCACGGAAGGTAAGCAAAGAGTAACGGAAGGTAAGGAAGACAAGGGAAAGCAAGGAAAGGCAAGTGTAATGGAAGGAACGGCACGGCAAGGGGAAACAAGGCTAAGGCACGACAACGCAGGGCTATGCAATGCACGTCAAGGCAAGGAAAGAGTAACGGAAGGAACGGAAGGCAAGGCAAAGCCAGGCAAGGCAAGTGTAACAAAAGGCACGCAACGGCAAGGGGAAACAAGGCTAAGGCACGACAACACACGGCTACGCAATGCACGACAATGCAAGTAAAGCTTAAAGCAAAGGAAGGCACGGTCAGAAGAGATAAGGCTAAGGCACGACAACGCAAGGCTAGGCAATGCACGGAAGGCAAGCAAAGAGTAACGGAAGGTAAGGAAGGCAAAGGAAAGCAAGGAAAGGCAATGGTAACGGAAGGAACGGCACGGCAAGGGGAAACAAGTCTAAGGCACGACAACGCACGCTAGGCAATGCACGGCAAGGCAAGGAAAGGGTAACGCATGGGAAAGCACGGTCAGGCGAGGCAAGGCTAAGGAAAGCCAACGCAAGGCTAGGCAATGCACGGAAAGCAAGCAAGGAGTAACGGAATGCAAGGAAGGAAAGGGAAAGCAAGGGAAGGCAAGGGTAACGAAAGGAACGGCACGGCAAGGGGTAACAAGGCTAAGGCACGACAACGCACAGCTAGGAAATGCACGGCAAGGCAAGGAAAGGGTAACGCAAGGCAAGGCACGGTGAGGCTAGGCAAGGTTAATGCACGACAACGCAAGGCTAGGCAATGCACGACAATGCAAGGAAAGCTTAAAGCAAAGGAAGGCACGGTCAGGCGAGATAAGGCTAAGGCACGACAACGCAAGGCTAGGCAATGCACGGAAGGCAAGCAAAGAGTAACGGAAGGTAAGGAAGGCAAGGGAAAGCAAGGAAAGGCAAGTGTAACGGAAGGAACGGCACGGCAAGGGGAAACAATGCTAAGGCACGACAACGCACGCTAGGCAATGCACGGCAAGGCAAGGAAAGGGTAACGCATGGGAAAGCACGGTCAGGCGAGGCAAGGCTAAGGCAACACAACCCAAGGCTAGGCAATGCACGGAAGGCAAGCAAAGAGAAACGGAAGGTAAGGAAGGAAAGGGAAAGCAAAGAAAGGCAAGTGTAACCGAAGGAACGGCACGGCAAGGGGAAACAAGGCTAAGGCACGACAACGCACGGCTAGGCAATGCACGGCAAGGCAAGCAAAGGGTAACGCAAGGAAAGGCACGGTGAGGCTAGGCAAGGCTAATGCACGAAAACGCAAGGCTAGGCGATGCACGACAATGCAAGGAAAGCTTAAAGCAAAGGAAGGCAAGGTCAGGCGAGATAAGGCTAAGGCACGACAACGCAAGGCTAGGAAATTCAGGGAAGGCAAGCAAAGAGTAACGGAAGGTAAGCAAGGCAAGGAAAAGTAAGGAAAGGCCAGGGTAACGGAAGGAACGGCACGGCAAGGGGAAACAAGTCTAAGGCACGACACCGAACGCTAGGCAATGAAGGGCAAGGCAAGGAAAGGGTAACGCATTTGAAAGCACGGTCAGGCGAGGCAACGCTAAGGCACGACAACGCAAGGCTAGACAATGCACGGAAGGCAAGCAAAGAGTAACGGAAGGTAAGGAAGGCAAGGGAAAGGAAGGAAAGGCAAGTGTAACGGAAGGAACGGCACGGCAAGGGGAAACAAGGCTAAGGCACGACAACGCACGCTAGGCAATGCACGGCAAGGCAAGGAAAGGGTAACGCATGGGAAAGCACGGTCAGGCGAGGCAAGCCTAAGGCATGACAACGCAAGGCTAAGCAATGCACGGAAAGCAAGCAAAGAGTAACGGAACGCAAGGAAGGCAAGGGAAAGCAAAGGAAGGCAAGGGTAACGGAAGGAACGGCACGGCAAGGGGTACGAAGGCTAAGGCACGACAACGCAGGGCTAGGCAATGCACGGCAAGGCAAGGAAAGGGTAACGCAGGGGAAGGCACGGTCAGGTGAGGCAAGGATAAGGCACGACAATGCAAGCCTAGGCAATGCACGACAACGCAAGGCTAGGCAATGCAATGAAGGCAAGAAAAGAGTAACGGAAGGTAAGGAAGGCAAAGGAAAGCAAGGAAAGGCAATGGTAACGGAAGGAACGGCACGGCAAGGGGAAACAAGTCTAAGGCACGACAACGCACGCTAGGCAATGCACGGCAAGGGAAGGAAAGGGTAACGCATGGGAAAGAACGGTCAGGGGAGGCAAGCCTAAGGCATGACAACGCAAAGTTAGGCAATGCACGGAAAGCAAGCAAAGAGTAACGGAACGCAAGGAAGGCAAGGGAAAGCAAGGGAAGGCAAGGGTAACGGAAGGGACGGCACGACAAGGGGTAAGAAGGCCAAGGCACGACAACGCAGGGCTAGGCAATGCACGGCAAGGCAAGCAAAGAGTAACGGAAGGAAAGGAAGGCAAGGCAAAGCCAGGCAAGGCAAGTGTAACAAAAGGCACGCAACGGCAAGGGGAAACAAGGCTAAGGCACGACAACACACGGCTAGGAAATGCACGGCAAGGCAAGGAAAGGGTAACGCAAGGCAAGGCACGGTGAGGCTAGGCAAGGCTAATGCACGACAACGCAAGGCTAGGCAATGCACGACAATGCAAGTAAAGCTTACAGCAAAGGAAGGCACGGTCAGGCGAGATAAGGCTAAGGCACGACAACGCAAGGCTAGGCAATGCAGGGAAGGCAAGCAAAGAGTAACGGAAGGTAAGGAAGGCAAGGGAAAGCAAGGAAAGGCAATGGTAACGGAAGGAACGGCACGGCAAGGGGAAACAAGTCTAATGCACGACAACGCACGCTAGGCAATGCACGGCAAGGCAAGGAAAGGGTAACGCGTGGGAAAGCACGGTCAGGGGAGGCAAGGCTAAGGCACGACAACGCAAGGCTTGGCAATGCACGGAAGGCAAGCAAAGAGTAATGGAAGGTAAGGAAGGCAAGGGAAAGCAAAGAAAGGCAAGTGTAACGGACGGAACGGCACGGCAAGGGGAAACAAGCCTAAGGCACGACAACGCACGCTAGGCAATGCACGGCAAGGCAAGGAAAGGGTAACGCATGGGAAAGCACGGTCAGGCGAGGCAAGGCTAAGGAAAGCCAACGCAAGGCTAGGCAATGCACGGAAAGCAAGCAAGGAGTAACGGAATGCAAGGAAGGAAAGGGAAAGCAAGGGAAGGCAAGGGTAACGAAAGGAACGGCACGGCAAAGGGTAACAAGGCTAAGGCACGACAACACACGGCTAGGAAATGCACGGCAAGGCAAGGAAAGGGTAACGCAAGGCAAGGCACGGTGAGGCTAGGCAAGGTTAATGCACGACAACGCAAGGCTAGGCAATGCACGACAATGCAAGGAAAGCTTAAAGCAAAGGAAGGCACGGTCAGGCGAGATAAGGCTAAGGCACGACAACGCAAGGCTAGGCAATGCAGGGAAGGCAAGCAAAGAGTAACGGAAGGTAAGGAAGGCAAGGGAAAGCAAGGAAAGGCAAGTGTAACGGAAGGAACGGCACGGCAAGGGGAAACAATGCTAAGGCACGACAACGCACGCTAGGCAATGCACGGCAAGGCAAGGAAAGGGTAAGGCATGGGAAAGCACGGTCAGGGGAGGCAAGGCTAAGGCACGACAACGCAAGGCTTGGCAATGCACGGAAGGCAAGCAAAGAGTAATGGAAGGTAAGGAAGGCAAGGGAAAGCAAAGAAAGGCAAGTGTAACGGACGGAACGGCACGGCAAGGGGAAACAAGGCTAAGGCACGACAACGCACGCTAGGCAATGCACGGCAAGGCAAGGAAAGGGTAACGCATGGGAAAGCACGGTCAGGCGAGGCAAGGCTAAGGAAAGCCAACGCAAGGCTAGGCAATGCACGGAAAGCAAGCAAGGAGTAACGGAATGCAAGGAAGGAAAGCGAAAGCAAGGGAAGGCAAGGGTAACGAAAGGAACGGCACGGCAAGGGGTAACAAGGCTAAGGCACGACAACACACGGCTAGGAAATGCACGGCAAGGCAAGGAAAGGGTAACGCAAGGCAAGGCACGGTGAGGCTAGGCAAGGTTAATGCACGACAACGCAAGGCTAGGCAATGCACGACAATGCAAGGAAAGCTTAAAGCAAAGGAAGGCACGGTCAGGCGAGATAAGGCTAAGGCACGACAACGCAAGGCTAGTCAATGCACGGAAGGCAAGCAAAGAGTAACGGTAGGTAAGGAAGGCAAGGGAAAGCAAGGAAAGGCAAGTGTAACCGAAGGAACGGCACGGAACGGGGAAACAAGGCTAAGGCACGACAACGCACGGCTAGGCAATGCACGGCAAGGCAAGCAAAGGGTAACGCAAGGAAAGGCACGGTGAGGCTAGGCAAGGCTAATGCACGAAAACGCAAGGCTAGGCGATGCACGACAATGCAAGGAAAGCTTAAAGCAAAGGAAGGCAAGGTCAGGCGAGATAAGGCTAAGGCACGACAACGCAAGGCTAGGAAATTCAGGGAAGGCAAGCAAAGAGTAACGGAAGGTAAGCAAGGCAAGGAAAAGGAAGGAAAGGCCAGGGTAACGGAAGGAACGGCACGGCAAGGGGAAACAAGTCTAAGGCACGACACCGAACGCTAGGCAATGAAGGGCAAGGCAAGGAAAGGGTAACGCATTTGAAAGCACGGTCAGGCGAGGCAACGCTAAGGCACGACAACGCAAGGCTAGGCAATGCACGGAAGGCAAGCAAAGAGTAACGGAAGGTAAGGAAGGCAAGGGAAAGGAAGGAAAGGCAAGTGTAACGGAAGGAACGGCACGGCAAGGGGAAACAAGGCTAAGGCACGGCAACGCACGGCTAGGCAATGCACGGCAAGGCAAGGAAAGGGTACGCAAGGCAAGGCACTGTGAGGCTAGGCAAGGCTAATGCACGACAACGCAAGGCTAGGCAATGCACGACAATGCAAGGAAAGCTTAAAGCAAAGGAAGGCACGGTCAGGCGAGATAAGGCTAAGGCAGGACAACGCAAGGCTAGGCAATGCAGGGAAGGGAAGCAAAGAGTAACGGAAGGTAAGCAAGGCAAGGAAAAGCAAGGAAAGGCAAGGGTAACGGAAGGAACTGCACGGCAAGGGGAAACAAGGCTAAGGCACGGCAACGCAGGCTGGGCAATGCACGGCAAGGCAAGGAAAGGGTAACGCATGGGAAAGCACGTTCAGGCGAGGCAAGGCTAAGGCACGACAACGCACGGCTAGGCAATGCACGGAAGGCAAGCAAAGAGTAACGGAAGGTAAGGAAGGCAAGGGAAAGCAAAGAAAGGCAAGTGTAACAGAAGGAACGGCACGGCAAGGGGAAACAAGGCTAAGGCACGACAACGCACGCTAGGCAATGCACGGCAATGCAAGGAAACGGTAACGCATGGGAAAGCACGGTCAGGCGAGGCAAGGCTAAGGAAAGCCAACGCAAGGCTAGGCAATGCACGGAAAGCAAGCAAGGAGTAACGGAATGCAAGGAAGGAAAGGGAAAGCAAGGGAAGGCAAGGGTAACGAAAGGAACGGCACGGCAAGGGGTAACAAGGCTAAGGCACGACAACACACGGCTAGGAAATGCACGGCAAGGCAAGGAAAGGGTAACGCAAGGCAAGGCACGGTGAGGCTAGGCAAGGTTAATGCACGACAACGCAAGGCTAGGCAATGCACGACAATGCAAGGAAAGCTTAAAGCAAAGGAAGGCACGATCAGGCGAGATAAGGCTAAGGCACGACAACGCAAGGCTAGGCAATGCACGGAAGGCAAGCAAAGAGTAACGGAAGGTAAGGAAGGCAAGGGAAAGCAAGGAAAGGCAAGTGTAACGGAAGGAACGGCACGGCAAGGGGAAACAATGCTAAGGCACGACAACGCACGCTAGGCAATGCACGGCAAGGCAAGGAAAGGGTAACGCATGGGAAAGCACGGTCAGGCCAGGCAAGGCTAAGGCACGACAACCCAAGGCTAGGCAATGCACGGAAGGCAAGCAAAGAGAAACGGAAGGTAAGGAAGGAAATGGAAAGCAAAGAAAGGCAAGTGTAACCGAAGGAACGGCACGGCAAGGGGAAACAAGGCTAAGGCACGACAACGCACGGCTAGGCAATGCACGGCAAGGCAAGCAAAGGATAACGCAAGGAAAGGCACGGTGAGGCTAGGCAAGGCTAATGCACGAAAACGCAAGGCTAGGCGATGCACGACAATGCAAGGAAAGCTTAAAGCAAAGGAAGGCAAGGTCAGGCGAGATAAGGCTAAGGCACGACAACGCAAGGCTAGGAAATTCAGGGAAGGCAAGCAAAGAGTAACGGAAGGTAAGCAAGGCAAGGAAAAGGAAGGAAAGGCCAGGGTAACGGAAGGAACGGCACGGCAAGGGGAAACAAGTCTAAGGCACGACACCGAACGCTAGGCAATGAAGGGCAAGGCAAGGAAAGGGTAACGCATTTGAAAGCACGGTCAGGCGAGGCAACGCTAAGGCACGACAACGCAAGGCTAGGCAATGCACGGAAGGCAAGCAAAGAGTAACGGAAGGTAAGGAAGGCAAGGGAAAGGAAGGAAAGGCAAGTGTAACGGAAGGAACGGCACGGCAAGGGGAAACAAGGCTAAGGCACGACAACGCACGCTAGGCAATGCACGGCAAGGCAAGGAAAGGGTAACGCATGGGAAAGCACGGTCAGGCGAGGCAAGCCTAAGGCATGACAACGCAAGGCTAGGCAATGCACGGAAAGCAAGCAAAGAGTAACGGAACGCAAGGAAGGCAAGGGAAAGCAAGGGAAGGCAAGGGTAACGGAAGGAACGGCACGGCAAGGGGTAACAAGGCTAAGGCACGACAACGCAGGGCTAGGCAATGCACGGCAAGGCAAGGAAAGTGTAACGCAGGGGAAGGCACGGTCAGGTGAGGCCAGGATAAGGCACGACAATGCAAGGCTAGGCAATGCACGGCAAGGCAAGGAAAGAGTAACGGAAGGAAAGGAAGGCAAGGCAAAGCCAGGCAAGGCAAGTGTAACAAAAGGCACGCAACGGCAAGGGGAATCAAGGCTAAGGCACGACAACGCACGGCTAGGCAATGCACGGCAAGGCAAGGAAAGGGTAACGCAAGGCAAGGCACGGTGAGGCTAGGCAAGGCTAATGCACGACAACGCAAGGCTAGGCAATGCACGACAATGCAAGGAATGCTTAAAGCAAAGGAAGGCACGGTTAGGCGAGATAAGGCTAAGGCACGACAACGCAAGGCTTGGCAATGCACGGAAGGTAAGCAAAGAGTAACGGAAGGTAAGGAAGACAAGGGAAAGCAAGGAAAGGCAAGTGTAACGGAAGGAACGGCACGGCAAGGGGAAACAAGGCTAAGGCACGACAACGCACGCTAGGCAATGCACGGCAAGGCAAGGAAAGGGTAACGCATGGGAAAGCACGGTCAGGCGAGGCAAGCCTAAGGCATGACAACGCAAGGCTAGGCAATGCACGGAAAGCAAGCAAAGAGTAACGGAACGCAAGGAAGGCAAGGGAAAGCAAGGGAAGGCAAGGGTAACGGAAGGAACGGCACGGCAAAGGGTAACAAGGCTAAGGCACGACAACGCAGGGCTAGGCAATGCACGTCAAGGCAAGGAAAGAGTAACGGAAGGAACGGAAGGCAAGGCAAAGCCAGGCAAGGCAAGTGTAACAAAAGGCACGCAACGGCAAGGGGAACCAAGGCTAAGGCACGACAACACACGGCTAGGAAATGCACGGCAAGGCAAGGAAAGGGTAACGCAAGGCAAGGCACGGTGAGGCTAGGCAAGGCTAATGCACGACAACGCAAGGCTAGGCAATGCACGACAATGCAAGTAAAGCTTAAAGCAAAGGAAGGCACGGTCAGAAGAGATAAGGCTAAGGCACGACAACACAAGGCTAGTCAATGCAGGGAAGGCAAGCAAAGAGTAACGGAAGGTAAGGAAGGCAAAGGAAAGCAAGGAAAGGCAAGGGTAACGGAAGGGACGGCACGGCAAGGGGTAAGAAGGCTAAGGCACGACAACGCAGGGCTAGGCAATGCACGGCAAGGCAAGCAAAGAGTAACGGAAGGAAAGGAAGGCAAGGCAAAGGCAGGAAAGGCAAGTGTAACAAAAGGCACGCAACGGCAAGGGGAAACAAGGCTAAGGCACGACAACACACGGCTAGGAAATGCACGGCAAGGCAAGCAAAGAGTAACGCAAGGCAAGGCACGGTGAGGCTAGGCAAGGCTAATGCACGAAAACGCAAGGCTAGGCGATGCACGACAATGCAAGGAAAGCTTAAAGCAAAGGAAGGCAAGGTCAGGCGAGATAAGGCTAAGGCACGACAACGCAAGGCTAGGAAATTCAGGGAAGGCAAGCAAAGAGTAACGGAAGGTAAGCAAGGCAAGGAAAAGGAAGGAAAGGCCAGGGTAACGGAAGGAACGGCACGGCAAGGGGAAACAAGTCTAAGGCACGACACCGAACGCTAGGCAATGAAGGGCAAGGCAAGGAAAGGGTAACGCATTTGAAAGCACGGTCAGGCGAGGCAACGCTAAGGCACGACAACGCAAGGCTAGTCAATGCACGGAAGGCAAGCAAAGAGTAACGGAAGGTAAGGAAGGCAAGGGAAAGGAAGGAAAGGCAAGTGTAACGGAAGGAACGGCACGGCAAGGGGAAACAAGGCTAAGGCACGGCAACGCACGCTAGGCAATGCCCGGCAAGGCAAGGAAAGGGTAACGCATGGGAAAGCACGGTCAGGGGAGGCAAGGCTAAGGCACGACAACGCAAGGCTTGGCAATGCACGGAAGGCAAGCAAAGAGTAACGGAATGCAAGGAATGAAAGGGAAAGCAAGGGAAGGCAAGGGTAACGGAAGGAACGGCACGGCAAGGGGAAACAAGGCTAAGGCACGACAACGCACGCTAGGCAATGCACGGCAAGGCAAGGAAAGCGTAACGCATGGGAAAGCACGGTCAGGCGAGGCAAGGCTAAGGAAAGCCAACGCAAGGCTAGGCAATGCACGGAAAGCAAGCAAGGAGTAACGGAATGCACGGAAGGAAAGCGAAAGCAAGGGAAGGCAAGGGTAACGAAAGGAACGGCACGGCAAGGGGTAACAAGGCTAAGGCACGACAACACACGGCTAGGAAATGCACGGCAAGGCAAGGAAAGGGTACCGCAAGGCAAGGCACGGTGGGGCTAGGCAAGGTTAATGCACGACAACGCAAGGCTAGGCAATGCACGACAATGCAAGGAAAGCTTAAAGCAAAGGAAGGCACGGTCAGTCGAGATAAGGCTAAGGCACGACAACGCAAGGCTAGGCAATGCACGGAAGGCAAGCAAAGAGTAACGGAAGGTAAGGAAGGCAAGGGAAAGCAAGGAAAGGCAAGTGTAACGGAAGGAACGGCACGGCAAGGGGAAACAATGCTAAGGCACGACAACGCACGCTAGGCAATGCACGGCAAGGCAAGGCAAGGGTAACGCATGGGAAAGCACGGTCAGGCGAGGCAAGCCTAAGGCATGACAACGCAAGGCTAGGCAATGCACGGAAAGCAAGCAAAGAGTAACGGAACGCAAGGAAGGCAAGGGAAAGCAAGGGAAGGCAAGGGTAACGGAAGGAACGGCACGACAAGGGGTAAGAAGGCTAAGGCACGACAACGCAGGGCTAGGCAATGCACGGCAAGGCAAGGAAAGAGTAACGGAAGGAACGGAAGGCAAGGCAAAGCCAGGCACGGCAAGTGTAACAAAAGGAACGCAACGGCAAGGGGAAACAAGGCTAAGGCACGACAACGCACGGCTAGGCAATGCACGGAAAGGCAAGGAAAGGGTAACTCATGGGAAAGCACGGTCAGGCGATGCAAGGCTAAGGCATGACAACGCAAGGCTAGGCAATGCAGGGAAAGCAAGCAAAGAGTAACGGAACGCAAGGAAGGCAAGGGAAAGCAAGGGAAGGCAAGGGTAACGGAAGGAACGGCACGGCAAGGGGTAACAAGGCTAAGGCACGGCAACGCAGGGCTAGGCAATGCACGGCAAGGCAAGGAAAGGGTAACGCAGGGGAAGGCACGGTCAGTTGAGGCAAGGATAAGGCACGACAATGCAAGGCTAGGCAATGCACGGCAAGGCAAGGAAAGAGTAACGGAAGGAAAGGAAGGCAAGTCAAAGCCAGGAGAGGCAAGTGAAACAAAAGGCACGCCACGGTAGGGGAAACAAGGCTAAGGCACGACAACGCACGGCTAGGCAATGCACGGCAAGGCAAGGAAAGGGTAACGCAAGGAAAGGCACGGTGAGGCTAGGCAAGGCTAATTCACGACAACGCAAGGCTAGGCAATGCACGACAATGCAAGGAAAGCTTAAAGCAAAGGAAGGCACGGTCAGGCGAGATAAGGCTAAGGCACGACAACGCAAGGCTAGGCAATGCAGGGAAGGGAAGCAAAGAGTAACGGAAGGTAAGGAAGGCAAGGGAAAGCAAAGAAAGGCAAGTATAACGGAAGGAACGGCACGGCAAGGGGAAACAAGTCTAAGGCACGACAACGCACGCTAGGCAATGCACGGAAGGCAAGGAAAGTGTAACGCATGGGAAATAACGGTCAAGGGAGGCAAGGCTAAGGCACGACAACGCAAGGCTTGGCAATGCACGGAAGGCAAGCAAGGAGTAACGGAATGCAAGGAAGGAAAGGGAAAGCAAGGGAAGGCAAGGGTAACGGAAGGAACGGCACGGCAAGGGGTAACAAGCCTAAGGCACAACAACACACGGCTAGGAAATGCACGGTAAGGCAAGGAAAGGGTAACGCAAGGCAAGGTACGGTGAGGCTAGGCAAGGTTAATGCACGACAACGCAAGGCTAGGCAATGCACGACAATACAAGGAAAGCTTAAAGCAAAGGAAGGCACGGTCAGTCGAGATAAGGCTAAGGCACGACAACGCAAGGCTAGGCAATGCACGGAAGGCAAGCAAAGAGTAACGGAAGGTAAGGAAGGCAAGGGAAAGTAAGGGAAGGCAAGGGTAACGGAAGGGACGGCACGGCAAGGGGTAACAAGGCTAAGGCACGACAACGCAGGGCTAGGCAATGCACGGCAAGGCAAGCAAAGAGTAACGGAAGGAAAGGAAGGCAAGGCAAAGCCAGGCAAGGCAAGTGTAACAAAAGGCACGCAACGGCAAGGGGAAACAAGGCTAAGGCACGACAACACACGGCTAGGAAATGCACGGCAAGGCAAGGAAAGGGTAACGCAAGGCAAGGCACGGTGAGGCTAGGCAAGGCTAATGCACGACAACGCAAGGCTAGGCAATGCACGACAATGCAAGTAAAGCTTAAAGCAAAGGAAGGCACGGTCAGGCGAGATAAGGCTAAGGCACGACAACGCAAGGCTAGGCAATGCAGGGAAGGCAAGCAAAGAGTAACGGAAGGTAAGGAAGGCAAGGGAAAGCAAGGAAAGGCAATGGTAACGGAAGGAACGGCAGGGCAAGGGGAAACAAGTCTAAGGCACGACAACGCACGCTAGGCAATGCACGGCAAGGCAAGGAAAGGGTAACGCATGGGAAAGCACGGTCAGGGGAGGCAAGGCTAAGGCACGACAACGCAAGGCTTGGCCATGCACGGAAGGCAAGCAAAGAGTAACGGAAGGTAAGGAAGGCAAGGGAAAGGAAGGAAAGGCAAGTGTAACGGAAGGAACGGCACGGCAAGGGGAAACAAGGCTAAGGCACGACAACGCACGGCTAGGCAATGCTCGGAAAGGCAAGGAAAGGGTAACGCATGGGAAAGCACGGTCAGGCGATGCAAGGCTAAGGCATGACAACGCAAGGCTAGGCAATGCACGGAAAGCAAGCAAAGAGTAACGGAACGCAAGGAAGCCAAGGGAAAGCAAGGGAAGGCGAGGGTAACGGAAGGAACGGCACGGCAAGGGGTAAGAAGGCTAAGGCACGGCAACGCAGGGCTAGGCAATGCACGGCAAGGCAAGGAAAGGGTAACGCAGGGGAAGGCACGGTCAGGTGAGGCAAGGATAAGGCACGACAATGCAAGGCTAGGCAATGCACGGCAAGGCAAGGAAAGAGTAACGGAAGGAAAGGAAGGCAAGTCAAAGCCAGGAAAGGCAATTGTAACAAAAGGCACGCCACGGCAAGGGGAAACAAGGCTAAGGCACGACAACGTACGGCTAGGCAATGCACGGCAAGGCAAGGAAAGGGTAACGCAAGGCAAGGCACTGTGAGGCTAGGCAAGGCTAATGCACGACAACGCAAGGCTAGGCAATGCACGACAATGCAAGGAAAGCTTAAAGCAAAGGAAGGCACGGTCAGGCGAGATAAGGCTAAGGCACGACAACGCAAGGCTAGGCAATGCAGGGAAGGGAAGCAAAGAGTAACGGAAGGTAAGCAAGGCAAGGAAAAGCAAGATAAGGCAAGGGTAACGGAAGGAACTGCACGGCAAGGGGAAACAAGGCTAAGGCACGGCAACGCAGGCTGGGCAATGCACGGAGGCAAGCAAAGAGTAACGGAAGGTAACGAAGGCAAAGGAAAGCAAGGAAAGGCAAGGGTAACGGAAGGGACGGCACGGCAAGGGGTAAGAAGGCTAAGGCACGACAACGCAGGGCTAGGCAATGCACGGCAAGGCAAGCAAAGAGTAACGGAAGGAAAGGAAGGCAAGGCAAAGGCAGGAAAGGCAAGTGTAACAAAAGGCACGCAACGGCAAGGGGAAACAAGGCTAAGGCACGACAACACACGGCTAGGAAATGCACGGCAAGGCAAGCAAAGAGTAACGCAAGGCAAGGCACGGTGAGGCTAGGCAAGGCTAATGCACGAAAACGCAAGGCTAGGCGATGCACGACAATGCAAGGAAAGCTTAAAGCAAAGGAAGGCAAGGTCAGGCGAGATAAGGCTAAGGCACGACAACGCAAGGCTAGGAAATTCAGGGAAGGCAAGCAAAGAGTAACGGAAGGTAAGCAAGGCAAGGAAAAGGAAGGAAAGGCCAGGGTAACGGAAGGAACGGCACGGCAAGGGGAAACAAGTCTAAGGCACGACACCGAACGCTAGGCAATGAAGGGCAAGGCAAGGAAAGGGTAACGCATTTGAAAGCACGGTCAGGCGAGGCAACGCTAAGGCACGACAACGCAAGGCTAGTCAATGCACGGAAGGCAAGCAAAGAGTAACGGAAGGTAAGGAAGGCAAGGGAAAGGAAGGAAAGGCAAGTGTAACGGAAGGAACGGCACGGCAAGGGGAAACAAGGCTAAGGCACGGCAACGCACGCTAGGCAATGCCCGGCAAGGCAAGGAAAGGGTAACGCATGGGAAAGCACGGTCAGGGGAGGCAAGGCTAAGGCACGACAACGCAAGGCTTGGCAATGCACGGAAGGCAAGCAAAGAGTAACGGAATGCAAGGAATGAAAGGGAAAGCAAGGGAAGGCAAGGGTAACGGAAGGAACGGCACGGCAAGGGGAAACAAGGCTAAGGCACGACAACGCACGCTAGGCAATGCACGGCAAGGCAAGGAAAGCGTAACGCATGGGAAAGCACGGTCAGGCGAGGCAAGGCTAAGGAAAGCCAACGCAAGGCTAGGCAATGCACGGAAAGCAAGCAAGGAGTAACGGAATGCACGGAAGGAAAGCGAAAGCAAGGGAAGGCAAGGGTAACGAAAGGAACGGCACGGCAAGTGGTAACAAGGCTAAGGCACGACAACACACGGCTAGGAAATGCACGGCAAGGCAAGGAAAGGGTAACGCAAGGCAAGGCACGGTGGGGCTAGGCAAGGTTAATGCACGACAACGCAAGGCTAGGCAATGCACGACAATGCAAGGAAAGCTTAAAGCAAAGGAAGGCACGGTCAGTCGAGATAAGGCTAAGGCACGACAACGCAAGGCTAGGCAATGCACGGAAGGCAAGCAAAGAGTAACGGAAGGTAAGGAAGGCAAGGGAAAGCAAGGAAAGGCAAGTGTAACGGAAGGAACGGCACGGCAAGGGGAAACAATGCTAAGGCACGACAACGCACGCTAGGCAATGCACGGCAAGGCAAGGCAAGGGTAACGCATGGGAAAGCACGGTCAGGCGAGGCAAGCCTAAGGCATGACAACGCAAGGCTAGGCAATGCACGGAAAGCAAGCAAAGAGTAACGGAACGCAAGGAAGGCAAGGGAAAGCAAGGGAAGGCAAGGGTAACGGAAGGAACGGCACGACAAGGGGTAAGAAGGCTAAGGCACGACAACGCAGGGCTAGGCAATGCACGGCAAGGCAAGGAAAGAGTAACGGAAGGAACGGAAGGCAAGGCAAAGCCAGGCACGGCAAGTGTAACAAAAGGAACGCAACGGCAAGGGGAAACAAGGCTAAGGCACGACAACGCACGGCTAGGCAATGCACGGAAAGGCAAGGAAAGGGTAACTCATGGGAAAGCACGGTCAGGCGATGCAAGGCTAAGGCATGACAACGCAAGGCTAGGCAATGCAGGGAAAGCAAGCAAAGAGTAACGGAACGCAAGGAAGGCAAGGGAAAGCAAGGGAAGGCAAGGGTAACGGAAGGAACGGCACGGCAAGGGGTAACAAGGCTAAGGCACGGCAACGCAGGGCTAGGCAATGCACGGCAAGGCAAGGAAAGGGTAACGCAGGGGAAGGCACGGTCAGTTGAGGCAAGGATAAGGCACGACAATGCAAGGCTAGGCAATGCACGGCAAGGCAAGGAAAGAGTAACGGAAGGAAAGGAAGGCAAGTCAAAGCCAGGAGAGGCAAGTGAAACAAAAGGCACGCCACGGTAGGGGAAACAAGGCTAAGGCACGACAACGCACGGCTAGGCAATGCACGGCAAGGCAAGGAAAGGGTAACGCAAGGAAAGGCACGGTGAGGCTAGGCAAGGCTAATTCACGACAACGCAAGGCTAGGCAATGCACGACAATGCAAGGAAAGCTTAAAGCAAAGGAAGGCACGGTCAGGCGAGATAAGGCTAAGGCACGACAACGCAAGGCTAGGCAATGCAGGGAAGGGAAGCAAAGAGTAACGGAAGGTAAGGAAGGCAAGGGAAAGCAAAGAAAGGCAAGTATAACGGAAGGAACGGCACGGCAAGGGGAAACAAGTCTAAGGCACGACAACGCACGCTAGGCAATGCACGGAAGGCAAGGAAAGTGTAACGCATGGGAAATAACGGTCAAGGGAGGCAAGGCTAAGGCACGACAACGCAAGGCTTGGCAATGCACGGAAGGCAAGCAAGGAGTAACGGAATGCAAGGAAGGAAAGGGAAAGCAAGGGAAGGCAAGGGTAACGGAAGGAACGGCACGGCAAGGGGTAACAAGCCTAAGGCACAACAACACACGGCTAGGAAATGCACGGTAAGGCAAGGAAAGGGTAACGCAAGGCAAGGCACGGTGAGGCTAGGCAAGGTTAATGCACGACAACGCAAGGCTAGGCAATGCACGACAATACAAGGAAAGCTTAAAGCAAAGGAAGGCACGGTCAGTCGAGATAAGGCTAAGGCACGACAACGCAAGGCTAGGCAATGCACGGAAGGCAAGCAAAGAGTAACGGAAGGTAAGGAAGGCAAGGGAAAGTAAGGGAAGGCAAGGGTAACGGAAGGGACGGCACGGCAAGGGGTAACAAGGCTAAGGCACGACAACGCAGGGCTAGGCAATGCACGGCAAGGCAAGCAAAGAGTAACGGAAGGAAAGGAAGGCAAGGCAAAGCCAGGCAAGGCAAGTGTAACAAAAGGCACGCAACGGCAAGGGGAAACAAGGCTAAGGCACGACAACACACGGCTAGGAAATGCACGGCAAGGCAAGGAAAGGGTAACGCAAGGCAAGGCACGGTGAGGCTAGGCAAGGCTAATGCACGACAACGCAAGGCTAGGCAATGCACGACAATGCAAGTAAAGCTTAAAGCAAAGGAAGGCACGGTCAGGCGAGATAAGGCTAAGGCACGACAACGCAAGGCTAGGCAATGCAGGGAAGGCAAGCAAAGAGTAACGGAAGGTAAGGAAGGCAAGGGAAAGCAAGGAAAGGCAATGGTAACGGAAGGAACGGCAGGGCAAGGGGAAACAAGTCTAAGGCACGACAACGCACGCTAGGCAATGCACGGCAAGGCAAGGAAAGGGTAACGCATGGGAAAGCACGGTCAGGGGAGGCAAGGCTAAGGCACGACAACGCAAGGCTTGGCCATGCACGGAAGGCAAGCAAAGAGTAACGGAAGGTAAGGAAGGCAAGGGAAAGGAAGGAAAGGCAAGTGTAACGGAAGGAACGGCACGGCAAGGGGAAACAAGGCTAAGGCACGACAACGCACGGCTAGGCAATGCTCGGAAAGGCAAGGAAAGGGTAACGCATGGGAAAGCACGGTCAGGCGATGCAAGGCTAAGGCATGACAACGCAAGGCTAGGCAATGCACGGAAAGCAAGCAAAGAGTAACGGAACGCAAGGAAGCCAAGGGAAAGCAAGGGAAGGCGAGGGTAACGGAAGGAACGGCACGGCAAGGGGTAAGAAGGCTAAGGCACGGCAACGCAGGGCTAGGCAATGCACGGCAAGGCAAGGAAAGGGTAACGCAGGGGAAGGCACGGTCAGGTGAGGCAAGGATAAGGCACGACAATGCAAGGCTAGGCAATGCACGGCAAGGCAAGGAAAGAGTAACGGAAGGAAAGGAAGGCAAGTCAAAGCCAGGAAAGGCAATTGTAACAAAAGGCACGCCACGGCAAGGGGAAACAAGGCTAAGGCACGACAACGTACGGCTAGGCAATGCACGGCAAGGCAAGGAAAGGGTAACGCAAGGCAAGGCACTGTGAGGCTAGGCAAGGCTAATGCACGACAACGCAAGGCTAGGCAATGCACGACAATGCAAGGAAAGCTTAAAGCAAAGGAAGGCACGGTCAGGCGAGATAAGGCTAAGGCACGACAACGCAAGGCTAGGCAATGCAGGGAAGGGAAGCAAAGAGTAACGGAAGGTAAGCAAGGCAAGGAAAAGCAAGGAAAGGCAAGGGTAACGGAAGGAACTGCACGGCAAGGGGAAACAAGGCTAAGGCACGGCAACGCAGGCTGGGCAATGCACGAAAGGCAAGCAAAGAGTAACGGAAGGTAAAGAAGGCAAGGGAAAGCAAAGAAAGGCAAGTGTAACGGAAGGAACGGCACGGCAAGGGGAAACAAGGCTAAGGCACGACAACGCACGCTAGGCAATGCACGGCAAGGCAAGGAAAGGGTAACGCATGGGAAAGCACGGTCAGGCGAGGCAAGCCTAAGGCATGACAACGCAAGGCTAGGCAATGCACGGAAAGCAAGCAAAGAGTAACGGAACGCAAGGAAGGCAAGGGAAAGCAAGGGAAGGCAAGGGTAACGGAAGGAACGGCACGGCAAGGGGTAACAAGGCTAAGGCACGACAACGCAAGGCTAGGCAATGCACGGCAAGGCAAGGAAAGGGTAACGCAGGGGAAGGCACGGTCAGGTGAGGCAAGGATAAGGCACGACAATACAAGGCTAGGCAATGCACGGCAAGGCAAGGAAAGAGTAACGGATGGAAAGGAAGGCAAGGCAAAGCCAGGCAAGGCAAGTGTAACAAAAGGCACGCAACGGCAAGGGGAAACAAGGCTAAGGCACGACAACGCACGGCTAGGAAATGCAAGGCAAGGAAAGTAAAGGGTAACGCAAGACAAGGCACGGTGAGGCTAGGCAAGGCTAATGCACGACAACGCAAGGCTAGGCAATGCACGACAATGCAAGTAAAGCTTAAAGCAAAGGAAGGCACGGTTAGAAGAGATAAGGCTAAGGCACGACAACGCAAGGCTAGGCAATGCACGGAAGGCAAGAAAAGAGTAACGGAAGTAAGGAAGGCAAAGGAAAGCAAGGAAAGGCAATGGTAACGGAAGGAACGGCACGGCAAGGGGAAACAAGTCTAAGGCACGACAACGCACGCTAGGCAATGCACGGCAAGGGAAGGAAAGGGTAACGCATGGGAAAGAACGGTCAGGGGAGGCAAGCCTAAGGCATGACAACGCAAGGCTAGGCAATGCACGGAAAGCAAGCAAAGAGTAACGGAACGCAAGGAAGGCAAGGGAAAGCAAGGGAAGGCAAGGGTAACGGAAGGGACGGCACGACAAGGGGTAAGAAGGCTAAGGCACGAAACGCAGGGCTAGGCAATGCACGGCAAGGCAAGCAAAGAGTAACGGAAGGAAAGGAAGGCAAGGCAAAGCCAGGCAAGGCAAGTGTAACAAAAGGCACGCAACGGCAAGGGGAAACAAGGCTAAGGCACGACAACACACGGCTAGGAAATGCACGGCAAGGCAAGGAAAGGGTAACGCAAGGCAAGGCACGGTGAGGCTAGGCAAGGCTAATGCACGACAACGCAAGGCTAGGCAATGCACGACAATGCAAATAAAGCTTAAAGCAAAGGAAGGCACGGTCAGGCGAGATAAGGCTAAGGCACGACAACGCAAGGCTAGGCAATGCAGGGAAGGCAAGCAAAGAGTAACGGAAGGTAAGGAAGGCAAGGGAAAGCAAGGAAAGGCAATGGTAACGGAAGGAACGGCACGGCAAGGGGATACAAGTCTAATGCACGACAACGCACGCTAGGCAATGCACGGCAAGGCAAGGAAAGGGTAACGCATGGGAAAGCACGGTCAGGGGAGGCAAGGCTAAGGCACGACAACGCAAGGCTTGGCAATGCACGGAAGGCAAGCAAAGAGTAATGGAAGGTAAGGAAGGCAAGGGAAAGCAAAGAAAGGCAAGTGTAACGGACGGAACGGCACGGCAAGGGGAAACAAGCCTAAGGCACGACAACGCACGCTAGGCAATGCACGGCAAGGCAAGGAAAGGGTAACGCATGGGAAAGCACGGTCAGGCGAGGCAAGGCTAAGGAAAGCCAACGCAAGGCTAGGCAATGCACGGAAAGCAAGCAAGGAGTAACGGAATGCACGGAAGGAAAGGGAAAGCAAGGGAAGGCAAGGGTAACGACAGGAACGGCACGGCAATGGGTAACAAGGCTAAGGCACGACAACAAACGGCTAGGAAATGCACGGCAAGGCAAGGAAAGTGTAACGCAGGGGAAGGCACGGTCAGGCGAGGCAAGCGTAAGGCATGACAACGCAAGGCTAGGGAATGCACGGAAAGCAAGCAAAGAGTAACGGAACGCAAGGAAGGCAAGGGAAAGCAAGGGAAGGCAAGGGTAACGGAAGGGACGGCACGACAAGGGGTAAGAAGGCTAAGGCACGAAACGCAGGGCTAGGCAATGCACGGCAAGGCAAGCAAAGAGTAACGGAAGGAAAGGAAGGCAAGGCAAAGCCAGGCAAGGCAAGTGTAACAAAAGGCACGCAACGGCAAGGGGAAACAAGGCTAAGGCACGACAACACACGGCTAGGAAATGCACGGCAAGGCAAGGAAAGGGTAACGCAAGGCAAGGCACGGTGAGGCTAGGCAAGGCTAATGCACGACAACGCAAGGCTAGGCGATGCACGACAATGCAAGGAAAGCTTAAAGCAAAGGAAGGCAAGGTCAGGCGAGATAAGGCTAAGGCACGACAACGCAAGGCTAGGAAATTCAGGGAAGGCAAGCAAAGAGTAACGGAAGGTAAGCAAGGCAAGGAAAAGGAAGGAAAGGCCAGGGTAACGGAAGGAACGGCACGGCAAGGGGAAACAAGTCTAAGGCACGACACCGAACGCTAGGCAATGAAGGGCAAGGCAAGGAAAGGGTAACGCATTTGAAAGCACGGTCAGGCGAGGCAACGCTAAGGCACGACAACGCAAGGCTAGTCAATGCACGGAAGGCAAGCAAAGAGTAACGGAAGGTAAGGAAGGCAAGGGAAAGGAAGGAAAGGCAAGTGTAACGGAAGGAACGGCACGGCAAGGGGAAACAAGGCTAAGGCACGGCAACGCACGCTAGGCAATGCCCGGCAAGGCAAGGAAAGGGTAACGCATGGGAAAGCACGGTCAGGGGAGGCAAGGCTAAGGCACGACAACGCAAGGCTTGGCAATGCACGGAAGGCAAGCAAAGAGTAACGGAATGCAAGGAATGAAAGGGAAAGCAAGGGAAGGCAAGGGTAACGGAAGGAACGGCACGGCAAGGGGAAACAAGGCTAAGGCACGACAACGCACGCTAGGCAATGCACGGCAAGGCAAGGAAAGCGTAACGCATGGGAAAGCACGGTCAGGCGAGGCAAGGCTAAGGAAAGCCAACGCAAGGCTAGGCAATGCACGGAAAGCAAGCAAGGAGTAACGGAATGCACGGAAGGAAAGCGAAAGCAAGGGAAGGCAAGGGTAACGAAAGGAACGGCACGGCAAGGGGTAACAAGGCTAAGGCACGACAACACACGGCTAGGAAATGCACGGCAAGGCAAGGAAAGGGTAACGCAAGGCAAGGCACGGTGGGGCTAGGCAAGGTTAATGCACGACAACGCAAGGCTAGGCAATGCACGACAATGCAAGGAAAGCTTAAAGCAAAGGAAGGCACGGTCAGGCGAGATAAGGCTAAGGCACGACAACGCAAGGCTAGGCAATGCACGGAAGGCAAGCAAAGAGTAACGGAAGGTAAGGAAGGCAAGGGAAAGCAAGGAAAGGCAAGTGTAACGGAAGGAACGGCACGGCAAGGGGAAACAATGCTAAGGCACGACAACGCACGCTAGGCAATGCACGGCAAGGCAAGGCAAGGGTAACGCATGGGAAAGCACGGTCAGGCGAGGCAAGCCTAAGGCATGACAACGCAAGGCTAGGCAATGCACGGAAAGCAAGCAAAGAGTAACGGAACGCAAGGAAGGCAAGGGAAAGCAAGGGAAGGCAAGGGTAACGGAAGGAACGGCACGACAAGGGGTAAGAAGGCTAAGGCACGACAACGCAGGGCTAGGCAATGCACGGCAAGGCAAGGAAAGAGTAACGGAAGGAACGGAAGGCAAGGCAAAGCCAGGCACGGCAAGTGTAACAAAAGGAACGCAACGGCAAGGGGAAACAAGGCTAAGGCACGACAACGCACGGCTAGGCAATGCACGGAAAGGCAAGGAAAGGGTAACTCATGGGAAAGCACGGTCAGGCGATGCAAGGCTAAGGCATGACAACGCAAGGCTAGGCAATGCAGGGAAAGCAAGCAAAGAGTAACGGAACGCAAGGAAGGCAAGGGAAAGCAAGGGAAGGCAAGGGTAACGGAAGGAACGGCACGGCAAGGGGTAACAAGGCTAAGGCACGGCAACGCAGGGCTAGGCAATGCACGGCAAGGCAAGGAAAGGGTAACGCAGGGGAAGGCACGGTCAGTTGAGGCAAGGATAAGGCACGGCAATGCAAGGCTAGGCAATGCACGGCAAGGCAAGGAAAGAGTAACGGAAGGAAAGGAAGGCAAAGCAAAGCCAGGAGAGGCAAGTGAAACAAAAGGCACGCCACGGTAGGGGAAACAAGGCTAAGGCACGACAACGCACGGCTAGGCAATGCACGGCAAGGCAAGGAAAGGGTAACGCAAGGCAAGGCACGGTGAGGCTAGGCAAGGCTAATTCACGACAACGCAAGGCTAGGCAATGCACGACAATGCAAGGAAAGCTTAAAGCAAAGGAAGGCACGGTCAGGCGAGATAAGGCTAAGGCACGACAACGCAAGGCTAGGCAATGCAGGGAAGGGAAGCAAAGAGTAACGGAAGGTAAGGAAGGCAAGGGAAAGCAAAGAAAGGCAAGTATAACGGAAGGAACGGAACGGCAAGGGGAAACAAGTCTAAGGCACGACAACGCACGCTAGGCAATGCACGGAAGGCAAGGAAAGTGTAACGCATGGGAAATAACGGTCAAGGGAGGCAAGGCTAAGGCACGACAACGCAAGGCTTGGCAATGCACGGAAGGCAAGCAAGGAGTAACGGAATGCAAGGAAGGAAAGGGAAAGCAAGGGAAGGCAAGGGTAACGGAAGGAACGGCACGGCAAGGGGTAACAAGCCTAAGGCACAACAACACACGGCTAGGAAATGCACGGTAAGGCAAGGAAAGGGTAACGCAAGGCAAGGCACGGTGAGGCTAGGCAAGGTTAATGCACGACAACGCAAGGCTAGGCAATGCACGACAATACAAGGAAAGCTTAAAGCAAAGGAAGGCACGGTCAGTCGAGATAAGGCTAAGGCACGACAACGCAAGGCTAGGCAATGCACGGAAGGCAAGCAAAGAGTAACGGAAGGTAAGGAAGGCAAGGGAAAGTAAGGGAAGGCAAGGGTAACGGAAGGGACGGCACGGCAAGGGGTAACAAGGCTAAGGCACGACAACGCAGGGCTAGGCAATGCACGGCAAGGCAAGCAAAGAGTAACGGAAGGAAAGGAAGGCAAGGCAAAGCCAGGCAAGGCAAGTGTAACAAAAGGCACGCAACGGCAAGGGGAAACAAGGCTAAGGCACGACAACACACGGCTAGGAAATGCACGGCAAGGCAAGGAAAGGGTAACGCAAGGCAAGGCACGGTGAGGCTAGGCAAGGCTAATGCACGACAACGCAAGGCTAGGCAATGCACGACAATGCAAGTAAAGCTTAAAGCAAAGGAAGGCACGGTCAGGCGAGATAAGGCTAAGGCACGACAACGCAAGGCTAGGCAATGCAGGGAAGGCAAGCAAAGAGTAACGGAAGGTAAGGAAGGCAAGGGAAAGCAAGGAAAGGCAATGGTAACGGAAGGAACGGCAGGGCAAGGGGAAACAAGTCTAAGGCACGACAACACACGCTAGGCAATGCACGGCAAGGCAAGGAAAGGGTAACGCATGGGAAAGCACGGTCAGGGGAGGCAAGGCTAAGGCACGACAACGCAAGGCTTGGCCATGCACGGAAGGCAAGCAAAGAGTAACGGAAGGTAAGGAAGGCAAGGGAAAGGAAGGAAAGGCAAGTGTAACGGAAGGAACGGCACGGCAAGGGGAAACAAGGCTAAGGCACGACAACGCACGGCTAGGCAATGCTCGGAAAGGCAAGGAAAGGGTAACGCATGGGAAAGCACGGTCAGGCGATGCAAGGCTAAGGCATGACAACGCAAGGCTAGGCAATGCACGGAAAGCAAGCAAAGAGTAACGGAACGCAAGGAAGCCAAGGGAAAGCAAGGGAAGGCGAGGGTAACGGAAGGAACGGCACGGCAAGGGGTAAGAAGGCTAAGGCACGGCAACGCAGGGCTAGGCAATGCACGGCAAGGCAAGGAAAGGGTAACGCAGGGGAAGGCACGGTCAGGTGAGGCAAGGATAAGGCACGACAATGCAAGGCTAGGCAATGCACGGCAAGGCAAGGAAAGAGTAACGGAAGGAAAGGAAGGCAAGTCAAAGCCAGGAAAGGCAATTGTAACAAAAGGCACGCCACGGCAAGGGGAAACAAGGCTAAGGCACGACAACGTACGGCTAGGCAATGCACGGCAAGGCAAGGAAAGGGTAACGCAAGGCAAGGCACTGTGAGGCTAGGCAAGGCTAATGCACGACAACGCAAGGCTAGGCAATGCACGACAATGCAAGGAAAGCTTAAAGCAAAGGAAGGCACGGTCAGGCGAGATAAGGCTAAGGCACGACAACGCAAGGCTAGGCAATGCAGGGAAGGGAAGCAAAGAGTAACGGAAGGTAAGCAAGGCAAGGAAAAGCAAGATAAGGCAAGGGTAACGGAAGGAACTGCACGGCAAGGGGAAACAAGGCTAAGGCACGGCAACGCAGGCTGGGCAATGCACGGAAGGCAAGCAAAGAGTAACGGAAGGTAACGAAGGCAAGGGAAAGCAAAGAAAGGCAAGTGTAACGGAAGGAACGGCACGGCAAGGGGAAACAAGGCTAAGGCACGACAACGCACGCTAGGCAATGCACGGCAAGGCAAGGAAAGGGTAACGCATGGGAAAGCACGGTCAGGCGAGGCAAGCCTAAGGCATGACAACGCAAGGCTAGGCAATGCACGGAAAGCAAGCAAAGAGTAACGGAACGCAAGGAAGGCAAGGGAAAGCAAGGGAAGGCAAGGGTAACGGAAGGAACGGCACGGCAAGGGGTAACAAGGCTAAGGCACGACAACGCAAGGCTAGGCAATGCACGGCAAGGCAAGGAAAGGGTAACGCAGGGGAAGGCACGGTCAGGTGAGGCAAGGATAAGGCACGACAATACAAGGCTAGGCAATGCACGGCAAGGCAAGGAAAGAGTAACGGATGGAAAGGAAGGCAAGGCAAAGCCAGGCAAGGCAAGTGTAACAAAAGGCACGCAACGGCAAGGGGAAACAAGGCTAAGGCACGACAACGCACGGCTAGGAAATGCAAGGCAAGGAAAGTAAAGGGTAACGCAAGACAAGGCACGGTGAGGCTAGGCAAGGCTAATGCACGACAACGCAAGGCTAGGCAATGCACGACAATGCAAGTAAAGCTTAAAGCAAAGGAAGGCACGGTTAGAAGAGATAAGGCTAAGGCACGACAACGCAAGGCTAGGCAATGCACGGAAGGCAAGAAAAGAGTAACGGAAGGTAAGGAAGGCAAAGGAAAGCAAGGAAAGGCAATGGTAACGGAAGGAACGGCACGGCAAGGGGAAACAAGTCTAAGGCACGACAACGCACGCTAGGCAATGCACGGCAAGGGAAGGAAAGGGTAACGCATGGGAAAGAACGGTCAGGGGAGGCAAGCCTAAGGCATGACAACGCAAGGCTAGGCAATGCACGGAAAGCAAGCAAAGAGTAACGGAACGCAAGGAAGGCAAGGGAAAGCAAGGGAAGGCAAGGGTAACGGAAGGGACGGCACGACAAGGGGTAAGAAGGCTAAGGCACGAAACGCAGGGCTAGGCAATGCACGGCAAGGCAAGCAAAGAGTAACGGAAGGAAAGGAAGGCAAGGCAAAGCCAGGCAAGGCAAGTGTAACAAAAGGCACGCAACGGCAAGGGGAAACAAGGCTAAGGCACGACAACACACGGCTAGGAAATGCACGGCAAGGCAAGGAAAGGGTAACGCAAGGCAAGGCACGGTGAGGCTAGGCAAGGCTAATGCACGAAAACGCAAGGCTAGGCGATGCACGACAATGCAAGGAAAGCTTAAAGCAAAGGAAGGCAAGGTCAGGCGAGATAAGGCTAAGGCACGACAAAGCAAGGCTAGGAAATTCAGGGAAGGCAAGCAAAGAGTAACGGAAGGTAAGCAAGGCAAGGAAAAGGAAGGAAAGGCCAGGGTAACGGAAGGAACGGCACGGCAAGGGGAAACAAGTCTAAGGCACGACACCGAACGCTAGGCAATGAAGGGCAAGGCAAGGAAAGGGTAACGCATTTGAACGCACGGTCAGGCGAGGCAACGCTAAGGCACGACAACGCAAGGCTAGGCAATGCACGGAAGGCAAGCAAAGAGTAACGGAAGGTAAGGAAGGCAAGGGAAAGGAAGGAAAGGCAAGTGTAACGGAAGGAACGGCACGGCAAGGGGAAACAAGGCTAAGGCAAGACAACGCACGCTAGGCAATGCACGGCAAGGCAAGGAAAGGGTAACGCATGGGAAAGCACGGTCAGGCGAGGCAAGCCTAAGGCATGACAACGCAAGGCTAAGCAATGCACGGAAAGCAAGCAAAGAGTAACGGAACGCAAGGAAGGCAAGGGAAAGCAAGGGAAGGCAAGGGTAACGGAAGGAACGGCACGGCAAGGGGTAACAAAGCTAAGGCACGACAACGCAGGGCTAGGCAATGCACGGCAAGGCAAGGAAAGGGTAACGCAGGGGAAGGCACGGTCAGGTGAGGCAAGGATAAGGCACGACAATGCAAGGCTAGGCAATGCACGGCAAGGCAAGCAAAGAGTAACGGAAGGAAAGGAAGGCAAGGCAAAGCCAGGCAAGGCAAGTGTGACAAAAGGCACGCAACGGCAAGGGGAAACAAGGCTAAGGAACGACAACACACGGCTAGGAAATGCAAGGCAAGGCAAGTAAAGGGTAACGCAAGGCAAGGCACCGTGAGGCTAGGCAAGGCTAATGCACGAAAACGGAAGGCTAGGCAATGCACGACAATGCAAGGAAAGCTTAAAGCAAAGGAAGGCAAGGTCAGGCGAGATAAGGCAAAGGCACGACAACGCAAGGCTAGGCAATTCAGGGAAGGCAAGCAAAGAGTAACGGAAGGTAAGCAAGGCAAGGAAAAGCAAGGAAAGGCAAGGGTAACGGAAGGAACGGCACGGCAAGGGGGAACAAGTCTCAGGCACGACACCGAACGCTAGGCAATGAACGGCAAGGCAAGGAAAGGGTAACGCATGGGAAAGCACGGTCAGGCGAGGCAAGGCTAAGGCACGACAACGCAAGGCTAGGCAATGCACGGAAGGCAAGCAAAGAGTAACGAAAGGTAAGGAAGGCAAGGGAAAGCAAGGAAAGGCAAGTGTAACGGAAGGAACGGCACGGCAAGGGGAAACAAGGCTAAGGCACGACAACGCACGCTAGGCAATTCACGGCAAGGCAAGGAAAGGGTAACGCAAGGCAAGGCACGGTGAGGCTAGGCAAGGCTAATGCACGACAACGCAAGGCTAGGCAATGCACGACAATGCAAGTAAAGCTTAAAGCAAAGGAAGGCAGGGTCAGGCGAGATAAGGCTAAGGCACGACAACGCAAGGCTAGGCAATGCAGGGAAGGCAAGCAAAGAGTAACGGAAGGTAAGGAAGGCAAGGGAAAGCAAGGAAAGGCAATGGTAACGGAAGGAACGGCACGGCACGGGGATACAAGTCTAATGCACGACAACGCACGCTAGGCAATGCACGGCAAGGCAAGGAAAGGGTAACGCATGGGAAAGGACGGTCAGGGGAGGCAAGGCTAAGGCACGACAACGCAAGGCTTGGCAATGCACGGAAGGCAAGCAAAGAGTAATGGAAGGTAAGGAAGGCAAGGGAAAGCAAAGAAAGGCAAGTGTAACGGACGGAACGGCACGGCAAGGGGAAATAAGCCTAAGGCACGACAACGCACGCTAGGCAATGCACGGCAAGGCAAGGAAAGGGTAACGCATGGGAAAGCACGGTCAGGCGAGGCAAGGCTAAGGAAAGCCAACGCAAGGCTAGGCAATGCACGGAAAGCAAGCAAGGAGTAACGGAATGCAAGGAAGGAAAGGGAAAGCAAGGGAAGGCAAGGGTAACGAAAGGAACGGCACGGCAATGGGTAACAAGGCTAAGGCACGACAACAAACGGCTAGGAAATGCACGGCAAGGCAAGGAAAGGGTAACGCAAGTCAAGGCACGGTGAGGCTAGGCAAGGTTAATGCACGACAACGCAAGGCTAGGCAATGCACGACAATGCAAGGAAAGCTTAAAGCAAAGGAAGGCACGGTCAGGCGAGATAAGGCTAAGGCACGACAACGCAAGGCTAGTCAATGCACGGAAGGCAAGCAAAGAGTAACGGAAGGTAAGGAAGGCAAGGGAAAGCAAGGAAAGGCAAGTGTAACGGAAGGAACGGCACGGCAAGGGGAAACAATGCTAAGGCACGACAACGCACGCTAGGCAATGCACGGCAAGGCAAGGAAAGCGTAACGCATGGGAAAGCACGGTCAGGCGAGGCAAGGCTAAGGCACGACAACCCAAGGCTAGGCAATGCACGCAAGGCAAGCAAAGAGAAACTGAAGGTAAGGAAGGAAAGGGAAAGCAAAGAAAGGCAAGTGTAACTGAAGGAACGGAACGGCAAGGGGAAACAAGGCTAAGGCACGACAACGCACGGCTAGGCAATGCACGGCAAGGCAAGCAAAGGGTAACGCAAGGAAAGGCACGGTGAGGCTAGGCAAGGCTAATGCACGAAAACGCAAGGCTAGGCGATGCACGACAATGCAAGGAAAGCTTAAAGCAAAGGAAGGCAAGGTCAGGCGAGATAAGGCTAAGGCACGACAAAGCAAGGCTAGGAAATTCAGGGAAGGCAAGCAAAGAGTAACGGAAGGTAAGCAAGGCAAGGAAAAGGAAGGAAAGGCCAGGGTAACGGAAGGAACGGCACGGCAAGGGGAAACAAGGCTAAGGCACGACAACGCACGGCTAGGCAATGCTCGGAAAGGCAAGGAAAGGGTAACGCATGGGAAAGCACGGTCAGGCGATGCAAGGCTAAGGCATGACAACGCAAGGCTAGGCAATGCACGGAAAGCAAGCAAAGAGTAACGGAACGCAAGGAAGCCAAGGGAAAGCAAGGGAAGGCGAGGGTAACGGAAGGAACGGCACGGCAAGGGGTAAGAAGGCTAAGGCACGGCAACGCAGGGCTAGGCAATGCACGGCAAGGCAAGGAAAGGGTAACGCAGGGGAAGGCACGGTCAGGTGAGGCAAGGATAAGGCACGACAATGCAAGGCTAGGCAATGCACGGCAAGGCAAGGAAAGAGTAACGGAAGGAAAGGAAGGCAAGTCAAAGCCAGGAAAGGCAAGTGTAACAAAAGGCACGCCACGGCAAGGGGAAACAAGGCTAAGGCACGACAACGTACGGCTAGGCAATGCACGGCAAGGCAAGGAAAGGGTAACGCAAGGCAAGGCACGGTGAGGCTAGGCAAGGCTAATGCACGACAACGCAAGGCTAGGCAATGCACGACAATGCAAGGAAAGCTTAAAGCAAAGGAAGGCACGGTCAGGCGAGATAAGGCTAAGGCACGACAACGCAAGGCTAGGCAATGCAGGGAAGGGAAGCAAAGAGTAACGGAAGGTAAGCAAGGCAAGGAAAAGCAAGATAAGGCAAGGGTAACGGAAGGAACTGCACGGCAAGGAGAAACAAGGCTAAGGCACGGCAACGCAGGCTGGGCAATGCACGGCAAGGCAAGGAAAGGGTAACGCATGGGAAAGCACGTTCAGGCGAGGCAAGGCTAAGGCACGACAACGCAAGGCTTGGCAATGCACGGAAGGCAAGCAAAGAGTAACGGAAGGTAACGAAGGCAAGGGAAAGCAAAGAAAGGCAAGTGTAACGGAAGGAACGGCACGGCAAGGGGAAACAAGGCTAAGGCACGACAACGCACGCTAGGCAATGCACGGCAAGGCAAGGAAAGGGTAACGCATGGGAAAGCACGGTCAGGCGAGGCAAGCCTAAGGCATGACAACGCAAGGCTAGGCAATGCACGGAAAGCAAGCAAAGAGTAACGGAACGCAAGGAAGGCAAGGGAAAGCAAGGGAAGGCAAGGGTAACGGAAGGAACGGCACGGCAAGGGGTAACAAGGCTAAGGCACGACAACGCAAGGCTAGGCAATGCACGGCAAGTCAAGGAAAGGGTAACGCAGGGGAAGGCACGGTCAGGTGAGGCAAGGATAAGGCACGACAATACAAGGCTAGGCAATGCACGACAAGGCAAGGAAAGAGTAACGGAAGGAAAGGAAGGCAAGGCAAAGCCAGGCAAGGCAAGTTTAACAAAAGGCAACCAACGGCAAGGGAAACAAGGCTAAGGCACGACAACACACGGCTAGGAAATGCACGGCAAGGCAAGGAAAGGGTAACGCAAGGCAAGGCACGGTGAGGCTAGGCAAGGCTAATGCACGACAACGCAAGGCTAGGCAATGCACGACAATGCAAGTAAAGCTTAAAGCAAAGGAAGGCACGGTCAGGCGAGATAAGGCTAAGGCACGACAACGCAAGGCTAGGCAATGCAGGGAAGGCAAGCAAAGAGTAACGGAAGGTAAGGAAGGCAAGGGAAAGCAAGGAAAGGCAATGGTAACGGAAGGAACGGCACGGCAAGGGGATACAAGTCTAATGCACGACAACGCACGCTAGGCAATGCACGGCAAGGCAAGGAAAGGGTAACGCATGGGAAAGCACGGTCAGGGGAGGCAAGGCTAAGGCACGACAACGCAAGGCTTGGCAATGCACGGAAGGCAAGCAAAGAGTAATGGAAGGTAAGGAAGGCAAGGGAAAGCAAAGAAAGGCAAGTGTAACGGACGGAACGGCACGGCAAGGGGAAACAAGCCTAAGGCACGACAACGCACGCTAGGCAATGCACGGCAAGGCAAAGAAAGGGTAACGCATGGGAAAGCACGGTCAGGCGAGGCAAGGCTAAGGAAAGCCAACGCAAGGCTAGGCAATGCACGGAAAGCAAGCAAGGGGTAACGGAATGCAAGGAAGGAAAGGGAAAGCAAGGGAAGGCAAGGGTAACGAAAGGAACGGCACGGCAATGGGTAACAAGGCTAAGGCACGACAACAAACGGCTAGGAAATGCACGGCAAGGCAAGGAAAGGGTAACGCAAGGCAAGGCACTGTGAGGCTAGGCAAGGTTAATGCACGACAACGCAAGGCTAGGCAATGCACGACAATGCAAGGAAAGCTTAAAGCAAAGGAAGGCACGGTCAGGCGAGATAAGGCTAAGGCACGACAACGCAAGGCTAGGCAATGCACGGAAGGCAAGCAAAGAGTAACGGAAGGTAAGGAAGGCAAGGGAAAGCAAGGAAAGGCAAGTGTAACGGAAGGAACGGCACGGCAAGGGGAAACAATGCTAAGGCACTACAACGCACGCTAGGCAATGCACGGCAAGGCAAGGAAAGCGTAACGCATGGGAAAGCACGGTCAGGCGAGGCAAGGCTAAGGTACGACAACCCAAGGCTAGGCAATGCACGGAAGGCAAGCAAAGAGAAACTGAAGGTAAGGAAGGAAAGGGAAAGGAAAGAAAGGCAAGTGTAACTGAAGGAACGGCACGGCAAGGGGAAACAAGGCTAAGGCACGACAACGCACGGCTAGGCAATGCACGGCAAGGCAAGCAAAGGGTAACGCAAGGAAAGGCACGGTGAGGCTAGGCAAGGCTAATGCACGAAAACGCAAGGCTAGGCGATGCACGACAATGCAAGGAAAGCTTAAAGCAAAGGAAGGCAAGGTCAGGCGAGATAAGGCTAAGGCACGACAAAGCAAGGCTAGGAAATTCAGGGAAGGCAAGCAAAGAGTAACGGAAGGTAAGCAAGGCAAGGAAAAGGAAGGAAAGGCCAGGGTAACGGAAGGAACGGCACGGCAAGGGGAAACAAGTCTAAGGCACGACACCGAACGCTAGGCAATGAAGGGCAAGGCAAGGAAAGGGTAACGCATTTGAACGCACGGTCAGGCGAGGCAACGCTAAGGCACGACAACGCAAGGCTAGGCAATGCACGGAAGGCAAGCAAAGAGTAACGGAAGGTAAGGAAGGCAAGGGAAAGGAAGGAAAGGCAAGTGTAACGGAAGGAACGGCACGGCAAGGGGAAACAAGGCTAAGGCACGACAACGCACGCTAGGCAATGCACGGCAAGGCAAGGAAAGGGCAACGCATGGGAAATCACGGCCAGGCGAGGCAAGCCTAAGGCATGACAACGAAAGGCTAAGCAATGCACGGAAAGCAAGCAAAGAGTAACGGAACGCAAGGAAGGCAAGGGAAAGCAAGGGAAGGCAAGGGTAACGGAAGGAACGGCACGGCAAGGGGTAACAAGGCTAAGGGACGACAACGCAGGGCTAGGTAATGCACGGCAAGGCAAGGAAAGGGTAACGCAGGGGAAGGCACGGTCAGGTGAGGCAAGGATAAGGCACGACAATGCAAGGCTAGGCAATGCACGGCAAGGCAAGGAAAGAGTAACGGAAGGAAAGGAAGGCAAGGCAAAGCCAGGCAAGGCAAGTGTAACAAAAGGCACGCAACGGCAAGGGGAAACAAGGCTAAGGAACGACAACACACGGCTAGGAAATGCAAGGCAAGGCAAGTAAAGGGTAACGCAAGGCAAGGCACCGTGAGGCTAGGCAAGGCTAATGCACGAAAACGCAAGGCTAGGCAATGCACGGCAAGGCAAGGAAAGAGTAACGGAAGGAACGGAAGGCAAGGCAAAGCCAGGCACGGCAAGTGTAACAAAAGGCACGCAACGGCAAGGGGAAACAAGGCTAAGGCACGACAACACACGGCTAGGAAATGCACGGCAAGGCAAGGAAAGGGTAACGCAAGGCAAGGCACGGTGAGGCTAGGCAAGGCTAATGCACGACAACGCAAGGCTAGGCAATGCACGACAATGCAAGTAAAGCTTAAAGGAAAGGAAGGCACGGTCAGAAGAGATAAGGCTAAGGCACGACAACGCAAGGCTAGGCAATGCAGGGAAGGCAAGCAAAGAGTAACGGAAGGTAAGGAAGGCAAAGGAAAGCAAGGAAAGGCAATGGTAACGGAAGGAACGGCACGGTAAGGGGAAACAAGTCTAAGGCACGACAACGCACGCTAGGCAATGCACGGCAAGGGAAGGAAAGGGTAACGCATGGGAAAGAACGGTCAGGGGAGGCAAGGCTAAGGCACGACAACGCAAGGCTTGGCAATGCACGGAAGGCAAGCAAAGAGTAACGGAAGTAAGGAAGGCAAGGGAAAGCAAAGAAAGGCAAGTGTAACGGAAGGAACGGCACGGCAAGGGGAAACAAGGCTAAGGCACGACAACATACGGCTAGGCAATGCACGGCAAGGCAAGCAAAGGGTAACGCATGGGAAAGCACGCTCAGGCGAAGCAAGGCTAAGGCATGACAACGCAAGGCTAGGCAATGCACGGAAAGCAAGCAAAGAGTAACGGAACGCAAGGAAGGCAAGGGAAAGCAAGGGAAGGCAAGGGTAACGGAAGGAACGGCACGGCAAGGGGTAAGAAGGCTAAGGCACGACAACGCAAGGCGAGGCAATGCACGGCAAGGCAAGGAAAGGGTAACGCAGGGGAAGGCACGGTCAGGGGAGACAAGGCTAAGGCACGACAACGCAAGGCTTGGCAATGCACGGAAGGCAAGCAAAGAGTAACGGAAGTAAGGAAGGCAAGGGAAAGCAAAGAAAGGCAAGTGTAACGGAAGGAACGGCACGGCAAGGGGAAACAAGGCTAAGGCACGACAACGCACGCTAGGCAATGCACGGCAAGGCAAGGAAAGGGTAACGCATGGGAAAGCACGGTCAGGCGAGGCAAGGCTAAGGAAAGCCAACGCAAGGCTAGGCAATGCACGGTAAGCAAGCAAGGAGTAACGGAATGCAAGGAAGGAAAGGGAAAGCAAGGGAAGGCAAGGGTAACGGAAGGAACGGCACGGCAAGGGGTAACAAGGCTAAGGCACGACAACACACGGCTAGGAAATGCACGGCAAGGGAAGGAAAGGGTAACGCAAGGCAAGGCACGGTGAGGCTAGGCAAGGTTAATGCACGACAACGCAAGGCTAGGCAATGCACGACAATGCAAGTAAAGCTTAAAGCAAAGGAAGGCACGGTCAGGCGAGATAAGGCTAAGGCACGACAACGCAAGGCTAGGCAATGCAGGGAAGGCAAGCAAAGAGTAACGGAAGGTAAGGAAGGCAAGGGAAAGCAAGGAAAGGCAATGGTAACGGAAGGAACGGCACGGCAAGGGGAAACAAGTCTAAGGCACGACAACGCACGCTAGGCAATGCACGGCAAGGCAAGGAAAGGGTAACGCATGGGAAAGCACGGTCAGGGGAGGGAAGGCTAAGGCACGACAACGCAAGGCTTGGCAATGCACGGAAGGCAAGCAAAGAGTAATGGAAGGTAAGGAAGGCAAGGGAAAGCAAAGAAAGGCAAGTGTAACGGACGGAACGGCACGGCAAGGGGAAACAAGGCTAAGGCACGACAACGCACGCTAGGTAATGCACGGCAAGGCAAGGAAAGGGTAACGCATGGGAAAGCACGGTCAGGCGAGGCAAGGCTAAGGAAAGCCAACGCAAGGCTAGGCAATGCACGGAAAGCAAGTAAGGAGTAACGGAATGCAAGGAAGGAAAGGGAAAGCAAGGGAAGGCAAGGGTAACGAAAGGAACGGCACGGCAAGGGGTAACAAGGCTAAGGCACGACAACACACGGCTAGGAAATGCACGGCAAGGCAAGGAAAGGGTAACGCAAGGCAAGGCACGGTGAGGCTAGGCAAGGTTAATGCACGACAACGCAAGGCTAGGCAATGCACGAGAATGCAAGGAAAGCTTAAAGCAAAGGAAGGCACGGTCAGGCGAGATAAGGCTAAGGCACGACAACGCAAGGCTAGGCAATGCACGGAAGGCAAGCAAAGAGTAACGGAAGGTAAGCAAGGCAAGGAAAAGCAAGGAAAGGCAAGGGTAACGGAAGGAACGGCACGGCAAGGGGGAACAAGTCTCAGGCACGACACCGAACGCTAGGCAATGAACGGCAAGGCAAGGAAAGGGTAACGCATGGGAAAACACGGTCAGGCGAGGCAAGGCTAAGGCACGACAACGCAAGGCTAGGCAATGCACGGAAGGCAAGCAAAGAGTAACGAAAGGTAAGGAAGGCAAGGGAAAGCAAGGAAAGGCAAGTGTAACGGAAGGAACGGCACGGCAAGGGGAAACAAGGCTAAGGCACGACAACGCACGCTAGGCAATTCACGGCAAGGCAAGGAAAGGGTAACGCAAGGCAAGGCACGGTGAGGCTAGGCAAGGCTAATGCACGACAACGCAAGGCTAGGCAATGCACGACAATGCAAGTAAAGCTTAAAGCAAAGGAAGGCACGGTCAGGCGAGATAAGGCTAAGGCACGACAACGCAAGGCTAGGCAATGCAGGGAAGGCAAGCAAAGAGTAACGGAAGGTAAGGAAGGCAAGGGAAAGCAAGGAAAGGCAATGGTAACGGAAGGAACGGCACGGCACGGGGATACAAGTCTAATGCACGACAACGCACGCTAGGCAATGCACGGCAAGGCAAGGAAAGGGTAACGCATGGGAAAGGACGGTCAGGGGAGGCAAGGCTAAGGCACGACAACGCAAGGCTTGGCAATGCACGGAAGGCAAGCAAAGAGTAATGGAAGGTAAGGAAGGCAAGGGAAAGCAAAGAAAGGCAAGTGTAACGGACGGAACGGCACGGCAAGGGGAAATAAGCCTAAGGCACGACAACGCACGCTAGGCAATGCACGGCAAGGCAAGGAAAGGGTAACGCATGGGAAAGCACGGTCAGGCGAGGCAAGGCTAAGGAAAGCCAACGCAAGGCTAGGCAATGCACGGAAAGCAAGCAAGGAGTAACGGAATGCAAGGAAGGAAAGGGAAAGCAAGGGAAGGCAAGGGTAACGAAAGGAACGGCACGGCAATGGGTAACAAGGCTAAGGCACGACAACAAACGGCTAGGAAATGCACGGCAAGGCAAGGAAAGGGTAACGCAAGTCAAGGCACGGTGAGGTTAGGCAAGGTTAATGCACGACAACGCAAGGCTAGGCAATGCACGACAATGCAAGGAAAGCTTAAAGCAAAGGAAGGCACGGTCAGGCGAGATAAGGCTAAGGCACGACAACGCAAGGCTAGTCAATGCACGGAAGGCAAGCAAAGAGTAACGGAAGGTAAGGAAGGCAAGGGAAAGCAAGGAAAGGCAAGTGTAACGGAAGGAACGGCACGGCAAGGGGAAACAATGCTAAGGCACGACAACGCACGCTAGGCAATGCACGGCAAGGCAAGGAAAGCGTAACGCATGGGAAAGCACGGTCAGGCGAGGCAAGGCTAAGGCACGACAACCCAAGGCTAGGCAATGCACGCAAGGCAAGCAAAGAGAAACTGAAGGTAAGGAAGGAAAGGGAAAGCAAAGAAAGGCAAGTGTAACTGAAGGAACGGAACGGCAAGGGGAAACAAGGCTAAGGCACGACAACGCACGGCTAGGCAATGCACGGCAAGGCAAGCAAAGGGTAACGCAAGGAAAGGCACGGTGAGGCTAGGCAAGGCTAATGCACGAAAACGCAAGGCTAGGCGATGCACGACAATGCAAGGAAAGCTTAAAGCAAAGGAAGGCAAGGTCAGGCGAGATAAGGCTAAGGCACGACAAAGCAAGGCTAGGAAATTCAGGGAAGGCAAGCAAAGAGTAACGGAAGGTAAGCAAGGCAAGGAAAAGGAAGGAAAGGCCAGGGTAACGGAAGGAACGGCACGGCAAGGGGAAACAAGGCTAAGGCACGACAACGCACGGCTAGGCAATGCTCGGAAAGGCAAGGAAAGGGTAACGCATGGGAAAGCACGGTCAGGCGATGCAAGGCTAAGGCATGACAACGCAAGGCTAGGCAATGCACGGAAAGCAAGCAAAGAGTAACGGAACGCAAGGAAGCCAAGGGAAAGCAAGGGAAGGCGAGGGTAACGGAAGGAACGGCACGGCAAGGGGTAAGAAGGCTAAGGCACGGCAACGCAGGGCTAGGCAATGCACGGCAAGGCAAGGAAAGGGTAACGCAGGGGAAGGCACGGTCAGGTGAGGCAAGGATAAGGCACGACAATGCAAGGCTAGGCAATGCACGGCAAGGCAAGGAAAGAGTAACGGAAGGAAAGGAAGGCAAGTCAAAGCCAGGAAAGGCAAGTGTAACAAAAGGCACGCCACGGCAAGGGGAAACAAGGCTAAGGCACGACAACGTACGGCTAGGCAATGCACGGCAAGGCAAGGAAAGGGTAACGCAAGGCAAGGCACGGTGAGGCTAGGCAAGGCTAATGCACGACAACGCAAGGCTAGGCAATGCACGACAATGCAAGGAAAGCTTAAAGCAAAGGAAGGCACGGTCAGGCGAGATAAGGCTAAGGCACGACAACGCAAGGCTAGGCAATGCAGGGAAGGGAAGCAAAGAGTAACGGAAGGTAAGCAAGGCAAGGAAAAGCAAGATAAGGCAAGGGTAACGGAAGGAACTGCACGGCAAGGAGAAACAAGGCTAAGGCACGGCAACGCAGGCTGGGCAATGCACGGCAAGGCAAGGAAAGGGTAACGCATGGGAAAGCACGTTCAGGCGAGGCAAGGCTAAGGCACGACAACGCAAGGCTTGGCAATGCACGGAAGGCAAGCAAAGAGTAACGGAAGGTAACGAAGGCAAGGGAAAGCAAAGAAAGGCAAGTGTAACGGAAGGAACGGCACGGCAAGGGGAAACAAGGCTAAGGCACGACAACGCACGCTAGGCAATGCACGGCAAGGCAAGGAAAGGGTAACGCATGGGAAAGCACGGTCAGGCGAGGCAAGCCTAAGGCATGACAACGCAAGGCTAGGCAATGCACGGAAAGCAAGCAAAGAGTAACGGAACGCAAGGAAGGCAAGGGAAAGCAAGGGAAGGCAAGGGTAACGGAAGGAACGGCACGGCAAGGGGTAACAAGGCTAAGGCACGACAACGCAAGGCTAGGCAATGCACGGCAAGTCAAGGAAAGGGTAACGCAGGGGAAGGCACGGTCAGGTGAGGCAAGGATAAGGCACGACAATACAAGGCTAGGCAATGCACGACAAGGCAAGGAAAGAGTAACGGAAGGAAAGGAAGGCAAGGCAAAGCCAGGCAAGGCAAGTGTAACAAAAGGCACGCAACGGCAAGGGGAAACAAGGCTAAGGCACGACAACACACGGCTAGGAAATGCAAGGCAAGGAAAGTAAAGGGTAACGCAAGGCAAGGCACGGTGAGGCTAGGCAAGGCTAATGCACGACAACGCAAGGCTAGGCAATGCACGACAATGCAAGTAAAGCTTAAAGCAAAGGAAGGCACGGTTAGAAGAGATAAGGCTAAGGCACGACAACGCAAGGCTAGGCAATGCACGGAAGGCAAGAAAAGAGTAACGGAAGGTAAGGAAGGCAAAGGAAAGCAAGGAAAGGCAATGGTAACGGAAGGAACGGCACGGCAAGGGGAAACAAGTCTAAGGCACGACAACGCACGCTAGGCAATGCACGGCAAGGGAAGGAAAGGGTAACGCATGGGAAAGAACGGTCAGGGGAGGCAAGCCTATGGCATGACAACGCAAGGCTAGGCAATGCACGGAAAGCAAGCAAAGAGTAACGGAACGCAAGGAAGGCAAGGGAAAGCAAGGGAAGGCAAGGGTAACGGAAGGGACGGCACGACAAGGGGTAAGAAGGCTAAGGCACGAAACGCAGGGCTAGGCAATGCACGGCAAGGCAAGCAAAGAGTAACGGAAGGAAAGGAAGGCAAGGCAAAGCCAGGCAAGGCAAGTGTAACAAAAGGCACGCAACGGCAAGGGAAACAAGGCTAAGGCACGACAACACACGGCTAGGAAATGCACGGCAAGGCAAGGAAAGGGTAACGCAAGGCAAGGCACGGTGAGGCTAGGCAAGGCTAATGCACGACAACGCAAGGCTAGGCAATGCACGACAATGCAAGTAAAGCTTAAAGCAAAGGAAGGCACGGTCAGGCGAGATAAGGCTAAGGCACGACAACGCAAGGCTAGGCAATGCAGGGAAGGCAAGCAAAGAGTAACGGAAGGTAAGGAAGGCAAGGGAAAGCAAGGAAAGGCAATGGTAACGGAAGGAACGGCACGGCAAGGGGATACAAGTCTAATGCACGACAACGCACGCTAGGCAATGCACGGCAAGGCAAGGAAAGGGTAACGCATGGGAAAGCACGGTCAGGGGAGGCAAGGCTAAGGCACGACAACGCAAGGCTTGGCAATGCACGGAAGGCAAGCAAAGAGTAATGGAAGGTAAGGAAGGCAAGGGAAAGCAAAGAAAGGCAAGTGTAACGGACGGAACGGCACGGCAAGGGGAAACAAGCCTAAGGCACGACAACGCACGCTAGGCAATGCACGGCAAGGCAAAGAAAGGGTAACGCATGGGAAAGCACGGTCAGGCGAGGCAAGGCTAAGGAAAGCCAACGCAAGGCTAGGCAATGCACGGAAAGCAAGCAAGGAGTAACGGAATGCAAGGAAGGAAAGGGAAAGCAAGGGAAGGCAAGGGTAACGAAAGGAACGGCACGGCAATGGGTAACAAGGCTAAGGCACGACAACAAACGGCTAGGAAATGCACGGCAAGGCAAGGAAAGGGTAACGCAAGGCAAGGCACGGTGAGGCTAGGCAAGGTTAATGCACGACAACGCAAGGCTAGGCAATGCACGACAATGCAAGGAAAGCTTAAAGCAAAGGAAGGCACGGTCAGGCGAGATAAGGCTAAGGCACGACAACGCAAGGCTAGGCAATGCAGGGAAGGCAAGCAAAGAGTAACGGAAGGTAAGGAAGGCAAGGGAAAGCAAGGAAAGGCAAGTGTAACGGAAGGAACGGCACGGCAAGGGGAAACAATGCTAAGGCACTACAACGCACGCTAGGCAATGCACGGCAAGGCAAGGAAAGCGTAACGCATGGGAAAGCACGGTCAGGCGAGGCAAGGCTAAGGTACGACAACCCAAGGCTAGGCAATGCACGGAAGGCAAGCAAAGAGAAACTGAAGGTAAGGAAGGAAAGGGAAAGCAAAGAAAGGCAAGTGTAACTGAAGGAACGGCACGGCAAGGGGAAACAAGGCTAAGGCACGACAACGCACGGCTAGGCAATGCACGGCAAGGCAAGCAAAGGGTAACGCAAGGAAAGGCACGGTGAGGCTAGGCAAGGCTAATGCACGAAAACGCAAGGCTAGGCGATGCACGACAATGCAAGGAAAGCTTAAAGCAAAGGAAGGCAAGGTCAGGCGAGATAAGGCTAAGGCACGACAAAGCAAGGCTAGGAAATTCAGGGAAGGCAAGCAAAGAGTAACGGAAGGTAAGCAAGGCAAGGAAAAGGAAGGAAAGGCCAGGGTAACGGAAGGAACGGCACGGCAAGGGGAAACAAGTCTAAGGCACGACACCGAACGCTAGGCAATGAAGGGCAAGGCAAGGAAAGGGTAACGCATTTGAACGCACCGTCAGGCGAGGCAACGCTAAGGCACGACAACGCAAGGCTAGGCAATGCACGGAAGGCAAGCAAAGAGTAACGGAAGGTAAGGAAGGCAAGGGAAAGGAAGGAAAGGCAAGTGTAACGGAAGGAACGGCACGGCAAGGGGAAACAAGGCTAAGGCACGACAACGCACGCTAGGCAATGCACGGCAAGGCAAGGAAAGGGCAACGCATGGGAAATCACGGCCAGGCGAGGCAAGCCTAAGGCATGACAACGCAAGGCTAAGCAATGCACGGAAAGCAAGCAAAGAGTAACGGAACGCAAGGAAGGCAAGGGAAAGCAAGGGAAGGCAAGGGTAACGGAAGGAACGGCACGGCAAGGGGTAACAAGGCTAAGGCACGACAACGCAGGGCTAGGTAATGCACGGCAAGGCAAGGAAAGGGTAACGCAGGGGAAGGCACGGTCAGGTGAGGCAAGGATAAGGCACGACAATGCAAGGCTAGGCAATGCACGGCAAGGCAAGGAAAGAGTAACGGAAGGAAAGGAAGGCAAGGCAAAGCCAGGCAAGGCAAGTGTAACAAAAGGCACGCAACGGCAAGGGGAAACAAGGCTAAGGAACGACAACACACGGCTAGGAAATGCAAGGCAAGGCAAGTAAAGGGTAACGCAAGGCAAGGCACCGTGAGGCTAGGCAAGGCTAATGCACGAAAACGCAAGGCTAGGCAATGCACGGCAAGGCAAGGAAAGAGTAACGGAAGGAACGGAAGGCAAGGCAAAGCCAGGCACGGCAAGTGTAACAAAAGGCACGCAACGGCAAGGGGAAACAAGGCTAAGGCACGACAACACACGGCTAGGAAATGCACGGCAAGGCAAGGAAAGGGTAACGCAAGGCAAGGCACGGTGAGGCTAGGCAAGGCTAATGCACGACAACGCAAGGCTAGGCAATGCACGACAATGCAAGTAAAGCTTAAAGGAAAGGAAGGCACGGTCAGAAGAGATAAGGCTAAGGCACGACAACGCAAGGCTAGGCAATGCAGGGAAGGCAAGCAAAGAGTAACGGAAGGTAAGGAAGGCAAAGGAAAGCAAGGAAAGGCAATGGTAACGGAAGGAACGGCACGGTAAGGGGAAACAAGTCTAAGGCACGACAACGCACGCTAGGCAATGCACGGCAAGGGAAGGAAAGGGTAACGCATGGGAAAGAACGGTCAGGGGAGGCAAGGCTAAGGCACGACAACGCAAGGCTTGGCAATGCACGGAAGGCAAGCAAAGAGTAACGGAAGTAAGGAAGGCAAGGGAAAGCAAAGAAAGGCAAGTGTAACGGAAGGAACGGCACGGCAAGGGGAAACAAGGCTAAGGCACGACAACATACGGCTAGGCAATGCACGGCAAGGCAAGCAAAGGGTAACGCATGGGAAAGCACGCTCAGGCGAAGCAAGGCTAAGGCATGACAACGCAAGGCTAGGCAATGCACGGAAAGCAAGCAAAGAGTAACGGAACGCAAGGAAGGCAAGGGAAAGCAAGTGAAGGCAAGGGTAACGGAAGGAACGGCACGGCAAGGGGTAAGAAGGCTAAGGCACGACAACGCAGGGCGAGGCAATGCACGGCAAGGCAAGGAAAGGGTAACGCAGGGGAAGGCACGGTCAGGGGAGACAAGGCTAAGGCACGACAACGCAAGGCTTGGCAATGCACGGAAGGCAAGCAAAGAGTAACGGAAGTAAGGAAGGCAAGGGAAAGCAAAGAAAGGCAAGTGTAACGGAAGGAACGGCACGGCAAGGGGAAACAAGGCTAAGGCACGACAACGCACGCTAGGCAATGCACGGCAAGGCAAGGAAAGGGTAACGCATGGGAAAGCACGGTCAGGCGAGGCAAGGCTAAGGAAAGCCAACGCAAGGCTAGGCAATGCACGGTAAGCAAGCAAGGAGTAACGGAATGCAAGGAAGGAAAGGGAAAGCAAGGGAAGGCAAGGGTAACGGAAGGAACGGCACGGCAAGGGGTAACAAGGCTAAGGCACGACAACACACGGCTAGGAAATGCACGGCAAGGGAAGGAAAGGGTAACGCAAGGCAAGGCACGGTGAGGCTAGGCAAGGTTAATGCACGACAACGCAAGGCTAGGCAATGCACGACAATGCAAGTAAAGCTTAAAGCAAAGGAAGGCACGGTCAGGCGAGATAAGGCTAAGGCACGACAACGCAAGGCTAGGCAATGCAGGGAAGGCAAGCAAAGAGTAACGGAAGGTAAGGAAGGCAAGGGAAAGCAAGGAAAGGCAATGGTAACGGAAGGAACGGCACGGCAAGGGGAAACAAGTCTAAGGCACGACAACGCACGCTAGGCAATGCACGGCAAGGCAAGGAAAGGGTAACGCATGGGAAAGCACGGTCAGGGGAGGGAAGGCTAAGGCACGACAACGCAAGGCTTGGCAATGCACGGAAGGCAAGCAAAGAGTAATGGAAGGTAAGGAAGGCAAGGGAAAGCAAAGAAAGGCAAGTGTAACGGACGGAACGGCACGGCAAGGGGAAACAAGGCTAAGGCACGACAACGCACGCTAGGTAATGCACGGCAAGGCAAGGAAAGGGTAACGCATGGGAAAGCACGGTCAGGCGAGGCAAGGCTAAGGAAAGCCAACGCAAGGCTAGGCAATGCACGGAAAGCAAGTAAGGAGTAACGGAATGCAAGGAAGGAAAGGGAAAGCAAGGGAAGGCAAGGGTAACGAAAGGAACGGCACGGCAAGGGGTAACAAGGCTAAGGCACGACAACACACGGCTAGGAAATGCACGGCAAGGCAAGGAAAGGGTAACGCAAGGCAAGGCACGGTGAGGCTAGGCAAGGTTAATGCACGACAACGCAAGGCTAGGCAATGCACGAGAATGCAAGGAAAGCTTAAAGCAAAGGAAGGCACGGTCAGGCGAGATAAGGCTAAGGCACGACAACGCAAGGCTAGGCAATGCACGGAAGGCAAGCAAAGAGTAACGGAAGGTTAGGAAGGCAAGGGAAAGCAAGGAAAGGCAAGTGTAACGGAAGGAACGGCACGGCAAGGGGAAACAATGCTAAGGCACGACAACGCACGCTAGGCAATGCACGGCAAGGCAAGGAAAGGGTAACGCATGGGAAAGCACGGTCAGGCGAGGCAAGGCTAAGGCACGACAACCCAAGGCTAGGCAATGCACGGAAGGCAAGCAAAGAGAAACGGAAGGTAAGGAAGGAAAGGGAAAGCAAAGAAAGGCAAGTGTAACCGAAGGAACGGCACGGCAAGGGGAAACAAGGCTAAGGCACGACAACGCACGGCTAGGCAATGCACGGCAAGGCAAGCAAAGGGTAACGCAAGGAAAGGCACGGTGAGGCTAGGCAAGGCTAATGCACGAAAACGCAAGGCTAGGCGATGCACGACAATGCAAGGAAAGCTTAAAGCAAAGGTAGGCAAGGTCAGGCGAGATAAGGCTAAGGCACGACAACGCAAGGCTAGGAAATTCAGGGAAGGCAAGCAAAGAGTACCGGAAGGTAAGCAAGGCAAGGAAAAGGAAGGAAAAGCCAGGGTAACGGAAGGAACGGCACGGCAAGGGGAAACAAGTCTAAGGCACGACAGCGAACGCTAGGCAATGAAGGGCAAGGCAAGGAAAGGGTAACGCATTTGAAAGCACGGTCAGGCGAGGCAACGCTAAGGCACGACAACGCAAGCCTAGGCAATGCACGGAAGGCAAGCAAAGAGTAACGGAAGGTAAGGAAGGCAAGGGAAAGGAAGGAAAGGCAAGTGTAACGGAAGGAACGGCACGGCAAGGGGAAACAAGGCTAAGGCACGACAACACACGGCTAGGAAATGCACGGCAAGGCAAGGAATGGGTAACGCAAGGCAAGGCACGGTGAGGCTAGGCAAGGTTAATGCACGACAACGCAAGGCTAGGCAATGCACGACAATGCAAGGAAAGCTTAAAGCAAAGGAAGGCACGGTCAGGCGAGATAAGGCTAAGGCACGACAACGCAAGGCTAGGCAATGCACGGAAGGCAAGCAAAGAGTAACGGAAGGTAAGGAAGGCAAGGGAAAGCAAGGAAAGGCAAGTGTAACGGAAGGAACGGCACGGCAAGGGGAAACAATGCTAAGGCACGACACCGAACGCTAGGCAATGAAGGGCAAGGCAAGGAAAGGGTAACGCATTTGAAAGCACGGTCAGGCGAGGCAACGCTAAGGCACGACAACGGAAGGCTAGGCAATGCACGGAAGGCAAGCAAAGAGTAACGGAAGGTAAGGAAGGCAAGGGAAAGGAAGGAAAGGCAAGTGTAACGGAAGGAACGGCACGGCAAGGGGAAACAAGGCTAAGGCACGACAACGCACGCTAGGCAATGCACGGCAAAGCAAGGAAAGGGTAACGCATGGGAAAGCACGGTCAGGCGAGGCAAGCCTAAGGCATGATAACGCAAGGCTAAGCAATGCACGGAAAGCAAGCAAAGAGTAACGGAACGCAAGGAAGGCAAGGGAAAGCAAGGGAAGGCAAGGGTAACGGAAGGAACGGCACGGCAAGGGGTAAGAAGGCTAAGGCACGACAACGCAGGGCTAGGCAATGCACGGCAAGGCAAGGGAAGGGTAACGCAGGGGAAGGCACGGTCAGGTGAGGCAAGGATAAGGCATGACAATGCAAGGCTAGGCAATGCACGACAACGCAAGGCTAGGCAATGCAATGAAGGCAAGAAAAGAGTAACGGAAGGTAAGGAAGGCAAAGGAAAGCAAGGAAAGGCAATGGTAACGGAAGGAACGGCACGGCAAGGGGAAACAAGTCTAAGGCACGACAACGCACGCTAGGCAATGCACGGCAAGGGAAGGAAAGGGTAACGCATGGGAAAGAACGGTCAGGGGAGGCAAGCCTAAGGCATGACAACGCAAGGTTAGGCAATGCACGGAAAGCAAGCAAAGAGTAACGGAACGCAAGGAAGGCAAGGGAAAGCAAGGGAAGGCAAGGGTAACGGAAGGGACGGCACGACAAGGGGTAAGAAGGCTAAGGCACGACAACGCAGGGCTAGGCAATGCACGGCAAGGCAAGCAAAGAGTAACGGAAGGAAAGGAAGGCAAGGCAAAGCCAGGCAAGGCAAGTGTAACAAAAGGCACGCAACGGCAAGGGGAAACAAGGCTAAGGCACGACAACACACGGCTAGGAAATGCACGGCAAGGCAAGGAAAGTGTAACGCAAGGCAAGGCACGGTGAGGCTAGGCAAGGCTAATGCACGACAACGCAAGGCTAGGCAATGCACGACAATGCAAGTAAAGCTTAAAGCAAAGGAAGGCACGGTCAGAAGAGATAAGGCTAAGGCACGACAACGCAAGGCTAGGCAATGCAGGGAAGGCAAGCAAAGAGTAACGGAAGGTAAGGAAGGCAAAGGAAAGCAAGGAAAGGCAATGGTAACGGAAGGAACGGCACGGCAAGGGGAAACAAGGCTAAGGCACGACAACGCACGCTAGGCAATGCACGGCAAGGGAAGGAAAGGGTAACGCATGGGAAAGAACGGTCAGGGGAGGCAAGGCTAAGGCACGACAACGCAAGGCTTGGCAATGCACGAAAGGCAAGCAAAGAATAACGGAAGGTAAGGAAGGCAAGGGAAAGCAAGGAAAGGCAAGTGTAACGGAAGGAACGGCACGGCAAGGGGAAACAAGGCTAAGGCACGACAACGCACGCTAGGCAATGCACGGCAAGGCAAGGAAAGGGTAACGCATGGGAAAGCACGGTCAGGCGAGGCAAGGCTAAGGAAAGCCAACGCAAGGCTAGGCAATGCACGGTAAGCAAGCAAGGAGTAACGGAATGCAAGGAAGGAAAGGGAAAGCAAGGGAAGGCAAGGGTAACGGAAGGAACGGCACGGCAAGGGGTAACAAGGCTAAGGCACGACAACACCCGGCTAGGAAATGCACGGCAAGGGAAGGAAAGGGTAACGCAAGGCAAGGCACGGTGAGGCTAGGCAAGGTTAATGCACGACAACGCAAGGCTAGGCAATGCACGACAATGCAAGTAAAGCTTAAAGCAAAGGAAGGCACGGTCAGGCGAGATAAGGCTAAGGCACGACAACGCAAGGCTAGGCAATGCAGGGAAGGCAAGCAAAGAGTAACGGAAGGTAAGGAAGGCAAGGGAAAGCAAGGAAAGGCAATGGTAACGGAAGGAACGGCACGGCAAGGGGATACAAGTCTAATGCACGACAACGCACGCTAGGCAATGCACGGCAAGGCAAGGAAAGGGTAACGCATGGGAAAGCACGGTCAGGGGAGGCAAGGCTAAGGCACGACAACGCAAGGCTTGGCAATGCACGGAAGGCAAGCAAAGAGTAATGGAAGGTAAGGAAGGCAAGGGAAAGCAAAGAAAGGCAAGTGTAACGGACGGAACGGCACGGCAAGGGGAAACAAGCCTAAGGCACGACAACGCACGCTAGGCAATGCACGGCAAGGCAAGGAAAGGGTAACGCATGGGAAAGCACGGTCAGGCGAGGCAAGGCTAAGGAAAGCCAACGCAAGGCTAGGCAATGCACGGAAAGCAAGCAAGGAGTAACGGAATGCAAGGAAGGAAAGGGAAAGCAAGGGAAGGCAAGGGTAACGAAAGGAACGGCACGGGAAGGGGTAACAAGGCTAAGGCACGACAACACACGGCTAGGAAATGCACGGCAAGGCAAGGAAAGCGTAACGCATGGGAAAGCACGGTCAGGCGAGGCAAGGCTAAGGCACGACAACCCAAGGCTAGGCAATGCACGGAAGGCAAGCAAAGAGAAACTGAAGGTAAGGAAGGAAAGGGAAAGCAAAGAAAGGCAAGTGTAACGGAAGGAACGGCACGGCAAGGGGAAACAAGGCTAAGGCACGACAACGCACGGCTAGGCAATGCACGACAAGGCAAGCAAAGGGTAACGCAAGGAAAGGCACGGTGAGGCTAGGCAAGGCTAATGCACGAAAACGCAAGGCTAGGCGATGCACGACAATGCAAGGAAAGCTTAAAGCAAAGGAAGGCAAGGTCAGGCGAGATAAGGCTAAGGCACGACAAAGCAAGGCTAGGAAATTCAGGGAAGGCAAGCAAAGAGTAACGGAAGGTAAGCAAGGCAAGGAAAAGGAAGGAAAGGCCAGGGTAACGGAAGGAACGGCACGGCAAGGGGAAACAAGTCTAAGGCACGACACCGAACGCTAGGCAATGAAGGGCAAGGCAAGGAAAGGGTAACGCATTTGAACGCACGGTCAGGCGAGGCAACGCTAAGGCACGACAACGCAAGGCTAGGCAATGCACGGAAGGCAAGCAAAGAGTAACGGAAGGTAAGGAAGGCAAGGGAAAGGAAGGAAAGGCAAGTGTAACGGAAGGAACGGCACGGCAAGGGGAAACAAGGCTAAGGCAAGACAACGCACGCTAGGCAATGCACGGCAAGGCAAGGAAAGGGTAACGCATGGGAAAGCACGGTCAGGCGAGGCAAGCCTAAGGCATGACAACGCAAGGCTAAGCAATGCACGGAAAGCAAGCAAAGAGTAACGGAACGCAAGGAAGGCAAGGGAAAGCAAGGGAAGGCAAGGGTAACGGAAGGAACGGCACGGCAAGGGGTAACAAGGCTAAGGCACGACAACGCAGGGCTAGGCAATGCACGGCAAGGCAAGGAAAGGGTAACGCAGGGGAAGGCACGGTCAGGTGAGGCAAGGATAAGGCACGACAATGCAAGGCTAGGCAATGCACGGCAAGGCAAGCAAAGAGTAACGGAAGGAAAGGAAGGCAAGGCAAAGCCAGGCAAGGCAAGTGTGACAAAAGGCACGCAACGGCAAGGGGAAACAAGGCTAAGGAACGACAACACACGGCTAGGAAATGCAAGGCAAGGCAAGTAAAGGGTAACGCAAGGCAAGGCACCGTGAGGCTAGGCAAGGCTAATGCACGAAAACGGAAGGCTAGGCAATGCACGACAATGCAAGGAAAGCTTAAAGCAAAGGAAGGCAAGGTCAGGCGAGATAAGGCAAAGGCACGACAACGCAAGGCTAGGCAATTCAGGGAAGGCAAGCAAAGAGTAACGGAAGGTAAGCAAGGCAAGGAAAAGCAAGGAAAGGCAAGGGTAACGGAAGGAACGGCACGGCAAGGGGGAACAAGTCTCAGGCACGACACCGAACGCTAGGCAATGAACGGCAAGGCAAGGAAAGGGTAACGCATGGGAAAGCACGGTCAGGCGAGGCAAGGCTAAGGCACGACAACGCAAGGCTAGGCAATGCACGGAAGGCAAGCAAAGAGTAACGAAAGGTAAGGAAGGCAAGGGAAAGCAAGGAAAGGCAAGTGTAACGGATGGAACGGCACGGCAAGGGGAAACAAGGCTAAGGCACGACAACGCACGCTAGGCAATTCACGGCAAGGCAAGGAAAGGGTAACGCAAGGCAAGGCACGGTGAGGCTAGGCAAGGCTAATGCACGACAACGCAAGGCTAGGCAATGCACGACAATGCAAGTAAAGCTTAAAGCAAAGGAAGGCACGGTCAGGCGAGATAAGGCTAAGGCACGACAACGCAAGGCTAGGCAATGCAGGGAAGGCAAGCAAAGAGTAACGGAAGGTAAGGAAGGCAAGGGAAAGCAAGGAAAGGCAATGGTAACGGAAGGAACGGCACGGCACGGGGATACAAGTCTAATGCACGACAACGCACGCTAGGCAATGCACGGCAAGGCAAGGAAAGGGTAACGAATGGGAAAGGACGGTCAGGGGAGGCAAGGCTAAGGCACGACAACGCAAGGCTTGGCAATGCACGGAAGGCAAGCAAAGAGTAATGGAAGGTAAGGAAGGCAAGGGAAAGCAAAGAAAGGCAAGTGTAACGGACGGAACGGCACGGCAAGGGGAAACAAGCCTAAGGCACGACAACGCACGCTAGGCAATGCACGGCAAGGCAAGGAAAGGGTAACGCATGGGAAAGCACGGTCAGGCGAGGCAAGCCTAAGGCATGACAACGCAAGGCTAGGCAATGCACGGAAAGCAAGCAAAGAGTAACGGAACGCAAGGAAGGCAAGGGAAAGCAAGGGAAGGCAAGGGTAACGGAAGGAACGGCACGGCAAGGGGTAACAAGGCTAAGGCACGACAACGCAGGGCTAGGCAATGCACGGCAAGGCAAGGAAAGGGTAACGCAGGGGAAGGCACGGTCAGGTGAGGCCAGGATAAGGCACGACAATGCAAGGCTAGGCAATGCACGGCAAGGCAAGGAAAGAGTAACGGAAGGAAAGGAAGGCAAGGCAAAGCCAGGCAAGGCAAGTGTAACAAAAGGCACGCAACGGCAAGGGGAATCAAGGCTAAGGCACGACAACGCACGGCTAGGCAATGCACGGCAAGGCAAGGAAAGGGTAACGCAAGGCAAGGCACGGTGAGGCTAGGCAAGGCTAATGCACGACAACGCAAGGCTAGGTAATGCACGACAATGCAAGGAATGCTTAAAGCAAAGGAAGGCACGGTTAGGCGAGATAAGGCTAAGGCACGACAACGCAAGGCTTGGCAATGCACGGAAGGTAAGCAAAGAGTAACGGAAGGTAAGGAAGACAAGGGAAAGCAAGGAAAGGCAAGTGTAACGGAAGGAACGGCACGGCAAGGGGAAACAAGGCTAAGGCACGACAACGCACGCTAGGCAATGCACGGCAAGGCAAGGAAAGGGTAACGCATGGGAAAGCACGGTCAGGCGAGGCAAGCCTAAGGCATGACAACGCAAGGCTAGGCAATGCACGGAAAGCAAGCAAAGAGTAACGGAACGCAAGGAAGGCAAGGGAAAGCAAGGGAAGGCAAGGGTAACGGAAGGAACGGCACGGCAAAGGGTAACAAGGCTAAGGCACGACAACGCAGGGCTAGGCAATGCACGTCAAGGCAAGGAAAGAGTAACGGAAGGAACGGAAGGCAAGGCAAAGCCAGGCAAGGCAAGTGTAACAAAAGGCACGCAACGGCAAGGGGAACCAAGGCTAAGGCACGACAACACACGGCTAGGAAATGCACGGCAAGGCAAGGAAAGCGTAACGCAAGGCAAGGCACGGTGAGGCTAGGCAAGGCTAATGCACGACAACGCAAGGCTAGGCAATGCACGACAATGCAAGTAAAGCTTAAAGCAAAGGAAGGCACGGTCAGAAGAGATAAGGCTAAGGCACGACAACACAAGGCTAGTCAATGCAGGGAAGGCAAGCAAAGAGTAACGGAAGGTAAGGAAGGCAAAGGAAAGCAAGGAAAGGCAAGGGTAACGGAAGGGACGGCACGGCAAGGGGTAAGAAGGCTAAGGCACGACAACGCAGGGCTAGGCAATGCACGGCAAGGCAAGCAAAGAGTAACGGAAGGAAAGGAAGGCAAGGCAAAGCCAGGAAAGGCAAGTGTAACAAAAGGCACGCAACGGCAAGGGGAAACAAGGCTAAGGCACGACAACACACGGCTAGGAAATGCACGGCAAGGCAAGCAAAGAGTAACGCAAGGCAAGGCACGGTGAGGCTAGGCAAGGCTAATGCACGAAAACGCAAGGCTAGGCGATGCACGACAATGCAAGGAAAGCTTAAAGCAAAGGAAGGCAAGGTCAGGCGAGATAAGGCTAAGGCACGACAACGCAAGGCTAGGAAATTCAGGGAAGGCAAGCAAAGAGTAACGGAAGGTAAGCAAGGCAAGGAAAAGGAAGGAAAGGCCAGGGTAACGGAAGGAACGGCACGGCAAGGGGAAACAAGTCTAAGGCACGACACCGAACGCTAGGCAATGAAGGGCAAGGCAAGGAAAGGGTAACGCATTTGAAAGCACGGTCAGGCGAGGCAACGCTAAGGCACGACAACGCAAGGCTAGTCAATGCACGGAAGGCAAGCAAAGAGTAACGGAAGGTAAGGAAGGCAAGGGAAAGGAAGGAAAGGCAAGTGTAACGGAAGGAACGGCACGGCAAGGGGAAACAAGGCTAAGGCACGGCAACGCACGCTAGGCAATGCCCGGCAAGGCAAGGAAAGGGTAACGCATGGGAAAGCACGGTCAGGGGAGGCAAGGCTAAGGCACGACAACGCAAGGCTTGGCAATGCACGGAAGGCAAGCAAAGAGTAACGGAATGCAAGGAATGAAAGGGAAAGCAAGGGAAGGCAAGGGTAACGGAAGGAACGGCACGGCAAGGGGAAACAAGGCTAAGGCACGACAACGCACGCTAGGCAATGCACGGCAAGGCAAGGAAAGCGTAACGCATGGGAAAGCACGGTCAGGCGAGGCAAGGCTAAGGAAAGCCAACGCAAGGCTAGGCAATGCACGGAAAGCAAGCAAGGAGTAACGGAATGCACGGAAGGAAAGCGAAAGCAAGGGAAGGCAAGGGTAACGAAAGGAACGGCACGGCAAGGGGTAACAAGGCTAAGGCACGACAACACACGGCTAGGAAATGCACGGCAAGGCAAGGAAAGGGTAACGCAAGGCAAGGCACGGTGGGGCTAGGCAAGGTTAATGCACGACAACGCAAGGCTAGGCAATGCACGACAATGCAAGGAAAGCTTAAAGCAAAGGAAGGCACGGTCAGGCGAGATAAGGCTAAGGCACGACAACGCAAGGCTAGGCAATGCACGGAAGGCAAGCAAAGAGTAACGGAAGGTAAGGAAGGCAAGGGAAAGCAAGGAAAGGCAAGTGTAACGGAAGGAACGGCACGGCAAGGGGAAACAATGCTAAGGCACGACAACGCACGCTAGGCAATGCACGGCAAGGCAAGGCAAGGGTAACGCATGGGAAAGCACGGTCAGGCGAGGCAAGCCTAAGGCATGACAACGCAAGGCTAGGCAATGCACGGAAAGCAAGCAAAGAGTAACGGAACGCAAGGAAGGCAAGGGAAAGCAAGGGAAGGCAAGGGTAACGGAAGGAACGGCACGACAAGGGGTAAGAAGGCTAAGGCACGACAACGCAGGGCTAGGCAATGCACGGCAAGGCAAGGAAAGAGTAACGGAAGGAACGGAAGGCAAGGCAAAGCCAGGCACGGCAAGTGTAACAAAAGGAACGCAACGGCAAGGGGAAACAAGGCTAAGGCACGACAACGCACGGCTAGGCAATGCACGGAAAGGCAAGGAAAGGGTAACTCATGGGAAAGCACGGTCAGGCGATGCAAGGCTAAGGCATGACAACGCAAGGCTAGGCAATGCAGGGAAAGCAAGCAAAGAGTAACGGAACGCAAGGAAGGCAAGGGAAAGCAAGGGAAGGCAAGGGTAACGGAAGGAACGGCACGGCAAGGGGTAACAAGGCTAAGGCACGGCAACGCAGGGCTAGGCAATGCACGGCAAGGCAAGGAAAGGGTAACGCAGGGGAAGGCACGGTCAGTTGAGGCAAGGATAAGGCACGACAATGCAAGGCTAGGCAATGCACGGCAAGGCAAGGAAAGAGTAACGGAAGGAAAGGAAGGCAAAGCAAAGCCAGGAGAGGCAAGTGAAACAAAAGGCACGCCACGGTAGGGGAAACAAGGCTAAGGCACGACAACGCACGGCTAGGCAATGCACGGCAAGGCAAGGAAAGGGTAACGCAAGGCAAGGCACGGTGAGGCTAGGCAAGGCTAATTCACGACAACGCAAGGCTAGGCAATGCACGACAATGCAAGGAAAGCTTAAAGCAAAGGAAGGCACGGTCAGGCGAGATAAGGCTAAGGCACGACAACGCAAGGCTAGGCAATGCAGGGAAGGGAAGCAAAGAGTAACGGAAGGTAAGGAAGGCAAGGGAAAGCAAAGAAAGGCAAGTATAACGGAAGGAACGGCACGGCAAGGGGAAACAAGTCTAAGGCACGACAACGCACGCTAGGCAATGCACGGAAGGCAAGGAAAGTGTAACGCATGGGAAATAACGGTCAAGGGAGGCAAGGCTAAGGCACGACAACGCAAGGCTTGGCAATGCACGGAAGGCAAGCAAGGAGTAACGGAATGCAAGGAAGGAAAGGGAAAGCAAGGGAAGGCAAGGGTAACGGAAGGAACGGCACGGCAAGGGGTAACAAGCCTAAGGCACAACAACACACGGCTAGGAAATGCACGGTAAGGCAAGGAAAGCGTAACGCAAGGCAAGGCACGGTGAGGCTAGGCAAGGTTAATGCACGACAACGCAAGGCTAGGCAATGCACGACAATACAAGGAAAGCTTAAAGCAAAGGAAGGCACGGTCAGTCGAGATAAGGCTAAGGCACGACAACGCAAGGCTAGGCAATGCACGGAAGGCAAGCAAAGAGTAACGGAAGGTAAGGAAGGCAAGGGAAAGTAAGGGAAGGCAAGGGTAACGGAAGGGACGGCACGGCAAGGGGTAACAAGGCTAAGGCACGACAACGCAGGGCTAGGCAATGCACGGCAAGGCAAGCAAAGAGTAACGGAAGGAAAGGAAGGCAAGGCAAAGCCAGGCAAGGCAAGTGTAACAAAAGGCACGCAACGGCAAGGGGAAACAAGGCTAAGGCACGACAACACACGGCTAGGAAATGCACGGCAAGGCAAGGAAAGGGTAACGCAAGGCAAGGCACGGTGAGGCTAGGCAAGGCTAATGCACGACAACGCAAGGCTAGGCAATGCACGACAATGCAAGTAAAGCTTAAAGCAAAGGAAGGCACGGTCAGGCGAGATAAGGCTAAGGCACGACAACGCAAGGCTAGGCAATGCAGGGAAGGCAAGCAAAGAGTAACGGAAGGTAAGGAAGGCAAGGGAAAGCAAGGAAAGGCAATGGTAACGGAAGGAACGGCAGGGCAAGGGGAAACAAGTCTAAGGCACGACAACGCACGCTAGGCAATGCACGGCAAGGCAAGGAAAGGGTAACGCATGGGAAAGCACGGTCAGGGGAGGCAAGGCTAAGGCACGACAACGCAAGGCTTGGCCATGCACGGAAGGCAAGCAAAGAGTAACGGAAGGTAAGGAAGGCAAGGGAAAGGAAGGAAAGGCAAGTGTAACGGAAGGAACGGCACGGCAAGGGGAAACAAGGCTAAGGCACGACAACGCACGGCTAGGCAATGCTCGGAAAGGCAAGGAAAGGGTAACGCACGGGAAAGCACGGTCAGGCGATGCAAGGCTAAGGCATGACAACGCAAGGCTAGGCAATGCACGGAAAGCAAGCAAAGAGTAACGGAACGCAAGGAAGCCAAGGGAAAGCAAGGGAAGGCGAGGGTAACGGAAGGAACGGCACGGCAAGGGGTAAGAAGGCTAAGGCACGGCAACGCAGGGCTAGGCAATGCACGGCAAGGCAAGGAAAGGGTAACGCAGGGGAAGGCACGGTCAGGTGAGGCAAGGATAAGGCACGACAATGCAAGGCTAGGCAATGCACGGCAAGGCAAGGAAAGAGTAACGGAAGGAAAGGAAGGCAAGTCAAAGCCAGGAAAGGCAATTGTAACAAAAGGCACGCCACGGCAAGGGGAAACAAGGCTAAGGCACGACAACGTACGGCTAGGCAATGCACGGCAAGGCAAGGAAAGGGTAACGCAAGGCAAGGCACTGTGAGGCTAGGCAAGGCTAATGCACGACAACGCAAGGCTAGGCAATGCACGACAATGCAAGGAAAGCTTAAAGCAAAGGAAGGCACGGTCAGGCGAGATAAGGCTAAGGCACGACAACGCAAGGCTAGGCAATGCAGGGAAGGGAAGCAAAGAGTAACGGAAGGTAAGCAAGGCAAGGAAAAGCAAGATAAGGCCAGGGTAACGGAAGGAACGGCACGGCAAGGGGAAACAAGTCTAAGGCACGACACCGAACGCTAGGCAATGAAGGGCAAGGCAAGGAAAGGGTAACGCATTTGAACGCACGGTCAGGCGAGGCAACGCTAAGGCACGACAACGCAAGGCTAGGCAATGCACGGAAGGCAAGCAAAGAGTAACGGAAGGTAAGGAAGGCAAGGGAAAGGAAGGAAAGGCAAGTGTAACGGAAGGAACGGCACGGCAAGGGGAAACAAGGCTAAGGCAAGACAACGCACGCTAGGCAATGCACGGCAAGGCAAGGAAAGGGTAACGCATGGGAAAGCACGGTCAGGCGAGGCAAGCCTAAGGCATGACAACGCAAGGCTAAGCAATGCACGGAAAGCAAGCAAAGAGTAACGGAACGCAAGGAAGGCAAGGGAAAGCAAGGGAAGGCAAGGGTAACGGAAGGAACGGCACGGCAAGGGGTAACAAGGCTAAGGCACGACAACGCAGGGCTAGGCAATGCACGGCAAGGCAAGGAAAGGGTAACGCAGGGGAAGGCACGGTCAGGTGAGGCAAGGATAAGGCACGACAATGCAAGGCTAGGCAATGCACGGCAAGGCAAGCAAAGAGTAACGGAAGGAAAGGAAGGCAAGGCAAAGCCAGGCAAGGCAAGTGTGACAAAAGGCACGCAACGGCAAGGGGAAACAAGGCTAAGGAACGACAACACACGGCTAGGAAATGCAAGGCAAGGCAAGGAAAGGGTAACGCAAGGCAAGGCACCGTGAGGCTAGGCAAGGCTAATGCACGAAAACGGAAGGCTAGGCAATGCACGACAATGCAAGGAAAGCTTAAAGCAAAGGAAGGCAAGGTCAGGCGAGATAAGGCAAAGGCACGACAACGCAAGGCTAGGCAATGCACGGAAGGCAAGCAAAGAGTAACGGAAGGTAAGCAAGGCAAGGAAAAGCAAGGAAAGGCAAGGGTAACGGAAGGAACGGCACGGCAAGGGGGAACAAGTCTCAGGCACGACACCGAACGCTAGGCAATGAACGGCAAGGCAAGGAAAGGGTAACGCATGGGAAAGCACGGTCAGGCGAGGCAAGGCTAAGGCACGACAACGCAAGGCTAGGCAATGCACGGAAGGCAAGCAAAGAGTAACGAAAGGTAAGGAAGGCAAGGGAAAGCAAGGAAAGGCAAGTGTAACGGAAGGAACGGCACGGCAAGGGGAAACAAGGCTAAGGCACGACAACGCACGCTAGGCAATTCACGGCAAGGCAAGGAAAGGGTAACGCAAGGCAAGGCACGGTGAGGCTAGGCAAGGCTAATGCACGACAACGCAAGGCTAGGCAATGCACGACAATGCAAGTAAAGCTTAAAGCAAAGGAAGGCACGGTCAGGCGAGATAAGGCTAAGGCACGACAACGCAAGGCTAGGCAATGCAGGGAAGGCAAGCAAAGAGTAACGGAAGGTAAGGAAGGCAAGGGAAAGCAAGGAAAGGCAATGGTAACGGAAGGAACGGCACGGCACGGGGATACAAGTCTAATGCACGACAACGCACGCTAGGCAATGCACGGCAAGGCAAGGAAAGGGTAACGCATGGGAAAGGACGGTCAGGGGAGGCAAGGCTAAGGCACGACAACGCAAGGCTTGGCAATGCACGGAAGGCAAGCAAAGAGTAATGGAAGGTAAGGAAGGCAAGGGAAAGCAAAGAAAGGCAAGTGTAACGGACGGAACGGCACGGCAAGGGGAAATAAGCCTAAGGCACGACAACGCACGCTAGGCAATGCACGGCAAGGCAAGGAAAGGGTAACGCATGGGAAAGCACGGTCAGGCGAGGCAAGGCTAAGGAAAGCCAACGCAAGGCTAGGCAATGCACGGAAAGCAAGCAAGGAGTAACGGAATGCAAGGAAGGAAAGGGAAAGCAAGGGAAGGCAAGGGTAACGAAAGGAACGGCACGGCAATGGGTAACAAGGCTAAGGCACGACAACAAACGGCTAGGAAATGCACGGCAAGGCAAGGAAAGGGTAACGCAAGTCAAGGCACGGTGAGGCTAGGCAAGGTTAATGCACGACAACGCAAGGCTAGGCAATGCACGACAATGCAAGGAAAGCTTAAAGCAAAGGAAGGCACGGTCAGGCGAGATAAGGCTAAGGCACGACAACGCAAGGCTAGTCAATGCACGGAAGGCAAGCAAAGAGTAACGGAAGGTAAGGAAGGCAAGGGAAAGCAAGGAAAGGCAAGTGTAACGGAAGGAACGGCACGGCAAGGGGAAACAATGCTAAGGCACGACAACGCACGCTAGGCAATGCACGGCAAGGCAAGGAAAGCGTAACGCATGGGAAAGCACGGTCAGGCGAGGCAAGGCTAAGGCACGACAACCCAAGGCTAGGCAATGCACGCAAGGCAAGCAAAGAGAAACTGAAGGTAAGGAAGGAAAGGGAAAGCAAAGAAAGGCAAGTGTAACTGAAGGAACGGAACGGCAAGGGGAAACAAGGCTAAGGCACGACAACGCACGGCTAGGCAATGCACGGCAAGGCAAGCAAAGGGTAACGCAAGGAAAGGCACGGTGAGGCTAGGCAAGGCTAATGCACGAAAACGCAAGGCTAGGCGATGCACGACAATGCAAGGAAAGCTTAAAGCAAAGGAAGGCAAGGTCAGGCGAGATAAGGCTAAGGCACGACAAAGCAAGGCTAGGAAATTCAGGGAAGGCAAGCAAAGAGTAACGGAAGGTAAGCAAGGCAAGGAAAAGGAAGGAAAGGCCAGGGTAACGGAAGGAACGGCACGGCAAGGGGAAACAAGGCTAAGGCACGACAACGCACGGCTAGGCAATGCTCGGAAAGGCAAGGAAAGGGTAACGCATGGGAAAGCACGGTCAGGCGATGCAAGGCTAAGGCATGACAACGCAAGGCTAGGCAATGCACGGAAAGCAAGCAAAGAGTAACGGAACGCAAGGAAGCCAAGGGAAAGCAAGGGAAGGCGAGGGTAACGGAAGGAACGGCACGGCAAGGGGTAAGAAGGCTAAGGCACGGCAACGCAGGGCTAGGCAATGCACGGCAAGGCAAGGAAAGGGTAACGCAGGGGAAGGCACGGTCAGGTGAGGCAAGGATAAGGCACGACAATGCAAGGCTAGGCAATGCACGGCAAGGCAAGGAAAGAGTAACGGAAGGAAAGGAAGGCAAGTCAAAGCCAGGAAAGGCAAGTGTAACAAAAGGCACGCCACGGCAAGGGGAAACAAGGCTAAGGCACGACAACGTACGGCTAGGCAATGCACGGCAAGGCAAGGAAAGGGTAACGCAAGGCAAGGCACGGTGAGGCTAGGCAAGGCTAATGCACGACAACGCAAGGCTAGGCAATGCACGACAATGCAAGGAAAGCTTAAAGCAAAGGAAGGCACGGTCAGGCGAGATAAGGCTAAGGCACGACAACGCAAGGCTAGGCAATGCAGGGAAGGGAAGCAAAGAGTAACGGAAGGTAAGCAAGGCAAGGAAAAGCAAGATAAGGCAAGGGTAACGGAAGGAACTGCACGGCAAGGAGAAACAAGGCTAAGGCACGGCAACGCAGGCTGGGCAATGCACGGCAAGGCAAGGAAAGGGTAACGCATGGGAAAGCACGTTCAGGCGAGGCAAGGCTAAGGCACGACAACGCAAGGCTTGGCAATGCACGGAAGGCAAGCAAAGAGTAACGGAAGGTAACGAAGGCAAGGGAAAGCAAAGAAAGGCAAGTGTAACGGAAGGAACGGCACGGCAAGGGGAAACAAGGCTAAGGCACGACAACGCACGCTAGGCAATGCACGGCAAGGCAAGGAAAGGGTAACGCATGGGAAAGCACGGTCAGGCGAGGCAAGCCTAAGGCATGACAACGCAAGGCTAGGCAATGCACGGAAAGCAAGCAAAGAGTAACGGAACGCAAGGAAGGCAAGGGAAAGCAAGGGAAGGCAAGGGTAACGGAAGGAACGGCACGGCAAGGGGTAACAAGGCTAAGGCACGACAACGCAAGGCTAGGCAATGCACGGCAAGTCAAGGAAAGGGTAACGCAGGGGAAGGCACGGTCAGGTGAGGCAAGGATAAGGCACGACAATACAAGGCTAGGCAATGCACGACAAGGCAAGGAAAGAGTAACGGAAGGAAAGGAAGGCAAGGCAAAGCCAGGCAAGGCAAGTGTAACAAAAGGCACGCAACGGCAAGGGGAAACAAGGCTAAGGCACGACAACACACGGCTAGGAAATGCAAGGCAAGGAAAGTAAAGGGTAACGCAAGGCAAGGCACGGTGAGGCTAGGCAAGGCTAATGCACGACAACGCAAGGCTAGGCAATGCACGACAATGCAAGTAAAGCTTAAAGCAAAGGAAGGCACGGTTAGAAGAGATAAGGCTAAGGCACGACAACGCAAGGCTAGGCAATGCACGGAAGGCAAGAAAAGAGTAACGGAAGGTAAGGAAGGCAAAGGAAAGCAAGGAAAGGCAATGGTAACGGAAGGAACGGCACGGCAAGGGGAAACAAGTCTAAGGCACGACAACGCACGCTAGGCAATGCACGGCAAGGGAAGGAAAGGGTAACGCATGGGAAAGAACGGTCAGGGGAGGCAAGCCTATGGCATGACAACGCAAGGCTAGGCAATGCACGGAAAGCAAGCAAAGAGTAACGGAACGCAAGGAAGGCAAGGGAAAGCAAGGGAAGGTAAGGGTAACGGAAGGGACGGCACGACAAGGGGTAAGAAGGCTAAGGCACGAAACGCAGGGCTAGGCAATGCACGGCAAGGCAAGCAAAGAGTAACGGAAGGAAAGGAAGGCAAGGCAAAGCCAGGCAAGGCAAGTGTAACAAAAGGCACGCAACGGCAAGGGAAACAAGGCTAAGGCACGACAACACACGGCTAGGAAATGCACGGCAAGGCAAGGAAAGGGTAACGCAAGGCAAGGCACGGTGAGGCTAGGCAAGGCTAATGCACGACAACGCAAGGCTAGGCAATGCACGACAATGCAAGTAAAGCTTAAAGCAAAGGAAGGCACGGTCAGGCGAGATAAGGCTAAGGCACGACAACGCAAGGCTAGGCAATGCAGGGAAGGCAAGCAAAGAGTAACGGAAGGTAAGGAAGGCAAGGGAAAGCAAGGAAAGGCAATGGTAACGGAAGGAACGGCACGGCAAGGGGATACAAGTCTAATGCACGACAACGCACGCTAGGCAATGCACGGCAAGGCAAGGAAAGGGTAACGCATGGGAAAGCACGGTCAGGGGAGGCAAGGCTAAGGCACGACAACGCAAGGCTTGGCAATGCACGGAAGGCAAGCAAAGAGTAATGGAAGGTAAGGAAGGCAAGGGAAAGCAAAGAAAGGCAAGTGTAACGGACGGAACGGCACGGCAAGGGGAAACAAGCCTAAGGCACGACAACGCACGCTAGGCAATGCACGGCAAGGCAAAGAAAGGGTAACGCATGGGAAAGCACGGTCAGGCGAGGCAAGGCTAAGGAAAGCCAACGCAAGGCTAGGCAATGCACGGAAAGCAAGCAAGGGGTAACGGAATGCAAGGAAGGAAAGGGAAAGCAAGGGAAGGCAAGGGTAACGAAAGGAACGGCACGGCAATGGGTAACAAGGCTAAGGCACGACAACAAACGGCTAGGAAATGCACGGCAAGGCAAGGAAAGGGTAACGCAAGGCAAGGCACGGTGAGGCTAGGCAAGGTTAATGCACGACAACGCAAGGCTAGGCAATGCACGACAATGCAAGGAAAGCTTAAAGCAAAGGAAGGCACGGTCAGGCGAGATAAGGCTAAGGCACGACAACGCAAGGCTAGGCAATGCACGGAATGCAAGCAAAGAGTAACGGAAGGTAAGGAAGGCAAGGGAAAGCAAGGAAAGGCAAGTGTAACGGAAGGAACGGCACGGCAAGGGGAAACAATGCTAAGGCACTACAACGCACGCTAGGCAATGCACGGCAAGGCAAGGAAAGCGTAACGCATGGGAAAGCACGGTCAGGCGAGGCAAGGCTAAGGTACGACAACCCAAGGCTAGGCAATGCACGGAAGGCAAGCAAAGAGAAACTGAAGGTAAGGAAGGAAAGGGAAAGCAAAGAAAGGCAAGTGTAACTGAAGGAACGGCACGGCAAGGGGAAACAAGGCTAAGGCACGACAACGCACGGCTAGGCAATGCACGGCAAGGCAAGCAAAGGGTAACGCAAGGAAAGGCACGGTGAGGCTAGGCAAGGCTAATGCACGAAAACGCAAGGCTAGGCGATGCACGACAATGCAAGGAAAGCTTAAAGCAAAGGAAGGCAAGGTCAGGCGAGATAAGGCTAAGGCACGACAAAGCAAGGCTAGGAAATTCAGGGAAGGCAAGCAAAGAGTAACGGAAGGTAAGCAAGGCAAGGAAAAGGAAGGAAAGGCCAGGGTAACGGAAGGAACGGCACGGCAAGGGGAAACAAGTCTAAGGCACGACACCGAACGCTAGGCAATGAAGGGCAAGGCAAGGAAAGGGTAACGCATTTGAACGCACGGTCAGGCGAGGCAACGCTAAGGCACGACAACGCAAGGCTAGGCAATGCACGGAAGGCAAGCAAAGAGTAACGGAAGGTAAGGAAGGCAAGGGAAAGGAAGGAAAGGCAAGTGTAACGGAAGGAACGGCACGGCAAGGGGAAACAAGGCTAAGGCACGACAACGCACGCTAGGCAATGCACGGCAAGGCAAGGAAAGGGCAACGCATGGGAAATCACGGCCAGGCGAGGCAAGCCTAAGGCATGACAACGAAAGGCTAAGCAATGCACGGAAAGCAAGCAAAGAGTAACGGAACGCAAGGAAGGCAAGGGAAAGCAAGGGAAGGCAAGGGTAACGGAAGGAACGGCACGGCAAGGGGTAACAAGGCTAAGGCACGACAACGCAGGGCTAGGCAATGCACGGCAAGGCAAGGAAAGAGTAACGGAAGGAAAGGAAGGCAAGGCAAAGCCAGGCAAGGCAAGTGTAACAAAAGGCACGCAACGGCAAGGGGAAACAAGGCTAAGGAACGACAACACACGGCTAGGAAATGCAAGGCAAGGCAAGTAAAGGGTAACGCAAGGCAAGGCACCGTGAGGCTAGGCAAGGCTAATGCACGAAAACGCAAGGCTAGGCAATGCACGGCAAGGCAAGGAAAGAGTAACGGAAGGAACGGAAGGCAAGGCAAAGCCAGGCACGGCAAGTGTAACAAAAGGCACGCAACGGCAAGGGGAAACAAGGCTAAGGCACGACAACACACGGCTAGGAAATGCACGGCAAGGCAAGGAAAGGGTAACGCAAGGCAAGGCACGGTGAGGCTAGGCAAGGCTAATGCACGACAACGCAAGGCTAGGCAATGCACGACAATGCAAGTAAAGCTTAAAGGAAAGGAAGGCACGGTCAGAAGAGATAAGGCTAAGGCACGACAACGCAAGGCTAGGCAATGCAGGGAAGGCAAGCAAAGAGTAACGGAAGGTAAGGAAGGCAAAGGAAAGCAAGGAAAGGCAATGGTAACGGAAGGAACGGCACGGTAAGGGGAAACAAGTCTAAGGCACGACAACGCACGCTAGGCAATGCACGGCAAGGGAAGGAAAGGGTAACGCATGGGAAAGAACGGTCAGGGGAGGCAAGGCTAAGGCACGACAACGCAAGGCTTGGCAATGCACGGAAGGCAAGCAAAGAGTAACGGAAGTAAGGAAGGCAAGGGAAAGCAAAGAAAGGCAAGTGTAACGGAAGGAACGGCACGGCAAGGGGAAACAAGGCTAAGGCACGACAACATACGGCTAGGCAATGCACGGCAAGGCAAGCAAAGGGTAACGCATGGGAAAGCACGCTCAGGCGAAGCAAGGCTAAGGCATGACAACGCAAGGCTAGGCAATGCACGGAAAGCAAGCAAAGAGTAACGGAACGCAAGGAAGGCAAGGGAAAGCAAGGGAAGGCAAGGGTAACGGAAGGAACGGCACGGCAAGGGGTAAGAAGGCTAAGGCACGACAACGCAAGGCGAGGCAATGCACGGCAAGGCAAGGAAAGGGTAACGCAGGGGAAGGCACGGTCAGGGGAGACAAGGCTAAGGCACGACAACGCAAGGCTTGGCAATGCACGGAAGGCAAGCAAAGAGTAACGGAAGTAAGGAAGGCAAGGGAAAGCAAAGAAAGGCAAGTGTAACGGAAGGAACGGCACGGCAAGGGGAAACAAGGCTAAGGCACGACAACGCACGCTAGGCAATGCACGGCAAGGCAAGGAAAGGGTAACGCATGGGAAAGCACGGTCAGGCGAGGCAAGGCTAAGGAAAGCCAACGCAAGGCTAGGCAATGCACGGTAAGCAAGCAAGGAGTAACGGAATGCAAGGAAGGAAAGGGAAAGCAAGGGAAGGCAAGGGTAACGGAAGGAACGGCACGGCAAGGGGTAACAAGGCTAAGGCACGACAACACACGGCTAGGAAATGCACGGCAAGGGAAGGAAAGGGTAACGCAAGGCAAGGCACGGTGAGGCTAGGCAAGGTTAATGCACGACAACGCAAGGCTAGGCAATGCACGACAATGCAAGTAAAGCTTAAAGCAAAGGAAGGCACGGTCAGGCGAGATAAGGCTAAGGCACGACAACGCAAGGCTAGGCAATGCAGGGAAGGCAAGCAAAGAGTAACGGAAGGTAAGGAAGGCAAGGGAAAGCAAGGAAAGGCAATGGTAACGGAAGGAACGGCACGGCAAGGGGAAACAAGTCTAAGGCACGACAACGCACGCTAGGCAATGCACGGCAAGGCAAGGAAAGGGTAACGCATGGGAAAGCACGGTCAGGGGAGGGAAGGCTAAGGCACGACAACGCAAGGCTTGGCAATGCACGGAAGGCAAGCAAAGAGTAATGGAAGGTAAGGAAGGCAAGGGAAAGCAAAGAAAGGCAAGTGTAACGGACGGAACGGCACGGCAAGGGGAAACAAGGCTAAGGCACGACAACGCACGCTAGGTAATGCACGGCAAGGCAAGGAAAGGGTAACGCATGGGAAAGCACGGTCAGGCGAGGCAAGGCTAAGGAAAGCCAACGCAAGGCTAGGCAATGCACGGAAAGCAAGTAAGGAGTAACGGAATGCAAGGAAGGAAAGGGAAAGCAAGGGAAGGCAAGGGTAACGAAAGGAACGGCACGGCAAGGGGTAACAAGGCTAAGGCACGACAACACACGGCTAGGAAATGCACGGCAAGGCAAGGAAAGGGTAACGCAAGGCAAGGCACGGTGAGGCTAGGCAAGGTTAATGCACGACAACGCAAGGCTAGGCAATGCACGAGAATGCAAGGAAAGCTTAAAGCAAAGGAAGGCACGGTCAGGCGAGATAAGGCTAAGGCACGACAACGCAAGGCTAGGCAATGCACGGAAGGCAAGCAAAGAGTAACGGAAGGTAAGCAAGGCAAGGAAAAGCAAGGAAAGGCAAGGGTAACGGAAGGAACGGCACGGCAAGGGGGAACAAGTCTCAGGCACGACACCGAACGCTAGGCAATGAACGGCAAGGCAAGGAAAGGGTAACGCATGGGAAAGCACGGTCAGGCGAGGCAAGGCTAAGGCACGACAACGCAAGGCTAGGCAATGCACGGAAGGCAAGCAAAGAGTAACGAAAGGTAAGGAAGGCAAGGGAAAGCAAGGAAAGGCAAGTGTAACGGAAGGAACGGCACGGCAAGGGGAAACAAGGCTAAGGCACGACAACGCACGCTAGGCAATTCACGGCAAGGCAAGGAAAGGGTAACGCAAGGCAAGGCACGGTGAGGCTAGGCAAGGCTAATGCACGACAACGCAAGGCTAGGCAATGCACGACAATGCAAGTAAAGCTTAAAGCAAAGGAAGGCACGGTCAGGCGAGATAAGGCTAAGGCACGACAACGCAAGGCTAGGCAATGCAGGGAAGGCAAGCAAAGAGTAACGGAAGGTAAGGAAGGCAAGGGAAAGCAAGGAAAGGCAATGGTAACGGAAGGAACGGCACGGCACGGGGATACAAGTCTAATGCACGACAACGCACGCTAGGCAATGCACGGCAAGGCAAGGAAAGGGTAACGCATGGGAAAGGACGGTCAGGGGAGGCAAGGCTAAGGCACGACAACGCAAGGCTTGGCAATGCACGGAAGGCAAGCAAAGAGTAATGGAAGGTAAGGAAGGCAAGGGAAAGCAAAGAAAGGCAAGTGTAACGGACGGAACGGCACGGCAAGGGGAAATAAGCCTAAGGCACGACAACGCACGCTAGGCAATGCACGGCAAGGCAAGGAAAGGGTAACGCATGGGAAAGCACGGTCAGGCGAGGCAAGGCTAAGGAAAGCCAACGCAAGGCTAGGCAATGCACGGAAAGCAAGCAAGGAGTAACGGAATGCAAGGAAGGAAAGGGAAAGCAAGGGAAGGCAAGGGTAACGAAAGGAACGGCACGGCAATGGGTAACAAGGCTAAGGCACGACAACAAACGGCTAGGAAATGCACGGCAAGGCAAGGAAAGGGTAACGCAAGTCAAGGCACGGTGAGGCTAGGCAAGGTTAATGCACGACAACGCAAGGCTAGGCAATGCACGACAATGCAAGGAAAGCTTAAAGCAAAGGAAGGCACGGTCAGGCGAGATAAGGCTAAGGCACGACAACGCAAGGCTAGTCAATGCACGGAAGGCAAGCAAAGAGTAACGGAAGGTAAGCAAGGCAAGGAAAAGCAAGATAAGGCAAGGGTAATGGAAGGAACTGCACGGCAAGGAGAAACAAGGCTAAGGCACGGCAACGCAGGCTGGGCAATGCACGGCAAGGCAAGGAAAGGGTAACGCATGGGAAAGCACGGTCAGGCGAGGCAAGCCTAAGGCATGACAACGCAAGGCTAGGCAATGCACGGAAAGCAAGCAAAGAGTAACGGAACGCAAGGAAGGCAAGGGAAAGCAAGGGAAGGCAAGGGTAACGGAAGGAACGGCACGGCAAGGGGTAACAAGGCTAAGGCACGACAACGCAAGGCTAGGCAATGCACGGCAAGTCAAGGAAAGGGTAACGCAGGGGAAGGCACGGTCAGGTGAGGCAAGGATAAGGCACGACAATACAAGGCTAGGCAATGCACGACAAGGCAAGGAAAGAGTAACGGAAGGAAAGGAAGGCAAGGCAAAGCCAGGCAAGGCAAGTGTAACAAAAGGCACGCAACGGCAAGGGGAAACAAGGCTAAGGCACGACAACACACGGCTAGGAAATGCAAGGCAAGGAATGTAAAGGGTAACGCAAGGCAAGGCACGGTGAGGCTAGGCAAGGCTAATGCACGACAACGCAAGGCTAGGCAATGCACGACAATGCAAGTAAAGCTTAAAGCAAAGGAAGGCACGGTTAGAAGAGATAAGGCTAAGGCACGACAACGCAAGGCTAGGCAATGCACGGAAGGCAAGAAAAGAGTAACGGAAGGTAAGGAAGGCAAGGGAAAGCAAGGAAAGGCAAGTGTAACGGAAGGAACGGCACGGCAAGGGGAAACAATGCTAAGGCACTACAACGCACGCTAGGCAATGCACGGCAAGGCAAGGAAAGCGTAACGCATGGGAAAGCACGGTCAGGCGAGGCAAGGCTAAGGTACGACAACCCAAGGCTAGGCAATGCACGGAAGGCAAGCAAAGAGAAACTGAAGGTAAGGAAGGAAAGGGAAAGCAAAGAAAGGCAAGTGTAACTGAAGGAACGGCACGGCAAGGGGAAACAAGGCTAAGGCACGACAACGCACGGCTAGGCAATGCACGGCAAGGCAAGCAAAGGGTAACGCAAGGAAAGGCACGGTGAGGCTAGGCAAGGCTAATGCACGAAAACGCAAGGCTAGGCGATGCACGACAATGCAAGGAAAGCTTAAAGCAAAGGAAGGCAAGGTCAGGCGAGATAAGGCTAAGGCACGACAAAGCAAGGCTAGGAAATTCAGGGAAGGCAAGCAAAGAGTAACGGAAGGTAAGCAAGGCAAGGAAAAGGAAGGAAAGGCCAGGGTAACGGAAGGAACGGCACGGCAAGGGGAAACAAGTCTAAGGCACGACACCGAACGCTAGGCAATGAAGGGCAAGGCAAGGAAAGGGTAACGCATTTGAACGCACGGTCAGGCGAGGCAACGCTAAGGCACGACAACGCAAGGCTAGGCAATGCACGGAAGGCAAGCAAAGAGTACCGGAAGGTAAGGAAGGCAAGGGAAAGGAAGGAAAGGCAAGTGTAACGGAAGGAACGGCACGGCAAGGGGAAACAAGGCTAAGGCACGACAACGCACGCTAGGCAATGCACGGCAAGGCAAGGAAAGGGCAACGCATGGGAAATCACGGCCAGGCGAGGCAAGCCTAAGGCATGACAACGCAAGGCTAAGCAATGCACGGAAAGCAAGCAAAGAGTAACGGAACGCAAGGAAGGCAAGGGAAAGCAAGGGAAGGCAAGGGTAACGGAAGGAACGGCACGGCAAGGGGTAACAAGGCTAAGGCACGACAACGCAGGGCTAGGTAATGCACGGCAAGGCAAGGAAAGGGTAACGCAGGGGAAGGCACGGTCAGGTGAGGCAAGGATAAGGCACGACAATGCAAGGCTAGGCAATGCACGGCAAGGCAAGGAAAGAGTAACGGAAGGAAAGGAAGGCAAGGCAAAGCCAGGCAAGGCAAGTGTAACAAAAGGCACGCAACGGCAAGGGGAAACAAGGCTAAGGAACGACAACACACGGCTAGGAAATGCAAGGCAAGGCAAGTAAAGGGTAACGCAAGGCAAGACACCGTGAGGCTAGGCAAGGCTAATGCACGAAAACGCAAGGCTAGGCAATGCACGGCAAGGCAAGGAAAGAGTAACGGAAGGAACGGAAGGCAAGGCAAAGCCAGGCACGGCAAGTGTAACAAAAGGCACGCAACGGCAAGGGGAAACAAGGCTAAGGCACGACAACACACGGCTAGGAAATGCACGGCAAGGCAAGGAAAGGGTAACGCAAGGCAAGGCACGGTGAGGCTAGGCAAGGCTAATGCACGACAACGCAAGGCTAGGCAATGCACGACAATGCAAGTAAAGCTTAAAGGAAAGGAAGGCACGGTCAGAAGAGATAAGGCTAAGGCACGACAACGCAAGGCTAGGCAATGCAGGGAAGGCAAGCAAAGAGTAACGGAAGGTAAGGAAGGCAAAGGAAAGCAAGGAAAGGCAATGGTAACGGAAGGAACGGCACGGTAAGGGGAAACAAGTCTAAGGCACGACAACGCACGCTAGGCAATGCACGGCAAGGGAAGGAAAGGGTAACGCATGGGAAAGAACGGTCAGGGGAGGCAAGGCTAAGGCACGACAACGCAAGGCTTGGCAATGCACGGAAGGCAAGCAAAGAGTAACGGAAGTAAGGAAGGCAAGGGAAAGCAAAGAAAGGCAAGTGTAACGGAAGGAACGGCACGGCAAGGGGAAACAAGGCTAAGGCACGACAACATACGGCTAGGCAATGCACGGCAAGGCAAGCAAAGGGTAACGCATGGGAAAGCACGCTCAGGCGAAGCAAGGCTAAGGCATGACAACGCAAGGCTAGGCAATGCACGGAAAGCAAGCAAAGAGTAACGGAACGCAAGGAAGGCAAGGGAAAGCAAGGGAAGGCAAGGGTAACGGAAGGAACGGCACGGCAAGGGGTAAGAAGGCTAAGGCACGACAACGCAGGGCGAGGCAATGCACGGCAAGGGAAGGAAAGGGTAACGCAAGGCAAGGCACGGTGAGGCTAGGCAAGGTTAATGCACGACAACGCAAGGCTAGGCAATGCACGACAATGCAAGTAAAGCTTAAAGCAAAGGAAGGCACGGTCAGGCGAGATAAGGCTAAGGCACGACAACGCAAGGCTAGGCAATGCAGGGAAGGCAAGCAAAGAGTAACGGAAGGTAAGGAAGGCAAGGGAAAGCAAGGAAAGGCAATGGTAACGGAAGGAACGGCACGGCAAGGGGAAACAAGTCTAAGGCACGACAACGCACGCTAGGCAATGCACGGCAAGGCAAGGAAAGGGTAACGCATGGGAAAGCACGGTCAGGGGAGGGAAGGCTAAGGCACGACAACGCAAGGCTTGGCAATGCACGGAAGGCAAGCAAAGAGTAATGGAAGGTAAGGAAGGCAAGGGAAAGCAAAGAAAGGCAAGTGTAACGGACGGAACGGCACGGCAAGGGGAAACAAGGCTAAGGCACGACAACGCACGCTAGGTAATGCACGGCAAGGCAAGGAAAGGGTAACGCATGGGAAAGCACGGTCAGGCGAGGCAAGGCTAAGGAAAGCCAACGCAAGGCTAGGCAATGCACGGAAAGCAAGTAAGGAGTAACGGAATGCAAGGAAGGAAAGGGAAAGCAAGGGAAGGCAAGGGTAACGAAAGGAACGGCACGGCAAGGGGTAACAAGGCTAAGGCACGACAACACACGGCTAGGAAATGCACGGCAAGGCAAGGAAAGGGTAACGCAAGGCAAGGCACGGTGAGGCTAGGCAAGGTTAATGCACGACAACGCAAGGCTAGGCAATGCACGAGAATGCAAGGAAAGCTTAAAGCAAAGGAAGGCACGGTCAGGCGAGATAAGGCTAAGGCACGACAACGCAAGGCTAGGCAATGCACGGAAGGCAAGCAAAGAGTAACGGAAGGTTAGGAAGGCAAGGGAAAGCAAGGAAAGGCAAGTGTAACGGAAGGAACGGCACGGCAAGGGGAAACAATGCTAAGGCACGACAACGCACGCTAGGCAATGCACGGCAAGGCAAGGAAAGGGTAACGCATGGGAAAGCACGGTCAGGCGAGGCAAGGCTAAGGCACGACAACCCAAGGCTAGGCAATGCACGGAAGGCAAGCAAAGAGAAACGGAAGGTAAGGAAGGAAAGGGAAAGCAAAGAAAGGCAAGTGTAACCGAAGGAACGGCACGGCAAGGGGAAACAAGGCTAAGGCACGACAACGCACGGGTAGGCAATGCACGGCAAGGCAAGCAAAGGGTAACGCAAGGAAAGGCACGGTGAGGCTAGGCAAGGCTAATGCACGAAAACGCAAGCCTAGGCGATGCACGACAATGCAAGGAAAGCTTAAAGCAAAGGTAGGCAAGGTCAGGCGAGATAAGGCTAAGGCACGACAACGCAAGGCTAGGAAATTCAGGGAAGGCAAGCAAAGAGTACCGGAAGGTAAGCAAGGCAAGGAAAAGGAAGGAAAAGCCAGGGTAACGGAAGGAACGGCACGGCAAGGGGAAACAAGTCTAAGGCACGACAGCGAACGCTAGGCAATGAAGGGCAAGGCAAGGAAAGGGTAACGCATTTGAAAGCACGGTCAGGCGAGGCAACGCTAAGGCACGACAACGCAAGCCTAGGCAATGCACGGAAGGCAAGCAAAGAGCAACGGAAGGTAAGGAAGGCAAGGGAAAGGAAGGAAAGGCAAGTGTAACGGAAGGAACGGCACGGCAAGGGGAAACAAGGCTAAGGCACGACAACACACGGCTAGGAAATGCACGGCAAGGCAAGGAATGGGTAACGCAAGGCAAGGCACGGTGAGGCTAGGCAAGGTTAATGCACGACAACACAAGGCTAGGCAATGCACGACAATGCAAGGAAAGCTTAAAGCAAAGGAAGGCACGGTCAGGCGAGATAAGGCTAAGGCACGACAACGCAAGGCTAGGCAATGCACGGAAGGCAAGCAAAGAGTAACGGAAGGTAAGGAAGGCAAGGGAAAGCAAGGAAAGGCAAGTGTAACGGAAGGAACGGCACGGCAAGGGGAAACAATGCTAAGGCACGACACCGAACGCTAGGCAATGAAGGGCAAGGCAAGGAAAGGGTAACGCATTTGAAAGCACGGTCAGGCGAGGCAACGCTAAGGCACGACAACGGAAGGCTAGGCAATGCACGGAAGGCAAGCAAAGAGTAACGGAAGGTAAGGAAGGCAAGGGAAAGGAAGGAAAGGCAAGTGTAACGGAAGGAACGGCACGGCAAGGGGAAACAAGGCTAAGGCACGACAACGCACGCTAGGCAATGCACGGCAAAGCAAGGAAAGGGTAACGCATGGGAAAGCACGGTCAGGCGAGGCAAGCCTAAGGCATGATAACGCAAGGCTAAGCAATGCACGGAAAGCAAGCAAAGAGTAACGGAACGCAAGGAAGGCAAGGGAAAGCAAGGGAAGGCAAGGGTAACGGAAGGAACGGCACGGCAAGGGGTAAGAAGGCTAAGGCACGACAACGCAGGGCTAGGCAATGCACGGCAAGGCAAGGGAAGGGTAACGCAGGGGAAGGCACGGTCAGGTGAGGCAAGGATAAGGCACGACAATGCAAGGCTAGGCAATGCACGGCAAGGCAAGCAAAGAGTAACGGAAGGAAAGGAAGGCAAAGCAAAGCCAGGAGAGGCAAGTGAAACAAAAGGCACGCCACGGTAGGGGAAACAAGGCTAAGGCACGACAACGCACGGCTAGGCAATGCACGGCAAGGCAAGGAAAGGGTAACGCAAGGCAAGGCACGGTGAGGCTAGGCAAGGCTAATTCACGACAACGCAAGGCTAGGCAATGCACGACAATGCAAGGAAAGCTTAAAGCAAAGGAAGGCACGGTCAGGCGAGATAAGGCTAAGGCACGACAACGCAAGGCTAGGCAATGCAGGGAAGGGAAGCAAAGAGTAACGGAAGGTAAGGAAGGCAAGGGAAAGCAAAGAAAGGCAAGTATAACGGAAGGAACGGCACGGCAAGGGGAAACAAGTCTAAGGCACGACAACGCACGCTAGGCAATGCACGGAAGGCAAGGAAAGTGTAACGCATGGGAAATAACGGTCAAGGGAGGCAAGGCTAAGGCACGACAACGCAAGGCTTGGCAATGCACGGAAGGCAAGCAAGGAGTAACGGAATGCAAGGAAGGAAAGGGAAAGCAAGGGAAGGCAAGGGTAACGGAAGGAACGGCACGGCAAGGGGTAACAAGCCTAAGGCACAACAACACACGGCTAGGAAATGCACGGTAAGGCAAGGAAAGCGTAACGCAAGGCAAGGCACGGTGAGGCTAGGCAAGGTTAATGCACGACAACGCAAGGCTAGGCAATGCACGACAATACAAGGAAAGCTTAAAGCAAAGGAAGGCACGGTCAGTCGAGATAAGGCTAAGGCACGACAACGCAAGGCTAGGCAATGCACGGAAGGCAAGCAAAGAGTAACGGAAGGTAAGGAAGGCAAGGGAAAGTAAGGGAAGGCAAGGGTAACGGAAGGGACGGCACGGCAAGGGGTAACAAGGCTAAGGCACGACAACGCAGGGCTAGGCAATGCACGGCAAGGCAAGCAAAGAGTAACGGAAGGAAAGGAAGGCAAGGCAAAGCCAGGCAAGGCAAGTGTAACAAAAGGCACGCAACGGCAAGGGGAAACAAGGCTAAGGCACGACAACACACGGCTAGGAAATGCACGGCAAGGCAAGGAAAGGGTAACGCAAGGCAAGGCACGGTGAGGCTAGGCAAGGCTAATGCACGACAACGCAAGGCTAGGCAATGCACGACAATGCAAGTAAAGCTTAAAGCAAAGGAAGGCACGGTCAGGCGAGATAAGGCTAAGGCACGACAACGCAAGGCTAGGCAATGCAGGGAAGGCAAGCAAAGAGTAACGGAAGGTAAGGAAGGCAAGGGAAAGCAAGGAAAGGCAATGGTAACGGAAGGAACGGCAGGGCAAGGGGAAACAAGTCTAAGGCACGACAACGCACGCTAGGCAATGCACGGCAAGGCAAGGAAAGGGTAACGCATGGGAAAGCACGGTCAGGGGAGGCAAGGCTAAGGCACGACAACGCAAGGCTTGGCCATGCACGGAAGGCAAGCAAAGAGTAACGGAAGGTAAGGAAGGCAAGGGAAAGGAAGGAAAGGCAAGTGTAACGGAAGGAACGGCACGGCAAGGGGAAACAAGGCTAAGGCACGACAACGCACGGCTAGGCAATGCTCGGAAAGGCAAGGAAAGGGTAACGCATGGGAAAGCACGGTCAGGCGATGCAAGGCTAAGGCATGACAACGCAAGGCTAGGCAATGCACGGAAAGCAAGCAAAGAGTAACGGAACGCAAGGAAGCCAAGGGAAAGCAAGGGAAGGCGAGGGTAACGGAAGGAACGGCACGGCAAGGGGTAAGAAGGCTAAGGCACGGCAACGCAGGGCTAGGCAATGCACGGCAAGGCAAGGAAAGGGTAACGCAGGGGAAGGCACGGTCAGGTGAGGCAAGGATAAGGCACGACAATGCAAGGCTAGGCAATGCACGGCAAGGCAAGGAAAGAGTAACGGAAGGAAAGGAAGGCAAGTCAAAGCCAGGAAAGGCAATTGTAACAAAAGGCACGCCACTGCAAGGGGAAACAAGGCTAAGGCACGACAACGTACGGCTAGGCAATGCACGGCAAGGCAAGGAAAGGGTAACGCAAGGCAAGGCACTGTGAGGCTAGGCAAGGCTAATGCACGACAACGCAAGGCTAGGCAATGCACGACAATGCAAGGAAAGCTTAAAGCAAAGGAAGGCACGGTCAGGCGAGATAAGGCTAAGGCACGACAACGCAAGGCTAGGCAATGCAGGGAAGGGAAGCAAAGAGTAACGGAAGGTAAGCAAGGCAAGGAAAAGCAAGATAAGGCCAGGGTAACGGAAGGAACGGCACGGCAAGGGGAAACAAGTCTAAGGCACGACACCGAACGCTAGGCAATGAAGGGCAAGGCAAGGAAAGGGTAACGCATTTGAACGCACGGTCAGGCGAGGCAACGCTAAGGCACGACAACGCAAGGCTAGGCAATGCACGGAAGGCAAGCAAAGAGTAACGGAAGGTAAGGAAGGCAAGGGAAAGGAAGGAAAGGCAAGTGTAACGGAAGGAACGGCACGGCAAGGGGAAACAAGGCTAAGGCAAGACAACGCACGCTAGGCAATGCACGGCAAGGCAAGGAAAGGGTAACGCATGGGAAAGCACGGTCAGGCGAGGCAAGCCTAAGGCATGACAACGCAAGGCTAAGCAATGCACGGAAAGCAAGCAAAGAGTAACGGAACGCAAGGAAGGCAAGGGAAAGCAAGGGAAGGCAAGGGTAACGGAAGGAACGGCACGGCAAGGGGTAACAAGGCTAAGGCACGACAACGCAGGGCTAGGCAATGCAAGGCAAGGCAAGGAAAGGGTAACGCAGGGGAAGGCACGGTCAGGTGAGGCAAGGATAAGGCACGACAATGCAAGGCTAGGCAATGCACGGCAAGGCAAGCAAAGAGTAACGGAAGGAAAGGAAGGCAAGGCAAAGCCAGGCAAGGCAAGTGTGACAAAAGGCACGCAACGGCAAGGGGAAACAAGGCTAAGGAACGACAACACACGGCTAGGAAATGCAAGGCAAGGCAAGGAAAGGGTAACGCAAGGCAAGGCACCGTGAGGCTAGGCAAGGCTAATGCACGAAAACGGAAGGCTAGGCAATGCACGACAATGCAAGGAAAGCTTAAAGCAAAGGAAGGCAAGGTCAGGCGAGATAAGGCAAAGGCACGACAACGCAAGGCTAGGCAATGCACGGAAGGCAAGCAAAGAGTAACGGAAGGTAAGCAAGGCAAGGAAAAGCAAGGAAAGGCAAGGGTAACGGAAGGAACGGCACGGCAAGGGGGAACAAGTCTCAGGCACGACACCGAACGCTAGGCAATGAACGGCAAGGCAAGGAAAGGGTAACGCATGGGAAAGCACGGTCAGGCGAGGCAAGGCTAAGGCACGACAACGCAAGGCTAGGCAATGCACGGAAGGCAAGCAAAGAGTAACGAAAGGTAAGGAAGGCAAGGGAAAGCAAGGAAAGGCAAGTGTAACGGAAGGAACGGCACGGCAAGGGGAAACAAGGCTAAGGCACGACAACGCACGCTAGGCAATTCACGGCAAGGCAAGGAAAGGGTAACGCAAGGCAAGGCACGGTGAGGCTAGGCAAGGCTAATGCACGACAACGCAAGGCTAGGCAATGCACGACAATGCAAGTAAAGCTTAAAGCAAAGGAAGGCACGGTCAGGCGAGATAAGGCTAAGGCACGACAACGCAAGGCTAGGCAATGCAGGGAAGGCAAGCAAAGAGTAACGGAAGGTAAGGAAGGCAAGGGAAAGCAAGGAAAGGCAATGGTAACGGAAGGAACGGCACGGCACGGGGATACAAGTCTAATGCACGACAACGCACGCTAGGCAATGCACGGCAAGGCAAGGAAAGGGTAACGCATGGGAAAGGACGGTCAGGGGAGGCAAGGCTAAGGCACGACAACGCAAGGCTTGGCAATGCACGGAAGGCAAGCAAAGAGTAATGGAAGGTAAGGAAGGCAAGGGAAAGCAAAGAAAGGCAAGTGTAACGGACGGAACGGCACGGCAAGGGGAAATAAGCCTAAGGCACGACAACGCACGCTAGGCAATGCACGGCAAGGCAAGGAAAGGGTAACGCATGGGAAAGCACGGTCAGGCGAGGCAAGGCTAAGGAAAGCCAACGCAAGGCTAGGCAATGCACGGAAAGCAAGCAAGGAGTAACGGAATGCAAGGAAGGAAAGGGAAAGCAAGGGAAGGCAAGGGTAACGAAAGGAACGGCACGGCAATGGGTAACAAGGCTAAGGCACGACAACAAACGGCTAGGAAATGCACGGCAAGGCAAGGAAAGGGTAACGCAAGTCAAGGCACGGTGAGGCTAGGCAAGGTTAATGCACGACAACGCAAGGCTAGGCAATGCACGACAATGCAAGGAAAGCTTAAAGCAAAGGAAGGCACGGTCAGGCGAGATAAGGCTAAGGCACGACAACGCAAGGCTAGTCAATGCACGGAAGGCAAGCAAAGAGTAACGGAAGGTAAGGAAGGCAAGGGAAAGCAAGGAAAGGCAAGTGTAACGGAAGGAACGGCACGGCAAGGGGAAACAATGCTAAGGCACGACAACGCACGCTAGGCAATGCACGGCAAGGCAAGGAAAGCGTAACGCATGGGAAAGCACGGTCAGGCGAGGCAAGGCTAAGGCACGACAACCCAAGGCTAGGCAATGCACGCAAGGCAAGCAAAGAGAAACTGAAGGTAAGGAAGGAAAGGGAAAGCAAAGAAAGGCAAGTGTAACTGAAGGAACGGAACGGCAAGGGGAAACAAGGCTAAGGCACGACAACGCACGGCTAGGCAATGCACGGCAAGGCAAGCAAAGGGTAACGCAAGGAAAGGCACGGTGAGGCTAGGCAAGGCTAATGCACGAAAACGCAAGGCTAGGCGATGCACGACAATGCAAGGAAAGCTTAAAGCAAAGGAAGGCAAGGTCAGGCGAGATAAGGCTAAGGCACGACAAAGCAAGGCTAGGAAATTCAGGGAAGGCAAGCAAAGAGTAACGGAAGGTAAGCAAGGCAAGGAAAAGGAAGGAAAGGCCAGGGTAACGGAAGGAACGGCACGGCAAGGGGAAACAAGGCTAAGGCACGACAACGCACGGCTAGGCAATGCTCGGAAAGGCAAGGAAAGGGTAACGCATGGGAAAGCACGGTCAGGCGATGCAAGGCTAAGGCATGACAACGCAAGGCTAGGCAATGCACGGAAAGCAAGCAAAGAGTAACGGAACGCAAGGAAGCCAAGGGAAAGCAAGGGAAGGCGAGGGTAACGGAAGGAACGGCACGGCAAGGGGTAAGAAGGCTAAGGCACGGCAACGCAGGGCTAGGCAATGCACGGCAAGGCAAGGAAAGGGTAACGCAGGGGAAGGCACGGTCAGGTGAGGCAAGGATAAGGCACGACAATGCAAGGCTAGGCAATGCACGGCAAGGCAAGGAAAGAGTAACGGAAGGAAAGGAAGGCAAGTCAAAGCCAGGAAAGGCAAGTGTAACAAAAGGCACGCCACGGCAAGGGGAAACAAGGCTAAGGCACGACAACGTACGGCTAGGCAATGCACGGCAAGGCAAGGAAAGGGTAACGCAAGGCAAGGCACGGTGAGGCTAGGCAAGGCTAATGCACGACAACGCAAGGCTAGGCAATGCACGACAATGCAAGGAAAGCTTAAAGCAAAGGAAGGCACGGTCAGGCGAGATAAGGCTAAGGCACGACAACGCAAGGCTAGGCAATGCAGGGAAGGGAAGCAAAGAGTAACGGAAGGTAAGCAAGGCAAGGAAAAGCAAGATAAGGCAAGGGTAACGGAAGGAACTGCACGGCAAGGAGAAACAAGGCTAAGGCACGGCAACGCAGGCTGGGCAATGCACGGCAAGGCAAGGAAAGGGTAACGCATGGGAAAGCACGTTCAGGCGAGGCAAGGCTAAGGCACGACAACGCAAGGCTTGGCAATGCACGGAAGGCAAGCAAAGAGTAACGGAAGGTAACGAAGGCAAGGGAAAGCAAAGAAAGGCAAGTGTAACGGAAGGAACGGCACGGCAAGGGGAAACAAGGCTAAGGCACGACAACGCACGCTAGGCAATGCACGGCAAGGCAAGGAAAGGGTAACGCATGGGAAAGCACGGTCAGGCGAGGCAAGCCTAAGGCATGACAACGCAAGGCTAGGCAATGCACGGAAAGCAAGCAAAGAGTAACGGAACGCAAGGAAGGCAAGGGAAAGCAAGGGAAGGCAAGGGTAACGGAAGGAACGGCACGGCAAGGGGTAACAAGGCTAAGGCACGACAACGCAAGGCTAGGCAATGCACGGCAAGTCAAGGAAAGGGTAACGCAGGGGAAGGCACGGTCAGGTGAGGCAAGGATAAGGCACGACAATACAAGGCTAGGCAATGCACGACAAGGCAAGGAAAGAGTAACGGAAGGAAAGGAAGGCAAGGCAAAGCCAGGCAAGGCAAGTGTAACAAAAGGCACGCAACGGCAAGGGGAAACAAGGCTAAGGCACGACAACACACGGCTAGGAAATGCAAGGCAAGGAAAGTAAAGGGTAACGCAAGGCAAGGCACGGTGAGGCTAGGCAAGGCTAATGCACGACAACGCAAGGCTAGGCAATGCACGACAATGCAAGTAAAGCTTAAAGCAAAGGAAGGCACGGTTAGAAGAGATAAGGCTAAGGCACGACAACGCAAGGCTAGGCAATGCACGGAAGGCAAGAAAAGAGTAACGGAAGGTAAGGAAGGCAAAGGAAAGCAAGGAAAGGCAATGGTAACGGAAGGAACGGCACGGCAAGGGGAAACAAGTCTAAGGCACGACAACGCACGCTAGGCAATGCACGGCAAGGGAAGGAAAGGGTAACGCATGGGAAAGAACGGTCAGGGGAGGCAAGCCTATGGCATGACAACGCAAGGCTAGGCAATGCACGGAAAGCAAGCAAAGAGTAACGGAACGCAAGGAAGGCAAGGGAAAGCAAGGGAAGGTAAGGGTAACGGAAGGGACGGCACGACAAGGGGTAAGAAGGCTAAGGCACGAAACGCAGGGCTAGGCAATGCACGGCAAGGCAAGCAAAGAGTAACGGAAGGAAAGGAAGGCAAGGCAAAGCCAGGCAAGGCAAGTGTAACAAAAGGCACGCAACGGCAAGGGAAACAAGGCTAAGGCACGACAACACACGGCTAGGAAATGCACGGCAAGGCAAGGAAAGGGTAACGCAAGGCAAGGCACGGTGAGGCTAGGCAAGGCTAATGCACGACAACGCAAGGCTAGGCAATGCACGACAATGCAAGTAAAGCTTAAAGCAAAGGAAGGCACGGTCAGGCGAGATAAGGCTAAGGCACGACAACGCAAGGCTAGGCAATGCAGGGAAGGCAAGCAAAGAGTAACGGAAGGTAAGGAAGGCAAGGGAAAGCAAGGAAAGGCAATGGTAACGGAAGGAACGGCACGGCAAGGGGATACAAGTCTAATGCACGACAACGCACGCTAGGCAATGCACGGCAAGGCAAGGAAAGGGTAACGCATGGGAAAGCACGGTCAGGGGAGGCAAGGCTAAGGCACGACAACGCAAGGCTTGGCAATGCACGGAAGGCAAGCAAAGAGTAATGGAAGGTAAGGAAGGCAAGGGAAAGCAAAGAAAGGCAAGTGTAACGGACGGAACGGCACGGCAAGGGGAAACAAGCCTAAGGCACGACAACGCACGCTAGGCAATGCACGGCAAGGCAAAGAAAGGGTAACGCATGGGAAAGCACGGTCAGGCGAGGCAAGGCTAAGGAAAGCCAACGCAAGGCTAGGCAATGCACGGAAAGCAAGCAAGGGGTAACGGAATGCAAGGAAGGAAAGGGAAAGCAAGGGAAGGCAAGGGTAACGAAAGGAACGGCACGGCAATGGGTAACAAGGCTAAGGCCCGACAACAAACGGCTAGGAAATGCACGGCAAGGCAGGAAAGGGTAACGCAAGGCAAGGCACGGTGAGGCTAGGCAAGGTTAATGCACGACAACGCAAGGCTAGGCAATGCACGACAATGCAAGGAAAGCTTAAAGCAAAGGAAGGCACGGTCAGGCGAGATAAGGCTAAGGCACGACAACGCAAGGCTAGGCAATGCACGGAAGGCAAGCAAAGAGTAACGGAAGGTAAGGAAGGCAAGGGAAAGCAAGGAAAGGCAAGTGTAACGGAAGGAACGGCACGGCAAGGGGAAACAATGCTAAGGCACTACAACGCACGCTAGGCAATGCACGGCAAGGCAAGGAAAGCGTAACGCATGGGAAAGCACGGTCAGGCGAGGCAAGGCTAAGGTACGACAACCCAAGGCTAGGCAATGCACGGAAGGCAAGCAAAGAGAAACTGAAGGTAAGGAAGGAAAGGGAAAGCAAAGAAAGGCAAGTGTAACTGAAGGAACGGCACGGCAAGGGGAAACAAGGCTAAGGCACGACAACGCACGGCTAGGCAATGCACGGCAAGGCAAGCAAAGGGTAACGCAAGGAAAGGCACGGTGAGGCTAGGCAAGGCTAATGCACGAAAACGCAAGGCTAGGCGATGCACGACAATGCAAGGAAAGCTTAAAGCAAAGGAAGGCAAGGTCAGGCGAGATAAGGCTAAGGCACGACAAAGCAAGGCTAGGAAATTCAGGGAAGGCAAGCAAAGAGTAACGGAAGGTAAGCAAGGCAAGGAAAAGGAAGGAAAGGCCAGGGTAACGGAAGGAACGGCACGGCAAGGGGAAACAAGTCTAAGGCACGACACCGAACGCTAGGCAATGAAGGGCAAGGCAAGGAAAGGGTAACGCATTTGAACGCACGGTCAGGCGAGGCAACGCTAAGGCACGACAACGCAAGGCTAGGCAATGCACGGAAGGCAAGCAAAGAGTAACGGAAGGTAAGGAAGGCAAGGGAAAGGAAGGAAAGGCAAGTGTAACGGAAGGAACGGCACGGCAAGGGGAAACAAGGCTAAGGCACGACAACGCACGCTAGGCAATGCACGGCAAGGCAAGGAAAGGGCAACGCATGGGAAATCACGGCCAGGCGAGGCAAGCCTAAGGCATGACAACGAAAGGCTAAGCAATGCACGGAAAGCAAGCAAAGAGTAACGGAACGCAAGGAAGGCAAGGGAAAGCAAGGGAAGGCAAGGGTAACGGAAGGAACGGCACGGCAAGGGGTAACAAGGCTAAGGCACGACAACGCAGGGCTAGGCAATGCACGGCAAGGCAAGGAAAGAGTAACGGAAGGAAAGGAAGGCAAGGCAAAGCCAGGCAAGGCAAGTGTAACAAAAGGCACGCAACGGCAAGGGGAAACAAGGCTAAGGAACGACAACACACGGCTAGGAAATGCAAGGCAAGGCAAGTAAAGGGTAACGCAAGGCAAGGCACCGTGAGGCTAGGCAAGGCTAATGCACGAAAACGCAAGGCTAGGCAATGCACGGCAAGGCAAGGAAAGAGTAACGGAAGGAACGGAAGGCAAGGCAAAGCCAGGCACGGCAAGTGTAACAAAAGGCACGCAACGGCAAGGGGAAACAAGGCTAAGGCACGACAACACACGGCTAGGAAATGCACGGCAAGGCAAGGAAAGGGTAACGCAAGGCAAGGCACGGTGAGGCTAGGCAAGGCTAATGCACGACAACGCAAGGCTAGGCAATGCACGACAATGCAAGTAAAGCTTAAAGCAAAGGAAGGCACGGTCAGAAGAAATAAGGCTAAGGCTCGACAACGCAAGGCTAGGCAATGCAGGGAAGGCAAGCAAAGAGTAACGGAAGGTAAGGAAGGCAAGGAAAGCAAGGAAAGGCAATGGTAACGGAAGGAACGGCACGGTAAGGGGAAACAAGTCTAAGGCACGACAACGAACGCTAGGCAATGCACGGCAAGGGAAGGAAAGGGTAACGCATGGGAAAGAACGGTCAGGGGAGGCAAGGCTAAGGCACGACAACGCAAGGCTTGGCAATGCACGGAAGGCAAGCAAAGAGTAACGGAAGTAAGGAAGGCAAGGGAAAGCAAAGAAAGGCAAGTGTAACGGAAGGAACGGCACGGCAAGGGGAAACAAGGCTAAGGCACGACAACATACGGCTAGGCAATGCACGGCAAGGCAAGCAAAGGGTAACGCATGGGAAAGCACGCTCAGGCGAAGCAAGGCTAAGGCATGACAACGCAAGGCTAGGCAATGCACGGAAAGCAAGCAAAGAGTAACGGAACGCAAGGAAGGCAAGGGAAAGCAAGGGAAGGCAAGGGTAACGGAAGGAACGGCACGGCAAGGGGTAAGAAGGCTAAGGCACGACAACGCAAGGCGAGGCAATGCACGGCAAGGCAAGGAAAGGGTAACGCAGGGGAAGGCACGGTCAGGGGAGACAAGGCTAAGGCACGACAACGCAAGGCTTGGCAATGCACGGAAGGCAAGCAAAGAGTAACGGAAGTAAGGAAGGCAAGGGAAAGCAAAGAAAGGCAAGTGTAACGGAAGGAACGGCACGGCAAGGGGAAACAAGGCTAAGGCACGACAACGCACGCTAGGCAATGCACGGCAAGGCAAGGAAAGGGTAACGCATGGGAAAGCACGGTCAGGCGAGGCAAGGCTAAGGAAAGCCAACGCAAGGCTAGGCAATGCACGGTAAGCAAGCAAGGAGTAACGGAATGCAAGGAAGGAAAGGGAAAGCAAGGGAAGGCAAGGGTAACGGAAGGAACGGCACGGCAAGGGGTAACAAGGCTAAGGCACGACAACACACGGCTAGGAAATGCACGGCAAGGGAAGGAAAGGGTAACGCAAGGCAAGGCACGGTGAGGCTAGGCAAGGTTAATGCACGACAACGCAAGGCTAGGCAATGCACGACAATGCAAGTAAAGCTTAAAGCAAAGGAAGGCACGGTCAGGCGAGATAAGGCTAAGGCACGACAACGCAAGGCTAGGCAATGCAGGGAAGGCAAGCAAAGAGTAACGGAAGGTAAGGAAGGCAAGGGAAAGCAAGGAAAGGCAATGGTAACGGAAGGAACGGCACGGCAAGGGGAAACAAGTCTAAGGCACGACAACGCACGCTAGGCAATGCACGGCAAGGCAAGGAAAGGGTAACGCATGGGAAAGCACGGTCAGGGGAGGGAAGGCTAAGGCACGACAACGCAAGGCTTGGCAATGCACGGAAGGCAAGCAAAGAGTAATGGAAGGTAAGGAAGGCAAGGGAAAGCAAAGAAAGGCAAGTGTAACGGACGGAACGGCACGGCAAGGGGAAACAAGGCTAAGGCACGACAACGCACGCTAGGTAATGCACGGCAAGGCAAGGAAAGGGTAACGCATGGGAAAGCACGGTCAGGCGAGGCAAGGCTAAGGAAAGCCAACGCAAGGCTAGGCAATGCACGGAAAGCAAGTAAGGAGTAACGGAATGCAAGGAAGGAAAGGGAAAGCAAGGGAAGGCAAGGGTAACGAAAGGAACGGCACGGCAAGGGGTAACAAGGCTAAGGCACGACAACACACGGCTAGGAAATGCACGGCAAGGCAAGGAAAGGGTAACGCAAGGCAAGGCACGGTGAGGCTAGGCAAGGTTAATGCACGACAACGCAAGGCTAGGCAATGCACGAGAATGCAAGGAAAGCTTAAAGCAAAGGAAGGCACGGTCAGGCGAGATAAGGCTAAGGCACGACAACGCAAGGCTAGGCAATGCACGGAAGGCAAGCAAAGAGTAACGGAAGGTAAGCAAGGCAAGGAAAAGCAAGGAAAGGCAAGGGTAACGGAAGGAACGGCACGGCAAGGGGGAACAAGTCTCAGGCACGACACCGAACGCTAGGCAATGAACGGCAAGGCAAGGAAAGGGTAACGCATGGGAAAGCACGGTCAGGCGAGGCAAGGCTAAGGCACGACAACGCAAGGCTAGGCAATGCACGGAAGGCAAGCAAAGAGTAACGAAAGGTAAGGAAGGCAAGGGAAAGCAAGGAAAGGCAAGTGTAACGGAAGGAACGGCACGGCAAGGGGAAACAAGGCTAAGGCACGACAACGCACGCTAGGCAATTCACGGCAAGGCAAGGAAAGGGTAACGCAAGGCAAGGCACGGTGAGGCTAGGCAAGGCTAATGCACGACAACGCAAGGCTAGGCAATGCACGACAATGCAAGTAAAGCTTAAAGCAAAGGAAGGCACGGTCAGGCGAGATAAGGCTAAGGCACGACAACGCAAGGCTAGGCAATGCAGGGAAGGCAAGCAAAGAGTAACGGAAGGTAAGGAAGGCAAGGGAAAGCAAGGAAAGGCAATGGTAACGGAAGGAACGGCACGGCACGGGGATACAAGTCTAATGCACGACAACGCACGCTAGGCAATGCACGGCAAGGCAAGGAAAGGGTAACGCATGGGAAAGGACGGTCAGGGGAGGCAAGGCTAAGGCACGACAACGCAAGGCTTGGCAATGCACGGAAGGCAAGCAAAGAGTAATGGAAGGTAAGGAAGGCAAGGGAAAGCAAAGAAAGGCAAGTGTAACGGACGGAACGGCACGGCAAGGGGAAATAAGCCTAAGGCACGACAACGCACGCTAGGCAATGCACGGCAAGGCAAGGAAAGGGTAACGCATGGGAAAGCACGGTCAGGCGAGGCAAGGCTAAGGAAAGCCAACGCAAGGCTAGGCAATGCACGGAAAGCAAGCAAGGAGTAACGGAATGCAAGGAAGGAAAGGGAAAGCAAGGGAAGGCAAGGGTAACGAAAGGAACGGCACGGCAATGGGTAACAAGGCTAAGGCACGACAACAAACGGCTAGGAAATGCACGGCAAGGCAAGGAAAGGGTAACGCAAGTCAAGGCACGGTGAGGCTAGGCAAGGTTAATGCACGACAACGCAAGGCTAGGCAATGCACGACAATGCAAGGAAAGCTTAAAGCAAAGGAAGGCACGGTCAGGCGAGATAAGGCTAAGGCACGACAACGCAAGGCTAGTCAATGCACGGAAGGCAAGCAAAGAGTAACGGAAGGTAAGGAAGGCAAGGGAAAGCAAGGAAAGGCAAGTGTAACGGAAGGAACGGCACGGCAAGGGGAAACAATGCTAAGGCACGACAACGCACGCTAGGCAATGCACGGCAAGGCAAGGAAAGCGTAACGCATGGGAAAGCACGGTCAGGCGAGGCAAGGCTAAGGCACGACAACCCAAGGCTAGGCAATGCACGCAAGGCAAGCAAAGAGAAACTGAAGGTAAGGAAGGAAAGGGAAAGCAAAGAAAGGCAAGTGTAACTGAAGGAACGGAACGGCAAGGGGAAACAAGGCTAAGGCACGACAACGCACGGCTAGGCAATGCACGGCAAGGCAAGCAAAGGGTAACGCAAGGAAAGGCACGGTGAGGCTAGGCAAGGCTAATGCACGAAAACGCAAGGCTAGGCGATGCACGACAATGCAAGGAAAGCTTAAAGCAAAGGAAGGCAAGGTCAGGCGAGATAAGGCTAAGGCACGACAAAGCAAGGCTAGGAAATTCAGGGAAGGCAAGCAAAGAGTAACGGAAGGTAAGCAAGGCAAGGAAAAGGAAGGAAAGGCCAGGGTAACGGAAGGAACGGCACGGCAAGGGGAAACAAGGCTAAGGCACGACAACGCACGGCTAGGCAATGCTCGGAAAGGCAAGGAAAGGGTAACGCATGGGAAAGCACGGTCAGGCGAGGCAAGCCTAAGGCATGACAACGCAAGGCTAGGCAATGCACGGAAAGCAAGCAAAGAGTAACGGAACGCAAGGAAGCCAAGGGAAAGCAAGGGAAGGCGAGGGTAACGGAAGGAACGGCACGGCAAGGGGTAAGAAGGCTAAGGCACGGCAACGCAGGGCTAGGCAATGCACGGCAAGGCAAGGAAAGGGTAACGCAGGGGAAGGCACGGTCAGGTGAGGCAAGGATAAGGCACGACAATGCAAGGCTAGGCAATGCACGGCAAGGCAAGGAAAGAGTAACGGAAGGAAAGGAAGGCAAGTCAAAGCCAGGAAAGGCAAGTGTAACAAAAGGCACGCCACGGCAAGGGGAAACAAGGCTAAGGCACGACAACGTACGGCTAGGCAATGCACGGCAAGGCAAGGAAAGGGTAACGCAAGGCAAGGCACGGTGAGGCTAGGCAAGGCTAATGCACGACAACGCAAGGCTAGGCAATGCACGACAATGCAAGGAAAGCTTAAAGCAAAGGAAGGCACGGTCAGGCGAGATAAGGCTAAGGCACGACAACGCAAGGCTAGGCAATGCAGGGAAGGGAAGCAAAGAGTAACGGAAGGTAAGCAAGGCAAGGAAAAGCAAGATAAGGCAAGGGTAATGGAAGGAACTGCACGGCAAGGAGAAACAAGGCTAAGGCACGGCAACGCAGGCTGGGCAATGCACGGCAAGGCAAGGAAAGGGTAACGCATGGGAAAGCACGTTCAGGCGAGGCAAGGCTAAGGCACGACAACGCAAGGCTTGGCAATGCACGGAAGGCAAGCAAAGAGTAACGGAAGGTAACGAAGGCAAGGGAAAGCAAAGAAAGGCAAGTGTAACGGAAGGAACGGCACGGCAAGGGGAAACAAGGCTAAGGCACGACAACGCACGCTAGGCAATGCACGGCAAGGCAAGGAAAGGGTAACGCATGGGAAAGCACGGTCAGGCGAGGCAAGCCTAAGGCATGACAACGCAAGGCTAGGCAATGCACGGAAAGCAAGCAAAGAGTAACGGAACGCAAGGAAGGCAAGGGAAAGCAAGGGAAGGCAAGGGTAACGGAAGGAACGGCACGGCAAGGGGTAACAAGGCTAAGGCACGACAACGCAAGGCTAGGCAATGCACGGCAAGTCAAGGAAAGGGTAACGCAGGGGAAGGCACGGTCAGGTGAGGCAAGGATAAGGCACGACAATACAAGGCTAGGCAATGCACGACAAGGCAAGGAAAGAGTAACGGAAGGAAAGGAAGGCAAGGCAAAGCCAGGCAAGGCAAGTGTAACAAAAGGCACGCAACGGCAAGGGGAAACAAGGCTAAGGCACGACAACACACGGCTAGGAAATGCAAGGCAAGGAATGTAAAGGGTAACGCAAGGCAAGGCACGGTGAGGCTAGGCAAGGCTAATGCACGACAACGCAAGGCTAGGCAATGCACGACAATGCAAGTAAAGCTTAAAGCAAAGGAAGGCACGGTTAGAAGAGATAAGGCTAAGGCACGACAACGCAAGGCTAGGCAATGCACGGAAGGCAAGAAAAGAGTAACGGAAGGTAAGGAAGGCAAGGGAAAGCAAGGAAAGGCAAGTGTAACGGAAGGAACGGCACGGCAAGGGGAAACAATGCTAAGGCACTACAACGCACGCTAGGCAATGCACGGCAAGGCAAGGAAAGCGTAACGCATGGGAAAGCACGGTCAGGCGAGGCAAGGCTAAGGTACGACAACCCAAGGCTAGGCAATGCACGGAAGGCAAGCAAAGAGAAACTGAAGGTAAGGAAGGAAAGGGAAAGCAAAGAAAGGCAAGTGTAACTGAAGGAACGGCACGGCAAGGGGAAACAAGGCTAAGGCACGACAACGCACGGCTAGGCAATGCACGGCAAGGCAAGCAAAGGGTAACGCAAGGAAAGGCACGGTGAGGCTAGGCAAGGCTAATGCACGAAAACGCAAGGCTAGGCGATGCACGACAATGCAAGGAAAGCTTAAAGCAAAGGAAGGCAAGGTCAGGCGAGATAAGGCTAAGGCACGACAAAGCAAGGCTAGGAAATTCAGGGAAGGCAAGCAAAGAGTAACGGAAGGTAAGCAAGGCAAGGAAAAGGAAGGAAAGGCCAGGGTAACGGAAGGAACGGCACGGCAAGGGGAAACAAGTCTAAGGCACGACACCGAACGCTAGGCAATGAAGGGCAAGGCAAGGAAAGGGTAACGCATTTGAACGCACGGTCAGGCGAGGCAACGCTAAGGCACGACAACGCAAGGCTAGGCAATGCACGGAAGGCAAGCAAAGAGTAACGGAAGGTAAGGAAGGCAAGGGAAAGGAAGGAAAGGCAAGTGTAACGGAAGGAACGGCACGGCAAGGGGAAACAAGGCTAAGGCACGACAACGCACGCTAGGCAATGCACGGCAAGGCAAGGAAAGGGCAACGCATGGGAAATCACGGCCAGGCGAGGCAAGCCTAAGGCATGACAACGCAAGGCTAAGCAATGCACGGAAAGCAAGCAAAGAGTAACGGAACGCAAGGAAGGCAAGGGAAAGCAAGGGAAGGCAAGGGTAACGGAAGGAACGGCACGGCAAGGGGTAACAAGGCTAAGGCACGACAACGCAGGGCTAGGTAATGCACGGCAAGGCAAGGAAAGGGTAACGCAGGGGAAGGCACGGTCAGGTGAGGCAAGGATAAGGCACGACAATGCAAGGCTAGGCAATGCACGGCAAGGCAAGGAAAGAGTAACGGAAGGAAAGGAAGGCAAGGCAAAGCCAGGCAAGGCAAGTGAAACAAAAGGCACGCAACGGCAAGGGGAAACAAGGCTAAGGAACGACAACACACGGCTAGGAAATGCAAGGCAAGGCAAGTAAAGGGTAACGCAAGGCAAGACACCGTGAGGCTAGGCAAGGCTAATGCACGAAAACGCAAGGCTAGGCAATGCACGGCAAGGCAAGGAAAGAGTAACGGAAGGAACGGAAGGCAAGGCAAAGCCAGGCACGGCAAGTGTAACAAAAGGCACGCAACGGCAAGGGGAAACAAGGCTAAGGCACGACAACACACGGCTAGGAAATGCACGGCAAGGCAAGGAAAGGGTAACGCAAGGCAAGGCACGGTGAGGCTAGGCAAGGCTAATGCACGACAACGCAAGGCTAGGCAATGCACGACAATGCAAGTAAAGCTTAAAGGAAAGGAAGGCACGGTCAGAAGAGATAAGGCTAAGGCACGACAACGCAAGGCTAGGCAATGCAGGGAAGGCAAGCAAAGAGTAACGGAAGGTAAGGAAGGCAAAGGAAAGCAAGGAAAGGCAATGGTAACGGAAGGAACGGCACGGTAAGGGGAAACAAGTCTAAGGCACGACAACGCACGCTAGGCAATGCACGGCAAGGGAAGGAAAGGGTAACGCATGGGAAAGAACGGTCAGGGGAGGCAAGGCTAAGGCACGACAACGCAAGGCTTGGCAATGCACGGAAGGCAAGCAAAGAGTAACGGAAGTAAGGAAGGCAAGGGAAAGCAAAGAAAGGCAAGTGTAACGGAAGGAACGGCACGGCAAGGGGAAACAAGGCTAAGGCACGACAACATACGGCTAGGCAATGCACGGCAAGGCAAGCAAAGGGTAACGCATGGGAAAGCACGCTCAGGCGAAGCAAGGCTAAGGCATGACAACGCAAGGCTAGGCAATGCACGGAAAGCAAGCAAAGAGTAACGGAACGCAAGGAAGGCAAGGGAAAGCAAGGGAAGGCAAGGGTAACGGAAGGAACGGCACGGCAAGGGGTAAGAAGGCTAAGGCACGACAACGCAGGGCGAGGCAATGCACGGCAAGGGAAGGAAAGGGTAACGCAAGGCAAGGCACGGTGAGGCTAGGCAAGGTTAATGCACGACAACGCAAGGCTAGGCAATGCACGACAATGCAAGTAAAGCTTAAAGCAAAGGAAGGCACGGTCAGGCGAGATAAGGCTAAGGCACGACAACGCAAGGCTAGGCAATGCAGGGAAGGCAAGCAAAGAGTAACGGAAGGTAAGGAAGGCAAGGGAAAGCAAGGAAAGGCAATGGTAACGGAAGGAACGGCACGGCAAGGGGAAACATGTCTAAGGCACGACAACGCACGCTAGGCAATGCACGGCAAGGCAAGGAAAGGGTAACGCATGGGAAAGCACGGTCAGGGGAGGGAAGGCTAAGGCACGACAACGCAAGGCTTGGCAATGCACGGAAGGCAAGCAAAGAGTAATGGAAGGTAAGGAAGGCAAGGGAAAGCAAAGAAAGGCAAGTGTAACGGACGGAACGGCACGGCAAGGGGAAACAAGGCTAAGGCACGACAACGCACGCTAGGTAATGCACGGCAAGGCAAGGAAAGGGTAACGCATGGGAAAGCACGGTCAGGCGAGGCAAGGCTAAGGAAAGCCAACGCAAGGCTAGGCAATGCACGGAAAGCAAGTAAGGAGTAACGGAATGCAAGGAAGGAAAGGGAAAGCAAGGGAAGGCAAGGGTAACGAAAGGAACGGCACGGCAAGGGGTAACAAGGCTAAGGCACGACAACACACGGCTAGGAAATGCACGGCAAGGCAAGGAAAGGGTAACGCAAGGCAAGGCACGGTGAGGCTAGGCAAGGTTAATGCACGACAACGCAAGGCTAGGCAATGCACGAGAATGCAAGGAAAGCTTAAAGCAAAGGAAGGCACGGTCAGGCGAGATAAGGCTAAGGCACGACAACGCAAGGCTAGGCAATGCACGGAAGGCAAGCAAAGAGTAACGGAAGGTTAGGAAGGCAAGGGAAAGCAAGGAAAGGCAAGTGTAACGGAAGGAACGGCACGGCAAGGGGAAACAATGCTAAGGCACGACAACGCACGCTAGGCAATGCACGGCAAGGCAAGGAAAGGGTAACGCATGGGAAAGCACGGTCAGGCGAGGCAAGGCTAAGGCACGACAACCCAAGGCTAGGCAATGCACGGAAGGCAAGCAAAGAGAAACGGAAGGTAAGGAAGGAAAGGGAAAGCAAAGAAAGGCAAGTGTAACCGAAGGAACGGCACGGCAAGGGGAAACAAGGCTAAGGCACGACAACACACGGCTAGGAAATGCACGGCAAGGCAAGGAAAGGGTAACGCAAGGCAAGGCACGGTGAGGCTAGGCAAGGTTAATGCACGACAACGCAAGGCTAGGCAATGCACGACAATGCAAGGAAAGCTTAAAGCAAAGGAAGGCACGGTCAGGCGAGATAAGGCTAAGGCACGACAACGCAAGGCTAGGCAATGCACGGAAGGCAAGCAAAGAGTAACGGAAGGTAAGGAAGGCAAGGGAAAGCAAGGAAAGGCAAGTGTAACGGAAGGAACGGCACGGCAAGGGGAAACAATGCTAAGGCACGACACCGAACGCTAGGCAATGAAGGGCAAGGCAAGGAAAGGGTAACGCATTTGAAAGCACGGTCAGGCGAGGCAACGCTAAGGCACGACAACGGAAGGCTAGGCAATGCACGGAAGGCAAGCAAAGAGTAACGGAAGGTATGGAAGGCAAGGGAAAGGAAGGAAAGGCAAGTGTAACGGAAGGAACGGCACGGCAAGGGGAAACAAGGCTAAGGCACGACAACGCACGCTAGGCAATGCACGGCAAAGCAAGGAAAGGGTAACGCATGGGAAAGCACGGTCAGGCGAGGCAAGCCTAAGGCATGATAACGCAAGGCTAAGCAATGCACGGAAAGCAAGCAAAGAGTAACGGAACGCAAGGAAGGCAAGGGAAAGCAAGGGAAGGCAAGGGTAACGGAAGGAACGGCACGGCAAGGGGTAAGAAGGCTAAGGCACGACAACGCAGGGCTAGGCAATGCACGGCAAGGCAAGGGAAGGGTAACGCAGGGGAAGGCACGGTCAGGTGAGGCAAGGATAAGGCACGACAATGCAAGGCTAGGCAATGCACGACAACGCAAGGCTAGGCAATGCAATGAAGGCAAGAAAAGAGTAACGGAAGGTAAGGAAGGCAAAGGAAAGCAAGGAAAGGCAATGGTAACGGAAGGAACGGCACGGCAAGGGGAAACAAGTCTAAGGCACGACAACGCACGCTAGGCAATGCACGGCAAGGGAAGGAAAGGGTAACGCATGGGAAAGAACGGTCAGGGGAGGCAAGCCTAAGGCATGACAACGCAAGGTTAGGCAATGCACGGAAAGCAAGCAAAGAGTAACGGAACGCAAGGAAGGCAAGGGAAAGCAAGGGAAGGCAAGGGTAACGGAAGGGACGGCACGACAAGGGGTAAGAAGGCTAAGGCACGACAACGCAGGGCTAGGCAATGCACGGCAAGGCAAGCAAAGAGTAACGGAAGGAAAGGAAGGCAAGGCAAAGCCAGGCAAGGCAAGTGTAACAAAAGGCACGCAACGGCAAGGGGAAACAAGGCTAAGGCACGACAACACACGGCTAGGAAATGCACGGCAAGGCAAGGAAAGGGTAACGCAAGGCAAGGCACGGTGAGGCTAGGCAAGGCTAATGCACGACAACGCAAGGCTAGGCAATGCACGACAATGCAAGTAAAGCTTAAAGCAAAGGAAGGCACGGTCAGAAGAGATAAGGCTAAGGCACGACAACGCAAGGCTAGGCAATGCAGGGAAGGCAAGCAAAGAGTAACGGAAGTTAAGGAAGGCAAAGGAAAGCAAGGAAAGGCAATGGTAACGGAAGGAACGGCACGGCAAGGGGAAACAAGCCTAAGGCACGACAACGCACGCTAGGCAATGCACGGCAAGGGAAGGAAAGGGTAACGCATGGGAAAGAACGGTCAGGGGAGGCAAGGCTAAGGCACGACAACGCAAGGCTTGGCAATGCACGAAAGGCAAGCAAAGAATAACGGAAGGTAAGGAAGGCAAGGGAAAGCAAGGAAAGGCAAGTGTAACGGAAGGAACGGCACGGCAAGGGGAAACAAGGCTAAGGCACGACAACGCACGCTAGGCAATGCACGGCAAGGCAAGGAAAGGGTAACGCATGGGAAAGCACGGTCAGGCGAGGCAAGGCTAAGGAAAGCCAACGCAAGGCTAGGCAATGCACGGTAAGCAAGCAAGGAGTAACGGAATGCAAGGAAGGAAAGGGAAAGCAAGGGAAGGCAAGGGTAACGGAAGGAACGGCACGGCAAGGGGTAACAAGGCTAAGGCACGACAACACCCGGCTAGGAAATGCACGGCAAGGGAAGGAAAGGGTAACGCAAGGCAAGGCACGGTGAGGCTAGGCAAGGTTAATGCACGACAACGCAAGGCTAGGCAATGCACGACAATGCAAGTAAAGCTTAAAGCAAAGGAAGGCACGGTCAGGCGAGATAAGGCTAAGGCACGACAACGCAAGGCTAGGCAATGCAGGGAAGGCAAGCAAAGAGTAACGGAAGGTAAGGAAGGCAAGGGAAAGCAAGGAGAGGCAATGGTAACGGAAGGAATGGCACGGCAAGGGGAAACAAGTCTAAGGCACGACAACGCACGCTAGGCAATGCACGGCAAGGCAAGGAAAGTGTAACGCATGGGAAAGCACGGTCAGGCGAGGCAAGGCTAAGGAAAGCCAACGCAAGGCTAGGCAATGCACGGAAAGCAAGCAAGGAGTAACGGAATGCAAGGAAGGAAAGGGAAAGCAAGGGAAGGCAAGGGTAACGAAAGGAACGGCACGGGAAGGGGTAACAAGGCTAAGGCACGACAACACACGGCTAGGAAATGCACGGCAAGGCAAAGAAAGGGTAACGCAAGGCAAGGCACGGTGAGGCTAGGCAAGGTTAATGCACGACAACGCAAGGCTAGGCAATGCACGACAATGCAAGGAAAGCTTAATGCAAAGGAAGGCACGGTCAGGCGAGATAAGGCTAAGGCACGACAACGCAAGGCTAGGCAATGCACGGAAGGCAAGCAAAGAGTAACGGAAGGTAAGGAAGGCAAGGGAAAGCAAGGAAAGGTAAGTGTAACGGAAGGAACGGCACGGCAAGGGGAAACAATGCTAAGGCACGACAACACACGCTAGGCAATGCACGGCAAGGCAAGGAAAGGGTAACGCATGGGAAAGCACGGTCAGGCGAGGCAAGGCTAAGGCACGACAACCCAAGGCTAGGCAATGCACGGAAGGCAAGCAAAGAGAAACGGAATGTAAGGAAGGAAAGGGAAAGCAAAGAAGGCAAGTGTAACCGAAGGAACGGCACGGCAAGGGGAAACAAGGCTAAGGCACGACAACGCACGGCTAGGCAATGCACGGCAAGGCAAGCAAAGGGTAACGCAAGGAAAGGCACGGTGAGGCTAGGCAAGGCTAATGCACGAAAACGCAAGGCTAGGCGATGCACGACAATGCAAGGAAAGCTTAAAGCAAAGGAAGGCAAGGTCAGGCGAGATAAGGCTAAGGCACGACAACGCAAGGCTAGGAAATTCAGGGAAGGCAAGCAAAGAGTAACGGAAGGTAAGCAAGGCAAGGAAAAGGAAGGAAAGGCCAGGGTAACGGAAGGAACGGCACGGCAAGGGGAAACAAGTCTAAGGCACGACACCGAACGCTAGGCAATGAAGGGCAAGGCAAGGAAAGGGTAACGCATTTGAAAGCACGGTCAGGCGAGGCAACGCTAAGGCACGACAACGCAAGGCTAGGCAATGCACGGAAGGCAAGCAAAGAGTAACGGAAGGTAAGGAAGGCAACGGAAAGGAAGGAAAGGCAAGTGTAACGGAAGGAACGGCACGGCAAGGGGAAACAAGGCTAAGGCACGACAACGCACGCTAGGCAATGCACGGCAATGCAAGGAAAGGGTAACGCATGGGAAAGCACGGTCAGGCGAGGCAAGCCTAAGGCATGACAACGCAAGGCTAAGCAATGCACCGAAAGCAAGCAAAGAGTAACGGAACGCAAGGAAGGCAAGGGTAAGCAAGGGAAGGCAAGGGTAACGGAAGGAACGGCACGGCAAGGGGTAAGAAGGCTAAGGCACGACAACGCAGGGCTAGGCAATGCACGGCAAGGCAAGGAAAGGGTAACGCAGGGGAAGGCACGGTCAGGTGAGGCAAGGATAAGGCACGACAATGCAAGGCTAGGCAATGCACGACAACGCAAGGCTAGGCAATGCAGGGAAGGCAAGAAAAGAGTAACGGAAGGTAAGGAAGGCAAAGGAAAGCAAGGAAAGGCAATGGTAACGGAAGGAACGGCACGGCAAGGGGAAACAAGTCTAAGGCACGACAACGCACGCTAGGCAATGCACGGCAAGGGAAGGAAAGGGTAACGCATGGGAAAGAACGGTCAGCGGAGGCAAGCCTAAGGCATGACAACGCAAGGCTAGGCAATGCACGGAAAGCAAGCAAAGAGTAACGGAACGCAAGGAAGGCAAGGGAAAGCAAGGGAAGGCAAAGGTAACGGAAGGGACGGCACGACAAGGGGTAAGAAGGCTAAGGCACGACAACGCAGGGCTAGGCAATGCACGGCAAGGCAAGCAAAGAGTAACGGAAGGAAAGGAAGGCAAGGCAAAGCCAGGCAAGGCAAGTGTAACAAAAGGCACGCAACGGCAAGGGGAAACAAGGCTAAGGCACGACAACACACGGCTAGGAAATGCACGGCAAGGCAAAGAAAGGGTAACGCAAGGCAAGGCACGGTGAGGCTAGGCAAGGTTAATGCACGACAACGCAAGGCTAGGCAATGCACGACAATGCAAGGAAAGCTTAATGCAAAGGAAGGCACGGTCAGGCGAGATAAGGCTAAGGCACGACAACGCAAGGCTAGGCAATGCACGGAAGGCAAGCAAAGAGTAACGGAAGGTAAGGAAGACAAGGGAAAGCAAGGAAAGGTAAGTGTAACGGATTGAACGGCACGGCAAGGGGAAACAATGCTAAGGCACGACAACGCACGCTAGGCAATGCACGGCAAGGCAAGGAAAGGGTAACGCATGGGAAAGCACGGTCAGGCGAGGCAAGGCTAAGGCACGACAACCCAAGGCTAGGCAATGCACGGAAGGCAAGCAAAGAGAAACGGAATGTAAGGAAGGAAAGGGAAAGCAAAGAAAGGCAAGTGTAACCGAAGGAACGGCACGGCAAGGGGAAACAAGGCTAAGGCACGACAACGCACGGCTAGGCAATGCACGGCAAGGCAAGCAAAGGGTAACGCAAGGAAAGGCACGGTGAGGCTAGGCAAGGCTAATGCACGAAAACGCAAGGCTAGGCGATGCACGACAATGCAAGGAAAGCTTAAAGCAAAGGAAGGCAAGGTCAGGCGAGATAAGGCTAAGGCACGACAACGCAAGGCTAGGAAATTCAGGGAAGGCAAGCAAAGAGTAACGGAAGGTAAGCAAGGCAAGGAAAAGGAAGGAAAGGCCAGGATAACGGAAGGAACGGCACGGCAAGGGGAAACAAGTCTAAGGCACGACACCGAACGCTAGGCAATGAAGGGCAAGGCAAGGAAAGGGTAACGCTTTTGAAAGCACGGTCAGGCGAGGCAACGCTAAGGCACGACAACGCAAGGCTAGGCAATGCACGGAAGGCAAGCAAAGAGTAACGGAAGGTAAGGAAGGCAAGGGAAAGGAAGGAAAGGCAAGTGTAACGAAAGGAACGGCACGGCAAGGGGAAACAAGGCTAAGGCACGACAACGCACGCTAGGCAATGCACGGCAAGGCAAGGAAAGGGTAACGCATGGGAAAGCACGGTCAGGCGAGGCAAGCCTAAGGCATGACAACGCAAGGCTAAGCAATGCACGGAAAGCAAGCAAAGAGTAACGGAACGCAAGGAAGGCAAGGGAAAGCAAGGGAAGGCAAGGGTAACGGAAGGAACGGCACGGCAAGGGGTAACAAGGCTAAGGCACGACAACGCAGGGCTAGGCAATGCACGGCAAGGCAAGGAAAGGGTAACGCAGGGGAAGGCACGGTCAGGTGAGGCAAGGATAAGGCACGACAATGCAAGGCTAGGCAATGCACGACAACGCAAGGCTAGGCAATGCAGGGAAGGCAAGAAAAGAGTAACGGAAGGAAAGGAAGGCAAGGCAAAGCCAGGCAAGGCAAGTGTAACAAAAGGCACGCAACGGCAAGGGGAAACAAGGCTAAGGCACGACAACACACGGCTAGGAAATGCACGGCAAGGCAAGGAAAGGGTAACGCAAGGCAAGGCACGGTGAGGCTAGGCAAGGCTTATGCACGACAACGCAAGGCTAGGCAATGCACAACAATGCAAGTGAAGCTTAAAGCAAAGGAAGGCACGGTCAGGCGAGATAAGGCTAAGGCACGACAACGCAAGGCTAGGCAATGCAGGGAAGGCAAGCAAAGAGTAACGGAAGGTAAGGAAGGCAAGGGAAAGCAAGGAAAGGCAATGGTAACGGAAGGAACGGCACGGCAAGGGGAAACAAGTCTAATGCACGACAACGCACGCTAGGCAATGCACGGCAAGGCAAGGAAAGGGTAACGCATGGGAAAGCACGGTCAGGGGAGGCAAGGCTAAGGCACGACAACGCAAGGCTTGGCAATGCACGGAAGGCAAGCAAAGAGTAATGGAAGGTAAGGAAGGCAAGGGAAAGCAAAGAAAGCCAAGTGTAACGGACGGAACGGCACGGCAAGGGGAAACAAGCCTAAGGCACGACAACGCACGCTAGGCAATGCACGGCAAGGCAAGGAAAGGGTAACGCATGGGAAAGCACTGTCAGGCGAGGCAAGGCTAAGGAAAGCCAACGCAAGTCTAGGCAATGCACGGAAAGCAAGCAAGGAGTAACGGAATGCAAGGAAGGAAAGGGAAAGCAAGGGAAGGCAAGGGTAACGAAAGGAACGGCACGGCAAGGGGTAACAAGGCTAAGGCACGACAACACACGGCTAGGAAATGCACGGCAAGGCAAGGAAAGGGTAACGCAAGGCAAGGCACGGTGCGGCTAGGCAAGGTTAATGCACGACAACGCAAGGCTAGGCAATGCACGACAATGCAAGGAAAGCTTAAAGCAAAGGAAGGCACGGTCAGGCGAGATAAGGCTAAGGCACGACAACGCAAGGCTAGGCAATGCAGGGAAGGCAAGCAAAGAGTAACGGAAGGTAAGGAAGGCAAGGGAAAGCAAGGAAAGGCAAGTGTAACGGACGGAACGGCACGGCAAGGGGAAACAATGCTAAGGCACGACAACGCACGCTAGGCAATGCACGGCAAGGCAAGGAAAGGGTAACGCATGGGAAAGCACGGTCAGGGGAGGCAAGGCTAAGGCACGACAACGCAAGGCTTGGCAATGCACGGAAGGCAAGCAAAGAGTAATGGAAGGTAAGGAAGGCAAGGGAAAGCAAAGAAAGGCAAGTGTAACGGACGGAACGACACGGCAAGGGGAAACAAGGCTAAGGCACGACAACGCACGCTAGGCAATGCACGGCAAGGCAAGGAAAGGGTAACGCATGGGAAAGCACGGTCAGGGGAGGCAAGGCTAAGGCACGACAACGCAAGGCTTGGCAATGCACGGAAGGCAAGCAAAGAGTAATGGAAGGTAAGGAAGGCAAGGGAAAGCAAAGAAAGGCAAGTGTAACGGACGGAACGGCACGGCAAGCGGAAACAAGGCTAAGGCACGACAACGCACGCTAGGCAATGAAGGGCAAGGCAAGGAAAGGGTAACGCATTTAAAAGCACGGTCAGGCGAGGCAACGCTAAGGCACGACAACGCAAGCCTAGGCAATGCACGGAAGGCAAGCAAAGAGTAACGGAAGGTAAGGAAGGCAAGGGAAAGGAAGGAAAGGCAAGTGTAACGGAAGGAACGGCACGGCAAGGGGAAACAAGGCTAAGGCACGACAACACACGGCTAGGAAATGCACGGCAAGGCAAGGAATGGGTAACGCAAGGCAAGGCACGGTGAGGCTAGGCAAGGTTAATGCACGACAACGCAAGGCTAGGCAATGCACGACAATGCAAGGAAAGCTTAAAGCAAAGGAAGGCACGGTCAGGCGAGATAAGGCTAAGGCACGACAACGCAAGGCTAGGCAATGCACGGAAGGCAAGCAAAGAGTAACGGAAGGTAAGGAAGGCAAGGGAAAGCAAGGAAAGGCAAGTGTAACGGAAGGAACGGCACGGCAAGGGGAAACAATGCTAAGGCACGACAACGCACGCTAGGCAATGCACGGCAAGGCAAGGAAAGGGTAACGCATGGGAAAGCACGGTCAGGCGAGGCAAGGCTAAGGCAACACAACCCAAGGCTAGGCAATGCACGGAAGGCAAGCAAAGAGAAACGGAAGGTAAGGAAGGAAAGGGAAAGCAAAGAAAGGCAAGTGTAACCGAAGGAACGGCACGGCAAGGGGAAACAAGGCTAAGGCACGACAACGCACGGCTAGGCAATGCACGGCAAGGCAAGCAAAGGGTAACGCAAGGAAAGGCACGGTGAGGCTAGGCAAGGCTAATGCACGAAAACGCAAGGCTAGGCGATGCACGACAATGCAAGGAAAGCTTAAAGCAAAGGAAGGCAAGGTCAGGCGAGATAAGGCTAAGGCACGACAACGCAAGGCTAGGAAATTCAGGGAAGGCAAGCAAAGAGTAACGGAAGGTAAGCAAGGCAAGGAAAAGGAAGGAAAGGCCAGGATAACGGAAGGAACGGCACGGCAAGGGGAAACAAGTCTAAGGCACGACACCGAACGCTAGGCAATGAAGGGCAAGGCAAGGAAAGGGTAACGCATTTGAAAGCACGGTCAGGCGAGGCAACGCTAAGGCACGACAACGGAAGGCTAGGCAATGCACGGAAGGCAAGCAAAGAGTAACGGAAGGTAAGGAAGGCAAGGGAAAGGAAGGAAAGGCAAGTGTAACGGAAGGAACGGCACGGCAAGGGGAAACAAGGCTAAGGCACGACAACGCACGCTAGGCAATGCACGGCAAGGCAAGGAAAGGGTAACGCATGGGAAAGCACGGTCAGCCGAGGCAAGCCTAAGGCATGACAACGCAAGGCTAAGCAATGCACGGAAAGCAAGCAAAGAGTAACGGAACGCAAGGAAGGCAAGGGAAAGCAAGGGAAGGCAAGGGTAACGGAAGGAACGGCACGTTAAGGGGTAAGAAGGCTAAGGCACGACAACGCAGGGCTAGGCAATGCACGGCAAGGCAAGGAAAGGGTAACGCAGGGGAAGGCACGGTCAGGTGAGGCAAGGATAAGGCACGACAATGCAAGGCTAGGCAATGCACGACAACGCAAGGCTAGGCAATGCAATGAAGGCAAGAAAAGAGTAACGGAAGGTAAGGAAGGCAAAGGAAAGCAAGGAAAGGCAATGGTAACGGAAGGAACTGCACGGCAAGGGGAAACAAGGCTAAGGCACGACAACGCACGCTAGGCAATGCACGGCAAGGGAAGGAAAGGGTAACGCATGGGAAAGAACGGTCAGGGGAGGCAAGCCTAAGGCATGACAACGCAAGGTTAGGCAATGCACGGAAAGCAAGCAAAGAGTAACGGAACGCAAGGAAGGCAAGGGAAAGCAAGGGAAGGCAAGGGTAACGGAAGGGACGGCACGACAAGGGGTAAGAAGGCTAAGGCACGACAACGCAGGGCTAGGCAATGCACGGCAAGGCAAGCAAAGAGTAACGGAAGGAAAGGAAGGCAAGGCAAAGCCAGGCAAGGCAAGTGTAACAAAAGGCACGCAACGGCAAGGGGAAACAAGGCTAAGGCACGACAACACACGGCTAGGAAATGCACGGCAAGGCAAGGAAAGTGTAACGCAAGGCAAGGCACGGTGAGGCTAGGCAAGGCTAATGCACGACAACGCAAGGCTAGGCAATGCACGACAATGCAAGTAAAGCTAAAAGCAAAGGAAGGCACGGTCAGAAGAGATAAGGCTAAGGCACGACAACGCAAGGCTAGGCAATGCAGGGAAGGCAAGCAAAGAGTAACGGAAGGTAAGGAAGGCAAAGGAAAGCAAGGAAAGGCAATGGTAACGGAAGGAACGGCACGGCAAGGGGAAACAAGGCTAAGGCACGACAACGCACGCTAGGCAATGCACGGCAAGGGAAGGAAAGGGTAACGCATGGGAAAGAACGGTCAGGGGAGGCAAGGCTAAGGCACGACAACGCAAGGCTTGGCAATGCACGAAAGGCAAGCAAAGAATAACGGAAGGTAAGGAAGGCAAGGGAAAGCAAGGAAAGGCAAGTGTAACGGAAGGAACGGCACGGCAAGGGGAAACAAGGCTAAGGCACGACAACGCACGCTAGGCAATGCACGGCAAGGCAAGGAAAGGGTAACGCATGGGAAAGCACGGTCAGGCGAGGCAAGGCTAAGGAAAGCCAACGCAAGGCTAGGCAATGCATGGAAAGCAAGTAAGGAGTAACGGAATGCAAGGAAGGAAAGGGAAAGCAAGGGAAGGCAAGGGTAACGAAAGGAACGGCACGGCAAGGGGTAACAAGGCTAAGGCACGACAACACACGGCTAGGAAATGCACGGCAAGGCAAGGAAAGGGTAACGCAAGGCAAGGCACGGTGAGGCTAGGCAAGGTTAATGCACGACAACGCAAGGCTAGGCAATGCACGAGAATGCAAGGAAAGCTTAGAAGCAAAGGAAGGCACGGTCAGGCGAGATAAGGCTAAGGCACGACAACGCAAGGCTAGGCAATGCACGGAAGGCAAGCAAAGAGTACCGGAAGGTAAGGAAGGCAAGGGAAAGCAAGGAAAGGCAAGTGTAATGGAAGGAACGGCACGGCAAGGGGAAACAATGCTAAGGCACGACAACGCACGCTAGGCAATGCACGGCAAGGCAAGGAAAGGGTAACGCATGGGAAAGCACGGTCAGGCGAGGCAAGGCTAAGGCAACACAACCCAAGGCTAGGCAATGCACGGAAGGCAAGCAAAGAGAAACGGAAGGTAAGGAAGGAAAGGGAAAGCAAAGAAAGGCAAGTGTAACCGAAGGAACGGCACGGCAAGGGGAAACAAGGCTAAGGCACGACAACGCACGGCTAGGCAATGCACGGCAAGGCAAGCAAAGGGTAACGCAAGGAAAGGCACGGTGAGGCTAGGCAAGGCTAATGCACGAAAACGCAAGGCTAGGCGATGCACGACAATGCAAGTAAAGCTTAAAGCAAAGGAAGGCAAGGTCAGGCGAGATAAGGCTAAGGCACGACAACGCAAGGCTAGGAAATTCAGGGAAGGCAAGCAAAGAGTAACGGAAGGTAAGCAAGGCAAGGAAAAGGAAGGAAAGGCCAGGGTAACGGAAGGAACGGCACGGCAAGGGGAAACAAGTCTAAGGCACGACACCGAACGCTAGGCAATGAAGGGCAAGGCAAGGAAAGGGTAACGCATTTGAAAGCACGGTCAGGCGAGGCAACGCTAAGGCACGACAACGGAAGGCTAGGCAATGCACGGAAGGCAAGCAAAGAGTAACGGAAGGTAAGGAAGGCAAGGGAAAGGAAGGAAAGGCAAGTGTAACGGAAGGAACGGCACGGCAAGGGGAAACAAGGCTAAGGCACGACAACGCACGCTAGGCAATGCACGGCAAGGCAAGGAAAGGGTAACGCATGGGAAAGCACGGTCAGGCGAGGCAAGCCTAAGGCATGACAACGCAAGGCTAAGCAATGCACGGAAAGCAAGCAAAGAGTAACGGAACGCAAGGAAGGCAAGGGAAAGCAAGGGAAGGCAAGGGTAACGGAAGGAACGGCACGGCAAGGGGTAAGAAGGCTAAGGCACGACAACGCAGGGCTAGGCAATGCACGGCAAGGCAAGGAAAGGGTAACGCAGGGGAAGGCACGGTCAGGTGAGGCAAGGATAAGGCACGACAATGCAAGGCTAGGCAATGCACGACAACGCAAGGCTAGGCAATGCAATGAAGGCAAGAAAAGAGTAACGGAAGGTAAGGAAGGCAAAGGAAAGCAAGGAAAGGCAATGGTAACGGAAGGAACGGCACGGCAAGGGGAAACAAGTCTAAGGCACGACAACGCACGCTAGGCAATGCACGGCAAGGGAAGGAAAGGGTAACGCATGGGAAAGAACGGTCAGGGGAGGCAAGCCTAAGGCATGACAACGCAAGGTTAGGCAATGCACGGAAAGCAAGCAAAGAGTAACGGAACGCAAGGAAGGCAAGGGAAAGCAAGGGAAGGCAAGGGTAACGGAAGGGACGGCACGACAAGGGGTAAGAAGGCTAAGGCACGACAACGCAGGGCTAGGCAATGCACGGCAAGGCAAGCAAAGAGTAACGGAAGGAAAGGAAGGCAAGGCAAAGCCAGGCAAGGCAAGTGTAACAAAAGGCACGCAACGGCAAGGGGAAACAAGGCTAAGGCACGACAACACACGGCTAGGAAATGCACGGCAAGGCAAGGAAAGTGTAACGCAAGGCAAGGCACGGTGAGGCTAGGCAAGGCTAATGCACGACAACGCAAGGCTAGGCAATGCACGACAATGCAAGCAAAGCTTAAAGCAAAGGAAGGCACGGTCAGAAGAGATAAGGCTAAGGCACGACAACGCAAGGCTAGGCAATGCAGGGAAGGCAAGCAAAGAGTAACGGAAGGTAAGGAAGGCAAAGGAAAGCAAGGAAAGGCAAGTGTAACGGAAGGAACGGCACGGCAAGGGGAAACAAGGCTAAGGCACGACAACGCACGCTAGGCAATGCACGGCAAGGCAAGGAAAGGGTAACGCATGGGAAAGCACGGTCAGGCGAGGCAAGGCTAAGGAAAGCCAACGCAAGGCTAGGCAATGCACGGTAAGCAAGCAAGGAGTAACGGAATGCAAGGAAGGAAAGGGAAAGCAAGGGAAGGCAAGGGTAACGGAAGGAACGGCACGGCAAGGGGTAACAAGGCTAAGGCACGACAACACCCGGCTAGGAAATGCACGGCAAGGGAAGGAAAGGGTAACGCAAGGCAAGGCACGGTGAGGCTAGGCAAGGTTAATGCACGACAACGCAAGGCTAGGCAATGCACGACATGCAAGTAAAGCTTAAAGCAAAGGAAGGCACGGTCAGGCGAGATAAGGCTAAGGCACGACAACGCAAGGCTAGGCAATGCAGGGAAGGCAAGCAAAGAGTAACGGAAGGTAAGGAAGGCAAGGGAAAGCAAGGAAAGGCAATGGTAACGGAAGGAATGGCACGGCAAGGGGAAACAAGTCTAAGGCACGACAACGCACGCTAGGCAATGCACGGCAAGGCAAGGAAAGGGTAACGCATGGGAAAGCACGGTCAGGGGAGGCAAGGCTAAGGCACGACAACGAAAGGCTTGGCAATGCACGGAAGGCAAGCAAAGAGTAATGGAAGGTAAGGAAGGCAAGGGAAAGCAAAGAAATGCAAGTGTAACGGACGGAACGGCACGGCAAGGGGAAACAAGGCTAAGGCACGACAACGCACGCTAGGCAATGCACGGCAAGGCAAGGAAAGGGTAACGCATGGGAAAGCACGGTCAGGCGAGGCAAGGCTAAGGAAAGCCAACGCAAGGCTAGGCAATGCACGGAAAGCAAGCAAAGAGTAACGGAACGCAAGGAAGGCAAGGGAAAGCAAGGGAAGGCAAGGGTAACGGAAGGGACGGCACGACAAGGGGTAAGAAGGCTAAGGCACGACAACGCAGGGCTAGGCAATGCACGGCAAGGCAAGCAAAGAGTAACGGAAGGAAAGGAAGGCAAGGCAAAGCCAGGCAAGGCAAGTGTAACAAAAGGCACGCAACGGCAAGGGGAAACAAGGCTAAGGCACGACAACACACGGCTAGGAAATGCACGGCAAGGCAAAGAAAGGGTAACGCAAGGCAAGGCACGGTGAGGCTAGGCAAGGTTAATGCACGACAACGCAAGGCTAGGCAATGCACGACAATGCAAGGAAAGCTTAATGCAAAGGAAGGCACGGTCAGGCGAGATAAGGCTAAGGCACGACAACGCAAGGCTAGGCAATGCACGGAAGGCAAGCAAAGAGTAACGGAAGGTAAGGAAGGCAAGGGAAAGCAAGGAAAGGTAAGTGTAACGGAAGGAACGGCACGGCAAGGGGAAACAATGCTAAGGCACGACAACGCACGCTAGGCAATGCACGGCAAGGCAAGGAAAGGGTAACGCATGGGAAAGCACGGTCAGGCGAGGCAAGGCTAAGGCACGACAACCCAAGGCTAGGCAATGCACGGAAGGCAAGCAAAGAGAAACGGAATGTAAGGAAGGAAAGGGAAAGCAAAGAAAGGCAAGTGTAACCGAAGGAACGGCACGGCAAGGGGAAACAAGGCTAAGGCACGACAACGCACGGCTAGGCAATGCACGGCAAGGCAAGCAAAGGGTAACGCAAGGAAAGGCACGGTGAGGCTAGGCAAGGCTAATGCACGAAAACGCAAGGCTAGGCGATGCACGACAATGCAAGGAAAGCTTAAAGCAAAGGAAGGCAAGGTCAGGCGAGATAAGGCTAAGGCACGACAACGCAAGGCTAGGAAATTCAGGGAAGGCAAGCAAAGAGTAACGGAAGGTAAGCAAGGCAAGGAAAAGGAAGGAAAGGCCAGGATAACGGAAGGAACGGCACGGCAAGGGGAAACAAGTCTAAGGCACGACACCGAACGCTAGGCAATGAAGGGCAAGGCAAGGAAAGGGTAACGCATTTGAAAGCACGGTCAGGCGAGGCAAAGCTAAGGCACGACAACGCAAGGCTAGGCAATGCACGGAAGGCAAGCAAAGAGTAACGGAAGGTAAGGAAGGCAAGGGAAAGGAAGGAAAGGCAAGTGTAACGAAAGGAACGGCACGGCAAGGGGAAACAAGGCTAAGGCACGACAACGCACGCTAGGCAATGCACGGCAAGGCAAGGAAAGGGTAACGCATGGGAAAGCACGGTCAGGCGAGGCAAGCCTAAGGCATGACAACGCAAGGCTAAGCAATGCACGGAAAGCAAGCAAAGAGTAACGAAACGCAAGGAAGGCAAGGGTAAGCAAGGGAAGGCAAGGGTAACGGAAGGAACGGCACGGCAAGGGGTAACAAGGCTAAGGCACGACAACGCACGGCTAGGCAATGCACGGCAAGGCAAGGAAAGGGTAACGCAGGGGAAGGCACGGTCAGGTGAGGCAAGGATAAGGCACGACAATGCAAGGCTAGGCAATGCACGACAACGCAAGGCTAGGCAATGCAGGGAAGGCAAGAAAAGAGTAACGGAAGGTAAGGAAGGCAAAGGAAAGCAAGGAAAGGCAATGGTAACGGAAGGAACGGCACGGCAAGGGGAAACAAGTCTAAGGCACGACAACGCACGCTAGGCAATGCACGGCAAGGGAAGGAAAGGGTAACGCATGGGAAAGAACGGTCAGGGGAGGCAAGCCTAAGGCATGACAACGCAAGGCTAGGCAATGCACGGCAAGGCAAGGAAAGAGTAACGGAAGGAAAGGAAGGCAAGGCAAAGCCAGGCAAGGCAAGTGTAACAAAAGGCACGCAACGGCAAGGGGAAACAAGGCTAAGGCACGACAACACACGGCTAGGAAATGCACGGCAAGGCAAGGAAAGGGTAACGCAAGGCAAGGCACGGTGAGGCTAGGCAAGGCTTATGCACGACAACGCAAGGCTAGGCAATGCACAACAATGCAAGTAAAGCTTAAAGCAAAGGAAGGCACGGTCAGGCGAGATAAGGCTAAGGCACGACAACGCAAGGCTAGGCAATGCAGGGAAGGCAAGCAAAGAGTAACGGAAGGTAAGGAAGGCAAGGGAAAGCAAGGAAAGGCAATGGTAACGGAAGGAACGGCACGGCAAGGGGAAACAAGTCTAATGCACGACAACGCACGCTAGGCAATGCACGGCAAGGCAAGGAAAGGGTAACGCATGGGAAAGCACGGTCAGGGGAGGCAAGGCTAAGGCACGACAACGCAAGGCTTGGCAATGCACGGAAGGCAAGCAAAGAGTAATGGAAGGTAAGGAAGGCAAGGGAAAGCAAAGAAAGCCAAGTGTAACGGACGGAACGGCACGGCAAGGGGAAACAAGCCTAAGGCACGACAACGCACGCTAGGCAATGCACGGCAAGGCAAGGAAAGGGTAACGCATGGGAAAGCACTGTCAGGCGAGGCAAGGCTAAGGAAAGCCAACGCAAGTCTAGGCAATGCACGGAAAGCAAGCAAGGAGTAACGGAATGCAAGGAAGGAAAGGGAAAGCAAGGGAACGCAAGGGTAACGAAAGGAACGGCACGGCAAGGGGTAACAAGGCTAAGGCACGACAACACACGGCTAGGAAATGCACGGCAAGGCAAGGAAAGGGTAACGCAAGGCAAGGCACGGTGAGGCTAGGCAAGGTTAATGCACGACAACGCAAGGCTAGGCAATGCACGACAATGCAAGGAAAGCTTAAAGCAAAGGAAGGCACGGTCAGGCGAGATAAGGCTAAGGCACGACAACGCAAGGCTAGGCAATGCAGGGAAGGCAAGCAAAGAGTAACGGAAGGTAAGGAAGGCAAGGGAAAGCAAGGAAAGGCAAGTGTAACGGAAGGAACGGCACGGCAAGGGGAAACAATGCTAAGGTACGACAACGCACGCTAGGCAATGCACGGCAAGGCAAGGAAAGGGTAACGCATGGGAAAGCACGGTCAGGGGAGGCAAGGCTAAGGCACGACAACGAAAGGCTTGGCAATGCACGGAAGGCAAGCAAAGAGTAATGGAAGGTAAGGAAGGCAAGGGAAAGCAAAGAAAGGCAAGTGTAACGGACGGAACGACACGGCAAGGGGAAACAAGGCTAAGGCACGACAACGCACGCTAGGCAATGCACGGCAAGGCAAGGAAAGGGTAACGCATGGGAAAGCACGGTCAGGCGAGGCAAGGCTAAGGAATGCCAACGCAAGGCTAGGCAATGCACGGAAAGCAAGCAAGGAGTAACGGAATGCAAGGAAGGAAAGGGAAAGCAAGGGAAGGCAAGGGGAACGAAAGGAACGGCACGGCAAGGGGTAACAAGGCTAAGGCACGACAACACACGGCTAGGAAATGCACGGCAAGGCAAGGAAAGGGTAACGCAAGGCAAGGCACGGTGAGGCTAGGTAAGGTTAATGCACGACAACGCAAGGCTAGGCAATGCACGACAATGCAAGGAAAGCTTAAAGCAAAGGAAGGCACGGTCAGGCGAGATAAGGCTAAGGCACGACAACGCAAGGCTAGGCAATGCACGGAAGGCAAGCAAAGAGTAACGGAAGGTAAGGAAGGCAAGGGAAAGCAAGGAAAGGCAAGTGTAACGGAAGGAACGGCACGGCAAGGGGAAACAATGCTAAGGCACGACAAAGCACGCTAGGCAATGCACGGCAAGGCAAGAAAAGGGTAACGCATGGGAAAGCACGGTCAGGCGAGGCAAGGCTAAGGCACGACAACCCAAGGCTAGGCAATGCACGGAAGGCAAGCAAAGAGAAACGGAAGGTAAGGAAGGAAAGGGAAAGCAAAGAAAGGCAAGTGTAACCGAAGGAACGGCACGGCAAGGGGAAACAAAGCTAAGGCACGACAACGCACGGCTAGGCAATGCACGACAATGCAAGGAAAGCTTAAAGCAAAGGAAGGCAAGGTCAGGCGAGATAAGGCTAAGGCACGACAACGCAAGGCTAGGAAATTCAGGGAAGGCAAGCAAAGAGTAACGGAAGGTAGGCAAGTCAAGGAAAAGGAAGGAAAGGCCAGGGTAACGGAAGGAACGGCACGGCAAGGGGAAACAAGTCTAAGGCACGACACCGAACGCTAGGCAATGAAGGGCAAGGCAAGGAAAGGGTAACGCATTTGAAAGCACGGTCAGGCGAGGCAACGCTAAGGCACGACAACGCAAGGCTAGGCAATGCACGGAAGGCAAGCAAAGAGTAACGGAATGTAAGGAAGGCAAGGGAAAGGAAGGAAAGGCAAGTGTAACGGAAGCAACGGCACGGCAAGGGGAAACAAGTCTAAGGCACGACAACGCACGCTAGGCAATGCACGGCAAAGCAAGGAAAGGGTAACGCATGGGAAAGCACGGTCAGGCGAGGCAAGCCTAAGGCATGACAACGCAAGGCTAAGCAATGCACGGAAAGCAAGCAAAGAGTAACGGAACGCAAGGAAGGCAAGGGAAAGCAAGGGAAGGCAAGGGTAACGGAAGGAACGGCACGGCAAGGGGTAACAAGGCTAAGGCACGACAACGCAGGTCTAGGCAATGCACGGCAAGGCAAGGAAAGGGTAACGCAGGGGAAGGCACGGTCAGGTGAGGCAAGGATAATGCACGACAACGCAAGGCTAGGCAATGCACGACAACGCAAGGCTAGGCAATGCAGGGAAGGCAAGAAAAGAGTAACGGAAGGTAAGGAAGGCAAAGGAAAGCAACGAAAGGCAATGGTAACGGAAGGAACGGCACGGCAAGGGGAAACAAGTCTAAGGCACGACAACGCACGCTAGGCCATGCACGGCAAGGGAAGGAAAGGGTAACGCATGGGAAAGAACGGTCAGGGGAGGCAAGCCTAAGGCATGACAACGCAAGGCTAGGCAATGCACGGAAAGCAAGCAAAGAGTAACGGAACGCAAGGAAGGCAAGGGAAAGCAAGGGAAGGCAAGGGTAACGGAAGGGACGGCACGACAAGGGGTAAGAAGGCTAAGGCACGACAACGCAGGGCTAGGCAATGCACGGCAAGGCAAGCAAAGAGTAACGGAAGGAAAGGAAGGCAAGGCAAAGCCAGGCAAGGCAAGTGTAACAAAAGGCACGCAACGGCAAGGGGAAACAAGGCTAAGGCACGACAACACACGGCTAGGAAATGCACGGCAAGGCAAGGAAAGGGTAACGCAACGCAAGGCACGGTGAGGCTAGGCAAGGCTAATGCACGACAACGCAAGGCTAGGCAATGCACGAAAATGCAAGTAAAGCTTAAAGCAAAGGAAGGCACGGTCAGGCGAGATAAGGCTAAGGCACGACAACGCAAGGCTAGGCAATGCAGGGAAGGCAAGCAAAGAGTAACGGAAGGTAAGGAAGGCAAGGGAAAGCAAAGAAAGGCAAGTGTAACGGACGGAACGGCACGGCAAGGGGAAACAAGGCTAAGGCACGACAACGCACGCTAGGCAATGCACGGCAAGGCAAGGAAAGGGTAACGCATGGGAAAGCACGGTCAGGCGAGGCAAGGCTAAGGAAAGCCAACGCAAGGCTAGGCAATGCACGGAAAGCAAGCAAGGAGTAACGGAATGTAAGGAAGGAAAGGGAAAGCAAGGGAAGGCAAGGGTAACGAAAGGAACGGCACGGCAAGGGGTAACAAGGCTAAGGCACGACAACACACGGCTAGGAAATGCACGGCAAGGCAAGGAAAGGGTAACGCAAGGCAAGGCACGGTGAGGCTAGGCAAGGTTAATGCACGACAACGCAAGGCTAGGCAATGCACGACAATGCAAGGAAAGCTTAAAGCAAAGGAAGGCACGGTCAGGCGAGATAAGGCTAAGGCACGACAACGCAAGGCTAGGCAATGCAGGGAAGGCAAGCAAAGAGTAATGGAAGGTAATGAAGGGAAGGGAAAGCAAGGAAAGGCAAGTGTAACGGAAGGAACGGCACGGCAAGGGGAAACAATGCTAAGGCACGACAACGCACGCTAGGCAATGCACGGCAAGGCAAGGAAAGGGTAACGCATGGGAAAGCACGGTCAGGGGAGGCAAGGCTAAGGCACGACAACCAAAGGCTTGGCAATGCACGGAAGGCAAGCAAAGAGTAATGGAAGGTAAGGAAGGCAAGGGAAAGCAAAGAAAGGCAAGTGTAACGGACGGAACGGCACGGCAAGGGGAAACAAGGCTAAGGCACGACAACGCACGCTAGGCAATGCACGGCAAGGCAAGGAAAGGGTAACGCATGGAAAAGCACGGTCAGGCGAGGCAAGGCTAAGGAAAACCAACGCAAGGCTAGGCAATGCACGGAAAGCAAGCAAGGAGTAACGGAATGCAAGGAAGGAAAGGGAAAGCAAGGGAAGGCAAGGGTAACGAAAGGAACGCAACGGCAAGGGGAAACAAGGCTAAGGCACGACAACACACGGCTAGGAAATGCACGGCAAGGCAAGGAAAGGGTAACGCAAGGCAAGGCACGGTGAGGCTAGGCAAGGTTAATGCACGACAACGCAAGGCTAGGCAATGCACGACAATGCAAGGAAAGCTTAAAGCAAAGGAAGGCACGGTCAGGCGAGATAAGGCTAAGGCACGACAACGCAAGGCTAGGCAATGCACGGAAGGCAAGCAAAGAGTAACGGAAGGTAAGGAAGGCAAGGGAAAGCAAGGAAAGGCAAGTGTAACGGAAGGAACGGCACGGCAAGGGGAAACAATGCTAAGGCACGACAACGCACGCTAGGCAATGCACGGCAAGGCAAGGAAAGGGTAACGCATGGGAAAGCACGGTCAGGCGAGGCAAGGCTAAGGCACGACAACCCAAGGCTAGGCAATGCACGGAAGGCAAGCAAAGAGAAACGGAAGGTAAGGAAGGAAAGGGAAAGCAAAGAAAGGCAAGTGTAACCGAAGGAACGGCACGGCAAGCGGAAACAAGTCTAAGGCACGACAACGCACGCTAGGCAATGCACGGCAAGGCAAGGAAAGGGTAACGCATGGGAAAGAACTGTCAGGGGAGGCAAGGCTAAGGCACGACAACCCAAGGCTTGGCAATGCACGGAAGGCAAGCAAGGAGTAACGGAATGCAAGGAAGGAACGGGAAAGCAAGGGAAGGCAAGGGTAACGGAAGGAACGGCACGGCAAGGGGTAACAAGCCTAAGGCACGACAACACACGGCTAGGAAATGCACGGTAAGGCAAGGAAAGGGTAACGCAAGGCAAGGCACGGTGAGGCTAGGCAAGGCTAATGCACGACAACGCAAGGCTAGGCAATGCACGACAATGCAAGGAAAGCTTAAAGCAAAGGAAGGCACGGTCAGGCGAGATAAGGCTAAGGCACGACAACGCAAGGCTAGGCAATGCAGGGAAGGGAAGCAAAGAGTAACGGAAGGTAAGCAAGGCAAGGAAAAGCAAGGAAAGGCAAGGGTAACGGAAGGAACTGCACCGCAAGGGGAAACAAGGCTAAGGCACGGCAACGCAGGCTGGGCAATGCACGGCAAGGCAAGGAAAGGGTAACGCATGGGAAAGCACGTTCAGGCGAGGCAAGGCTAAGGCACGACAACGCAAGGCTAGGCAATGCACGGAAGGCAAGCAAAGAGTAACGGAAGGTAAGGAAGGCAAGGGAAAGGAAAGAAAGGCAAGTGTAACGGAAGGAAGGGCACGGCAAGGGGAAACAAGGCTAAGGCACGAACACGCACGCTAGGCAATGCACGGCAAGGCAAGGAAAGGGAAACGCATGGGAAAGCACGGTCAGGCGAGGCAAGCCTAAGGCATGACAACGCAAGGCTAGGCAATGCACGGAAAGCAAGCAAAGAGTAACGGAACGCAAGGAAGGCAAGGGAAAGCAAGGGAAGGCAAGGGTAACGGAAGGAACGGCACGGCAAGGGGTAACAAGTCTAAGGGACGACAACGCAGGGTAAGGCAGTGCACGGCAAGGCAAGGAAAGGGTAACGCAGGGGAAGCCACGGTCAGGTGAGGCAAGGATAAGGCACGACAGTGCAAGGCTAGGCAATGCACGGCAAGGCAAGGAAAGAGTAACGGAAGGAAAGGAAGGCAAGGCAAAGCCAGGCAAGGCAAGTGTAACAAAAGGCACGCAACGGCAAGGGGAAACAAGGCTAAGGCACGACAACACACGGCTAGGAAATGCAAGGCAAGGCAAGTAAAGGGTAACGCAAGGCAAGGCACGGTGTGGCTAGGCAAGGCTAATGCACGACAACGCAAGGCTAGGCAATGCACGACAATGCAAGTAAAGCTTAAAGCAAAGGAAGGCACGGTTAGAAGAGATAAGGCTAAGGCACGACAACGCAAGGCTAGGCAATGCAGGGAAGGGAAGCAAAGAGTAACGGAAGGTAAGGAAGGCAAGGGAAAGCAAAGAAAGGCAAGTGTAACGGAAGGAACGGCACGGCAAGGGGAAACAAGGCTAAGGCACGAGAACGCACGCTAGGCAATGCACGGCAAGGCAAGGAAAGGGTAACGCATGGGAAAGCACGGTCAGGCGAGGCAAGCCTAAGGCATGACAACGCAAGGCTAGGCAATGCACGGAAAGCAAGCAAAGAGTAACGGAACGCAAGGAAGGCAAGGGAAAGCAAGGGAAGGCAAGGGTAACGGAAGGAACGGCACGGCAAGGGGTAACAAGGCTAAGGCACGACAACGCACGCTAGGCAATGCACGGCAAGGCAAGGAAAGGGTAACGCATGGGAAAGCACGGTCAGGCGAGGCAAGGCTAAGGAAAGCCAACGCAAGGCTAGGCAATGCACGGAAAGCAAGCAAGGAGTAACGGAATGCAAGGAAGGAAAGGGAAAGCAAGGGAAGGCAAGGGTAACGAAAGGAACGGCACGGCAAGGTGTAACAAGGCTAAGGCACGACAACACACGGCTAGGAAATGCACGGCAAGGCAAGGAAAGGGTAACGCAAGGCAAGACACGGTGAGGCTAGGCAAGGTTAATGCACGACAACGCAAGGCTAGGCAATGCACGACAATGCAAGGAAAGCTTAAAGCAAAGGAAGGCACGGTCAGGCGAGATAAGGCTAAGGCGCGACAACGCAAGGCTAGGCAATACACGGAAGGCAAGCAAAGAGTAACGGAAGGAAAGGAAGGCAAGGGAAAGCAAGGAAAGGCAAGTGTAACGGAAGGAACGGCACGGCAAGGGGAAACAATGCTAAGGCACGACAACGCACGCTAGGCAATGCACGGCAAGGCAAGGAAAGGGTAACGCATGGGAAATCACGGTCAGGCGAGGCAAGGCTAAGGCACGACAACCCAAGGCTAGGCAATGCACGGAAGGGAAGCAAAGAGAAACGGAAGGTAAGGAAGGAAAGGGAAAGCAAAGAAAGGCAAGTGTAACCGAAGGAACGGCACGGCAAGGGGAAACAAGGCTAAGGCACGACAACGCACGGCTAGGCAATGCACGGCAAGGCAAGCAAAGGGTAACGCAAGGAAAGGCACGGTGAGGCTAGGCAAGGCTAATGCACGAAAACGCAAGGCTAGGCGATGCACGACAATGCAAGGAAAGCTTAAAGCAAAGGAAGGCAAGGTCAGGCGAGATAAGGCTAAGGCACGACAACGCAAGGCTAGGAAATTCAGGGAAGGCAAGCAAAGAGTAACGGAAGGTAAGCAAGGCAAGGAAAAGGAAGGAAAGGCCAGGGTAACGGAAGGAACGCCACGGCAAGGGGAAACAAGTCTAAGGCACGACACCGAACGCTAGGCAATGAAGGGCAAGGCAAGGAAAGGGTAACGCATTTGAAAGCACGGTCAGGCGAGGCAACGCTAAGGCACGACAACGCAAGGCTAGGCAATGCACGGAAGGCAAGCAAAGAGTAACGGAAGGTAAGGAAGGCAAGGGAAAGGAAGGAAAGGCAAGTGTAACGGAAGGAACGGCACGGCAAGGGGAAACAAGGCTAAGGCACAACAACGCACGCTAGGCAATGCACGGCAAGGCAAGGAAAGGGTAACGCATGGGAAAGCACGGTCAGGCGAGGCAAGCCTAAGGCATGACAAAGCAAGGCTAAGCAATGCACGGAAAGCAAGCAAAGAGTAACGGAACGCAAGGAAGGCAAGGGAAAGCAAGGGAAGGCAAGGGTAACGGAAGGAACGGCACGGCAAGGGGTAACAAGGCTAAGACACGACAACGCAGGGCTAGGCAATGCACGGCAAGGCAAGGAAAGGGTAACGCAGGGGAAGGCACGGTCAGGTGAGGCAAGGATAAGGCACGACAATGCAAGGCTAGGCAATGCACGACAACGCAAGGCTAGGCAATGCAGGGAAGGTAAGAAAAGAGTAACGGAAGGTAAGGAAGGCAAAGGAAAGCAAGGAAAGGCAATGGTAACGGAAGGAACGGCACGGCAAGGGGAAACAAGTCTAAGGCACGACAACGCACGCTAGGCAATGCACGGCAAGGGAAGGAAAGGGTAACGCATGGGAAAGAACGGTCAGGGGAGGGAAGCCTAAGGCATGACAACGCAAGGCTAGGCAATGCACGGAAAGCAAGCAAAGAGTAACGGAACGCAAGGAAGGCAAGGGAAAGCAAGGGAAGGCAAGGGTAACGGAAGGGACGGCACGACAAGGGGTAAGAAGGCTAAGGCACGACAACGCAGGGCTAGGCAATGCACGGCAAGGCAAGCAAAGAGTAACGGAAGGAAAGGAAGGCAAGGCAAAGCCAGGCAAGGCAAGTGTAACAAAAGGCACGCAACGGCAAGCGGAAACAAGGCTAAGGCACGACAACACACGGCTAGGAAATGCACGGCAAGGCAAGGAAAGGGTAACGCAAGGCAAGGCACGGTGAGGCTAGGCAAGGCTAATGCACGACAACGCAAGGCTAGGCAATGCACGACAATGCAAGTAAAGCTTAAAGCAAAGGAAGGCACGGTCAGGCGAGATAAGGCTAAGGCACGACAACGCAAGGCTAGGCAATGCAGGGAAGGCAAGCAAAGAGTAACGGAAGGTAAGGAAGGCAAGGGAAAGCAAGGAAAGGCAATGGTAACGGAAGGAACGGCACGGCAAGGGGATACAAGTCTAATGCACGACAACGCACGCTAGGCAATGCACGGCAAGGCAAGGAAAGGGTAACGCATGGGAAAGCACGGTCAGGCGAGGCAAGGCTAAGGAAAGCCAACGCAAGGCTAGGCAATGCACGGAAAGCAAGCAAGGAGTAACGGAATGCAAGGAAGGAAAGGGAAAGCAAGGGAAGGCAAGGGTAACGAAAGGAACGGCACGGCAATGGGTAACAAGGCTAAGGCACGACAACAAACGGCTAGGAAATGCACGGCAAGGCAAGGAAAGGGTAACGCAAGGCAAGGCACGGTGAGGCTAGGCAAGGTTAATGCACGACAACGCAAGGCTAGGCAATGCACGACAATGCAAGGAAAGCTTAAAGCAAAGGAAGGCACGGTCAGGCGAGATAAGGCTAAGGCACGACAACGCAAGGCTAGGCAATGCACGGAAGGCAAGCAAAGAGTAACGGAAGGTAAGGAAGGCAAGGGAAAGCAAGGAAAGGCAAGTGTAACGGAAGGAACGGCACGGCAAGGGGAAACAATGCTAAGGCACGACAACGCACGCTAGGCAATGCACGGCAAGGCAAGGAAAGCGTAACGCATGGGAAAGCACGGTCAGGCGAGGCAAGGCTAAGGCACGACAACCCAAGGCTAGGCAATGCACGGAAGGCAAGCAAAGAGAAACTGAAGGTAAGGAAGGAAAGGGAAAGCAAAGAAAGGCAAGTGTAACTGAAGGAACGGCACGGCAAGGGGAAACAAGGCTAAGGCACGACAACGCACGGCTAGGCAATGCACGGCAAGGCAAGCAAAGGGTAACGCAAGGAAAGGCACGGTGAGGCTAGGCAAGGCTAATGCACGAAAACGCAAGGTTAGGCGATGCACGACAATGCAAGGAAAGCTTAAAGCAAAGGAAGGCAAGGTCAGGCGAGATAAGGCTAAGGCACGACAACGCAAGGCTAGGAAATTCAGGGAAGGCAAGCAAAGAGTAACGGAAGGTAAGCAAGGCAAGGAAAAGGAAGGAAAGGCCAGGGTAACGGAAGGAACGGCACGGCAAGGGGAAACAAGTCTAAGGCACGACACCGAACGCTAGGCAATGAAGGGCAAGGCAAGGAAAGGGTAACGCATTTGAAAGCACGGTCAGGCGAGGCAACGCTAAGGCACGACAACGCAAGGCTAGGCAATGCACGGAAGGCAAGGAAAGGGTAACGCAGGGGAAGGCACGGTCAGGTGAGGCAAGGATAAGGCACGACAATGCAAGGCTAGGCAATGCACGGCAAGGCAAGGAAAGAGTAACGGAAGGAACGGAAGGCAAGGCAAAGCCAGGCACGGCAAGTGTAACAAAAGGCACGCAACGGCAAGGGGAAACAAGGCTAAGACACGACAACACACGGCTAGGAAATGCACGGCAAGGCAAGGAAAGGGTAACGCAAGGCAAGGCACGGTGAGGCTAGGCAAGGCTAATGCACGACAACGCAAGGCTAGGCAATGCACGACAATGCAAGTAAAGCTTAAAGCAAAGGAAGGCACGGTCAGAAGAGATAAGGCTAAGGCACGACAACGCAAGGCTACGCAATGCAGGGAAGGCAAGCAAAGAGTAACGGAAGGTAAGGAAGGTAAAGGAAAGCAAGGAAAGGCAATGGTAACGGAAGGAACGGCACGGTAAGGGGAAACAAGTCTAAGGCACGACAACGCACGCTAGGCAATGCACGGCAAGGGAAGGAAAGGGTAACGCATGGGAAAGAACGGTCAGGGGAGGCAAGGCTAAGGCACGACAACGCAAGGCTTGGCAATGCACGGAAGGCAAGCAAAGAGTAACGGAAGTAAGGAAGGCAAGGGAAAGCAAAGAAAGGCAAGTGTAACAGAAGGAACGGCACGGCAAGGGGAAACAAGGCTAAGGCACGACAACGCACGGCTAGGCAATGCACGGCAAGGCAAGCAAAGGGTAACGCAAGGCAAGGCACGGTGAGGCTAGTCAAGGCTAATGCACGAAAACGCAAGGCTAGGCAATGCACGACAATGCAAGGAAAGCTTAAAGCAAAGGAAGGCAAGGTCGGGCGAGATAAGGCAAAGGCACGACAACGCAAGGCTAGGCAATTCAGGGAAGGCAAGCAAAGAGTAACGGAAGGTAAGCAAGGCAAGGAAAAGCAAGGAAAGGCAAGGGTAACGGAAGGAACGGCACGGCAAGGGGGAACAAGTCTCAGGCACGACACCGAACGCTAGGCAATGAACGGCAAGGCAAGGAAAGGGTAACGCATGGGAAAGCACGGTCAGGCGAGGCAAGGCTAAGGCACGACAACGCAAGGCTAGGCAATGCACGGAAGGCAAGCAAAGAGTAACGAAAGGTAAGGAAGGCAAGGGAAAGCAAGGAAAGGCAAGTGTAACGGAAGGAACGGCACGGCAAGGGGAAACAAGGCTAAGGCACGACAACGCACGCTAGGCAATTCACGGCAAGGGAAGGAAAGGGTAACGCATGGGAAAGAACGATCAGGGGAGGCAAGGCTAAGGCACGACAATGCAAGGCTTGGCAATGCACGGAAGGCAAGCAAAGAGTAACGGAAGTAAGGAAGGCAAGGGAAAGCAAAGAAAGGCAAGTGTAACGGAAGGAACGGCACGGCAAGGGGAAACAAGGCTAAGGCACGACAACGCACGGCTAGGCAATGCACGGCAAGGCAAGCAAAGGGTAACGCATGGGAAAGCACGCTCAGGCGAAGCAAGGCTAAGGCATGACAACGCAAGGCTAGGCAATGCACGGAAAGCAAGCAAAGAGTAACGGAACGCAAGGAAGGCAAGGGAAAGCAAGGGAAGGCAAGGGTAACGGAAGGAACGGCACGGCAAGGGGTAAGAAGGCTAAGGCACGACAACTCAGGGCTAGGCAATGCACGGCAAGGCAAGGAAAGGGTAACGCAGGGGAAGGCACGGTCAGGTGAGGCAAGGATAAGGCACGACAATGCAAGGCTAGGCAATGCACGGCAAGGCAAGGAAATAGTAACGGAAGGAAAGGAAGGCAAGGAAAAGCCAGGCAAGGCAAGTGTAACAAAAGGCACGCCACGGCAAGGGGAATCAAGGCTAAGGCACGACAACGCACGGCTAGGCAATGCACGGCAAGGCAAGGAAAGGGTAACGCAAGGCAAGGCACGGTGAGGCTAGGCAAGGCTAATGCACGACAACGCAAGGCTAGGCAATGCACGGCAAGGGAAAGAAAGGATAACGCATGGGAAAGAACGGTCAGGGGAGGCAAGGCTAAGGCACGACAACGCAAGGCTTGGCAATGCACGGAAGGCAAGCAAAGAGTAACGGAAGTAAGGAAGGCAAGGGAAAGCAAAGAAAGGCAAGTGTAACGGAAGGAACGGCACGGCAAGGGGAAACAAGGCTAAGGCACGACAACGCACGCTAGGCAATGCACGGCAAGGCAAGGAAAGGGTAACGCATGGGAAAGCACGGTCAGGCGAGGCAAGGCTAAGGAAAGCCAACGCAAGGCTAGGCAATGCACGGAAAGCAAGCAAGGAGTAACGGAATGCAAGGAAGGAAAGGGAAAGCAAGGGAAGGCAAGGGTAACGAAAGGAACGGCACGGCAAGGGATAACAAGGCTAAGGCACGACAACACACGGCTAGGAAATGCACGGCAAGGCAAGGAAAGGGTAACGCAAGGCAAGGCACGGTGAGGCTAGGCAAGGTTAATGCACGACAACGCAAGGGTAGGCAATGCACGAGAATGGAAGGAAAGCTTAAAGCAAAGGAAGGCACGGTCAGGCGAGATAAGGCTAAGGCACGACAACGCAAGGCTAGGCAATGCACGGAAGGCAAGCAAAGAGTAACGGAAGGTAAGGAAGGCAAGGGAAAGCAAGGAAAGGCAAGTGTAACGGAAGGAACGGCACGGCAAGGGGAAACAATGCTAAGGCACGACAACGCACGCTAGGCAATGCACGGCAAGGCAAGGAAAGGGTGACGCATGGGAAAGCACGGTCAGGCGAGGCAAGGCTAAGGCACGACAACCCAAGGCTAGGCAATGCACCGAAGGCAAGCAAAGAGAAACGGAAGGTAAGGAAGGAAAGGGAAAGCAAAGAAAGGCAAGTGAAACCGAAGGAACGGCACGGCAAGGGGAAACAAGGCTAAGGCACGACAACGCACGGCTAGGCAATGCACGGCAAGGCAAGCAAAGGGTAACGCAAGGAAAGGCACGGTGAGGCTAGGCAAGGCTAATGCACGAAAACGCAAAGCTAGGCGATGCACGACAATGCAAGGAAAGCTTAAAGCAAAGGTAGGCAAGGTCAGGCGAGATAAGGCTAAGGCACGACAACGCAAGGCTAGGAAATTCAGGGAAGGCAAGCAAAGAGTACCGGAAGGTAAGCAAGGCAAGGAAAAGGAAGGAAAGGCCAGGGTAACGGAAGGAACGCCACGGCAAGGGGAAACAAGTCTAAGGCACGACACCGAACGCTAGGCAATGAAGGGCAAGGCAAGGAAAGGGTAACGCATTTGAAAGCACGGTCAGGCGAGGCAACGCTAAGGCACGACAACGCAAGGCTAGGCAATGCACGGAAGGCAAGCAAAGAGTAACGGAAGGTAAGGAAGGCAAGGGAAAGGAAGGAAAGGCAAGTGTAACGGAAGGAACGGCACGGCAAGGGGAAACAAGGCTGAGGCACGACAACACACGGCTAGGAAATGCACGGCAAGGCAAGGAAAGGGTAACGCAAGGCAAGGCACGGTGAGGCTATGCAAGGTTAATGCACGACAACGCAAGGCTAGGCAATGCACGACAATGCAAGGAAAGCTTAAAGCAAAGGAAGGCACGGTCAGGCGGGATAAGGCTAAGGCACGACAACGCAAGGCTAGGCAATGCACGGAAGGCAAGCAAAGAGTAACGGAAGGTAAGGAAGGCAAGGGAAAGCAAGGAAAGGCAAGTGTAACGGAAGGAACGGCACGGCAAGGGAAACAATGCTAAGGCACGACAACGCACGCTAGGCAATGCACGGCAAGGCAAGGAAAGGGTAACGCATGGGAAAGCACGGTCAGGCGAGGCAAGGCTAAGGCACGACAACCCAAGGCTAGGCAATGCACGGAAGGCAAGCAAAGAGAAACGGAAGGTAAGGAAGGAAAGGGAAAGCAAAGAAAGGCAAGTGTAACCGAAGGAACGGCACGGCAAGGGGAAACAATGCTAAGGCACGACAACGCACGCTAGGCAATGCACGGCAAGGCAAGGAAAGCGTAACGCATGGGAAAGCACGGTCAGGCGAGGCAAGGCTAAGGAAAGCCAACGCAAGGCTAGGCAATGCACGGAAAGCAAGCAAGGAGTAACGGAATGCAAGGAAGGAAAGGGAAAGCAAGGGAAGGCAAGGGTAACGAAAGGAACGGCACGGCAAGGTGTAACAAGGCTAAGGCACGACAACACACGGCTAGGAAATGCACGGCAAGGCAAGGAAAGGGTAACGCAAGGCAAGGCACGGTGAGGCTAGGCAAGGTTAATGCACGACAAGGCAAGGCTAGGCAATGCACGACAATGCAAGCAAAGCTTAAAGCAAAGGAAGGCACGGTCAGGCGAGATAAGGCTAAGGCACGACACGCAAGGCTAGGCAATGCACGGAAGGCAAGCAAAGAGTAACGGAAGGAAAGGAAGGCAAGGGAAAGCAAGGAAAGGCAAGTGTAACGGAAGGGACGGCACGGCAAGGGGAAACAATGCTAAGGCACGACAACGCACGCTAGGCAATGCACGGCAAGGCAAGGAAAGGGTAACGCATGGGAAAGCACGGTCAGGCGAGGCAAGGCTAAGGCACGACAACCCAAGGCTAGGCAATGCACGGAAGGCAAGCAAAGAGAAACGGAAGGTAAGGAAGGAAAGGGAAAGCAAAGAAAGGCAAGTGTAACGGAAGGAACGGCACGGCAAGGGGAAACAATGCTAAGGCACGACAACGCACGCTAGGCAATGCACGGCAAGGCAAGGAAAGGGTAACGCATGGGAAATCACGGTCAGGCGAGGCAAGGCTAAGGCACGACAACCCAAGGCTAAGCAATGCACGGAAGGCAAGCAAAGAGAAACGGAAGGTAAGGAAGGAAAGGGAAAGCAAAGAAAGGCAAGTGTAACCGAAGGAACGGCACGGCAAGGGGAAACAAGGCTAAGGCACGACAACGCACGGCTAGGCAATGCACGGCAAGGCAAGCAAAGAGTAACGGAAGGTAAGGAAGGCAAGGGAAAGGAAGGAAAGGCAAGTGTAACGGAAGGAACGGCACGGAAGGCGAAACAAGTCTAAGGCACAACAACGCACGCTAGGCAATGCACGGCAAGGCAAGGAAAGGGTAACGCATGGGAAAGCACGGTCAGGCGAGGCAAGCCTAAGGCATGACAAAGCAAGGCTAAGCAATGCACGGAAAGCAAGCAAAGAGTAACGGAACGCAAGGAAGGCAAGGGAAAGCAAGGGAAGGCAAGGGTAACGGAAGGAACGGCACGGCAAGGGGTAACAAGGCAAAGGCACGACAACGCAGGGCTAGGCAATGCACGGCAAGGCAAGGAAAGGGTAACGCAGGGGAAGGCACGGTCAGGGGAGGCAAGGATAAGGCACGACAATGCAAGGCTAGGCAATGCACGACAACGCAAGGCTAGGCAATGCAGGGAAGGCAAGAAAAGAGTAACGGAAGGTAAGGAAGGCAAAGGAAAGCAAGGAAAGGCAATGGTAACGGAAGGAACGGCACGGCAAGGGGAAACAAGTCTAAGGCACGACAACGCACGCTAGGCAATGCACGGCAAGGGAAGGAAAGGGTAACGCATGGGAAAGAACGGTCAGGGGAGGGAAGCCTAAGGCATGACAACGCAAGGCTAGGCAATGCACGGAAAGCAAGCAAAGAGTAACGGAACGCAAGGAAGGCAAGGGAAAGCAAGGGAAGGCAAGGGTAACGGAAGGGACGGCACGACAAGGGGTAAGAAGGCTAAGGCACGACAACGCAGGGCTAGGCAATGCACGGCAAGGCAAGCAAAGAGTAACGGAAGGAAAGGAAGGCAAGGCAAAGCCAGGCAAGGCAAGTGTAACAAAAGGCACGCAACGGCAAGGGGAAACAAGGCTAAGGCACGACAACACACGGCTAGGAAATGCACGGCAAGGCAAGGAAAGGGTAACGCAAGGCAAGGCACGGTGAGGCTAGGCAAGGCTAATGCACGACAACGCAAGGCTAGGCAATGCACGACAATGCAAGTAAAGCTTAAAGCAAAGGAAGGCACGGGCAGGCGAGATAAGGCTAAGGCACTACAACGCAAGGCTAGGCAATGCAGGGAAGGCAAGCAAAGAGTAACGGAAGGTAAGGAAGGCAAGGGAAAGCAAGGAAAGGCAATGGTAACGGAAGGAACGGCACGGCAAGGGGAAACAAGTCTAATGCACGACAACGCACGCTAGGCAATGCACGGCAAGGCAAGGAAAGGGTAACGAATGGGAAAGCACGGTCAGGGGAGGCAAGGCTAAGGCACGACAACGCAAGGCTTGGCAATGCACGGAAGGCAAGCAAAGAGTAATGGAAGGTAAGGAAGGCAAGGGAAAGCAAAGAAAGGCAAGTGTAACGGACGGAACGGCACGGCAAGGGGAAACAAGGCTAAGGCACGACAACGCACGCTAGGCAATGCACGGCAAGGCAAGGAAAGGGTAACGCATGGGAAAGCACGGTCAGGCGAGGCAAGGCTAAGGAAAGCCAACGCAAGGCTAGGCAATGCACGGAAAGCAAGCAAGGAGTAACGGAATGCAAGGAAGGAAAGGGAAAGCAAGGGAAGGCAAGGGTAACGAAAGGAACGGCACGGCAAGGGGTAACAAGGCTAAGGCACGACAACACACGGCTAGGAAATGCACGGCAAGGCAAGGAAAGGGTAACGCAAGGCAAGGCACGGTGAGGCTAGGCAAGGTTAATGCACGACAACGCAAGGCTAGGCAATGCACGACAATGCAAGGAAAGCTTAAAGCAAAGGAAGGCACGGTCAGGCGAGATAAGGCTAAGGCACGACAACGCAAGGCTAGGCAATGCACGGAAGGCAAGCAAAGAGTAACGGAAGGAAAGGAAGGCAAGGGAAAGCAAGGAAAGGCAAGTGTAACGGAAGGAACGGCACGGCAAGGGGAAACAATGCTAAGGCACGACAACGCACGCTAGGCAATGCACGGCAAGGCAAGGAAAGGGTAACGCATGGGAAATCACGGTCAGGCGAGGCAAGGCTAAGGCACGACAACCCAAGGCTAGGCAATGCACGGAAGGCAAGCAAAGAGAAACGGAAGGTAAGGAAGGAAAGGGAAAGCAAAGAAAGGCAAGTGTAACGGAAGGAACGGCACGGCAAGGGGAAACAATGCTAAGGCACGACAACGCACGCTAGGCAATGCACGGCAAGGCAAGGAAAGGGTAACGCATGGGAAATCACGGTCAGGCGAGGCAAGGCTAAGGCACGACAACCCAAGGCTAGGCAATGCACGGAAGGCAAGGAAAGAGAAACGGAAGGTAAGGAAGGAAAGGGAAAGCAAAGAAAGTCAAGTGTAACCGAAGGAACGGCACGGCAAGGGGAAACAAGGCTAAGGCACGACAACGCACGGCTAGGCAATGCACGGCAAGGCAAGCAAAGGGTAACGCAAGGAAAGGCACGGTGAGGCTAGGCAAGGCTAATGCACGAAAACGCAAGGCTAGGCGATGCACGACAATGCAAGGAAAGCTTAAAGCAAAGGAAGGCAAGGTCAGGCGAGATAAGGCTAAGGCACGACAACGCAAGGCTAGGAAATTCAGGGAAGGCAAGCAAAGAGTAACGGAAGGTAAGCAAGGCAAGGAAAAGGAAGGAAAGGCCAGGGTAACGGAAGGAACGGCACGGCAAGGGGAAACAAGTCTAAGGCACGACACCGAACGCTAGGCAATGAACGGCAAGGCAAGGAAAGGGTAACGCATGGGAAAGCACGGTCAGGCGAGGCAACGCTAAGGCACGACAACGCAAGGCTAGGCAATGCACGGAAGGCAAGCAAAGAGTAACGGAAGGTAAGGAAGGCAAGGGAAAGGAAGGAAAGGCAAGTGTAACGGAAGGAACGGCACGGAAGGGGAAACAAGGCTAAGGCACAACAACGCACGCTAGGCAATGCACGGCAAGGCAAGGAAAGGGTAACGCATGGGAAAGCACGGTCAGGCGAGGCAAGCCTAAGGCATGACAAAGCAAGGCTAAGCAATGCACGGAAAGCAAGCAAAGAGTAACGGAACGCAAGGAAGGCAAGGGAAAGCAAGGGAAGGCAAGGGTAACGGAAGGAACGGCACGGCAAGGGGTAACAAGGCTAAGGCACGACAACGCAGGGCTAGGCAATGCACGGCAAGGTAAGGAAAGGGTAACGCAGGGGAAGGCACGGTCAGGTGAGGCAAGGATAAGGCACGACAATGCAAGGCTAGGCAATGCACGACAACGCAAGGCTAGGCAATGCAGGGAAGGCAAGAAAAGAGTAACGGAAGGTAAGGAAGGCAAAGGAAAGCAAGGAAAGGCAATGGTAACGGAAGGAACGGCACGGCAAGGGGAAACAAGTCTAAGGCACGACAACGCACGCTAGGCAATGCACGGCAAGGGAAGGAAAGGGTAACGCATGGGAAAGAACGGTCAGGGGAGGGAAGCCTAAGGCATGACAACGCAAGGCTAGGCAATGCACGGAAAGCAAGCAAAGAGTAACGGAACGCAAGGAAGGCAAGGGAAAGCAAGGGAAGGCAAGGGTAACGGAAGGGACGGCACGACAAGGGGTAAGAAGGCTAAGGCACGACAACGCAGGGCTAGGCAATGCACGGCAAGGCAAGCAAAGAGTAACGGAAGGAAAGGAAGGCAAGGCAAAGCCAGGCAAGGCAAGTGTAACAAAAGGCACGCAACGGCAAGGGGAAACAAGGCTAAGGCACGACAACACACGGCTAGGAAATGCACGGCAAGGCAAGGAAAGGGTAACGCAAGGCAAGGCACGGTGAGGCTAGGCAAGGCTAATGCACGACAACGCAAGGCTAGGCAATGCACGACAATGCAAGTAAAGCTTAAAGCAAAGGAAGGCACGGGCAGGCGAGATAAGGCTAAGGCACTACAACGCAAGGCTAGGCAATGCAGGGAAGGCAAGCAAAGAGTAACGGAAGGTAAGGAAGGCAAGGGAAAGCAAGGAAAGGCAATGGTAACGGAAGGAACGGCACGGCAAGGGGAAACAAGTCTAATGCACGACAACGCACGCTAGGCAATGCACGGCAAGGCAAGGAAAGGGTAACGAATGGGAAAGCACGGTCAGGGGAGGCAAGGCTAAGGCACGACAACGCAAGGCTTGGCAATGCACGGAAGGCAAGCAAAGAGTAATGGAAGGTAAGGAAGGCAAGGGAAAGCAAAGAAAGGCAAGTGTAACGGACGGAACGGCACGGCAAGGGGAAACAAGGCTAAGGCACGACAACGCACGCTAGGCAATGCACGGCAAGGCAAGGAAAGGGTAACGCATGGGAAAGCACGGTCAGGCGAGGCAAGGCTAAGGAAAGCCAACGCAAGGCTAGGCAATGCACGGAAAGCAAGCAAGGAGTAACGGAATGCAAGGAAGGAAAGGGAAAGCAAGGGAAGGCAAGGGTAACGAAAGGAACGGCACGGCAAGGGGTAACAAGGCTAAGGCACGACAACACACGGCTAGGAAATGCACGGCAAGGCAAGGAAAGGGTAACGCAAGGCAAGGCACGGTGAGGCTAGGCAAGGTTAATGCACGACAACGCAAGGCTAGGCAATGCACGACAATGCAAGGAAAGCTTAAAGCAAAGGAAGGCACGGTCAGGCGAGATAAGGCTAAGGCACGACAACGCAAGGCTAGGCAATGCACGGAAGGCAAGCAAAGAGTAACGGAAGGAAAGGAAGGCAAGGGAAAGCAAGGAAAGGCAAGTGTAACGGAAGGAACGGCACGGCAAGGGGAAACAATGCTAAGGCACGACAACGCACGCTAGGCAATGCACGGCAAGGCAAGGAAAGGGTAACGCATGGGAAATCACGGTCAGGCGAGGCAAGGCTAAGGCACGACAACCCAAGGCTAGGCAATGCACGGAAGGCAAGCAAAGAGAAACGGAAGGTAAGGAAGGAAAGGGAAAGCAAAGAAAGGCAAGTGTAACGGAAGGAACGGCACGGCAAGGGGAAACAATGCTAAGGCACGACAACGCACGCTAGGCAATGCACGGCAAGGCAAGGAAAGGGTAACGCATGGGAAATCACGGTCAGGCGAGGCAAGGCTAAGGCACGACAACCCAAGGCTAGGCAATGCACGGAAGGCAAGGAAAGAGAAACGGAAGGTAAGGAAGGAAAGGGAAAGCAAAGAAAGGCAAGTGTAACCGAAGGAACGGCACGGCAAGGGGAAACAAGGCTAAGGCACGACAACGCACGGCTAGGCAATGCACGGCAAGGCAAGCAAAGGGTAACGCAAGGAAAGGCACGGTGAGGCTAGGCAAGGCTAATGCACGAAAACGCAAGGCTAGGCGATGCACGACAATGCAAGGAAAGCTTAAAGCAAAGGAAGGCAAGGTCAGGCGAGATAAGGCTAAGGAACGACAACGCAAGGCTAGGAAATTCAGGGAAGGCAAGCAAAGAGTAACGGAAGGTAAGCAAGGCAAGGAAAAGGAAGGAAAGGCCAGGGTAACGGAAGGAACGGCACGGCAAGGGGAAACAAGTCTAAGGCACGACACCGAACGCTAGGCAATGAACGGCAAGGCAAGGAAAGGGTAACGCATGGGAAAGCACGGTCAGGCGAGGCAACGCTAAGGCACGACAACGCAAGGCTAGGCAATGCACGGAAGGCAAGCAAAGAGTAACGGAAGGTAAGGAAGGCAAGGGAAAGGAAGGAAAGGCAAGTGTAACGGAAGGAACGGCACGGAAGGGGAAACAAGGCTAAGGCACAACAACGCACGCTAGGCAATGCACGGCAAGGCAAGGAAAGGGTAACGCATGGGAAAGCACGGTCAGGCGAGGCAAGCCTAAGGCATGACAAAGCAAGGCTAAGCAATGCACGGAAAGCAAGCAAAGAGTAACGGAACGCAAGGAAGGCAAGGGAAAGCAAGGGAAGGCAAGGGTAACGGAAGGAACGGCACGGCAAGGGGTAACAAGGCTAAGGCACGACAACGCAGGGCTAGGCAATGCACGGCAAGGTAACGAAAGGGTAACGCAGGGGAAGGCACGGTCAGGTGAGGCAAGGATAAGGCACGACAATGCAAGGCTAGGCAATGCACGACAACGCAAGGCTAGGCAATGCAGGGAAGGCAAGAAAAGAGTAACGGAAGGTAAGGAAGGCAAAGGAAAGCAAGGAAAGGCAATGGTAACGGAAGGAACGGCACGGCAAGGGGAAACAAGTCTAAGGCACGACAACGCACGCTAGGCAATGCACGGCAAGGGAAGGAAAGGGTAACGCATGGGAAAGAACGGTCAGGGGAGGGAAGCCTAAGGCATGACAACGCAAGGCTAGGCAATGCACGGAAAGCAAGCAAAGAGTAACGGAACGCAAGGAAGGCAAGGGAAAGCAAGGGAAGGCAAGGGTAACGGAAGGGACGACACGACAAGGGGTAAGAAGGCTAAGGCACGACAACGCAGGGCTAGGCAATGCACGGCAAGGCAAGCAAAGAGTAACGGAAGGAAAGGAAGGCAAGTCAAAGCCAGGCAAGGCAAGTGTAACAAAAGGCACGCAACGGCAAGGGGAAACAAGGCTAAGGCACGACAACACACGGCTAGGAAATGCACGGCAAGGCAAGGAAAGGGTAACGCAAGGCAAGGCACGGTGAGGCTAGGCAAGGCTAATGCACGACAACGCAAGGCTAGGCAATGCACGACAATGCAAGTAAAGCTTAAAGCAAAGGAAGGCACGGTCAGGCGAGATAAGGCTAAGGCACTACAACGCAAGGCTAGGCAATGCAGGGAAGGCAAGCAAAGAGTAACGGAAGGTAAGGAAGGCAAGGGAAAGCAAGGAAAGGCAATGGTAACGGAAGGAACGGCACGGCAAGGGGAAACAAGTCTAATGCACGACAACGCACGCTAGGCAATGCACGGCAAGGCAAGGAAAGGGTAACGCATGGGAAAGCACGGTCAGGGGAGGCAAGGCTAAGGCACGACAACGCAAGGCTTGGCAATGCACGGTAGGCAAGGAAAGAGTAATGGAAGGTAAGGAAGGCAAGGGAAAGCAAAGAAAGGCAAGTGTAACGGACGGAACGGCACGGCAAGGGGAAACAAGGCTAAGGCACGACAACGCACGCTAGGCAATGCACGGCAAGGCAAGGAAAGGGTAACGCATGGGAAAGCACGGTCAGGCGAGGCAAGGCTAAGGAAAGCCAACGCAAGGCTAGGCAATGCACGGAAAGCAAGCAAGGAGTAACGGAATGCAAGGAAGGAAAGGGAAAGCAAGGGAAGGCAAGGGTAACGAAAGGAACGGCACGGCAAGGGGTAACAAGGCTAAGGCACGACAACACACGGCTAGGAAATGCACGGCAAGGCAAGGAAAGGGTAACGCAAGGCAAGGCACGGTGAGGCTAGGCAAGGTTAATGCACGACAACGCAAGGTTAGGCAATGCACGACAATGCAAGGAAAGCTTAAAGCAAAGGAAGGCACGGTCAGGCGAGATAAGGCTAAGGCACGACAACGCAAGGCTAGGCAATGCACGGAAGGCAAGCAAAGAGTAACGGAAGGAAAGGAAGGCAAGGGAAAGCAAGGAAAGGCAAGTGTAACGGAAGGAACGGCACGGCAAGGGGAAACAATGCTAAGGCACGACAACGCACGCTAGGCAATGCACGGCAAGGCAAGGAAAGGGTAACGCATGGGAAATCACGGTCAGGCGAGGCAAGGCTAAGGCACGACAACCCAAGGCTAGGCAATGCACGGAAGGCAAGCAAAGAGAAACGGAAGGTAAGGAAGGAAAGGGAAAGCAAAGAAAGTCAAGTGTAACGGAAGGAACGGCACGGCAAGGGGAAACAATGCTAAGGCACGACAACGCACGCTAGGCAATGCATGGCAAGGCAAGGAAAGGGTAACGCATGGGAAATCACGGTCAGGCGAGGCAAGGCTAAGGCACGACAACCCAAGGCTAGGCAATGCACGGAAGGCAAGCAAAGAGAAACGGAAGGTAGGGAAGGAAAGGGAAAGCAAAGAAAGGCAAGTGTAACCGAAGGAACGGCACGGCAAGGGGAAACAAGGCTAAGGCACGACAACGCACGGCTAGGCAATGCACGGCAAGGCAAGCAAAGGGTAACGCAAGGAAAGGCACGGTGAGGCTAGGCAAGGCTAATGCACGAAAACGCAAGGCTAGGCGATGCACGACAATGCAAGGAAAGCTTAAAGCAAAGGAAGGCAAGGTCAGGCGAGATAAGGCTAAGGCACGACAACGCAAGGCTAGGAAATTCAGGGAAGGCAAGCAAAGAGTAACGGAAGGTAAGCAAGGCAAGGAAAAGGAAGGAAAGGCCAGGGTAACGGAAGGAACGGCACGGCAAGGGGAAACAAGTCTAAGGCACGACACCGAACGCTAGGCAATGAACGGCAAGGCAAGGAAAGGGTAACGCATGGGAAAGCACGGTCAGGCGAGGCAACGCTAAGGCACGACAACGCAAGGCTAGGCAATGCACGGAAGGCAAGCAAAGAGTAACGGAAGGTAAGGAAGGCAAGGGAAAGGAAGGAAAGGCAAGTGTAACGGAAGGAACGGCACGGAAGGGGAAACAAGGCTAAGGCACAACAACGCACGCTAGGCAATGCACGGCAAGGCAAGGAAAGGGTAACGCATGGGAAAGCACGGTCAGGCGATGCAAGGCTAAGGCATGACAACGCAAGGCTAGGCAATGCACGGAAAGCAAGCAAAGAGTAACGGAACGCAAGGAAGCCAAGGGAAAGCAAGGGAAGGCGAGGGTAACGGAAGGAACGGCACGGCAAGGGGTAAGAAGGCTAAGGCACGGCAACGCAGGGCTAGGCAATGCACGGCAAGGCAAGGAAAGGGTAACGCAGGGGAAGGCACGGTCAGGTGAGGCAAGGATAAGGCACGACAATGCAAGGCTAGGCAATGCACGGCAAGGCAAGCAAAGAGTAACGGAAGGAAAGGAAGGCAAGGCAAAGCCAGGCAAGGCAAGTGTAACAAAAGGCACGCAACGGCAAGCGGAAACAAGGCTAAGGCACGACAACACACGGCTAGGAAATGCACGGCAAGGCAAGGAAAGGGTAACGCAAGGCAAGGCACGGTGAGGCTAGGCAAGGCTAATGCACGACAACGCAAGGCTAGGCAATGCACGACAATGCAAGTAAAGCTTAAAGCAAAGGAAGGCACGGTCAGGCGAGATAAGGCTAAGGCACGACAACGCAAGCCTAGGCAATGCAGGGAAGGCAAGCAAAGAGTAACGGAAGGTAAGGAAGGCAAGGGAAAGCAAGGAAAGGCAATGGTAACGGAAGGAACGGCACGGCAAGGGGATACAAGTCTAATGCACGACAACGCACGCTAGGCAATGCACGGCAAGGCAAGGAAAGGGTAACGCATGGGAAAGCACGGTCAGGGGAGGCAAGGCTAAGGCACGACAACGCAAGGCTTGGCAATGCACGGAAGGCAAGCAAAGAGTAATGGAAGGTAAGGAAGGCAAGGGAAGGCAGCAAAGAAAGGCAAGTGTAACGGACGGAACGGCACGGCAAGGGGAAACAAGCCTAAGGCACGACAACGCACGCTGGGCAATGCACCGCAAGGCAAGGAAAGGGTAACGCATGGGAAAGCACGGTCAGGCGAGGCAAGGCTAAGGAAAGCCAACGCAAGGCTAGGCAATGCACGGAAAGCAAGCAAGGAGTAACGGAATGCAAGGAAGGAAAGGGAAAGCAAGGGAAGGCAAGGGTAACGAAAGGAACGGCACGGCAATGGGTAACAAGGCTAAGGCACGACAACAAACGGCTAGGAAATGCACGGCAAGGCAAGGAAAGGGTAACGCAAGGCAAGGCACGGTGAGGCTAGGCAAGGTTAATGCACGACAACGCAAGGCTAGGCAATGCACGACAATGCAAGGAAAGCTTAAAGCAAAGGAAGGCACGGTCAGGCGAGATAAGGCTAAGGCACGACAACGCAAGGCTAGGCAATGCACGGAAGGCAAGCAAAGAGTAACGGAAGGTAAGGAAGGCAAGGGAAAGCAAGGAAAGGCAAGTGTAACGGAAGGAACGGCACGGCAAGGGGAAACAATGCTAAGGCACGACAACGCACGCTAGGCAATGCACGGCAAGGCAAGGAAAGCGTAACGCATGGGAAAGCACGGTCAGGCGAGGCAAGGCTAAGGCACGACAACCCAAGGCTAGGCAATGCACGGAAGGCAAGCAAAGAGAAACTGAAGGTAAGGAAGGAAAGGGAAAGCAAAGAAAGGCAAGTGTAACTGAAGGAACGGCACGGCAAGGGGAAACAAGGCTAAGGCACGACAACGCACGGCTAGGCAATGCACGGCAAGGCAAGCAAAGGGTAACGCAAGGAAAGGCACGGTGAGGCTAGGCAAGGCTAATGCACGAAAACGCAAGGCTAGGCGATGCACGACAATGCAAGGAAAGCTTAAAGCAAAGGAAGGCAAGGTCAGGCGAGATAAGGCTAAGGCACGACAAAGCAAGGCTAGGAAATTCAGGGAAGGCAAGCAAAGAGTAACGGAAAGTAAGCAAGGCAAGGAAAAGGAAGGAAAGGCCAGGGTAACGGAAGGAACGGCACGGCAAGGGGAAACAAGTCTAAGGCACGACACCGAACGCTAGGCAATGAAGGGCAAGGCAAGGAAAGGGTAACGCATTTGAAAGCACGGTCAGGCGAGGCAACGCTAAGGCACGACAACGCAAGGCGAGGCAATGCACGGAAGGCAAGGAAAGGGTAACGCAGGGGAAGGCACGGTCAGGTGAGGCAAGGATAAGGCACGACAATGCAAGGCTAGGCAATGCACGGCAAGGCAAGGAAAGAGTAACGGAAGGAAAGGAAGGCAAGGCAAAGCCAGGCAAGGCAAGTGTAACAAAAGGCACGCAACGGCAAGGGGAAACAAGGCTAAGGAACGACAACACACGGCTAGGAAATGCAAGGCAAGGCAAGTAAAGGGTAACGCAAGGCAAGGCACCGTGAGGCTAGGCAAGGCTAATGCACGAAAACGCAAGGCTAGGCAATGCACGGCAAGGCAAGGAAAGAGTAACGGAAGGAACGGAAGGCAAGGCAAAGACAGGCACGGCAAGTGTAACAAAAGGCACGCAACGGCAAGGGGAAACAAGGCTAAGGCACGACAACACACGGCTAGGAAATGCACGGCAAGGCAAGGAAAGGGTAACGCAAGGCACGGCACGGTGAGGCTAGGCAAGGCTAATGCACGACAACGCAAGGCTAGGCAATGCACGACAATGCAAGTAAAGCTTAAAGCAAAGGAAGGCACGGTCAGAAGAGATAAGGCTAAGGCACGACAACGCAAGGCTACGCAATGCAGGGAAGGCAAGCAAAGAGTAACGGAAGGTAAGGAAGGCAAAGGAAAGCAAGGAAAGGCAATGGTAACGGAAGGAACGGCACGGTAAGGGGAAACAAGTCTAAGGCACGACAACGCACGCTAGGCAATGCACGGCAAGGGAAGGAAAGGGTAACGCATGGGAAAGAACGGTCAGGGGAGGCAAGGCTAAGGCACGACAACGCAAGGCTTGGCAATGCACGGAAGGCAAGCAAAGAGTAACGGAAGTAAGGAAGGCAAGGGAAAGCAAAGAAAGGCAAGTGTAACAGAAGGAACGGCACGGCAAGGGGAAACAAGGCTAAGGCACGACAACGCACGGCTAGGCAATGCACGGCAAGGCAAGCAAAGGGTAACGCAAGGCAAGGCACGGTGTGGCTAGTCAAGGCTAATGCACGAAAACGCAAGGCTAGGCAATGCACGACAATGCAAGGAAAGCTTAAAGCAAAGGAAGGCAAGGTCGGGCGAGATAAGGCAAAGGCACGACAACGCAAGGCTAGGCAATTCAGGGAAGGCAAGCAAAGAGTAACGGAAGGTAAGCAAGGCAAGGAAAAGCAAGGAAAGGCAAGGGTAACGGAAGGAACGGCACGGCAAGGGGGAACAAGTCTCAGGCACGACACCGAACGCTAGGCAATGAACGGCAAGGCAAGGAAAGGGTAACGCATGGGAAAGCACGGTCAGGCGAGGCAAGGCTAAGGCACGACAACGCAAGGCTAGGCAATGCACGGAAGGCAAGCAAAGAGTAACGAAAGGTAAGGAAGGCAAGGGAAAGCAAGGAAAGGCAAGTGTAACGGAAGGAACGGCACGGCAAGGGGAAACAAGGCTAAGGCACGACAACGCACGCTAGGCAATTCACGGCAAGGGAAGGAAAGGGTAACGCATGGGAAAGAACGATCAGGGGAGGCAAGGCTAAGGCACGACAATGCAAGGCTTGGCAATGCACGGAAGGCAAGCAAAGAGTAACGGAAGTAAGGAAGGCAAGGGAAAGCAAAGAAAGGCAAGTGTAACGGAAGGAACGGCACGGCAAGGGGAAACAAGGCTAAGGCACGACAACGCACGGCTAGGCAATGCACGGCAAGGCAAGCAAAGGGTAACGCATGGGAAAGCACGCTCAGGCGAAGCAAGGCTAAGGCATGACAACGCAAGGCTAGGCAATGCACGGAAAGCAAGCAAAGAGTAACGGAACGCAAGGAAGGCAAGGGAAAGCAAGGGAAGGCAAGGGTAACGGAAGGAACGGCACGGCAAGGGGTAAGAAGGCTAAGGCACGACAACTCAGGGCTAGGCAATGCACGGCAAGGCAAGGAAAGGGTAACGCAGGGGAAGGCACGGTCAGGTGAGGCAAGGATAAGGCACGACAATGCAAGGCTAGGCAATGCACGGCAAGGCAAGGAAATAGTAACGGAAGGAAAGGAAGGCAAGGAAAAGCCAGGCAAGGCAAGTGTAACAAAAGGCACGCCACGGCAAGGGGAATCAAGGCTAAGGCACGACAACGCACGGCTAGGCAATGCACGGCAAGGCAAGGAAAGGGTAACGCATGGGAAGGCACGGTGAGGCTAGGCAAGGCTAATGCACGACAACGCAAGGCTAGGCAATGCACGGCAAGGGAAAGAAAGGATAACGCATGGGAAAGAACGGTCAGGGGAGGCAAGGCTAAGCCACGACAACGCAAGGCTTGGCAATGCACGGAAGGCAAGCAAAGAGTAACGGAAGTAAGGAAGGCAAGGGAAAGCAAAGAAAGGCAAGTGTAACGGAAGGAACGGCACGGCAAGGGGAAACAAGGCTAAGGCACGACAACGCACGCTAGGCAATGCACGGCAAGGCAAGGAAAGGGTAACGCATGGGAAAGCACGGTCAGGCGAGGCAAGGCTAAGGAAAGCCAACGCAAGGCTAGGCAATGCACGGAAAGCAAGCAAGGAGTAACGGAATGCAAGGAAGGAAAGGGAAAGCAAGGGAAGGCAAGGGTAACGAAAGGAACGGCACGGCAAGGGATAACAAGGCTAAGGCACGACAACACACGGCTAGGAAATGCACGGCAAGGCAAGGAAAGGGTAACGCAAGGCAAGGCACGGTGAGGCTAGGCAAGGTTAATGCACGACAACGCAAGGCTAGGCAATGCACGAGAATGGAAGGAAAGCTTAAAGCAAAGGAAGGCACGGTCAGGCGAGATAAGGCTAAGGCACGACAACGCAAGGCTAGGCAATGCACGGAAGGCAAGCAAAGAGTAACGGAAGGTAAGGAAGGCAAGGGAAAGCAAGGAAAGGCAAGTGTAACGGAAGGAACGGCACGGCAAGGGGAAACAATGCTAAGGCACGACAACGCACGCTAGGCAATGCACGGCAAGGCAAGGAAAGGGTAACGCATGGGAAAGCACGGTCAGGCGAGGCAAGGCTAAGGCACGACAACCCAAGGCTAGGCAATGCACGGAAGGCAAGCAAAGAGAAACGGAAGGTAAGGAAGGAAAGGGAAAGCAAAGAAAGGCAAGTGAAACCGAAGGAACGGCACGGCAAGGGGAAACAAGGCTAAGGCACGACAACGCACGGCTAGGCAATGCACGGCAGCACGGCAAGGCAAGCAAAGGGTAACGCAAGGAAAGGCACGGTGAGGCTAGGCAAGGCTAATGCACGAAAACGCAAGGCTAGGCGATGCACGACAATGCAAGGAAAGCTTAAAGCAAAGGTAGGCAAGGTCAGGCGAGATAAGGCTAAGGCACGACAACGCAAGGCTAGGAAATTCAGGGAAGGCAAGCAAAGAGTACCGGAAGGTAAGCAAGGCAAGGAAAAGGAAGGAAAGGCCAGGGTAACGGAAGGAACGGCACGGCAAGGGGAAACAAGTCTAAGGCACGACACCGAACGCTAGGCAATGAAGGGCAAGGCAAGGAAAGGGTAACGCATTTGAAAGCACGGTCAGGCGAGGCAACGCTAAGGCACGACAACGCAAGGCTAGGCAATGCACGGAAGGCAAGCAAAGAGTAACGGAAGGTAAGGAAGGCAAGGGAAAGGAAGGAAAGGCAAGTGTAACGGAATGAACGGCACGGCAAGGGGAAACAAGGCTAAGGCACGACAACACACGGCTAGGAAATGCACGGCAAGGCAAGGAAAGGGTAACGCAAGGCAAGGCACGGTGAGGCTATGCAAGGTTAATGCACGACAACGCAAGGCTAGGCAATGCACGACAATGCAAGGAAAGCTTAAAGCAAAGGAAGGCACGGTCAGGCGAGATAAGGCTAAGGCACGACAACGCAAGGCTAGGCAATGCACGGAAGGCAAGCAAAGAGTAACGGAAGGTAAGGAAGGCAAGGGAAAGCAAGGAAAGGCAAGTGTAACGGAAGGAACGGCACGGCAAGGGGAAACAATGCTAAGGCACGACAACGCACGCTAGGCAATGCACGGCAAGGCAAGGAAAGGGTAACGCATGGGAAAGCACGGTCAGGCGAGGCAAGGCTAAGGCACGACAACCCAAGGCTAGGCAATGCACGGAAGGCAAGCAAAGAGAAACGGAAGGTAAGGAAGGAAAGGGAAAGCAAAGAAAGGCAAGTGTAACCGAAGGAACGGCACGGCAAGGGGAAACAATGCTAAGGCACGACAACGCACGCTAGGCAATGCACGGCAAGGCAAGGAAAGCGTAACGCATGGGAAAGCACCGTCAGGCGAGGCAAGGCTAAGGAAAGCCAACGCAAGGCTAGGCAATGCACGGAAAGCAAGCAAGGAGTAACGGAATGCAAGGAAGGAAAGGGAAAGCAAGGGAAGGGAAGGGTAACGAAAGGAACGGCACGGCAAGGTGTAACAAGGCTAAGGCACGACAACACACGGCTAGGAAATGCACGGCAAGGCAAGGAAAGGGTAACGCAAGGCAAGACACGGTGAGGCTAGGCAAGGTTAATGCACGACAACGCAAGGCTAGGCAATGCACGACAATGCAAGCAAAGCTTAAAGCAAAGGAAGGCACGGTCAGGCGAGATAAGGCTAAGGCACGACAACGCAAGGCTAGGCAATACACGGAAGGCAAGCAAAAAGTAACGGAAGGAAAGGAAGGCAAGGGAAAGCAAGGGAAGGCAAGTGTAACGGAAGGAACGGCACGGCAAGGGGAAACAATTCTAAGGCACGACAACGCACGCTAGGAAATGCACGGCAAGGCAAGGAAAGGGTAACGCATGGGAAATCACGGTCAGGCGAGGCAAGGCTAAGGCACGACAACCCAAGGCTAGGCAATGCACGGAAGGCAAGCAAAGAGAAACGGAAGTTAAGGAAGGAAAGGGAAAGCAAAGAAAGGCAAGTGTAACCGAAGGAACGGCACGGCAAGGGGAAACAAGGCTAAGGCACGACAACGCACGGCTAGGCAATGCACGGCAAGGCAAGCAAAGGGTAACGCAAGGAAAGGCACGGTGAGGCTAGGCAAGGCTAATGCACGAAAACGCAAGGCTAGGCGATGCACGACAATGCAAGGAAAGCTTAAACAAAGGAAGGCAAGGTCAGGCGAGATAAGGCTAAGGCACGACAACGCAAGGCTAGGAAATACAGGGAAGGCAAGCAAAGAGTAACGGAAGGTAAGCAAGACAAGGAAAAGGAAGGAAAGGCCAGGGTAACGGAAGGAAAGGCACGGCAAGGGGAAACAAGTCTAAGGCACGACACCGAACGCTAGGCAATGAAGGGCAAGGCAAGGAAAGGGTAACACATTTGAAAGCACGGTCAGGCGAGGCAACGCTAAGGCACGACAACGCAAGGCTAGGCAATGCACGGAAGGCAAGCAAAGAGTAACGGAAGGTAAGGAAGGCAAGGGAAAGGAAGGAAAGGCAAGTGTAACGGAAGGAACGGCACGGAAGGGGAAACAAGGCTAAGGCACAACAACGCACGCTAGGCAATGCACGGCAAGGCAAGGAAAGGGTAACGCATGGGAAAGCACGGTCAGGCGAGGCAAGCCTAAGGCATGACAAAGCAAGGCTAAGCAATGCACGGAAAGCAAGCAAAGAGTAACGGAACGCAAGGAAGGCAAGGGAAAGCAAGGGAAGGCAAGGGTAACGGAAGGAACGGCACGGCAAGGGGTAACAAGGCTAAGGCACGACAACGCAGGTCTAGGCAATGCACGGCAAGGCAAGGAAAGGGTAACGCAGGGGAAGGCACGGTCAGGTGAGGCAAGGATAAGGCACGACAATGCAAGGCTAGGCAATGCACGACAACGCAAGGCTAGGCAATGCAGGGAAGGCAAGAAAAGAGTAACGGAAGGTAAGGAAGGCAAAGGAAAGCAAGGAAAGGCAATGGTAACGGAAGGAACGGCACGGCAAGGGGAAACAAGTCTAAGGCAAGACAACGCACGCTAGGCAATGCACGGCAAGGGAAGGAAAGGGTAACGCATGGGAAAGAACGGTCAGGGGAGGGAAGCCTAAGGCATGACAACGCAAGGCTAGGCAATGCACGGAAAGCAAGCAAAGAGTAACGGAACGCAAGGAAGGCAAGGGAAAGCAAGGGAAGGCAAGGGTAACGGAAGGGACGGCACGACAAGGGGTAAGAAGGCTAAGGCACGACAACGCAGGGCTAGGCAATGCACGGCAAGGCAAGCAAAGAGTAACGGAAGGAAAGGAAGGCAAGGCAAAGCCAGGCAAGGCAAGTGTAACAAAAGGCACGCAACGGCAAGGGGAAACAAGGCTAAGGCACGACAACACACGGCTAGGAAATGCACGGCAAGGCAAGGAAAGGGTAACGCAAGGCAAGGCACGGTGAGGCTAGGCAAGGCTAATGCACGACAACGCAAGGCTAGGCAATGCACGACAATGCAAGTAAAGCTTAAAGCAATGGAAGGCACGGTCAGGCGAGATAAGGCTAAGGCACTACAACGCAAGGCTAGGCAATGCAGGGAAGGCAAGCAAAGAGTAACGGAAGGTAAGGAAGGCAAGGGAAAGCAAGGAAAGGCAATGGTAACGGAAGGAACGGCACGGCAAGGGGAAACAAGTCTAATGCACGACAACGCACGCTAGGCAATGCACGGCAAGGGAAGGAAAGGGTAACGCATGGGAAAGCACGGTCAGGGGAGGCAAGGCTAAGGCACGACAACGCAAGGCTTGGCAATGCACGGAAGGCAAGCAAAGAGTAATGGAAGGTAAGGAAGGCAAGGGAAAGCAAAGAAAGGCAAGTGTAACGGACGGAACGGCACGGCAAGGGGAAACAAGGCTAAGGCACGACAACGCACGCTAGGCAATGCACGGCAAGGCAAGGAAAGGGTAACGCATGGGAAAGCACGGTCAGGCGAGGCAAGGCTAAGGAAAGCCAACGCAAGGCTAGGCAATGCACGGAAAGCAAGCAAGGAGTAACGGAATGCAAGGAAGGAAAGGGAAAGCAAGGGAAGGCAAGGGTAACGAAAGGAACGGCACGGCAAGGGGTAACAAGGCTAAGGCACGACAACACACGGCTAGGAAATGCACGGCAAGGCAAGGAAAGGGTAACGCAAGGCAAGGCACGGTGAGGCTAGGCAAGGTTAATGCACGACAACGCAAGGCTAGGCAATGCACGACAATGCAAGGAAAGCTTAAAGCAAAGGAAGGCACGGTCAGGCGAGATAAGGCTAAGGCACGACAACGCAAGGCTAGGCAATGCACGGAAGGCAAGCAAAGAGTAACGGAAGGAAAGGAAGGCAAGGGAAAGCAAGGAAAGGCAAGTGTAACGGAAGGAACGGCACGGCAAGGGGAAACAATGCTAAGGCACGACAACGCACGCTAGGCAATGCACGGCAAGGCAAGGAAAGGGTAACGCATGGGAAATCACGGTCAGGCGAGGCAAGGCTAAGGCACGACAACCCAAGGCTAGGCAATGCACGGAAGGCAAGCAAAGAGAAACGGAAGGTAAGGAAGGAAAGGGAAAGCAAAGAAAGGCAAGTGTAACGGAAGGAACGGCACGGCAAGGGGAAACAATGCTAAGGCACGACAACACACGCTAGGCAATGCACGGCAAGGCAAGGAAAGGGTAACGCATGGGAAATCACGGTCAGGCGAGGCAAGGCTAAGGCACGACAACCCAAGGCTAGGCAATGCACGGAAGGCAAGCAAAGAGAAACGGAAGGTAAGGAAGGAAAGGGAAAGCAAAGAAAGGCAAGTGTAACCGAAGGAACGGCACGGCAAGGGGAAACAAGGCTAAGGCACGACAACGCACGGCTAGGCAATGCACGGCAAGGCAAGCAAAGGGTAACGCAAGGAAAGGCACGGTGAGGCTAGGCAAGGCTAATGCACGAAAACGCAAGGCTAGGCGATGCACGACAATGCAAGGAAAGCTTAAAGCAAAGGAAGGCAAGGTCAGGCGAGATAAGGCTAAGGCACGACAACGCAAGGCTAGGAAATTCAGGGAAGGCAAGCAAAGAGTAACGGAAGGTAAGCAAGGCAAGGAAAAGGAAGGAAAGGCCAGGGTAACGGAAGGAACGGCACGGCAAGGGGAAACAAGTCTAAGGCACGACACCGAACGCTAGGCAATGAACGGCAAGGCAAGGAAAGGGTAACGCATGGGAAAGCACGGTCAGGCGAGGCAACACTAAGGCACGACAACGCAAGGCTAGGCAATGCACGGAAGGCAAGCAAAGAGTAACGGAAGGTAAGGAAGGCAAGGGAAAGGAAGGAAAGGCAAGTGTAACGGAAGGAACGGCACGGAAGGGGAAACAAGGCTAAGGCACAACAACGCACGCTAGGCAATGCACGGCAAGGCAAGGAAAGGGTAACGCATGGGAAAGCACGGTCAGGCGAGGCAAGCCTAAGGCATGACAAAGCAAGGCTAAGCAATGCACGGAAAGCAAGCAAAGAGTAACGGAACGCAAGGAAGGCAAGGGAAAGCAAGGGAAGGCAAGGGTAACGGAAGGAACGGCACGGCAAGGGGTAACAAGGCTAAGGCACGACAACGCAGGGCTAGGCAATGCACGGCAAGGTAAGGAAAGGGTAACGCAGGGGAAGGCACGGTCAGGTGAGGCAAGGATAAGGCACGACAATGCAAGGCTAGGCAATGCACGACAACGCAAGGCTAGGCAATGCAGGGAAGGCAAGAAAAGAGTAACGGAAGGTAAGGAAGGCAAAGGAAAGCAAGGAAAGGCAATGGTAACGGAAGGAACGGCACGGCAAGGGGAAACAAGTCTAAGGCACGACAACGCACGCTAGGCAATGCACGGCAAGGGAAGGAAAGGGTAACGCATGGGAAAGAACGGTCAGGGGAGGGAAGCCTAAGGCATGACAACGCAAGGCTAGGCAATGCACGGAAAGCAAGCAAAGAGTAACGGAACGCAAGGAAGGCAAGGGAAAGCAAGGGAAGGCAAGGGTAACGGAAGGGACGACACGACAAGGGGTAAGAAGGCTAAGGCACGACAACGCAGGGCTAGGCAATGCACGGCAAGGCAAGCAAAGAGTAACGGAAGGAAAGGAAGGCAAGTCAAAGCCAGGCAAGGCAAGTGTAACAAAAGGCACGCAACGGCAAGGGGAAACAAGGCTAAGGCACGACAACACACGGCTAGGAAATGCACGGCAAGGCAAGGAAAGGGTAACGCAAGGCAAGGCACGGTGAGGCTAGGCAAGGCTAATGCACGACAACGCAAGGCTAGGCAATGCACGACAATGCAAGTAAAGCTTAAAGCAAAGGAAGGCACGGTCAGGCGAGATAAGGCTAAGGCACTACAACGCAAGGCTAGGCAATGCAGGGAAAGGCAAGCAAAGAGTAACGGAAGGTAAGGAAGGCAAGGGAAAGCAAGGAAAGGCAATGGTAACGGAAGGAACGGCACGGCAAGGGGAAACAAGTCTAATGCACGACAAGGCACGCTAGGCAATGCACGGCAAGGCAAGGAAAGGGTAACGCATGGGAAAGCACGGTCAGGGGAGGCAAGGCTAAGGCACGACAACGCAAGGCTTGGCAATGCACGGTAGGCAAGCAAAGAGTAATGGAAGGTAAGGAAGGCAAGGGAAAGCAAAGAAAGGCAAGTGTAACGGACGGAACGGCACGGCAAGGGGAAACAAGGCTAAGGCACGACAACGCACGCTAGGCAATGCACGGCAAGGCAAGGAAAGGGTAACGCATGGGAAAGCACGGTCAGGCGAGGCAAGGCTAAGGAAAGCCAACGCAAGGCTAGGCAATGCACGGAAAGCAAGCAAGGAGTAACGGAATGCAAGGAAGGAAAGGGAAAGCAAGGGAAGGCAAGGGTAACGAAAGGAACGGCACGGCAAGGGGTAACAAGGCTAAGGCACGACAACACACGGCTAGGAAATGCACGGCAAGGCAAGGAAAGGGTAACGCAAGGCAAGGCACGGTGAGGCTAGGCAAGGTTAATGCACGACAACGCAAGGTTAGGCAATGCACGACAATGCAAGGAAAGCTTAAAGCAAAGGAAGGCACGGTCAGGCGAGATAAGGCTAAGGCACGACAACGCAAGGCTAGGCAATGCACGGAAGGCAAGCAAAGAGTAACGGAAGGAAAGGAAGGCAAGGGAAAGCAAGGAAAGGCAAGTGTAACGGAAGGAACGGCACGGCAAGGGGAAACAATGCTAAGGCACGACAACGCACGCTAGGCAATGCACGGCAAGGCAAGGAAAGGGTAACGCATGGGAAATCACGGTCAGGCGAGGCAAGGCTAAGGCACGACAACCCAAGGCTAGGCAATGCACGGAAGGCAAGCAAAGAGAAACGGAAGGTAAGGAAGGAAAGGGAAAGCAAAGAAAGTCAAGTGTAACGGAAGGAACGGCACGGCAAGGGGAAACAATGCTAAGGCACGACAACGCACGCTAGGCAATGCACGGCAAGGCAAGGAAAGGGTAACGCATGGGAAATCACGGTCAGGCGAGGCAAGGCTAAGGCACGACAACCCAAGGCTAGGCAATGCACGGAAGGCAAGCAAAGAGAAACGGAAGGTAAGGAAGGAAAGGGAAAGCAAAGAAAGGCAAGTGTAACCGAAGGAACGGCACGGCAAGGGGAAACAAGGCTAAGGCACGACAACGCACGGCTAGGCAATGCACGGCAAGGCAAGCAAAGGGTAACGCAAGGAAAGGCACGGTGAGGCTAGGCAAGGCTAATGCACGAAAACGCAAGGCTAGGCGATGCACGACAATGCAAGGAAAGCTTAAAGCAAAGGAAGGCAAGGTCAGGCGAGATAAGGCTAAGGCACGACAACGCAAGGCTAGGAAATTCAGGGAAGGCAAGCAAAGAGTAACGGAAGGTAAGCAAGGCAAGGAAAAGGAAGGAAAGGCCAGGGTAACGGAAGGAACGGCACGGCAAGGGGAAACAAGTCTAAGGCACGACACCGAACGCTAGGCAATGAACGGCAAGGCAAGGAAATGGTAACGCATGGGAAAGCACGGTCAGGCGAGGCAACGCTAAGGCACGACAACGCAAGGCTAGGCAATGCACGGAAGGCAAGCAAAGAGTAACGGAAGGTAAGGAAGGCAAGGGAAAGGAAGGAAAGGCAAGTGTAACGGAAGGAACGGCACGGAAGGGGAAACAAGGCTAAGGCACAACAACGCACGCTAGGCAATGCACGGCAAGGCAAGGAAAGGGTAACGCATGGGAAAGCACGGTCAGGCGAGGCAAGCCTAAGGCATGACAAAGCAAGGCTAAGCAATGCACGGAAAGCAAGCAAAGAGTAACGGAACGCAAGGAAGGCAAGGGAAAGCAAGGGAAGGCAAGGGTAACGGAAGGAACGGCACGGCAAGGGGTAACAAGGCTAAGGCACGACAACGCAGGGCTAGGCAATGCACGGCAAGGCAAGGAAAGGGTAACGCAGGGGAAGGCACGGTCAGGTGAGGCAAGGATAAGGCACGACAATGCAAGGCTAGGCAATGCACGACAACGCAAGGCTAGGCAATGCAGGGAAGGCAAGAAAAGAGTAACGGAAGGTAAGGAAGGCAAAGGAAAGCAAGGAAAGGCAATGGTAACGGAAGGAACGGCACGGCAAGGGGAAACAAGTCTAAGGCACGACAACGCACGCTAGGCAATGCACGGCAAGGGAAGGAAAGGGTAACGCATGGGAAAGAACGGTCAGGGGAGGGAAACCTAAGGCATGACAACGCAAGGCTAGGCAATGCACGGAAAGCAAGCAAAGAGTAACGGAACGCAAGGAAGGCAAGGGAAAGCAAGGGAAGGCAAGGGTAACGGAAGGGACGACACGACAAGGGGTAAGAAGGCTAAGGCACGACAACGCAGGGCTAGGCAATGCACGGCAAGGCAAGCAAAGTGTAACGGAAGGAAAGGAAGGCAAGGCAAAGCCAGGCAAGGCAAGTGTAACAAAAGGCACGCAACGGCAAGGGGAAACAAGGCTAAGGCACGACAACACACGGCTAGGAAATGCACGGCAAGGCAAGGAAAGGGTAACGCAAGGCAAGGCACGGTGAGGCTAGGCAAGGCTAATGCACGACAACGCAAGGCTAGGCAATGCACGACAATGCAAGTAAAGCTTAAAGCAAAGGAAGGCACGGTCAGGCGAGATAAGGCTAAGGCACTACAACGCAAGGCTAGGCAATGCAGGGAAGGCAAGCAAAGAGTAACGGAAGGTAAGGAAGGCAAGGGAAAGCAAGGAAAGGCAATGGTAACGGAAGGAACGGAACGGCAAGGGGAAACAAGTCTAATGCACGACAACGCACGCTAGGCAATGCACGGCAAGGCAAGGAAAGGGTAACGCATGGGAAAGCACGGTCAGGGGAGGCAAGGCTAAGGCACGACAACGCAAGGCTTGGCAATGCACGGAAGGCAAGCAAAGAGTAATGGAAGGTAAGGAAGGCAAGGGAAAGCAAAGAAAGGCAAGTGTAACGGACGGAACGGCACGGCAAGGGGAAACAAGGCTAAGGCACGACAACGCACGCTAGGCAATGCACGGCAAGGCAAGGAAAGGGTAACGCATGGGAAAGCACGGTCAGGCGAGGCAAGGCTAAGGAAAGCCAACGCAAGGCTAGGCAATGCACGGAAAGCAAGCAAGGAGTAACGGAATGCAAGGAAGGAAAGGGAAAGCAAGGGAAGGCAAGAGTAACGAATGGAACGGCACGGCAAGGGGTAACAAGGCTAAGGCACGACAACACACGAATAGGAAATGCACGGCAAGGCAAGGAAAGGGTAACGCAAGGCAAGGCACGGTGAGGCTAGGCAAGGTTAATGCACGACAACGCAAGGCTAGGCAATGCACGACAAGGCAAGGAAAGCTTAAAGCAAAGGAAGGCACGGTCAGGCGAGATAAGGCTAAGGCACGACAACGCAAGGCTAGGCAATGCAGGGAAGGCAAGCAAAGAGTAACGGAAGGTAAGGAAGGCAAGGGAAAGCAAGGAAAGGCAAGTGTAACGGAAGGAACGGCACGGCAAGGGGAAACAATGCTAAGGCACGACAACGCACGCTAGGCAATGCACGGCAAGGCAAGGAAAGGGTAACGCATGGGAAAGCACGGTCAGGGGAGGCAAGGCTAAGGCACGACAACCAAACGCTTGGCAATGCACGGAAGGCAAGCAAAGAGTAATGGAAGGTAAGGAAGGCAAGGGACAGCAAAGAAAGGCAAGTGTAACGGACGGAACGGCACGGCAAGGGGAAACAAGGCTAAGGCACGACAACGCACGCTAGGCAATGCACGGCAAGGCAAGGAAAGGGTAACGCATGGGAAAGCACGGTCAGGCGAGGCAAGGCTAAGGAAAGCCAACGCAAGGCTAGGCAATGCACGGAAAGCAAGCAAGGAGTAACGGAACGCAAGGAAGGCAAGGGAAAGCAAGGGAAGGCAAGGGTAACGGAAGGAACGGCACGGCAAGGGGAAACAAGGCTAAGGCACGACAACGCACGGCTAGGCAATGCACGGCAAGGCAAGCAAAGGGTAACGCAAGGAAAGGCACGGTGAGGCTAGGCAAGGCTAATGCACGAAAACGCAAGGCTAGGCGATGCACGACAATGCAAGGAAAGCTTAAAGCAAAGGAAGGCAAGGTCAGGCGAGATAAGGCTAAGGCACGACAACGCAAGGCTAGGAAATACAGGGAAGGCAAGCAAAGAGTAACGGAAGGTAAGCAAGGCAAGGAAAAGGAAGGAAAGGCCAGGGTAACGGAAGGAACGGCACGGCAAGGGGAAATAAGTCTAAGGCACGACACCGAACGCTAGGCAATGAAGGGCAAGGCAAGGAAAGGGTAACGCATTTGAAAGCACGGTCAGGCGAGGCAACGCTAAGGCACGACAACGCAAGGCTAGGCAATGCACGGAAGGCAAGCAAAGAGTAACGGAAGGTAAGGAAGGCAAGGGAAAGGAAGGAAAGGCAAGTGTAACGGAAGGAACGGCACGGCAAGGGGAAACAAGGCTAAGGCACGACAACGCACGCTAGGCAATGCACGGCAAGGCAAGGAAAGGGAAACGCATGGGAAAGCACGGTCAGGCGAGGCAAGCCTAAGGCATGACAACGCAAGGCTAGGCAATGCACGGAAAGCAAGCAAAGAGTAACGGAACGCAAGGAAGGCAAGGGAAAGCAAGGGAAGGCAAGGGTAACGGAACGAACGGCACGGCAAGGGGTAACAAGGCTAAGGCACGACAACGCAGGGTAAGGCAATGCACGGCAAGGCAAGGAAAGGGTAACGCAGGGGAAGGCACGGTCAGGTGAGGCAAGGATAAGGCACGACAATGCAAGGCTAGGCAATGCACGGCAAGGCAAGGAAAGAGTAACGGAAGGAAAGGAAGGCAAGGCAAAGCCAGGCAAGGCAAGTGTAACAAAAGGCACGCAACGGCAAGGGGAAACAAGGCTAAGGCACGACAACACACGGCTAGGAAATGCAAGGCAAGGCAAGTAAAGGGTAACGCAAGGCAAGGCACGGTGAGGCTAGGCAAGGCTAATGCACGACAACGCAAGGCTAGGCAATGCACGACAATGCAAGTAAAGCTTAAAGCAAAGGAAGGCACGGATAGAAGAGATAAGGCTAAGGCACGACAACGCAAGGCTAGGCAATGCAGGGAAGGGAAGCAAAGAGTAACGGAAGGTAAGGAAGGCAAGGGAAAGCAAAGAAAGGCAAGTGTAACGGAAGGAACGGCACGGCCAGGGGAAACAAGGCTAAGGCACGACAACGCACGCTAGGCAATGCACGGCAAGGCAAGGAAAGGGTAACGCATGGGAAAGCACGGTCAGGGGAGGCAAGCCTAAGGCATGACAACGCAAGGCTAGGCAATGCACGGAAAGCAAGCAAAGAGTAACGGAACGCAAGGAAGGCAAGGGAAAGCAAGGGAAGGCAAGGGTAACGGAAGGAACGGCACGGCAAGGGGAAACAAGGCTAAGGCACGACAACGCACGCTAGGCAATGCACGGAAGGCAAGCAAAGAGAAACGGAAGGTAAGGAAGGAAAGGGAAAGCAAAGAAAGGCAAGTGTAACGGAAGGAACGGCACGGCAAGGGGAAACAATGCTAAGGCACGACAACGCACGCTAGGCAATGCACGGCAAGGCAAGGAAAGGGTAACGCATGGGAAATCACGGTCAGGCGAGGCAAGGCTAAGGCACGACAACCCAAGGCTAGGCAATGCACGGAAGGCAAGCAAAGAGAAACTGAAGGTAAGGAAGGAAAGGGAAAGCAAAGAAAGGCAAGTGTAACCGAAGGAACGGCACGGCAAGGGGAAACAAGGCTAAGGCACGACAACGCACGGCTAGGCAATGCACGGCAAGGCAAGCAAAGGGTAACGCAAGGAAAGGCACGGTGAGGCTAGGCAAGGCTAATGCACGAAAACGCAAGGCTAGGCGATGCACGACAATGCAAGGAAAGCTTAAAGCAAAGGAAGGCAAGGTCAGGCGAGATAAGGCTAAGGCACGACAACGCAAGGCTAGGAAATTCAGGGAAGGCAAGCAAAGAGTAACGGAAGGTAAGCAAGGCAAGGAAAAGGAAGGAAAGGCCAGGGTAACGGAAGGAACGGCACGGCAAGGGGAAACAAGTCTAAGGCACGACACCGAACGCTAGGCAATGAACGGCAAGGCAAGGAAAGGGTAACGCATGGGAAAGCACGGTCAGGCGAGGCAACGCTAAGGCACGACAACGCAAGGCTAGGCAATGCACGGAAGGCAAGCAAAGAGTAACGGAAGGTAAGGAAGGCAAGGGAAAGGAAGGAAAGGCAAGTGTAACGGAAGGAACGGCACGGAAGGGGAAACAAGGCTAAGGCACAACAACGCACGCTAGGCAATGCACGGCAAGGCAAGGAAAGGGTAACGCATGGGAAAGCACGGCCAGGCGAGGCAAGCCTAAGGCATGACAAAGCAAGGCTAAGCAATGCACGGAAAGCAAGCAAAGAGTAACGGAACGCAAGGAAGGCAAGGGAAAGCAAGGGAAGGCAAGGGTAACGGAAGGAACGGCACGGCAAGGGGTAACAAGGCTAAGGCACGACAACGCAGGGCTAGGCAATGCACGGCAAGGCAAGGAAAGGGTAACGCAGGGGAAGGCACGGTCAGGTGAGGCAAGGATAAGGCACGACAATGCAAGGCTAGGCAATGCACGACAACGCAAGGCTAGGCAATGCAGGGAAGGCAAGAAAAGAGTAACGGAAGGTAAGGAAGGCAAAGGAAAGCAAGGAAAGGCAATGGTAACGGAAGGAACGGCACGGCAAGGGGAAACAAGTCTAAGGCACGACAACGCACGCTAGGCAATGCACGGCAAGGGAAGGAAAGTGTAACGCATGGGAAAGAACGGTCAGGGGAGGGAAGCCTAAGGCATGACAACGCAAGGCTAGGCAATGCACGGAAAGCAAGCAAAGAGTAACGGAACGCAAGGAAGGCAAGGGAAAGCAAGGGAAGGCAAGGGTAACGGAAGGGACGACACGACAAGGGGTAAGAAGGCTAAGGCACGACAACGCAGGGCTAGGCAATGCACGGCAAGGCAAGCAAAGTGTAACGGAAGGAAAGGAAGGCAAGGCAAAGCCAGGCAAGGCAAGTTTAACAAAAGGCACGCAACGGCAAGGGGAAACAAGGCTAAGGCACGACAACACACGGCTAGGAAATGCACGGCAAGGCAAGGAAAGGGTAACGCAAGGCAAGGCACGGTGAGGCTAGGCAAGGCTAATGCACGACAACGCAAGGCTAGGCAATGCACGACAATGCAAGTAAAGCTTAAAGCAAAGGAAGGCACGGTCAGGCGAGATAAGGCTAAGGCACTACAACGCAAGGCTAGGCAATGCAGGGAAGGCAAGCAAAGAGTAACGGAAGGTAAGGAAGGCAAGGGAAAGCAAGGAAAGGCAATGGTAACGGAAGGAACGGAACGGCAAGGGGAAACAAGTCTAATGCACGACAACGCACTCTAGGCAATGCACGGCAAGGCAAGGAAAGGGTAACGCATGGGAAAGCACGGTCAGGGGAGGCAAGGCTAAGGCACGACAACGCAAGGCTTGGCAATGCACGGAAGGCAAGCAAAGAGTAATGGAAGGTAAGGAAGGCAAGGGAAAGCAAAGAAAGGCAAGTGTAACGGACGGAACGGCACGGCAAGGGGAAACAAGGCTAAGGCACGACAACGCACGCTAGGCAATGCACGGCAAGGCAAGGAAAGGGTAACGCATGGGAAAGCACGGTCAGGCGAGGCAAGGCTAAGGAAAGCCAACGCAGGGCTAGGCAATGCACGGAAAGCAAGCAAGGAGTAACGGAATGCAAGGAAGGAAAGGGAAAGCAAGGGAAGGCAAGGGTAACGAATGGAACGGCACGGCAAGGGGAAAAAAGTCTAAGGCACGACAACGCACGCTAGGCAATGCACGGCAAGGCAAGGAAAGGGTAACGCATGGGAAAGCACGGTCAGGGGAGGCAAGGCTAAGGCACGACAACCAAACGCTTGGCAATGCACGGAAGGCAAGCAAAGAGTAATGGAAGGTAAGGAAGGCAAGGGAAAGCAAAGAAAGGCAAGTGTAACGGAAGGAACGGCACGGCAAGGGGAAACAAGGCTAAGGCACGGCAACGCACGGCTAGGCAATGCACGGCAAGGCAAGGAAAGGGTAACGCAAGGAAAGGCACGGTGAGGCTAGGCAAGGCTAATGCACGAAAACGCAAGGCTAGGCGATGCACGACAATGCAAGGAAAGCTTAAAGCAAAGGAAGGCAAGGTCAGGCGAGATAAGGCTAAGGCACGACAACGCAAGGCTAGGAAATACAGGGAAGGCAAGCAAAGAGTAACGGAAGGTAAGCAAGGCAAGGAAAAGGAAGGAAAGGCCAGGGTAACGGAAGGAACGGCACGGCAAGGGGAAATAAGTCTAAGGCACGACACCGAACGCTAGGCAATGAAGGGCAAGGCAAGGAAAGGGTAACGCATTTGAAAGCACGGTCAGGCGAGGCAACGCTAAGGCACGACAACGCAAGGCTAGGCAATGCACGGAAGGCAAGCAAAGAGTAACGGAAGGTAAGGAAGGCAAGGGAAAGGAAGGAAAGGCAAGTGTAACGGAAGGAACGGCACGGCAAGGGGAAACAAGGCTAAGGCACGGCAACGCACGGCTAGGCAATGCACGGCAAGGCAAGGAAAGGGTAACGCAAGGCAAGGCACGGTGAGGCTAGGCAAGGCTAATGCACGACAACGCAAGGCTAGGCAATGCACGACAATGCAAGGAAAGCTTAAAGTAAAGGAAGGCACGGTCAGGCGAGATAAGGCTAAGGCACGACAACGCAAGGCTAGGCAATGCAGGGAAGGGAAGCAAAGAGTAACGGAAGGTAAGCAAGGCAAGGAAAAGCAAGGAAAGGCAAAGGTAACGGAAGGAACTGCACGGCAAGGGGAAACAAGGCTAAGGCACGGCAACGCAGGCTGGGCAATGCACGGCAAGGCAAGGAAAGGGTAACGCATGGGAAAGCACGTTCAGGCGAGGCAAGGCTAAGGCACGACAACGCAAGGCTAGGCAATGCACGGAAGGCAAGCAAAGAGTAACGGAAGGTAAGGAAGGCAAGGGAAAGCAAAGAAAGGCAAGTGTAACGGAAGGAAGGGCACGGCAAGGGGAAACAAGGCTAAGGCACGACAACGCACGCTAGGCAATGCACGGCAAGGCAAGGAAAGGGTAACGCATGGGAAAGCACGGTCAGGGGAGGCAAGCCTAAGGCATGACAACGCAAGGCTAGGCAATGCACGGAAAGCAAGCAAAGAGTAACGGAACGCAAGGAAGGCAAGGGAAAGCAAGGGAAGGCAAGGGTAACGGAAGGAACGGCACGGCAAGGGGTAACAAGGCTAAGGCACGACAACGCAGGGCTAGGCAATGCACGGCAAGGCAAGGAAAGGGTAACGCAGGGGACGGCACGGTCAGGTGAGGCAAGGATAAGGCAAGACAATGCAAGGCTAGGCAATGCACGGCAAGGCAAGGAAAGAGTAACGGAAGGAAAGGAAGGCAAGGCAAAGCCAGGCAAGGCAAGTGTAACAAAAGGCACGCAACGGCAAGGGGAATCAAGGCTAAGGCACGAAAACGCACGGCTAGGCAATGCACGGCAAGGCAAGGAAAGGGTAACGCAAGGCAAGGCACGGTGAGGCTACGCAAGGCTAATGCACGACAACGCAAGGCTAGGCAATGCACGACAATGCAAGGAATGCTTAAAGCAAAGGAAGGCACGGTCAGGCGAGATAAGGCTAAGGCACGACAACGCAAGGCTAGGCAATGCACGGAAGGTAAGCAAAGAGTAACGGAAAGTAAGGAAGACAAGGGAAAGCAAGGAAAGGCAATGGTAACGGAAGGAACGGCACGGCAAGGGGAAACAAGTCTAAGGCACGACAACGCACGCTAGGCAATGCACGGCAAGGCAAGGAAAGTGTAACGCATGGGAAAGAACGGTCAGGGGAGGCAAGGCTAAGGCACGACAACGCAAGGCTTGGCAATGCACGGAAGGCAAGCAAGGAGTAACGGAATGCAAGGAAGGAAAGGGAAAGCAAGGGAAGGGAAGGGTAACGGAAGGAACGGCACGGCAAGGGGTAACAAGCCTAAGGCACGACAACACACGGCTAGGAAATGCACGGTAAGGCAAGGAAAGGGTAACGCAAGGCACGGCACGGTGAGGCTAGGCAAGGTTAATGCACGACAACGCAAGGCTAGGCAATGCACGACAATACAAGGAAAGCTTAAAGCAAAGGAAGGCACGGTCAGTCGAGATAAGGCTAAGGCACGACAACGCAAGGCTAGGCAATGCACGGAAGGCAAGCAAAGAGTAACGGAAGGTAAGGAAGGCAAGGGAAAGCAAGGGAAGGCAAGGGTAACGGAAGGGACGGCACGGCAAGGGGTAACAAGGCTAAGGCAAGACAACGCAGGGCTAGGCAATGCACGGCAAGGCAAGCAAAGAGTAACGGAAGGAAAGAAGGCAAGGCAAAGCCAGGCAAGGCAAGTGTAACAAAAGGCACGCAACGGCAAGGGGAAACAAGGCTAAGGCACGACAACACACGGCTAGGAAATGCACGGCAAGGCAAGGAAAGAGTAACGGAAGGAACGGAAGGCAAGGCAAAGCCAGGCACGGCAAGTGTAACAAAAGGCACGCAACGGCAAGGGGAAACAAAGCTAAGTCACGACAACACACGGCTAGGAAATGCACGGAAAGGCAAGGAAAGGGTAACGCAAGGCAAGGCACGCTGAGGCTAGGCAAGGCTAATGCACGAAAACGCAAGGCTAGGCAATGCACGACAATGCAAGGAAAGCTTAAAGCAAAGGAAGGCAAGGTCAGGCGAGATAAGGCAAAGGCACGACAACGCAAGGCTAGGCAATTCAGGGAAGGCAAGCAAAGAGTAACGGAAGGTAAGCAAGGCAAGGAAAAGCAAGGAAAGGCAAGGGTAACGGAAGGAACGGCACGGCAAGGGGGAACAAGTCTCAGGCACGACACCGAACGCTAGGCAATGAACGGCAAGGCAAGGAAAGGGTAACGCATGGGAAAGCACGGTCAGGCGAGGCAAGGCTAAGGCACGACAACGCAAGGCTAGGCAATGCACGGAAGGCAAGCAAAGAGTAACGGAAGGTAAGGAAGGCAAGGGAAAGCAAGGAAAGGCAAGTGTAACGGAAGGAACGGCACGGCAAGGGGAAACAAGGCTAAGGCACGACAACGCACGCTAGGCAATGCACGGCAAGGCAAGGAAAGGGTAACGCATAGGAAAGCACGCTCAGGCGAAGCAAGGCTAAAGCATGACAACGCAAGGCTAGGCAATGCACGGAAAGCAAGCAAGGAGTAACGGAATGCAAGGAAGGAAAGGGAAAGCAAGGGAAGGCAAGGTTAACGAAAGGAACGGCACGGCAAGGTGTAACAAGGCTAAGGCACGACAACGCACGGCTAGGAAATGCACGTCAAGGCAAGGAAAGGGTAACGCAAGGCAAGGCACGGTGAGGCTAGGCAAGGTTAATGCACGACAACGCAAGGCTAGGCAATGCACGACAATGCAAGGAAAGCTTAAAGCAAAGGAAGGCACGGTCAGGCGAGATAAGGCTAAGGCACGACAACGCAAGGCTAGGCAATGCACGGAAGGCAAGCAAAGAGTAACGGAAGGAAAGGAAGGCAAGGGAAAGCAAGGAAAGGCAAGTGTAACGGAAGGAACGGCACGGCAAGGGGAAACAAGGCTAAGGCACGGCAACGCAGGCTGGGCAATGCACGGAAGGCAAGCAAAGAGTAACGGAAGGTAACGAAGGCAAGGGAAAGCAAAGAAAGGCAAGTGTAACGGAAGGAACGGCACGGCAAGGGGAAACAAGGCTAAGGCACGACAACGCACGCTAGGCAATGCACGGCAAGGCAAGGAAAGGATAACGCATGGGAAAGCACGGTCAGGCGAGGCAAGCCTAAGGCATGACAACGCAAGGCTAGGTAATGCACGGAAAGCAAGCAAAGAGTAACGGAACGCAAGGAAGGCAAGGGAAAGCAAGGGAAGGCAAGGGTAACGGAAGGAACGGCACGGCAAGGGGTAACAAGGCTAAGGCACGACAACGCAAGGCTAGGCAATGCACGGCAAGGCAAGGAAAGGGTAACGCAGGGGAAGGCACGGTCAGGTGAGGCAAGGATAAGGCACGACAATACAAGGCTAGGCAATGCACGGCAAGGCAAGGAAAGAGTAACGGAAGGAAAGGAAGGCAAGGCAAAGCCAGGCAAGGCAAGTGTAACAAAAGGCACGCAACGGCAAGGGGAAACAAGGCTAAGGCACGACAACACACGGCTAGGAAATGCAAGGCAAGGAAAGTAAAGGGTAACGCAAGGCAAGGCACGGTGAGGCTAGGCAAGGCTAATGCACGACAACGCAAGGCTAGGCAATGCACGACAATGCAAGTAAAGCTTAAAGCAAAGGAAGGCACGGTTAGAAGAGATAAGGCTAAGGCACGACAACGCAAGGCTAGGCAATGCACGGAAGGCAAGAAAAGAGTAACGGAAGGTAAGGAAGGCAAAGGAAAGCAAGGAAAGGCAATGGTAACGGAAGGAACGGCACGGCAAGGGGAAACAAGTCTAAGGCACGACAACGCACGCTAGGCAATGCACGGCAAGGGAAGGAAAGGGTAACGCATGGGAAAGAACGGTCAGGGGAGGCAAGCCTAAGGCATGACAACGCAAGGCTAGGCAATGCACGGAAAGCAAGCAAAGAGTAACGGAACGCAAGGAAGGCAAGGGAAAGCAAGGGAAGGCAAGGGTAACGGAAGGGACGGCACGACAAGGGGTAAGAAGGCTAAGGCACGACAACGCAGGGCTAGGCAATGCACGGCAAGGCAAGCAAAGAGTAACGGAAGGAAAGGAAGGCAAGGCAAAGCCAGGCAAGGCAAGTGTAACAAAAGGCACGCAACGGCAAGGGGAAACAAGGCTAAGGCACGACAACACACGGCTAGGAAATGCACGGCAAGGCAAGGAAAGGGTAACGCAAGGCAAGGCACGGTGAGGCTAGGCAAGGCTAATGCACGACAACGCAAGGCTAGGCAATGCACGACAATGCAAGTAAAGCTTAAAGCAAAGGAAGGCACGGTCAGGCGAGATAAGGCTAAGGCACGACAACGCAAGGCTAGGCAATGCAGGGAAGGCAAGCAAAGTGTAACGGAAGGTAAGGAAGGCAAGGGAAAGCAAGGAAAGGCAATGGTAACGGAAGGAACGGCACGGCAAGGGGATACAAGTCTAATGCACGACAACGCACGCTAGGCAATGCACGGCAAGGCAAGGAAAGGGTAACGCATGGGAAAGCACGGTCAGGGGAGGCAAGGCTAAGGCACGACAACGCAAGGCTTGGCAATGCACGGAAGGCAAGCAAAGAGTAATGGAAGGTAAGGAAGGCAAGGGAAAGCAAAGAAAGGCAAGTGTAACGGACGGAACGGCACGGCAAGGGGAAACAAGCCTAAGGCACGACAACGCACGCTAGGCAATGCACGGCAAGGCAAGGAAAGGGTAACGCATGGGAAAGCACGGTCAGGCGAGGCAAGGCTAAGGAAAGCCAACGCAAGGCTAGGCAATGCACGGAAAGCAAGCAAGGAGTAACGGAATGCACGGAAGGAAAGGGAAAGCAAGGGAAGGCAAGGGTAACGACAGGAACGGCACGGCAATGGGTAACAAGGCTAAGGCACGACAACAAACGGCTAGGAAATGGACGGCAAGGCAAGGAAAGGGTAACGCAAGGCAAGGCACGGTGAGGCTAGGCAAGGTTAATGCACGACAACGCAAGGCTAGGCAATGCACGACAATGCAAGGAAAGCTTAAAGCAAAGGAAGGCACGGTCAGGCGAGATAAGGCTAAGGCACGACAACGCAAGGCTAGGCAATGCACGGAAGGCAAGCAAAGAGTAACGGAAGGTAAGGAAGTCAAGGGAAAGCAAGGAAAGGCAAGTGTAACGGAAGGAACGGCACGGCAAGGGGAAACAATGCTAAGGCACGACAACGCACGCTAGGCAATGCACGGCAAGGCAAGGAAAGCGTAACGCATGGGAAAGCACGGTCAGGCGAGGCAAGGCTAAGGCACGACAACCCAAGGCTAGGCAATGCACGGAAGGCAAGCAAAGAGAAACTGAAGGTAAGGAAGGAAAGGGAAAGCAAAGAAAGGCAAGTGTAACTGAAGGAACGGCACGGCAAGGGGAAACAAGGCTAAGGCACGACAACGCACGGCTAGGCAATGCACGGCAAGGCAAGCAAAGGGTAATGCAAGGAAAGGCACGGTGAGGCTAGGCAAGGCTAATGCACGAAAACGCAAGGCTAGGCGATGCACGACAATGCAAGGAAAGCTTAAAGCAAAGGAAGGCAAGGTCAGGCGAGATAAGGCTAAGGCACGACAAAGCAAGGCTAGGAAATTCAGGGAAGGCAAGCAAAGAGTAACGGAAGGTAAGCAAGGCAAGGAAAAGGAAGGAAAGGCCAGGGTAACGGAAGGAACGGCACGGCAAGGGGGAAACAAGTCTAAGGCACGACACCGAACGCTAGGCAATGAAGGGCAAGGCAAGGAAAGGGTAACGCATTTGAACGCACGGTCAGGCGAGGCAAGGCTAAGGCATGACAACGCAAGGCTAGGCAATGCACGGAAGGCAAGCAAAGAGTAACGGAAGGTAAGGAAGGCAAGGGAAAGGAAGGAAAGGCAAGTGTAACGGAAGGAACGGCACGGCAAGGGGAAACAAGGCTAAGGCACGACAACGCACGGCTAGGCAATGCTCGGAAAGGCAAGGAAAGGGTAACGCATGGGAAAGCACGGTCAGGCGATGCAAGGCTAAGGCATGACAACGCAAGGCTAGGCAATGCACGGAAAGCAAGCAAAGAGTAACGGAACGCAAGGAAGCCAAGGGAAAGCAAGGGAAGGCGAGGGTAACGGAAGGAACGGCACGGCAAGGGGTAAGAAGGCTAAGGCACGGCAACGCAGGGCTAGGCAATGCACGGCAAGGCAAGGAAAGGGTAACGCAGGGGAAGGCACGGTCAGGTGAGGCAAGGATAAGGCACGACAATGCAAGGCTAGGCAATGCACGGCAAGGCAAGGAAAGAGTAACGGAAGGAAAGGAAGGCAAGTCAAAGCCAGGAAAGGCAATTGTAACAAAAGGCACGCCACGGCAAGGGGAAACAAGGCTAAGGCACGACAACGTACGGCTAGGCAATGCACGGCAAGGCAAGGAAAGGGTAACGCAAGGCAAGGCACGGTGAGGCTAGGCAAGGCTAATGCACGACAACGCAAGGCTAGGCAATGCACGACAATGCAAGGAAAGCTTAAAGCAAAGGAAGGCACGGTCAGGCGAGATAAGGCTAAGGCACGACAACGCAAGGCTAGGCAATGCAGGGAAGGGAAGCAAAGAGTAACGGAAGGTAAGCAAGGCAAGGAAAAGCAAGATAAGGCAAGGGTAACGGAAGGAACTGCACGGCAAGGGGAAACAAGGCTAAGGCACGGCAACGCAGGCTGGGCAATGCACGGAAGGCAAGCAAAGAGTAACGGAAGGTAACGAAGGCAAGGGAAAGCAAAGAAAGGCAAGTGTAACGGAAGGAACGGCACGGCAAGGGGAAACAAGGCTAAGGCACGACAACGCACGCTAGGCAATGCACGGCAAGGCAAGGAAAGGGTAACGCATGGGAAAGCACGGTCAGGCGAGGCAAGCCTAAGGCATGACAACGCAAGGCTAGGCAATGCACGGAAAGCAAGCAAAGAGTAACGGAACGCAAGGAAGGCAAGGGAAAGCAAGGGAAGGCAAGGGTAACGGAAGGAACGGCACGGCAAGGGGTAACAAGGCTAAGGCACGACAACGCAAGGCTAGGCAATGCACGGCAAGGCAAGGAAAGGGTAACGCAGGGGAAGGCACGGTCAGGTGAGGCAAGGATAAGGCACGACAATACAAGGCTAGGCAATGCACGGCAAGGCAAGGAAAGAGTAACGGAAGGAAAGGAAGGCAAGGCAAAGCCAGGCAAGGCAAGTGTAACAAAAGGCACGCAACGGCAAGGGGAAACAAGGCTAAGGCACGACAACACACGGCTAGGAAATGCAAGGCAAGGAAAGTACAGGGTAACGCAAGGCAAGGCACGGTGAGGCTAGGCAAGTCTAATGCACGACAACGCAAGGCTAGGCAATGCACGACAATGCAAGTAAAGCTTAAAGCAAAGGAAGGCACGGTTAGAAGAGATAAGGCTAAGGCACGACAACGCAAGGCTAGGCAATGCACGGAAGGCAAGAAAAGAGTAACGGAAGGTAAGGAAGGCAAAGGAAAGCAAGGAAAGGCAATGGTAACGGAAGGAACGGCACGGCAAGGGGAAACAAGTCTAAGGCACGACAACGCACGCTAGGCAATGCACGGCAAGGGAAGGAAAGGGTAACGCATGGGAAAGAACGGTCAGGGGAGGCAAGCCTAAGGCATGACAACGCAAGGCTAGGCAATGCACGGAAAGCAAGCAAAGAGTAACGGAACGCAAGGAAGGCAAGGGAAAGCAAGGGAAGGCAAGGGTAACGGAAGGGACGGCACGACAAGTGGTAAGAAGGCTAAGGCACGACAACGCAGGGCTAGGCAATGCACGGCAAGGCAAGCAAAGAGTAACGGAAGGAAAGGAAGGCAAGGCAAAGCCAGGCAAGGCAAGTGTAACAAAAGGCACGCAACGGCAAGGGGAAACAAGGCTAAGGCACGACAACACACGGCTAGGAAATGCACGGCAAGGCAAGGAAAGGGTAACGCAAGGCAAGGCACTGTGAGGCTAGGCAAGGCTAATGCACGACAACGCAAGGCTAGGCAATGCACGACAATGCAAATAAAGCTTAAAGCAAAGGAAGGCACGGTCAGGCGAGATAAGGCTAAGGCACGACAACGCAAGGCTAGGCAATGCAGGGAAGGCAAGCAAAGAGTAACGGAAGGTAAGGAAGGCAAGGGAAAGCAAGGAAAGGCAATGGTAACGGAAGGAACGGCACGGCAAGGGGATACAAGTCTAATGCACGACAACGCACGCTAGGCAATGCACGGCAAGGCAAGGAAAGGGTAACGCATGGGAAAGCACGGTCAGGGGAGGAAAGGCTAAGGCACGACAACGCAAGGCTTGGCAATGCACGGAAGGCAAGCAAAGAGTAATGGAAGGTAAGGAAGGCAAGGGAAAGCAAAGAAAGGCAAGTGTAACGGACGGAACGGCACGGCAAGGGGAAACAAGCCTAAGGCACGACAACGCACGCTAGGCAATGCACGGCAAGGCAAGGAAAGGGTAACGCATGGGAAAGCACGGTCAGGCGAGGCAAGGCTAAGGAAAGCCAACGCAAGGCTAGGCAATGCACGGAAAGCAAGCAAGGAGTAACGGAATGCACGGAAGGAAAGGGAAAGCAAGGGAAAGCAAGGGTAACGACAGGAACGGCACGGCAATGGGTAACAAGGCTAAGGCACGACAACAAACGGCTAGGAAATGCACGGCAAGGCAAGGAAAGGGTAACGCAAGGCAAGGCACGGTGAGGCTAGGCAAGGTTAATGCACGACAACGCAAGGCTAGGCAATGCACGACAATGCAAGGAAAGCTTAAAGCAAAGGAAGGCACGGTCAGGCGAGATAAGGCTAAGGCACGACAACGCAAGGCTAGGCAATGCACGGAAGGCAAGCAAAGAGTAACGGAAGGTAAGGAAGTCAAGGGAAAGCAAGGAAAGGCAAGTGTAACGGAAGGAACGGCACGGCAAGGGGAAACAATGCTAAGGCACGACAACGCACGCTAGGCAATGCACGGCAAGGCAAGGAAAGCGTAACGCATGGGAAAGCACGGTCAGGCGAGGCAAGGCTAAGGCACGACAACCCAAGGCTAGGCAATGCACGGAAGGCAAGCAAAGAGAAACGGAAGGTAAGGAAGGAAAGGGAAAGCAAAGAAAGGCAAGTGTAACGGAAGGAACGGCACGGCAAGGGGAAACAAGGCTAAGGCACGACAACGCACGGCTAGGCAATGCACGGCAAGGCAAGCAAAGGGTAACGCAAGGAAAGGCACGGTGAGGCTAGGCAAGGCTAATGCACGAAAACGCAAGGCTAGGCGATGCACGACAATGCAAGGAAAGCTTAAAGCAAAGGAAGGCAAGGTCAGGCGAGATAAGGCTAAGGCACGACAAAGCAAGGCTAGGAAATTCAGGGAAGGCAAGCAAAGAGTAACGGAAGGTAAGCAAGGCAAGGAAAAGGAAGGAAAGGCCAGGGTAACGGAAGGAACGGCACGGCAAGGGGAAACAAGTCTAAGGCACGACACCGAACGCTAGGCAATGAAGGGCAAGGCAAGGAAAGGGTAACGCATTTGAACGCACGGTCAGGCGAGGCAACGCTAAGGCACGACAACGCAAGGCTAGGCAATGCACGGAAGGCAAGCAAAGAGTAACGGAAGGTAAGGAAGGCAAGGGAAAGAAAGGAAAGGCAAGTGTAACAGAAGGAACGGCACGGCAAGGGGAAACAAGGCTAAGGCAAGACAACGCACGCTAGGCAATGCACGGCAAGGCAAGGAAAGGGTAACGCATGGGAAAGCACGGTCAGGCGAGGCAAGCCTAAGGCATGACAACGCAAGGCTAAGCAATGTACGGAAAGCAAGCAAAGAGTAACGGAACGCAAGGAAGGCAAGGGAAAGCAAGGGAAGGCAAGGGTAACGGAAGGAACGGCACGGCAAGGGGTAACAAGGCTAAGGCACGACAACGCAGGGCTAGGCAATGCACGGCAAGGCAAGGAAAGGGTAACGCAGGGGAAGGCACGGTCAGGTGAGGCAAGGATAAGGCACGACAATGCAAGGCTAGGCAATGCACGGCAAGTCAAGCAAAGAGTAACGGAAGGAAAGGAAGGCAAGGCAAAGCCAGGCAAGGCAAGTGTAACAAAAGGCACGCAACGGCAAGGGGAAACAAGGCTAAGGAACGACAACACACGGCTAGGAAATGCAAGGCAAGGCAAGTAAAGGGTAACGCAAGGCAAGGCACCGTGAGGCTAGGCAAGGCTAATGCACGAAAACGCAAGGCTAGGCAATGCACGACAATGCAAGGAATGCTTAAAGCAAAGGAAGGCAAGGTCAGGCGAGATAAGGCAAAGGCACGACAACGCAAGGCTAGGCAATTCAGGGAAGGCAAGCAAAGAGTAACGGAAGGTAAGCAAGGCAAGGAAAAGCAAGGAAAGGCAAGGGTAACGGAAGGAACGGCACGGCAAGGGGGAACAAGTCTCAGGCACGACAAAGAACGCTAGGCAATGAACGGCAAGGCAAGGAAAGGGTAACGCATGGGAAAGCACGGTCAGGCGAGGCAAGGCTAAGGCACGACAACGCAAGGCTAGGCAATGCACGGAAGGCAAGCAAAGAGTAACGAAAGGTAAGGAAGGCAAGGGAAAGCAAGGAAAGGCAAGTGTAACGGAAGGAACGGCACGGCAAGGGGAAACAAGGCTAAGGCATGACAACGCACGCTAGGCAATTCACGGCAAGGCAAGGAAAGGGTAACGCAAGGCAAGGCACGGTGAGGCTAGGCAAGGCTAATGCACGACAACGCAAGGCTAGGCAATGCACGACAATGCAAGTAAAGCTTAAAGCAAAGGAAGGCACGGTCAGGCGAGATAAGGCTAAGGCACGACAACGCAAGGCTAGGCAATGCAGGGAAGGGAAGCAAAGAGTAACGGAAGGTAAGGAAGGCAAGGGAAAGCAAGGAAAGGCAATGGTAACGGAAGGAACGGCACGGCAAGGGGATACAAGTCTAATGCACGACAACGCACGCTAGGCAATGCACGGCAAGGCAAGGAAAGGGTAACGCATGGGAAAGCACGGTCAGGGGAGGCAAGGCTAAGGCACGACAACGCAAGGCTTGGCAATGCACGGAAGGCAAGCAAAGAGTAATGGAAGGTACGGAAGGCAAGGGAAAGCAAAGAAAGGCAAGTGTAACGGACGGAACGGCACGGCAAGGGGAAACAAGCCTAAGGCACGACAACGCACGCTAGGCAATGCATGGCAAGGCAAGGAAAGGGTAACGCATGGGAAAGCACGGTCAGGCGAGGCAAGGCTAAGGAAAGCCAACGCAAGGCTAGGCAATGCACGGAAAGCAAGCAAGGAGTAACGGAATGCAAGGAAGGAAAGGGAAAGCAAGGGAAGGCAACGGTAACGAAAGGAACGGCACGGCAAGGGGTAACAAGGCTAAGGCACGACAACAAACGGCTAGGAAATGCACGGCAAGGCAAGGAAAGGGTAACGCAAGTCAAGGCACGGTGAGGCTAGGCAAGGTTAATGCACGACAACGCAAGGCTAGGCAATGCACGACAATGCAAGGAAAGCTTAAAGCAAAGGAAGGCACGGTCAGGCGAGATAAGGCTAAGGCACGACAACGCAAGGCTAGGCAATGCACGGAAGGCAAGCAAAGAGTACCGGAAGGTAAGGAAGGCAAGGGAAAGCAAGGAAAGGCAAGTGTAACGGAAGGAACGGCACGGCAAGGGGAAACAATGCTAAGGCACGACAACGCACGCTAGGCAATGCACGGCAAGGCAAGGAAAGCGTAACGCATGGGAAAGCACGGTCAGGCGAGGCAAGGCTAAGGCACGACAACGCAAGGCTAGGCAATGCACGGAAGGCAAGCAAAGAGAAACGGAAGGTAAGGAAGGAAAGGGAAAGCAAGGAAAGGCAAGGTAACGGAAGGAACGGCACGGCAAGGGGAAACAAGGCTAAGGCACGGCAACGCAGGCTGGGCAATGCACGGCAAGGCAAGGAAAGGGTAACGCATGGGAAAGCACGTTCAGGCGAGGCAAGGCTAAGGCACGACAACGCAAGGCTTGGCAATGCACGGAAGGCAAGCAAAGAGTAACGGAAGGTAACGAAGGCAAGGGAAAGCAAAGAAAGGCAAGTGTAACGGAAGGAACGGCACGGCAAGGGGAAACAAGGCTAAGGCACGACAACGCACGCTAGGCAATGCACGGCAAGGCAAGGAAAGGGTAACGCATGGGAAAGCACGGTCAGGCGAGGCAAGCCTAAGGCATGACAACGCAAGGCTAGGCAATGCACGGAAAGCAAGCAAAGAGTAACGGAACGCAAGGAAGGCAAGGGAAAGCAAGGGAAGGCAAGGGTAACGGAAGGAACGGCACGGCAAGGGGTAACAAGGCTAAGGCACGACAACGCAAGGCTAGGCAATGCACGGCAAGGCAAGGAAAGGGTAACGCAGGGGAAGGCACGGTCAGGTGAGGCAAGGATAAGGCACGACAATACAAGGCTAGGCAATGCACGGCAAGGCAAGGAAAGAGTAACGGAAGGAAAGGAAGGCAAGGCAAAGCCAGGCAAGGCAAGTGTAACAAAAGGCACGCAACGGCAAGGGGAAACAAGGCTAAGGCACGACAACACACGGCTAGGAAATGCAAGGCAAGGAAAGTAAAGGGTAACGCAAGGCAAGGCACGGTGAGGCTAGGCAAGGCTAATGCACGACAACGCAAGGCTAGGCAATGCACGACAATGCAAGTAAAGCTTAAAGCAAAGGAAGGCACGGTTAGAAGAGATAAGGCTAAGGCACGACAACGCAAGGCTAGGCAATGCAAGGAAGGCAAGAAAAGAGTAACGGAAGGTAAGGAAGGCAAAGGAAAGCAAGGAAAGGCAATGGTAACGGAAGGAACGGCACGGCAAGGGGAAACAAGTCTAAGGCACGACAACGCACGCTAGGCAATGCACGGCAAGGGAAGGAAAGGGTAACGCATGGGAAAGAACGGTCAGGGGAGGCAAGCCTAAGGCATGACAACGCAAGGCTAGGCAATGCACGGAAAGCAAGCAAAGAGTAACGGAACGCAAGGAAGGCAAGGGAAAGCAAGGGAAGGCAAGGGTAACGGAAGGGACGGCACGACAAGGGGTAAGAAGGCTAAGGCACGAAACGCAGGGCTAGGCAATGCACGGCAAGGCAAGCAAAGAGTAACGGAAGGAAAGGAAGGCAAGGCAAAGCCAGGCAAGGCAAGTGTAACAAAAGGCACGCAACGGCAAGGGGAAACAAGGCTAAGGCACGACAACACACGGCTAGGAAATGCACGGCAAGGCAAGGAAAGGGTAACGCAAGGCAAGGCACGGTGAGGCTAGGCAAGGCTAATGCACGACAACGCAAGGCTAGGCAATGCACGACAATGCAAGTAAAGCTTAAAGCAAAGGAAGGCACGGTCAGGCGAGATAAGGCTAAGGCACGACAACGCAAGGCTAGGCAATGCAGGGAAGGCAAGCAAAGAGTAACGGAAGGTAAGGAAGGCAAGGGAAAGCAAGGAAAGGCAATGGTAACGGAAGGAACGGCACGGCAAGGGGATACAAGTCTAATGCACGACAACGCACGCTAGGCAATGCACGGCAAGGCAAGGAAAGGGTAACGCATGGGAAAGCACGGTCAGGGGAGGCAAGGCTAAGGCACGACAACGCAAGGCTTGGCAATGCACGGAAGGCAAGCAAAGAGTAATGGAAGGTAAGGAAGGCAAGGGAAAGCAAAGAAAGGCAAGTGTAACGGACGGAACGGCACGGCAAGGGGAAACAAGCCTAAGGCACGACAACGCACGCTAGGCAATGCACGGCAAGGCAAGGAAAGGGTAACGCATGGGAAAGCACGGTCAGGCGAGGCAAGGCTAAGGAAAGCCAACGCAAGGCTAGGCAATGCACGGAAAGCAAGCAAGGAGTAACGGAATGCAAGGAAGGAAAGGGAAAGCAAGGGAAGGCAAGGGTAACGAAAGGAACGGCACGGCAAGGGGTAACAAGGCTAAGGCACGACAACAAACGGCTAGGAAATGCACGGCAAGGCAAGGAAAGGGTAACGCAAGGCAAGGCACGGTGAGGCTAGGCAAGGTTAATGCACGACAACGCAAGGCTAGGCAATGCACGACAATGCAAGGAAAGCTTAAAGCAAAGGAAGGCACGGTCAGGCGAGATAAGGCTAAGGCACGACAACGCAAGGCTAGGCAATGCACGGAAGGCAAGCAAAGAGTAACGGAAGGTAAGGAAGGCAAGGGAAAGCAAGGAAAGGCAAGTGTAACGGAAGGAACGGCACGGCAAGGGGAAACAATGCTAAGGCACTACAACGCACGCTAGGCAATGCACGGCAAGGCAAGGAAAGCGTAACGCATGGGAAAGCACGGTCAGGCGAGGCAAGGCTAAGGCACGACAACCCAAGGCTAGGCAATGCACGGAAGGCAAGCAAAGAGAAACGGAAGGTAAGGAAGGAAAGGGAAAGCAAAGAAAGGCAAGTGTAACTGAAGGAACGGCACGGCAAGGGGAAACAAGGCTAAGGCACGACAACGCACGGCTAGGCAATGCACGGCAAGGCAAGCAAAGGGTAACGCAAGGAAAGGCACGGTGAGGCTAGGCAAGGCTAATGCACGAAAACGCAAGGCTAGGCGATGCACGACAATGCAAGGAAAGCTTAAAGCAAAGGAAGGCAAGGTCAGGCGAGATAAGGCTAAGGCACGACAACGCAAGGCTAGGAAATTCAGGGAAGGCAAGCAAAGAGTAACGGAAGGTAAGCAAGGCAAGGAAAAGGAAGGAAAGGCCAGGGTAACGGAAGGAACGGCACGGCAAGGGGAAACAAGTCTAAGGCACGACACCGAACGCTAGGCAATGAAGGGCAAGGCAAGGAAAGGGTAACGCATTTGAAAGCACGGTCAGGCGAGGCAACGCTAAGGCACGACAACGCAAGGCTAGGCAATGCACGGAAGGCAAGCAAAGAGTAACGGAAGGTAAGGAAGGCAAGGGAAAGGAAGGAAAGGCAAGTGTAACGGAAGGAACGGCACGGCAAGGGGAAACAAGGCTAAGGCACGACAACGCACGCTAGGCAATGCACGGCAAGGCAAGGAAAGGGTAACGCATGGGAAAGCACGGTCAGGCGAGGCAAGCCTAAGGCATGACAACGCAAGGCTAAGCAATGCACGGAAAGCAAGCAAAGAGTAACGGAACGCAAGGAAGGCAAGGGAAAGCAAGGGAAGGCAAGGGTAACGGAAGGAACGGCACGGCAAGGGGTAACAAGGCTAAGGCACGACAACGCAGGGCTAGGCAATGCACGGCAAGGCAAGGAAAGGGTAACGCAGGGGAAGGCACGGTCAGGTGAGGCAAGGATAAGGCACGACAATGCAAGGCTAGGCAATGCACGGCAAGGCAAGGAAAGAGTAACGGAAGGAAAGGAAGGCAAGGCAAAGCCAGGCAAGGCAAGTGTAACAAAAGGCACGCAACGGCAAGGGGAAACAAGGCTAAGGAACGACAACACACGGCTAGGAAATGCAAGGCAAGGCAAGTAAAGGGTAACGCAAGGCAAGGCACCGTGAGGCTAGGCAAGGCTAATGCACGACAACGCAAGGCTAGGCAATGCACGGCAAGGCAAGGAAAGAGTAACGGAAGGAACGGAAGGCAAGGCAAAGCCAGGCACGGCAAGTGTAACAAAAGGCACGCAACGGCAAGGGGAAACAAGGCTAAGGCACGACAACACACGGCTAGGAAATGCACGGCAAGGCAAGGAAAGGGTAACGCAAGGCAAGGCACGGTGAGGCTAGGCAAGGCTAATGCACGACAACGCAAGGCTAGGCAATGCACGACAATGCAAGTAAAGCTTAAAGCAAAGGAAGGCACGGTCAGAAGAGATAAGGCTAAGGCACGACAACGCAAGGCTAGGCAATGCAGGGAAGGCAAGCAAAGAGTAACGGAAGGTAAGGAAGGCAAAGGAAAGCAAGGAAAGGCAATGGTAACGGAAGGAACGGCACGGTAAGGGGAAACAAGTCTAAGGCACGACAACGCACGCTAGGCAATGCACGGCAAGGGAAGGAAAGGGTAACGCATGGGAAAGAACGGTCAGGGGAGGCAAGGCTAAGGCACGACAACGCAAGGCTTGGCAATGCACGGAAGGCAAGCAAAGAGTAACGGAAGTAAGGAAGGCAAGGGAAAGCAACGAAAGGCAAGTGTAACGGAAGGAACGGCACGGCAAGGGGAAACAAGGCTAAGGCACGACAACGCACGCTAGGCAATGCATGGCAAGGCAAGGAAAGGGTAACGCATGGGAAAGCACGGTCAGGCGAGGCAAGGCTAAGGAAAGCCAACGCAAGGCTAGGCAATGCACGGAAAGCAAGCAAGGAGTAACGGAATGCAAGGAAGGAAAGGGAAAGCAAGGGAAGGCAACGGTAACGAAAGGAACGGCACGGCAATGGGTAACAAGGCTAAGGCACGACAACGCACGGCTAGGAAATGCACGGCAAGGCAAGGAAAGGGTAACGCAAGTCAAGGCACGGTGAGGCTAGGCAAGGTTAATGCACGACAACGCAAGGCTAGGCAATGCACGACAATGCAAGGAAAGCTTAAAGCAAAGGAAGGCACGGTCAGGCGAGATAAGGCTAAGGCACGACAACGCAAGGCTAGGCAATGCACGGAAGGCAAGCAAAGAGTACCGGAAGGTAAGGAAGGCAAGGGAAAGCAAGGAAAGGCAAGTGTAACGGAAGGAACGGCACGGCAAGGGGAAACAATGCTAAGGCACGACAACGCACGCTAGGCAATGCACGGCAAGGCAAGGAAAGCGTAACGCATGGGAAAGCACGGTCAGGCGAGGCAAGGCTAAGGCACGACAACCCAAGGCTAGGCAATGCACGCAAGGCAAGCAAAGAGAAACTGAAGGTAAGGAAGGAAAGGGAAAGCAAAGAAAGGCAAGTGTAACGGAAGGAACGGCACGGCAAGGGGAAACAAGGCTAAGGCACGGCAACGCAGGCTGGGCAATGCACGGCAAGGCAAGGAAAGGGTAACGCATGGGAAAGCACGTTCAGGCGAGGCAAGGCTAAGGCACGACAACGCAAGGCTTGGCAATGCACGGAAGGCAAGCAAAGAGTAACGGAAGGTAACGAAGGCAAGGGAAAGCAAAGAAAGGCAAGTGTAACGGAAGGAACGGCACGGCAAGGGGAAACAAGGCTAAGGCACGACAACGCACGCTAGGCAATGCACGGCAAGGCAAGGAAAGGGTAACGCATGGGAAAGCACGGTCAGGCGAGGCAAGCCTAAGGCATGACAACGCAAGGCTAGGCAATGCACGGAAAGCAAGCAAAGAGTAACGGAACGCAAGGAAGGCAAGGGAAAGCAAGGGAAGGCAAGGGTAACGGAAGGAACGGCACGGCAAGGGGTAACAAGGCTAAGGCACGACAACGCAAGGCTAGGCAATGCACGGCAAGTCAAGGAAAGGGTAACGCAGGGGAAGGCACGGTCAGGTGAGGCAAGGATAAGGCACGACAATACAAGGCTAGGCAATGCACGACAAGGCAAGGAAAGAGTAACGGAAGGAAAGGAAGGCAAGGCAAAGCCAGGCAAGGCAAGTGTAACAAAAGGCACGCAACGGCAAGGGGAAACAAGGCTAAGGCACGACAACACACGGCTAGGAAATGCAAGGCAAGGAAAGTAAAGGGTAACGCAAGGCAAGGCACGGTGAGGCTAGGCAAGGCTAATGCACGACAACGCAAGGCTAGGCAATGCACGACAATGCAAGTAAAGCTTAAAGCAAAGGAAGGCACGGTTAGAAGAGATAAGGCTAAGGCACGACAACGCAAGGCTAGGCAATGCAAGGAAGGCAAGAAAAGAGTAACGGAAGGTAAGGAAGGCAAAGGAAAGCAAGGAAAGGCAATGGTAACGGAAGGAACGGCACGGCAAGGGGAAACAAGTCTAAGGCACGACAACGCACGCTAGGCAATGCACGGCAAGGGAAGGAAAGGGTAACGCATGGGAAAGAACGGTCAGGGGAGGCAAGCCTAAGGCATGACAACGCAAGGCTAGGCAATGCACGGAAAGCAAGCAAAGAGTAACGGAACGCAAGGAAGGCAAGGGAAAGCAAGGGAAGGCAAGGGTAACGGAAGGGACGGCACGACAAGGGGTAAGAAGGCTAAGGCACGAAACGCAGGGCTAGGCAATGCACGGCAAGGCAAGCAAAGAGTAACGGAAGGAAAGGAAGGCAAGGCAAAGCCAGGCAAGGCAAGTGTAACAAAAGGCACGCAACGGCAAGGGAAACAAGGCTAAGGCACGACAACACACGGCTAGGAAATGCACGGCAAGGCAAGGAGAGGGTAACGCAAGGCAAGGCACGGTGAGGCTAGGCAAGGCTAATGCACGACAACGCAAGGCTAGGCAATGCACGACAATGCAAGTAAAGCTTAAAGCAAAGGAAGGCACGGTCAGGCGAGATAAGGCTAAGGCACGACAACGCAAGGCTAGGCAATGCAGGGAAGGCAAGCAAAGAGTAACGGAAGGTAAGGAAGGCAAGGGAAAGCAAGGAAAGGCAATGGTAACGGAAGGAACGGCACGGCAAGGGGATACAAGTCTAATGCACGACAACGCACGCTAGGCAATGCACGGCAAGGCAAGGAAAGGGTAACGCATGGGAAAGCACGGTCAGGGGAGGCAAGGCTAAGGCACGACAACGCAAGGCTTGGCAATGCACGGAAGGCAAGCAAAGAGTAATGGAAGGTAAGGAAGGCAAGGGAAAGCAAAGAAAGGCAAGTGTAACGGACGGAACGGCACGGCAAGGGGAAACAAGCCTAAGGCACGACAACGCACGCTAGGCAATGCACGGCAAGGCAAGGAAAGGGTAACGCATGGGAAAGCACGGTCAGGCGAGGCAAGGCTAAGGAAAGCCAACGCAAGGCTAGGCAATGCACGGAAAGCAAGCAAGGAGTAACGGAATGCAAGGAAGGAAAGGGAAAGCAAGGGAAGGCAAGGGTAACGAAAGGAACGGCACGGCAAGGGGTAACAAGGCTAAGGCACGACAACAAACGGCTAGGAAATGCACGGCAAGGCAAGGAAAGGGTAACGCAAGGCAAGGCACGGTGAGGCTAGGCAAGGTTAATGCACGACAACGCAAGGCTAGGCAATGCACGACAATGCAAGGAAAGCTTAAAGCAAAGGAAGGCACGGTCAGGCGAGATAAGGCTAAGGCACGACAACGCAAGGCTAGGCAATGCACGGAAGGCAAGCAAAGAGTAACGGAAGGTAAGGAAGGCAAGGGAAAGCAAGGAAAGGCAAGTGTAACGGAAGGAACGGCACGGCAAGGGGAAACAATGCTAAGGCACTACAACGCACGCTAGGCAATGCACGGCAAGGCAAGGAAAGCGTAACGCATGGGAAAGCACGGTCAGGCGAGGCAAGGCTAAGGCACGACAACCCAAGGCTAGGCAATGCACGGAAGGCAAGCAAAGAGAAACTGAAGGTAAGGAAGGAAAGGGAAAGCAAAGAAAGGCAAGTGTAACTGAAGGAACGGCACGGCAAGGGGAAACAAGGCTAAGGCACGACAACGCACGGCTAGGCAATGCACGGCAAGGCAAGCAAAGGGTAACGCAAGGAAAGGCACGGTGAGGCTAGGCAAGGCTAATGCACGAAAACGCAAGGCTAGGCGATGCACGACAATGCAAGGAAAGCTTAAAGCAAAGGAAGGCAAGGTCAGGCGAGATAAGGCTAAGGCACGACAAAGCAAGGCTAGGAAATTCAGGGAAGGCAAGCAAAGAGTAACGGAAGGTAAGCAAGGCAAGGAAAAGGAAGGAAAGGCCAGGGTAACGGAAGGAACGGCACGGCAAGGGGAAACAAGTCTAAGGCACGACACCGAACGCTAGGCAATGAAGGGCAAGGCAAGGAAAGGGTAACGCATTTGAACGCACGGTCAGGCGAGGCAACGCTAAGGCACGACAACGCAAGGCTAGGCAATGCACGGAAGGCAAGCAAAGAGTAACGGAAGGTAAGGAAGGCAAGGGAAAGGAAGGAAAGGCAAGTGTAACGGAAGGAACGGCACGGCAAGGGGAAACAAGGCTAAGGCACGACAACGCACGCTAGGCAATGCACGGCAAGGCAAGGAAAGGGCAACGCATGGGAAAGCACGGTCAGGCGAGGCAAGCCTAAGGCATGACAACGCAAGGCTAAGCAATGCACGGAAAGCAAGCAAAGAGTAACGGAACGCAAGGAAGGCAAGGGAAAGCAAGGGAAGGCAAGGGTAACGGAAGGAACGGCACGGCAAGGGGTAACAAGGCTAAGGCACGACAACGCAGGGCTAGGTAATGCACGGCAAGGCAAGGAAAGGGTAACGCAGGGGAAGGCACGGTCAGGTGAGGCAAGGATAAGGCACGACAATGCAAGGCTAGGCAATGCACGGCAAGGCAAGGAAAGAGTAACGGAAGGAAAGGAAGGCAAGGCAAAGCCAGGCAAGGCAAGTGTAACAAAAGGCACGCAACGGCAAGGGGAAACAAGGCTAAGGAACGACAACACACGGCTAGGAAATGCAAGGCAAGGCAAGTAAAGGGTAACGCAAGGCAAGGCACCGTGAGGCTAGGCAAGGCTAATGCACGAAAACGCAAGGCTAGGCAATGCACGGCAAGGCAAGGAAAGAGTAACGGAAGGAACGGAAGGCAAGGCAAAGCCAGGCACGGCAAGTGTAACAAAAGGCACGCAACGGCAAGGGGAAACAAGGCTAAGGCACGACAACACACGGCTAGGAAATGCACGGCAAGGCAAGGAAAGGGTAACGCAAGGCAAGGCACGGTGAGGCTAGGCAAGGCTAATGCACGACAACGCAAGGCTAGGCAATGCACGACAATGCAAGTAAAGCTTAAAGGAAAGGAAGGCACGGTCAGAAGAGATAAGGCTAAGGCACGACAACGCAAGGATAGGCAATGCAGGGAAGGCAAGCAAAGAGTAACGGAAGGTAAGGAAGGCAAAGGAAAGCAAGGAAAGGCAATGGTAACGGAAGGAACGGCACGGTAAGGGGAAACAAGTCTAAGGCACGACAACGCACGCTAGGCAATGCACGGCAAGGGAAGGAAAGGGTAACGCATGGGAAAGAACGGTCAGGGGAGGCAAGGCTAAGGCACGACAACGCAAGGCTTGGCAATGCACGGAAGGCAAGCAAAGAGTAACGGAAGTAAGGAAGGCAAGGGAAAGCAACGAAAGGCAAGTGTAACAGAAGGAACGGCACGGCAAGGGGAAACAAGGCTAAGGCACGACAACGCACGGCTAGGCAATGCACGGCAAGGCAAGCAAAGGGTAACGCAAGGCAAGGCACGGTGAGGCTAGTCAAGGCTAATGCACGAAAACGCAAGGCTAGGCAATGCACGACAATGCAAGGAAAGCTTAAAGCAAAGGAAGGCAAGGTCAGGCGAGATAAGGCAAAGGCACGACAACGCAAGGCTAGGCAATTCAGGGAAGGCAAGCAAAGAGTAACGGAAGGTAAGCAAGGCAAGGGAAAGCAAGGAAAGGCAAGTGTAACGGAAGGAACGGCACGGCAAGGGGAAACAAGGCTAAGGCACGACAACGCACGCTAGGCAATTCACGGCAAGGGAAGGAAAGGGTAACGCATGGGAAAGAACGATCAGGGGAGGCAAGGCTAAGGCACGACAACGCAAGGCTTGGCAATGCACGGAAGGCAAGCAAAGAGTAACGGAAGTAAGGAAGGCAAGGGAAAGCAAAGAAAGGCAAGTGTAACGGAAGGAACGGCACGGCAAGGGGAAACAAGGCTAAGGCACGACAACATACGGCTAGGCAATGCACGGCAAGGCAAGGAAAGGGTAACGCATGGGAAAGCACGCTCAGGCGAAGCAAGGCTAAGGCATGACAACGCAAGGCTAGGCAATGCACGGAAAGCAAGCAAAGAGTAACGGAACGCAAGGAAGGCAAGGGAAAGCAAGGGAAGGCAAGGGTAACGGAAGGAACGGCACGGCAAGGGGTAAGAAGGCTAAGGCACGACAACGCAGGGCTAGGCAATGCACGGCAAGGCAAGGAAAGGGTAACGCAGGGGAAGGCACGGTCAGGGGAGACAAGGCTAAGGCACGACAACGCAAGGCTTGGCAATGCACGGAAGGCAAGCAAAGAGTAACGGAAGTAAGGAAGGCAAGGGAAAGCAAAGAAAGGCAAGTGTAACGGAAGGAACGGCACGGCAAGGGGAAACAAGGCTAAGGCACGACAACGCACGTTAGGCAATGCACGGCAACTCAAGGAAAGGGTAACGCATGGGAAAGCACGGTCAGGCGAGGCAAGGCTAAGGAAAGCCAACGCAAGGCTAGGCAATGCACGGTAAGCAAGCAAGGAGTAACGGAATGCAAGGAAGGAAAGGGAAAGCAAGGGAAGGCAAGGGTAACGGAAGGAACGGCACGGCAAGGGGTAACAAGGCTAAGGCACGACAACACACGGCTAGGAAATGCACGGCAAGGGAAGGAAAGGGTAACGCAAGGCAAGGCACGGTGAGGCTAGGCAAGGTTAATGCACGACAACGCAAGGCTAGGCAATGCACGACAATGCAAGTAAAGCTTAAAGCAAAGGAAGGCACGGTCAGGCGAGATAAGGCTAAGGCACGACAACGCAAGGCTAGGCAATGCAGGGAAGGCAAGCAAAGAGTAACGGAAGGTAAGGAAGGCAAGGGAAAGCAAGGAAAGGCAATGGTAACGGAAGGAACGGCACGGCAAGGGGAAACAAGTCTAAGGCACGACAACGCACGCTAGGCAATGCACGGCAAGGCAAGGAAAGGGTAACGCATGGGAAAGCACGGTCAGGGGAGGGAAGGCTAAGGCACGACAACGCAAGGCTTGGCAATGCACGGAAGGCAAGCAAAGAGTAATGGAAGGTAAGGAAGGCAAGGGAAAGCAAAGAAAGGCAAGTGTAACGGACGGAACGGCACGGCAAGGGGAAACAAGGCTAAGGCACGACAACGCACGCTAGGTAATGCACGGCAAGGCAAGGAAAGGGTAACGCATGGGAAAGCACGGTCAGGCGAGGCAAGGCTAAGGAAAGCCAACGCAAGGCTAGGCAATGCACGGAAAGCAAGTAAGGAGTAACGGAATGCAAGGAAGGAAAGGGAAAGCAAGGGAAGGCAAGGGTAACGAAAGGAACGGCACGGCAAGGGGTAACAAGGCTAAGGCACGACAACACACGGATAGGAAATGCACGGCAAGGCAAGGAAAGGGTAACGCAAGGCAAGGCACGGTGAGGCTAGGCAAGGTTAATGCACGACAACGCAAGGCTAGGCAATGCACGAGAATGCAAGGAAAGCTTAAAGCAAAGGAAGGCACGGTCAGGCGAGATAAGGCTAAGGCACGACAACGCAAGGCTAGGCAATGCACGGAAGGCAAGCAAAGAGTAACGGAAGGTTAGGAAGGCAAGGGAAAGCAAGGAAAGGCAAGTGTAACGGAAGGAACGGCACGGCAAGGGGAAACAATGCTAAGGCACGACAACGCACGCTAGGCAATGCACGGCAAGGCAAGGAAAGCGTAACGCATGGGAAAGCACGGTCAGGCGAGGCAAGGCTAAGGCACGACAACCCAAGGCTAGGCAATGCACAGAAGGCAAGCAAAGAGAAAATGGAAGGTAAGGAAGGAAAGGGAAAGCAAAGAAAGGCAAATGTAACCGAAGGAACGGCACGGCAAGGGGAAACAAGGCTAAGGCACGACAACGCACGGCTAGGCAATGCACGGCAAGGCAAGCAAAGGGTAACGCAAGGAAAGGCACGGTGAGGCTAGGCAAGGCTAATGCACGAAAACGCAAGGCTAGGCGATGCACGACAATGCAAGGAAAGCTTAAAGCAAAGGTAGGCAAGGTCAGGCGAGATAAGGCTAAGGCACGACAACGCAAGGCTAGGAAATTCAGGGAAGGCAAGCAAAGAGTACCGGAAGGTAAGCAAGGCAAGGAAAAGGAAGGAAAAGCCAGGGTAACGGAAGGAACGGCACGGCAAGGGGAAACAAGTCTAAGGCACGACACCGAACGCTAGGCAATGAAGGGCAAGGCAAGGAAAGGGTAACGCATTTGAAAGCACGGTCAGGCGAGGCAACGCTAAGGCACGACAACGCAAGCCTAGGCAATGCACGGAAGGCAAGCAAAGAGTAACGGAAGGTAAGGAAGGCAAGGGAAAGGAAGGAAAGGCAAGTGTAACGGAAGGAACGGCACGGCAAGGGGAAACAAGGCTAAGGCACGACAACACACGGCTAGGAAATGCACGGCAAGGCAAGGAATGGGTAACGCAAGGCAAGGCACGGTGAGGCTAGGCAAGGTTAATGCACGACAACGCAAGGCTAGGCAATGCACGACAATGCAAGGAAAGCTTAAAGCAAAGGAAGGCACGGTCAGGCGAGATAAGGCTAAGGCACGACAACGCAAGGCTAGGCAATGCACGGAAGGCAAGCAAAGAGTAACGGAAGGTAAGGAAGGCAAGGGAAAGCAAGGAAAGGCAAGTGTAACGGAAGGAACGGCACGGCAAGGGGAAACAATGCTAAGGCACGACAACGCACGCTAGGCCATGCACGGCAAGGCAAGGAAAGGGTAACGCATGGGAAAGCACGGTCAGGCGAGGCAAGGCTAAGGCAACACAACCCAAGGCTAGGCAATGCACGGAAGGCAAGCAAAGAGAAACGGAAGGTAAGGAAGGAAAGGGAAAGCAAAGAAAGGCAAGTGTAACCGAAGGAACGGCACGGCAAGGGGAAACAAGGCTAAGGCACGACAACGCACGGCTAGGCAATGCACGGCAAGGCAAGCAAAGGGTAACGCAAGGAAAGGCACGGTGAGGCTAGGCAAGGCTAATGCACGAAAACGCAAGGCTAGGCGATGCACGACAATGCAAGGAAAGCTTAAAGCAAAGGAAGGCAAGGTCAGGCGAGATAAGGCTAAGGCACGACAACGCAAGGCTAGGAAATTCACGGAAGGCAAGCAAAGAGTAACGGAAGGTAAGCAAGGCAAGGAAAAGGAAGGAAAGGCCAGGGTAACGGAAGGAACGACACGGCAAGGGGAAACAAGTCTAAGGCACGACACCGAACGCTAGGCAATGAAGGGCAAGGCAAGGAAAGGGTAACGCATTTGAAAGCACGGTCAGGCGAGGCAACGCTAAGGCACGACAACGGAAGGCTAGGCAATGCACGGAAGGCAAGCAAAGAGTAACGGAATGTAAGGAAGGCAAGGGAAAGGAAGGAAAGGCAAGTGTAACGGAAGGAACGGCACGGCAAGGGGAAACAAGGCTAAGGCACGACAACGCACGCTAGGCAATGCACGGCAAGGCAAGGAAAGGGTAACGCATGGGAAAGCACGGTCAGGCGAGGCAAGCCTAAGGCATGACAACGCAAGCCTAAGCAATGCACGGAAAGCAAGCAAAGAGTAACGGAACGCAAGGAAGCCAAGGGAAAGCAAGGGAAGGCAAGGGTAACGGAAGGAACGGCACGGCAAGGGGTAACAAGGCTAAGGCACGACAACGCAGGGCTAGGCAATGCACGGCAAGGCAAGGAAAGGGTAACGCAGGGGAAGGCACGGTCAGGTGAGGCAAGGATAAGGCACGACAATGCAAGGCTAGGCAATGCACGACAACGCAAGCCTAGGCAATGCAGGGAAGGCAAGAAATGAGTAACGGAAGGTAAGGAAGGCAAAGGAAAGCAAGGAAAGGCAATGGTAACGGAAGGAACGGCACGGCAAGGGGAAACAAGTCTAAGGCACGACAACGCACGCTAGGCAATGCACGGCAAGGGAAGGAAAGGGTAACGCATGGGAAAGAACGGTCAGGGGAGGCAAGCCTAAGGCATGACAACGCAAGGTTAGGCAATGCACGGAAAGCAAGCAAAGAGTAACGGAACGCAAGGAAGGCAAGGGAAAGCAAGGGAAGGCAAGGGTAACGGAAGGGACGGCACGACAAGGGGTAAGAAGGCTAAGGCACGACAACGCAGCGCTAGGCAATGCACGGCAAGGCAAGCAAAGAGTAACGGAAGGAAAGGAAGGCAAGGCAAAGCCAGGCAAGGCAAGTGTAACAAAAGGCACGCAACGGCAAGGGGAAACAAGGCTAAGGCACGACAACACACGGCTAGGAAATGCACGGCAAGGCAAGGAAAGTGTAACGCAAGGCAAGGCACGGTGAGGCTAGGCAAGGCTAATGCACGACAACGCAAGGCTAGGCAATGCACGACAATGCAAGTAAAGCTTAAAGCAAAGGAAGGCACGGTCAGAAGAGATAAGGCTAAGGCACGACAACGCAAGGCTAGGCAATGCAGGGAAGGCAAGCAAAGAGTAACGGAAGGTAAGGAAGGCAAAGGAAAGCAAGGAAAGGCAATGGTAACGGAAGGAACGGCACGGCAAGGGGAAACAAGGCTAAGGCACGACAACGCACGCTAGGCAATGCACGGCAAGGGAAGGAAAGGGTAACGCATGGGAAAGAACGGTCAGGGGAGGCAAGGCTAAGGCACGACAACGCAAGGCTTGGCAATGCACGAAAGGCAAGCAAAGAATAACGGAAGGTAAGGAAGGCAAGGGAAAGCAAGGAAAGGCAAGTGTAACGGAAGGAACGGCACGGCAAGGGGAAACAAGGCTAAGGCACGACAACGCACGCTAGGCAATGCACGGCAAGGCAAGGAAAGGGTAACGCATGGGAAAGCACGGTCAGGCGAGGCAAGGCTAAGGAAAGCCAACGCAAGGCTAGGCAATGCACGGTAAGCAAGCAAGGAGTAACGGAATGCAAGGAAGGAAAGGGAAAGCAAGGGAAGGCAAGGGTAACGGAAGGAACGGCACGGCAAGGGGTAACAAGGCTAAGGCACGACAACACCCGGCTAGGAAATGCACGGCAAGGGAAGGAAAGGGTAACGCAAGGCAAGGCACGGTGAGGCTAGGCAAGGTTAATGCACGACAACGCAAGGCTAGGCAATGCACGACAATGCAAGTAAAGCTTAAAGCAAAGGAAGGCACGGTCAGGCGAGATAAGGCTAAGGCACGACAACGCAAGGCTAGGCAATGCAGGGAAGGCAAGCAAAGAGTAACGGAAGGTAAGGAAGGCAAGGGAAAGCAAGGAAAGGCAATGGTAACGGAAGGAATGGCACGGCAAGGGGAAACAAGTCTAAGGCACGACAACGCACGCTAGGCAATGCACGGCAAGGCAAGGAAAGGGTAACGCATGGGAAAGCACGGTCAGGGGAGGGAAGGCTAAGGCACTACAACGCAAGGCTTGGCAATGCACGGAAGGCAAGCAAAGAGTAATGGAAGGTAAGGAAGGCAAGGGAAAGCAAAGAAAGGCAAGTGTAACGGACGGAACGGCACGGCAAGGGGAAACAAGGCTAAGGCACGACAACGCACGCTAGGTAATGCACGGCAAGGCAAGGAAAGGGTAACGCATTTGAAAGCACGGTCAGGCGAGGCAACGCTAAGGCACGACAACGCAAGCCTAGGCAATGCACGGAAGGCAAGCAAAGAGTAACGGAAGGTAAGGAAGGCAAGGGAAAGGAAGGAAAGGCAAGTGTAACGGAAGGAACGGCACGGCAAGGGGAAACAAGGCTAAGGCACGACAACACACGGCTAGGAAATGCACGGCAAGGCAAGGAATGGGTAACGCAAGGCAAGGCACGGTGAGGCTAGGCAAGGTTAATGCACGACAACGCAAGGCTAGGCAATGCACGACAATGCAAGGAAAGCTTAAAGCAAAGGAAGGCACGGTCAGGCGAGATAAGGCTAAGGCACGACAACGCAAGGCTAGGCAATGCACGGAAGGCAAGCAAAGAGTAACGGAAGGTAAGGAAGGCAAGGGAAAGCAAGGAAAGGCAAGTGTAACGGAAGGAACGGCACGGCAAGGGGAAACAATGCTAAGGCACGACAACGCACGCTAGGCAATGCACGGCAAGGCAAGGAAAGGGTAACGCATGGGAAAGCACGGTCAGGCGAGGCAAGGCTAAGGCAACACAACCCAAGGCTAGGCAATGCACGGAAGGCAAGCAAAGAGAAACGGAAGGTAAGGAAGGAAAGGGAAAGCAAAGAAAGGCAAGTGTAACCGAAGGAACGGCACGGCAAGGGGAAACAAGGCTAAGGCACGACAACGCACGGCTAGGCAATGCACGGCAAGGCAAGCAAAGGGTAACGCAAGGAAAGGCACGGTGAGGCTAGGCAAGGCTAATGCACGAAAACGCAAGGCTAGGCGATGCACGACAATGCAAGGAAAGCTTAAAGCAAAGGAAGGCAAGGTCAGGCGAGATAAGGCTAAGGCACGACAACGCAAGGCTAGGAAATTCACGGAAGGCAAGCAAAGAGTAACGGAAGGTAAGCAAGGCAAGGAAAAGGAAGGAAAGGCCAGGGTAACGGAAGGAACGACACGGCAAGGGGAAACAAGTCTAAGGCACGACACCGAACGCTAGGCAATGAAGGGCAAGGCAAGGAAAGGGTAACGCATTTGAAAGCACGGTCAGGCGAGGCAACGCTAAGGCACGACAACGGAAGGCTAGGCAATGCACGGAAGGCAAGCAAAGAGTAACGGAATGTAAGGAAGGCAAGGGAAAGGAAGGAAAGGCAAGTGTAACGGAAGGAACGGCACGGCAAGGGGAAACAAGGCTAAGGCACGACAACGCACGCTAGGCAATGCACGGCAAGGCAAGGAAAGGGTAACGCATGGGAAAGCACGGTCAGGCGAGGCAAGCCTAAGGCATGACAACGCAAGGCTAAGCAATGCACGGAAAGCAAGCAAAGAGTAACGGAACGCAAGGAAGGCAAGGGAAAGCAAGGGAAGGCAAGGGTAACGGAAGGAACGGCACGGCAAGGGGTAAGAAGGCTAAGGCACGACAACGCAGGGCTAGGCAATGCACGGCAAGGCAAGGAAAGGGTAACGCAGGGGAAGGCACGGTCAGGTGAGGCAAGGATAAGGCACGACAATGCAAGGCTAGGCAATGCACGACAACGCAAGGCTAGGCAATGCAATGAAGGCAAGAAAAGAGTAACGGAAGGTAAGGAAGGCAAAGGAAAGCAAGGAAAGGCAATGGTAACGGAAGGAACGGCACGGCAAGGGGAAACAAGTCTAAGGCACGACAACGCACGCTAGGCAATGCACGGCAAGGGAAGGAAAGGGTAACGCATGGGAAAGAACGGTCAGGGGAGGCAAGCCTAAGGCATGACAACGCAAGGTTAGGCAATGCACGGAAAGCAAGCAAAGAGTAACGGAACGCAAGGAAGGCAAGGGAAAGCAAGGGAAGGCAAGGGTAACGGAAGGGACGGCACGACAAGGGGTAAGAAGGCTAAGGCACGACAACGCAGGGCTAGGCAATGCACGGCAAGGCAAGCAAAGAGTAACGCAAGGAAAGGAAGGCAAGGCAAAGCCAGGCAAGGCAAGTGTAACAAAAGGCACGCAACGGCAAGGGGAAACAAGGCTAAGGCACGACAACACACGGCTAGGAAATGCACGGCAAGGCAAGGAAAGTGTAACGCAAGGCAAGGCACGGTGAGGCTAGGCAAGGCTAATGCACGACAACGCAAGGCTAGGCAATGCACGACAATGCAAGTAAAGCTTAAAGCAAAGGAAGGCACGGTCAGAAGAGATAAGGCTAAGGCACGACAACGCAAGGCTACGCAATGCAGGGAAGGCAAGCAAAGAGTAACGGAAGGTAAGGAAGGCAAAGGAAAGCAAGGAAAGGCAATGGTAACGGAAGGAACGGCACGGCAAGGGGAAACAAGGCTAAGGCACGACAACGCACGCTAGGCAATGCACGGCAAGGGAAGGAAAGGGTAACGCATGGGAAAGAACGGTCAGGGGAGGCAAGGCTAAGGCACGACAACGCAAGGCTTGGCAATGCACGAAAGGCAAGCAAAGAATAACGGAAGGTAAGGAAGGCAAGGGAAAGCAAGGAAAGGCAAGTGTAACGGAAGGAACGGCACGGCAAGGGGAAACAAGGCTAAGGCACGACAACGCACGCTAGGCAATGCACGGCAAGGCAAGGAAAGGGTAACGCATGGGAAAGCACGGTCAGGCGAGGCAAGGCTAAGGAAAGCCAACGCAAGCCTAGGCAATGCACGGTAAGCAAGCAAGGAGTAACGGAATGCAAGGAAGGAAAGGGAAAGCAAGGGAAGGCAAGGGTAACGGAAGGAACGGCACGGCAAGGGGTAACAAGGCTAAGGCACGACAACACCCGGCTAGGAAATGCACGGCAAGGGAAGGAAAGGGTAACGCAAGGCAAGGCACGGTGAGGCTAGGCAAGGTTAATGCACGACAACGCAAGGCTAGGCAATGCACGACAATGCAAGTAAAGCTTAAAGCAAAGGAAGGCACGGTCAGGCGAGATAAGGCTAAGGCACGGCAACGCAAGGCTAGGCAATGCAGGGAAGGCAAGCAAAGAGTAACGGAAGGTAAGGAAGGCAAGGGAAAGCAAGGAAAGGCAATGGTAACGGAAGGAATGGCACGGCAAGGGGAAACAAGTCTAAGGCACGACAACGCACGCTAGGCAATGCACGGCAAGGCAAGGAAAGGGTAACGCATGGGAAAGCACGGTCAGGGGAGGGAAGGCTAAGGCACGACAACGCAAGGCTTGGCAATGCACGGAAGGCAAGCAAAGAGTAATGGAAGGTAAGGAAGGCAAGGGAAAGCAAAGAAATGAAAGTGTAACGGACGGAACGGCACGGCAAGGGGAAACAAGGCTAAGGCACGACAACGCACGCTAGGCAATGCACGGCAAGGCAAGGAAAGGGTAACGCATGGGAAAGCACGGTCAGGCGAGGCAAGGCTAAGGAAAGCCAACGCAAGGCTAGGCAATGCACGGAAAGCAAGCAAGGAGTAACGGAATGCAAGGAAGGAAAGGGAAAGCAAGGGAAGGCAAGGGTAACGAAAGGAACGGCACGGGAAGGGGTAACAAGGCTAAGGCACGACAACACACGGCTAGGAAATGCACGGCAAGGCAAAGAAAGGGTAACGCAAGGCAAGGCACGGTGAGGCTAGGCAAGGTTAATGCACGACAACGCAAGGCTAGGCAATGCACGACAATGCAAGGAAAGCTTAATGCAAAGGAAGGCACGGTCAGGCGAGATAAGGCTAAGGCACGACAACGCAAGGCTAGGCAATGCACGGAAGGCAAGCAAAGTTTAACGGAAGGTAAGGAAGGCAAGGGAAAGCAAGGAAAGGTAAGTGTAACGGAAGGAACGGCACGGCAAGGGGAAACAATGCTAAGGCACGACAACACACGCTAGGCAATGCACGGCAAGGCAAGGAAAGGGTAACGCATGGGAAAGCACGGTCAGGCGAGGCAAGGCTAAGGCACGACAACCCAAGGCTAGGCAATGCACGGAAGGCAAGCAAAGAGAAACGGAATGTAAGGAAGGAAAGGGAAAGCAAAGAAGGCAAGTGTAACCGAAGGAACGGCACGGCAAGGGGAAACAAGGCTAAGGCACGACAACGCACGGCTAGGCAATGCACGGCAAGGCAAGCAAAGGGTAACGCAAGGAAAGGCACGGTGAGGCTAGGCAAGGCTAATGCACGAAAACGCAAGGCTAGGCGATGCACGACAATGCAAGGAAAGCTTAAAGCAAAGGAAGGCAAGGTCAGGCGAGATAAGGCTAAGGCACGACAACGCAAGGCTAGGAAATTCAGGGAAGGCAAGCAAAGAGTAACGGAAGGTAAGCAAGGCAAGGAAAAGGAAGGAAAGGCCAGGGTAACGGAAGGAACGGCACGGCAAGGGGAAACAAGTCTAAGGCACGACACCGAACGCTAGGCAATGAAGGGCAAGGCAAGGAAAGGGTAACGCATTTGAAAGCACGGTCAGGCGAGGCAACGCTAAGGCACGACAACGCAAGGCTAGGCAATGCACGGAAGGCAAGCAAAGAGTAACGGAAGGTAAGGAAGGCAAGGGAAAGGAAGGAAAGGCAAGTGTAACGGAAGGAACGGCACGGCAAGGGGAAACAAGGCTAAGGCACGACAACGCACGCTAGGCAATGCACGGCAATGCAAGGAAAGGGTAACGCATGGGAAAGCACGGTCAGGCGAGGCAAGCCTAAGGCATGACAACGCAAGGCTAAGCAATGCACGGAAAGCAAGCAAAGAGTAACGGAACGCAAGGAAGGCAAGGGTAAGCAAGGGAAGGCAAGGGTAACGGAAGGAACGGCACGGCAAGGGGTAAGAAGGCTAAGGCACGACAACGCAGGTCTAGGCAATGCACGGCAAGGCAAGGAAAGGGTAACGCAGGGGAAGGCACGGTCAGGTGAGGCAAGGATAAGGCACGACAATGGAAGGCTAGGCAATGCACGACAACGCAAGGCTAGGCAATGCAGGGAAGGCAAGAAAAGAGTAACGGAAGGTAAGGAAGGCAAAGGAAAGCAAGGAAAGGCAATGGTAACGGAAGGAACGGCACGGCAAGGGGAAACAAGTCTAAGGCACGACAACGCACGCTAGGCAATGCACGGCAAGGGAAGGAAAGGGTAACGCATGGGAAAGAACGGTCAGGGGAGGCAAGCCTAAGGCATGACAACGCAAGGCTAGGCAATGCACGGAAAGCAAGCAAAGAGTAACGGAACGCAAGGAAGGCAAGGGAAAGCAAGGGAAGGCAAGGGTAACGGAAGGGACGGCACGACAAGGGGTAAGAAGGCTAAGGCACGACAACGCAGGGCTAGGCAATGCACGGCAAGGCAAGCAAAGAGTAACGGAAGGAAAGGAAGGCAAGGCAAAGCCAGGCAAGGCAAGTGTAACAAAAGGCACGCAACGGCAAGGGGAAACAAGGCTAAGGCACGACAACACACGGCTAGGAAATGCACGGCAAGGCAAAGAAAGGGTAACGCAAGGCAAGGCACGGTGAGGCTAGGCAAGGTTAATGCACGACAACGCAAGGCTAGGCAATGCACGACAATGCAAGGAAAGCTTAATGCAAAGGAAGGCACGGTCAGGCGAGATAAGGCTAAGGCACGACAACGCAAGGCTAGGCAATGCACGGAAGGCAAGCAAAGAGTAACGGAAGGTAAGGAAGGCAAGGGAAAGCAAGGAAAGGTAAGTGTAACGGAAGGAACGGCACGGCAAGGGGAAACAATGCTAAGGCACGACAACGCACGCTAGGCAATGCACGGCAAGGCAAGGAAAGGGTAACGCATGGGAAAGCACGGTCAGGCGAGGCAAGGCTAAGGCACGACAACCCAAGGCTAGGCAATGCACGGAAGGCAAGCAAAGAGAAACGGAATGTAAGGAAGGAAAGGGAAAGCAAAGAAAGGCAAGTGTAACCGAAGGAACGGCACGGCAAGGGGAAACAAGGCTAAGGCACGACAACGCACGGCTAGGCAATGCACGGCAAGGCAAGCAAAGGGTAACGCAAGGAAAGGCACGGTGAGGCTAGGCAAGGCTAATGCACGAAAACGCAAGGCTAGGCGATGCACGACAATGCAAGGAAAGCTTAAAGCAAAGGAAGGCAAGGTCAGGCGAGATAAGGCTAAGGCACGACAACGCAAGGCTAGGAAATTCAGGGAAGGCAAGCAAAGAGTAACGGAAGGTAAGCAAGGCAAGGAAAAGGAAGGAAAGGCCAGGATAACGGAAGGAACGGCACGGCAAGGGGAAACAAGTCTAAGGCACGACACCGAACGCTAGGCAATGAAGGGCAAGGCAAGGAAAGGGTAACGCATTTGAAAGCACGGTCAGGCGAGGCAACGCTAAGGCACGACAACGCAAGGCTAGGCAATGCACGGAAGGCAAGCAAAGAGTAACGGAAGGTAAGGAAGGCAAGGGAAAGGAAGGAAAGGCAAGTGTAACGAAAGGAACGGCACGGCAAGGGGAAACAAGGCTAAGGCACGACAACGCACGCTAGGCAATGCACGGCAAGGCAAGGAACGGGTAACGCATGGGAAAGCACGGTCAGGCGAGGCAAGCCTAAGGCATGACAACGCAAGGCTAAGCAATGCACGGAAAGCAAGCAAAGAGTAACGAAACGCAAGGAAGGCAAGGGTAAGCAAGGGAAGGCAAGGGTAACGGAAGGAACGGCACGGCAAGGGGTAACAAGGCTAAGGCACGACAACGCAGGTCTAGGCAATGCACGGCAAGGCAAGGAAAGGGTAACGCAGGGGAAGGCACGGTCAGGTGAGGCAAGGATAAGGCACGACAATGCAAGGCTAGGCAATGCACGACAACGCAAGGCTAGGCAATGCAGGGAAGGCAAGAAAAGAGTAACGGAAGGTAAGGAAGGCAAAGGAAAGCAAGGAAAGGCAATGGTAACGGAAGGAACGGCACGGCAAGGGGAAACAAGTCTAAGGCACGACAACGCACGCTAGGCAATGCACGGCAAGGGAAGGAAAGGGTAACGCATGGGAAAGAACGGTCAGGGGAGGCAAGCCTAAGGCATGACAACGCAAGGCTAGGCAATGCACGGAAAGCAAGCAAAGAGTAACGGAACGCAAGGAAGGCAAGGGAAAGCAAGGGAAGGCAAGGGTAACGGAAGGGACGGCACGACAAGGGGTAAGAAGGCTAAGGCACGACAACGCAGGGCTAGGCAATGCACGGCAAGGCAAGCAAAGAGTAACGGAAGGAAAGGAAGGCAAGGCAAAGCCAGGCAAGGCAAGTGTAACAAAAGGCACGCAAAGGCAAGGGGAAACAAGGCTAAGGCACGACAACACACAGCTAGGAAATGCACGGCAAGGCAAAGAAAGGGTAACGCAAGGCAAGGCACGGTGAGGCTAGGCAAGGCTTATGCACGACAACGCAAGGCTAGGCAATGCACAACAATGCAAGTAAAGCTTAAAGCAAAGGAAGGCACGGTCAGGCGAGATAAGGCTAAGGCACGACAACGCAAGGCTAGGCAATGCAGGGAAGGCAAGCAAAGAGTAACGGAAGGTAAGGAAGGCAAGGGAAAGCAAGGAAAGGCAATGGTAACGGAAGGAACGGCACGGCAAGGGGAAACAAGTCTAATGCACGACAACGCACGCTAGGCAATGCACGGCAAGGCAAGGAAAGGGTAACGCATGGGAAAGCACGGTCAGGGGAGGCAAGGCTAAGGCACGACAACGCAAGGCTTGGCAATGCACGGAAAGGCAAGGAAAGGGTAACTCAAGGCAAAGCACGGTGAGGCTAGGCAAGGCTAATGCACGAAAACGCAAGGCTAGGCGATGCACGACAATGCAAGGAAAGCTTAAAGCAAAGGTAGGCAAGGTCAGGCGAGATAAGGCTAAGGCACGACAACGCAAGGCTAGGAAATTCAGGGAAGGCAAGCAAAGAGTACCGGAAGGTAACCAAGGCAAGGAAAAGGAAGGAAAAGCCAGGGTAACGGAAGGAACGGCACGGCAAGGGGAAACAAGTCTAAGGCACGACACCGAACGCTAGGCAATGAAGGGCAAGGCAAGGAAAGGGTAACGCATTTGAAAGCACGGTCAGGCGAGGCAACGCTAAGGCACGACAACGCAAGCCTAGGCAATGCACGGAAGGCAAGCAAAGAGTAACGGAAGGTAAGGAAGGCAAGGGAAAGGAAGGAAAGGGAAGTGTAACGGAAGGAACGGCACGGCAAGGGGAAACAAGGCTAAGGCACGACAACACACGGCTAGGAAATGCACGGCAAGGCAAGGAATGGGTAACGCAAGGCAAGGCACGGTGAGGCTAGGCAAGGTTAATGCACGACAACGCAAGGCTAGGCAATGCACGACAATGCAAGGAAAGCTTAAAGCAAAGGAAGGCACGGTCAGGCGAGATAAGGCTAAGGCACGACAACGCAAGGCTAGGCAATGCACGGAAGGCAAGCAAAGAGTAACGGAAGGTAAGGAAGGCAAGGGAAAGCAAGGAAAGGCAAGTGTAACGGAAGGAACGGCACGGCAAGGGGAAACAATGCTAAGGCACGACAACGCACGCTAGGCAATGCACGGCAAGGCAAGGAAAGGGTAACGCATGGGAAAGCACGGTCAGGCGAGGCAAGGCTAAGGCAACACAACCCAAGGCTAGGCAATGCACGGAAGGCAAGCAAAGAGAAACGGAAGGTAAGGAACGAAAGGGAAAGCAAAGAAAGGCAAGTGTAACCGAAGGAACGGCACGGCAAGGGGAAACAAGGCTAAGGCACGACAACGCACGGCTAGGGAATGCACGGCAAGGCAAGCAAAGGGTAACGCAAGGAAAGGCACGGTGAGGCTAGGCAAGGCTAATGCACGAAAACGCAAGGCTAGGCGATGCACGACAATGCAAGGAAAGCTTAAAGCAAAGGAAGGCAAGGTCAGGCGAGATAAGGCTAAGGCACGACAACGCAAGGCTAGGAAATTCAGGGAAGGCAAGCAAAGAGTAACGGAAGGTAAGCAAGGCAAGGAAAAGGAAGGAAAGGCCAGGGTAACGGAAGGAACGGCACGGCAAGGGGAAATAAGTCTAAGGCACGACACCGAACGCTAGGCAATGCACGGCAAGGCAAGGAAAGGGTAACGCATGGGAAAGCACGGTCAGGCGAGGCAAGCCTAAGGCATGACAACGCAAGGCTAAGCAATGCACGGAAAGCAAGCAAAGAGTAACGGAACGCAAGGAAGGCAAGGGAAAGCAAGGGAAGGCAAGGGTAACGGAAGGAACGGCACGGCAAGGGGTAAGAAGGCTAAGGCACGACAACGCAGGGCTAGGCAATGCACGGCAAGGCAAGGAAAGGGTAACGCAGGGGAAGGCACGGTCAGGTGAGGCAAGGATAAGGCACGACAATGCAAGGCTAGGCAATGCACGACAACGCAAGGCTAGGCAATGCAATGAAGGCAAGAAAAGAGTAACGGAAGGTAAGGAAGGCAAAGGAAAGCAAGGAAAGGCAATGGTAACGGAAGGAACGGCACGGCAAGGGGAAACATGTCTAAGGCACGACAACGCACGCTAGGCAATGCACGGCAAGGGAAGGAAAGGGTAACGCATGGGAAAGAACGGTCAGGGGAGGCAAGCCTAAGGCATGACAACGCAAGGTTAGGCAATGCACGGAAAGCAAGCAAAGAGTAACGGAACGCAAGGAAGGCAAGGGAAAGCAAGGGAAGGCAAGGGTAACGGAAGGGACGGCACGACAAGGGGTAAGAAGGCTAAGGCACGACAACGCACGCTAGGCAATGCACGGCAAGGCAAGCAAAGAGTAACGGAAGGAAAGGAAGGCAAGGCAAAGCCAGGCAAGGCAAGTGTAACAAAAGGCACGCAACGGCAAGGGGAAACAAGGCTAAGGCACGACAACACACGGCTAGGAAATGCACGGCAAGGCAAGGAAAGTGTAACGCAAGGCAAGGCACGGTGAGGCTAGGCAAGGCTAATGCACGACAACGCAAGGCTAGGCAATGCACGACAATGCAAGTAAAGCTTAAAGCAAAGGAAGGCACGGTCAGAAGAGATAAGGCTAAGGCACGACAACGCAAGGCTAGGCAATGCAGGGAAGGCAAGCAAAGAGTAACGGAAGGTAAGGAAGGCAAAGGAAAGCATGGAAAGGCAATGGTAACGGAAGGAACGGCACGGCAAGGGGAAACAAGGCTAAGGCACGACAACGCACGCTAGGCAATGCACGGCAAGGGAAGGAAAGGGTAACGCATGGGAAAGAACGGTCAGGGGAGGCAAGGCTAAGGCACGACAACGCAAGGCTTGGCAATGCACGAAAGGCAAGCAAAGAATAACGGAAGGTAAGGAAGGCAAGGGAAAGCAAGGAAAGGCAAGTGTAACGGAAGGAACGGCACGGCAAGGGGAAACAAGGCTAAGGCACGACAACGCACGCTAGGCAATGCACGGCAAGGCAAGGAAAGGGTAACGCATGGGAAAGCACGGTCAGGCGAGGCAAGGCTAAGGAAAGCCAACGCAAGGCTAGGCAATGCACGGTAAGCAAGCAAGGAGTAACGGAATGCAAGGAAGGAAAGGGAAAGCAAGGGAAGGCAAGGGTAACGGAAGGAACGGCACGGCAAGGGGTAACAAGGGTAAGGCACGACAACACCCGGCTAGGAAATGCACGGCAAGGGAAGGAAAGGGTAACGCAAGGCAAGGCACGGTGAGGCTAGGCAAGGTTAATGCACGACAACGCAAGGCTAGGCAATGCACGACAATGCAAGTAAAGCTTAAAGCAAAGGAAGGCACGGTCAGGCGAGATAAGGCTAAGGCACGACAACGCAAGGCTAGGGAATGCAGGGAAGGCAAGCAAAGAGTAACGGAAGGTAAGGAAGGCAAGGGAAAGCAAGGAAAGGCAATCGTAACGGAAGGAATGGCACGGCAAGGGGAAACAAGTCTAAGGCACGACAACGCACGCTAGGCAATGCACGGCAAGGCAAGGAAAGGGTAACGCATGGGAAAGCACGGTCAGGGGAGGGAAGGCTAAGGCACGACAACGCAAGGCTTGGCAATGCACGGAAGGCAAGCAAAGAGTAATGGAAGGTAAGGAAGGCAAGGGAAAGCAAAGAAAGGCAAGTGTAACGGACGGAACGGCACGGCAAGGGGAAACAAGGCTAAGGCACGACAACGCACGCTAGGTAATGCACGGCAAGGCAAGGAAAGGGTAACGCATGGGAAAGCACGGTCAGGCGAGGCAAGGCTAAGGAAAGCCAACGCAAGGCTAGGCAATGCACGGAAAGCAAGTAAGGAGTAACGGAATGCAAGGAAGGAAAGGGAAAGCAAGGGAAGGCAAGGGTAACGAAAGGAACGGCACGGCAAGGGGTAACAAGGCTAAGGCACGACAACTCACGGCTAGGAAATGCACGGCAAGGCAAGGAAAGGGTAACGCAAGGCAAGGCACGGTGAGGCTAGGCAAGGTTAATGCACGACAACGCAAGGCTAGGCAATGCACGAGAATGCAAGGAAAGCTTAACGCAAAGGAAGGCACGGTCAGGCGAGATAAGGCTAAGGCACGACAACGCAAGGCTAGGCAATGCACGGAAGGCAAGCAAAGAGTAACGGAAGGTTAGGAAGGCAAGGGAAAGCAAGGAAAGGCAAGTGTAACGGAAGGAACGGCACGGCAAGGGGAAACAATGCTAAGGCACGACAACGCACGCTAGGCAATGCACGGCAAGGCAAGGAAAGGGTAACGCATGGGAAAGCACGGTCAGGCGAGGCAAGGCTAAGGCACGACAACCCAAGGCTAGGCAATGCACGGAAGGCAAGCAAAGAGAAACGGAAGGTAAGGAAGGAAAGGGAAAGCAAAGAAAGGCAAGTGTAACCGAAGGAACGGCACGGCAAGGGGAAACAAGGCTAAGGCACGACAACGCACGGCTAGGCAATGCACGGCAAGGCAAGCAAAGGGTAACGCAAGGAAAGGCACGGTGAGGCTAGGCAAGGCTAATGCACGAAAACGCAAGGCTAGGCGATGCACGACAATGCAAGGAAAGCTTAAAGCAAAGGTAGGAAAGGTCAGGCGAGATAAGGTTAAGGCACGACAACGCAAGGCTAGGAAATTCAGGGAAGGCAAGCAAAGAGTACCGGAAGGTAAGCAAGGCAAGGAAAAGGAAGGAAAAGCCAGGGTAACGGAAGGAACGGCACGGCAAGGGGAAACAAGTCTAAGGCACGACACCGAACGCTAGGCAATGAAGGGCAAGGCAAGGAAAGGGTAACGCATTTGAAAGCACGGTCAGGCGAGGCAACGCTAAGGCACGACAACGCAAGCCTAGGCAATGCACGGAAGGCAAGCAAAGAGTAACGGAAGGTAAGGAAGGCAAGGGAAAGGAAGGAAAGGCAAGTGTAACGGAAGGAACGGCACGGCAAGGGGAAACAAGGCTAAGGCACGACAACACACGGCTAGGAAATGCACGGCAAGGCAAGGAATGGGTAACGCAAGGCAAGGCACGGTGAGGCTAGGCAAGGTTAATGCACGACAACGCAAGGCTAGGCAATGCACGACAATGCAAGGAAAGCTTAAAGCAAAGGAAGGCACGGTCAGGCGAGATAAGGCTAAGGCACGACAACGCAAGGCTAGGCAATGCACGGAAGGCAAGCAAAGAGTAACGGAAGGTAAGGAAGGCAAGGGAAAGCAAGGAAAGGCAAGTGTAACGGAAGGAACGGCACGGCAAGGGGAAACAATGCTAAGGCACGACAACGCACGCTAGGCAATGCACGGCAAGGCAAGGAAAGGGTAACGCATGGGAAAGCACGGTCAGGCGAGGCAAGGCTAAGGCAACACAACCCAAGGCTAGGCAATGCACGGAAGGCAAGCAAAGAGAAACGGAAGGTAAGGAAGGAAAGGGAAAGCAAAGAAAGGCAAGTGTAACCGAAGGAACGGCACGGCAAGGGGAAACAAGGCTAAGGCACGACAACGCACGGCTAGGCAATGCACGGCAAGGCAAGCAAAGGGTAACGCAAGGAAAGGCACGGTGAGGCTAGGCAAGGCTAATGCACGAAAACGCAAGGCTAGGCGATGCACGACAATGCAAGGAAAGCTTAAAGCAAAGGAAGGCAAGGTCAGGCGAGATAAGGCTAAGGCACGACAACGCAAGGCTAGGAAATTCAGGGAAGGCAAGAAAAGAGTAACGGAAGGTAAGCAAGGCAAGGAAAAGGAAGGAAAGGCCAGGGTAACGGAAGGAACGGCACGGCAAGGGGAAACAAGTCTAAGGCACGACACCGAACGCTAGGCAATGAAGGGCAAGGCAAGGAAAGGGTAACGCATTTGAAAGCACGGTCAGGCGAGGCAACGCTAAGGCACGACAACGGAAGGCTAGGCAATGCACGGAAGGCAAGCAAAGAGTAACGGAAGGTAAGGAAGGCAAGGGAAAGGAAGGAAAGGCAAGTGTAACGGAAGGAACGGCACGGCAAGGGGAAACAAGGCTAAGGCACGACAACGCACGCTAGGCAATGCACGGCAAGGCAAGGAAAGGGTAACGCATGGGAAAGCACGGTCAGGCGAGGCAAGCCTAAGGCATGACAACGCAAGGCTAAGCAATGCACGGAAAGCAAGCAAAGAGTAACGGAACGCAAGGAAGGCAAGGGAAAGCAAGGGAAGGCAAGGGTAACGGAAGGAACGGCACGGCAAGGGGTAAGAAGGCTAAGGCACGACAACGCAGGGCTAGGCAATGCACGGCAAGGCAAGGAAAGGGTAACGCAGGGGAAGGCACGGTCAGGTGAGGCAAGGATAAGGCACGACAATGCAAGGCTAGGCAATGCAATGAAGGCAAGAAAAGAGTAACGGAAGGTAAGGAAGGCAAAGGAAAGCAAGGAAAGGCAATGGTAACGGAAGGAACGGCACGGCAAGGGGAAACAAGTCTAAGGCACGACAACGCACGCTAGGCAATGCACGGCAAGGGAAGGAAAGGGTAACGCATGGGAAAGAACGGTCAGGGGAGGCAAGCCTAAGGCATGACAACGCAAGGTTAGGCAATGCACGGAAAGCAAGCAAAGAGTAACGGAACGCAAGGAAGGCAAGGGAAAGCAAGGGAAGGCAAGGGTAACGGAAGGGACGGCACGACAAGGGGTAAGAAGTCTAAGGCACGACAACGCAGGGCTAGGCAATGCACGGCAAGGCAAGCAAAGAGTAACGGAAGGAAAGGAAGGCAAGGCAAAGCCAGGCAAGGCAAGTGTAACAAAAGGCACGCAACGGCAAGGGGAAACAAGGCTAAGGCACGACAACACACGGCTAGGAAATGCACGGCAAGGCAAGGAAAGTGTAACGCAAGGCAAGGCACGGTGAGGCTAGGCAAGGCTAATGCACGACAACGCAAGGCTAGGCAATGCACGACAATGCAAGTAAAGCTTAAAGCAAAGGAAGGCACGGTCAGAAGAGATAAGGCTAAGGCACGACAACGCAAGGCTAGGCAATGCAGGGAAGGCAAGCAAAGAGTAACGGAAGGTAAGGAAGGCAAAGGAAAGCAAGGAAAGGCAATGGTAACGGAAGGAACGGCACGGCAAGGGGAAACAAGGCTAAGGCACGACAACGCACGCTAGGCAATGCACGGCAAGGCAAGGAAAGGGTAACGCATGGGAAAGCACGGTCAGGCGAGGCAAGGCTAAGGAAAGCCAACGCAAGGCTAGGCAATGCACGGTAAGCAAGCAAGGAGTAACGGAATGCAAGGAAGGAAAGGGAAAGCAAGGGAAGGCAAGGGTAACGGAAGGAACGGCACGGCAAGGGGTAACAAGGCTAAGGCACGACAACACCCGGCTAGGAAATGCACGGCAAGGGAAGGAAAGGGTAACGCAAGGCAAGGCACGGTGAGGCTAGGCAAGGTTAATGCACGACAACGCAAGGCTAGGCAATGCACGACAATGCAAGTAAAGCTTAAAGCAAAGGAAGGCACGGTCAGGCGAGATAAGGCTAAGGCACGACAACGCAAGGCTAGGCAATGCAGGGAAGGCAAGCAAAGAGTAACGGAAGGTAAGGAAGGCAAGGGAAAGCAAGGAAAGGCAATGGTAACGGAAGGAATGGCACGGCAAGGGGAAACAAGTCTAAGGCACGACAACGCACGCTAGGCAATGCACGGCAAGGCAAGGAAAGGGTAACGCATGGGAAAGCACGGTCAGGGGAGGCAAGGCTAAGGCACGACAACGAAAGGCTTGGCAATGCACGGAAGGCAAGCAAAGAGTAATGGAAGGTAAGGAAGGCAAGGGAAAGCAAAGAAATGAAAGTGTAACGGACGGAACGGCACGGCAAGGGGAAACAAGGCTAAGGCACGACAACGCACGCTAGGCAATGCACGGCAAGGCAAGGAAAGGGTAACGCATGGGAAAGCACCGTCAGGCGAGGCAAGGCTAAGGAAAGCCAACGCAAGGCTAGGCAATGCACGGAAAGCAAGCAAGGAGTAACGGAATGCAAGGAAGGAAAGGGAAAGCAAGGGAAGGCAAGGGTAACGAAAGGAACGGCACGGGAAGGGGTAACAAGGCTAAGGCACGACAACACACGGCTAGGAAATGCACGGCAAGGCAAAGAAAGGGTAACGCAAGGCAAGGCACGGTGAGGCTAGGCAAGGTTAATGCACGACAACGCAAGGCTAGGCAATGCACGACAATGCAAGGAAAGCTTAATGCAAAGGAAGGCACGGTCAGGCGAGATAAGGCTAAGGCACGACAACGCAAGGCTAGGCAATGCACGGAAGGCAAGCAAAGAGTAACGGAAGGTAAGGAAGGCAAGGGAAAGCAAGGAAAGGTAAGTGTAACGGAACGAACGGCACGGCAAGGGGAAACAATGCTAAGGCACGACAACGCACGCTAGGCAATGCACGGCAAGGCAAGGAAAGGGTAACGCATGGGAAAGCACGGTCAGGCGAGGCAAGGCTAAGGCACGACAACCCAAGGCTAGGCAATGCACGGAAGGCAAGCAAAGAGAAACGGAATGTAAGGAAGGAAAGGGAAAGCAAAGAAGGCAAGTGTAACCGAAGGAACGGCACGGCAAGGGGAAACAAGGCTAAGGCACGACAACGCACGGCTAGGCAATGCACGGCAAGGCAAGCAAAGGGTAACGCAAGGAAAGGCACGGTGAGGCTAGGCAAGGCTAATGCACGAAAACGCAAGGCTAGGCGATGCACGACAATGCAAGGAAAGCTTAAAGCAAAGGAAGGCAAGGTCAGGCGAGATAAGGCTAAGGCACGACAACGCAAGGCTAGGAAATTCAGGGAAGGCAAGCAAAGAGTAACGGAAGGTAAGCAAGGCAAGGAAAAGGAAGGAAAGGCCAGGGTAACGGAAGGAACGGCACGGCAAGGGGAAACAAGTCTAAGGCACGACACCGAACGCTAGGCAATGAAGGGCAAGGCAAGGAAAGGGTAACGCATTTGAAAGCACGGTCAGGCGAGGCAACGCTAAGGCACGACAACGCAAGGCTAGGCAATGCACGGAAGGCAAGCAAAGAGTAACGGAAGGTAAGGAAGGCAAGGGAAAGGAAGGAAAGGCAAGTGTAACGGAAGGAACGGCACGGCAAGGGGAAACAAGGCTAAGGCACGACAACGCACGCTAGGCAATGCACGGCAATGCAAGGAAAGGGTAACGCATGGGAAAGCACGGTCAGGCGAGGCATGCCTAAGGCATGACAACGCAAGGCTAAGCAATGCACGGAAAGCAAGCAAAGAGTAACGGAACGCAAGGAAGGCAAGGGAAAGCAAGGGAAGGCAAGGGTAACGGAAGGAACGGCACGGCAAGGGGTAAGAAGGCTAAGGCACGACAACGCAGGGCTAGGCAATGCACGGCAAGGCAAGGAAAGGGTAACGCAGGGGAAGGCACGGTCAGGTGAGGCAAGGATAAGGCACGACAATGCAAGGCTAGGCAATGCACGACAACGCAAGGCTAGGCAATGCAATGAAGGCAAGAAAAGAGTAACGGAAGGTAAGGAAGGCAAAGGAAAGCAAGGAAAGGCAATGGTAACGGAAGGAACGGCACGGCAAGGGGAAACAAGTCTAAGGCACGACAACGCACGCTAGGCAATGCACGGCAAGGGAAGGAAAGGGTAACGCATGGGAAAGAACGGTCAGGGGAGGCAAGCCTAAGGCATGACAACGCAAGGTTAGGCAATGCACGGAAAGCAAGCAAAGAGTAACGGAACGCAAGGAAGGCAAGGGAAAGCAAGGGAAGGCAAGGGTAACGGAAGGGACGGCACGACAAGGGGTAAGAAGGCTAAGGCACGACAACGCAGGGCTAGGCAATGCACGGCAAGGCAAGCAAAGAGTAACGGAAGGAAAGGAAGGCAAGGCAAAGCCAGGCAAGGCAAGTGTAACAAAAGGCACGCAACGGCAAGGGGAAACAAGGCTAAGGCACGACAACACACGGCTAGGAAATGCACGGCAAGGCAAGGAAAGTGTAACGCAAGGCAAGGCACGGTGGGGCTAGGCAAGGCTAATGCACGACAACGCAAGGCTAGGCAATGCACGACAATGCAAGTAAAGCTTAAAGCAAAGGAAGGCACGGTCAGAAGAGATAAGGCTAAGGCACGACAACGCAAGGCTAGGCAATGCAGGGAAGGCAAGCAAAGAGTAACGGAAGGTAAGGAAGGCAAAGGAAAGCAAGGAAAGGCAATGGTAACGGAAGGAACGGCACGGCAAGGGGAAACAAGGCTAAGGCACGACAACGCACGCTAGGCAATGCACGGCAAGGGAAGGAAAGGGTAACGCATGGGAGAGAACGGTCAGGGGAGGCAAGGCTAAGGCACGACAACGCAAGGCTTGGCAATGCACGAAAGGCAAGCAAAGAATAACGGAAGGTAAGGAAGGCAAGGGAAAGCAAGGAAAGGCAAGTGTAACGGAAGGAACGGCACGGCAAGGGGAAACAAGGCTAAGGCGCGACAACGCACGCTAGGCAATGCACGGCAAGGCAAGGAAAGGGTAACGCATGGGAAAGCACGGTCAGGCGAGGCAAGGCTAAGGAAAGCCAACGCAAGGCTAGGCAATGCACGGTAAGCAAGCAAGGAGTAACGGAATGCAAGGAAGGAAAGGGAAAGCAAGGGAAGGCAAGGGTAACGGAAGGAACGGCACGGCAAGGGGTAACAAGGCTAAGGCACGACAACACCCGGCTAGGAAATGCACGGCAAGGGAAGGAAAGGCTAACGCAAGGCAAGGCACGGTGAGGCTAAGCAAGGTTAATGCACGACAACGCAAGGCTAGGCAATGCACGACAATGCAAGTAAAGCTTAAAGCAAAGGAAGGCACGGTCAGGCGAGATAAGGCTAAGGCACGACAACGCAAGGCTAGGCAATGCAGGGAAGGCAAGCAAAGAGTAACGGAAGGTAAGGAAGGCAAGGGAAAGCAAGGAAAGGCAATGGTAACGGAAGGAATGGCACGGCAAGGGGAAACAAGTCTAAGGCACGACAACGCACGCTAGGCAATGCACGGCAAGGCAAGGAAAGGGTAACGCATGGGAAAGCACGGTCATGGGAGGCAAGGCTAAGGCACGACAACGAAAGGCTTGGCAATGCACGGAAGGCAAGCAAAGAGTAATGGAAGGTAAGGAAGGCAAGGGAAAGCAAAGAAATGAAAGTGTAACGGACGGAACGGCACGGCAAGGGGAAACAAGGCTAAGGCACGACAACGCACGCTAGGCAATGCACGGCAAGGCAAGGAAAGGGTAACGCATGGGAAAGCACGGTCAGGCGAGGCAAGGCTAAGGAAAGCCAACGCAAGGCTAGGCAATGCACGGAAAGCAAGCAAGGAGTAACGGAATGCAAGGAAGGAAAGGGAAAGCAAGGGAAGGCAAGGGTAACGAAAGGAACGGCACGGGAAGGGGTAACAAGGCTAAGGCACGACAACACACGGCTAGGAAATGCACGGCAAGGCAAAGAAAGGGTAACGCAAGGCAAGGCACGGTGAGGCTAGGCAAGGTTAATGCACGACAACGCAAGGCTAGGCAATGCACGACAATGCAAGGAAAGCTTAATGCAAAGGAAGGCACGGTCAGGCGAGATAAGGCTAAGGCACGACAACGCAAGGCTAGGCAATGCACGGAAGGCAAGCAAAGAGTAACGGAAGGTAAGGAAGGCAAGGGAAAGCAAGGAAAGGCCAGGGTAACGGAAGGAACGGCACGGCAAGGGGAAACAAGTCTAAGGCACGACACCGAACGCTAGGCAATGAAGGGCAAGGCAAGGAAAGGGTAACGCATTTGAAAGCACGGTCAGGCGAGGCAACGCTAAGGCACGACAACGCAAGGCTAGGCAATGCACGGAAGGCAAGCAAAGAGTAACGGAAGGTAAGGAAGGCAAGGGAAAGGAAGGAAAGGCAAGTGTAACGAAAGGAACGGCACGGCAAGGGGAAACAAGGCTAAGGCACGACAACGCACGCTAGGCAATGCACGGCAAGGCAAGGAACGGGTAACGCATGGGAAAGCACGGTCAGGCGAGGCAAGCCTAAGGCATGACAACGCAAGGCTAAGCAATGCACGGAAAGCAAGCAAAGAGTAACGAAACGCAAGGAAGGCAAGGGTAAGCAAGGGAAGGCAAGGGTAACGGAAGGAACGGCACGGCAAGGGGTAACAAGGCTAAGGCACGACAACGCAGGTCTAGGCAATGCACGGCAAGGCAAGGAAAGGGTAACGCAGGGGAAGGCACGGTCAGGTGAGGCAAGGATAAGGCACGACAATGCAAGGCTAGGCAATGCACGACAACGCAAGGCTAGGCAATGCAGGGAAGGCAAGAAAAGAGTAACGGAAGGTAAGGAAGGCAAAGGAAAGCAAGGAAAGGCAATGGTAACGGAAGGAACGGCACGGCAAGGGGAAACAAGTCTAAGGCACGACAACGCACGCTAGGCAATGCACGGCAAGGGAAGGAAAGGGTAACGCATGGGAAAGAACGGTCAGGGGAGGCAAGCCTAAGGCATGACAACGCAAGGCTAGGCAATGCACGGAAAGCAAGCAAAGAGTAACGGAACGCAAGGAAGGCAAGGGAAAGCAAGGGAAGGCAAGGGTAACGGAAGGGACGGCACGACAAGGGGTAAGAAGGCTAAGGCACGACAACGCAGGGCTAGGCAATGCACGGCAAGGCAAGCAAAGAGTAACGGAAGGAAAGGAAGGCAAGGCAAAGCCAGGCAAGGCAAGTGTAACAAAAGGCACGCAAAGGCAAGGGGAAACAAGGCTAAGGCACGACAACACACAGCTAGGAAATGCACGGCAAGGCAAAGAAAGGGTAACGCAAGGCAAGGCACGGTGAGGCTAGGCAAGGCTTATGCACGACAACGCAAGGCTAGGCAATGCACAACAATGCAAGTAAAGCTTAAAGCAAAGGAAGGCACGGTCAGGCGAGATAAGGCTAAGGCACGACAACGCAAGGCTAGGCAATGCAGGGAAGGCAAGCAAAGAGTAACGGAAGGTAAGGAAGGCAAGGGAAAGCAAGGAAAGGCAATGGTAACGGAAGGAACGGCACGGCAAGGGGAAACAAGTCTAATGCACGACAACGCACGCTAGGCAATGCACGGCAAGGCAAGGAAAGGGTAACGCATGGGAAAGCACGGTCAGGGGAGGCAAGGCTAAGGCACGACAACGCAAGGTTTGGCAATGCACGGCAAGGCAAGGCAAGGGTAACGCAAGGCAAGGCACGGTGAGGCTAGGCAAGGTTAATGCACGAAAACGCAAGGCTAGGCGATGCACGACAATGCAAGGAAAGCTTAAAGCAAAGGTAGGCAAGGTCAGGCGAGATAAGGCTAAGGCACGACAACGCAAGGCTAGGAAATTCAGGGAAGGCAAGCAAAGAGTACCGGAAGGTAACCAAGGCAAGGAAAAGGAAGGAAAAGCCAGGGTAACGGAAGGAACGGCACGGCAAGGGGAAACAAGTCTAAGGCACGACACCGAACGCTAGGCAATGAAGGGCAAGGCAAGGAAAGGGTAACGCATTTGAAAGCACGGTCAGGCGAGGCAACGCTAAGGCACGACAACGCAAGCCTAGGCAATGCACGGAAGGCAAGCAAAGAGTAACGGAAGGTAAGGAAGGCAAGGGAAAGGAAGGAAAGGGAAGTGTAACGGAAGGAACGGCACGGCAAGGGGAAACAAGGCTAAGGCACGACAACACACGGCTAGGAAATGCACGGCAAGGCAAGGAATGGGTAACGCAAGGCAAGGCACGGTGAGGCTAGGCAAGGTTAATGCACGACAACGCAAGGCTAGGCAATGCACGACAATGCAAGGAAAGCTTAAAGCAAAGGAAGGCACGGTCAGGCGAGATAAGGCTAAGGCACGACAACGCAAGGCTAGGCAATGCACGGAAGGCAAGCAAAGAGTAACGGAAGGTAAGGAAGGCAAGGGAAAGCAAGGAAAGGCAAGTGTAACGGAAGGAACGGCACGGCAAGGGGAAACAATGCTAAGGCACGACAACGCACGCTAGGCAATGCACGGCAAGGCAAGGAAAGGGTAACGCATGGGAAAGCACGGTCAGGCGAGGCAAGGCTAAGGCAACACAACCCAAGGCTAGGCAATGCACGGAAGGCAAGCAAAGAGAAACGGAAGGTAAGGAACGAAAGGGAAAGCAAAGAAAGGCAAGTGTAACCGAAGGAACGGCACGGCAAGGGGAAACAAGGCTAAGGCACGACAACGCACGGCTAGGGAATGCACGGCAAGGCAAGCAAAGGGTAACGCAAGGAAAGGCACGGTGAGGCTAGGCAAGGCTAATGCACGAAAACGCAAGGCTAGGCGATGCACGACAATGCAAGGAAAGCTTAAAGCAAAGGAAGGCAAGGTCAGGCGAGATAAGGCTAAGGCACGACAACGCAAGGCTAGGAAATTCAGGGAAGGCAAGCAAAGAGTAACGGAAGGTAAGCAAGGCAAGGAAAAGGAAGGAAAGGCCAGGGTAACGGAAGGAACGGCACGGCAAGGGGAAATAAGTCTAAGGCACGACACCGAACGCTAGGCAATGCACGGCAAGGCAAGGAAAGGGTAACGCATGGGAAAGCACGGTCAGGCGAGGCAAGCCTAAGGCATGACAACGCAAGGCTAAGCAATGCACGGAAAGCAAGCAAAGAGTAACGGAACGCAAGGAAGGCAAGGGAAAGCAAGGGAAGGCAAGGGTAACGGAAGGAACGGCACGGCAAGGGGTAAGAAGGCTAAGGCACGACAACGCAGGGCTAGGCAATGCACGGCAAGGCAAGGAAAGGGTAACGCAGGGGAAGGCACGGTCAGGTGAGGCAAGGATAAGGCACGACAATGCAAGGCTAGGCAATGCACGACAACGCAAGGCTAGGCAATGCAATGAAGGCAAGAAAAGAGTAACGGAAGGTAAGGAAGGCAAAGGAAAGCAAGGAAAGGCAATGGTAACGGAAGGAACGGCACGGCAAGGGGAAACATGTCTAAGGCACGACAACGCACGCTAGGCAATGCACGGCAAGGGAAGGAAAGGGTAACGCATGGGAAAGAACGGTCAGGGGAGGCAAGCCTAAGGCATGACAACGCAAGGTTAGGCAATGCACGGAAAGCAAGCAAAGAGTAACGGAACGCAAGGAAGGCAAGGGAAAGCAAGGGAAGGCAAGGGTAACGGAAGGGACGGCACGACAAGGGGTAAGAAGGCTAAGGCACGACAACGCACGCTAGGCAATGCACGGCAAGGCAAGCAAAGAGTAACGGAAGGAAAGGAAGGCAAGGCAAAGCCAGGCAAGGCAAGTGTAACAAAAGGCACGCAACGGCAAGGGGAAACAAGGCTAAGGCACGACAACACACGGCTAGGAAATGCACGGCAAGGCAAGGAAAGTGTAACGCAAGGCAAGGCACGGTGAGGCTAGGCAAGGCTAATGCACGACAACGCAAGGCTAGGCAATGCACGACAATGCAAGTAAAGCTTAAAGCAAAGGAAGGCACGGTCAGAAGAGATAAGGCTAAGGCACGACAACGCAAGGCTAGGCAATGCAGGGAAGGCAAGCAAAGAGTAACGGAAGGTAAGGAAGGTAAAGGAAAGCAAGGAAAGGCAATGGTAACGGAAGGAACGGCACGGCAAGGGGAAACAAGGCTAAGGCACGACAACGCACGCTAGGCAATGCACGGCAAGGGAAGGAAAGGGTAACGCATGGGAAAGAACGGTCAGGGGAGGCAAGGCTAAGGCACGACAACGCAAGGCTTGGCAATGCACGAAAGGCAAGCAAAGAATAACGGAAGGTAAGGAAGGCAAGGGAAAGCAAGGAAAGGCAAGTGTAACGGAAGGAACGCCACGGCAAGGGGAAACAAGGCTAAGGCACGACAACGCACGCTAGGCAATGCACGGCAAGTCAAGGAAAGGGTAACGCATGGGAAAGCACGGTCAGGCGAGGCAAGGCTAAGGAAAGCCAACGCAAGGCTAGGCAATGCACGGTAAGCAAGCAAGGAGTAACGGAATGCAAGGAAGGAAAGGGAAAGCAAGGGAAGGCAAGGGTAACGGAAGGAACGGCACGGCAAGGGGTAACAAGGCTAAGGCACGACAACACCCGGCTAGGAAATGCACGGCAAGGGAAGGAAAGGGTAACGCAAGGCAAGGCACGGTGAGGCTAGGCAAGGTTAATGCACGACAACGCAAGGCTAGGCAATGCACGACAATGCAAGTAAAGCTTAAAGCAAAGGAAGGCACGGTCAGGCGAGATAAGGCTAAGGCACGACAACGCAAGGCTAGGCAATGCAGGGAAGGCAAGCAAAGAGTAACGGAAGGTAAGGAAGGCAAGGGAAAGCAAGGAAAGGCAATGGTAACGGAAGGAATGGCACGGCAAGGGGAAACAAGTCTAAGGCACGACAACGCACGCTAGGCAATGCACGGCAAGGCAAGGAAAGGGTAACGCATGGGAAAGCACGGTCAGGGGAGGCAAGGCTAAGGCACGACAACGAAAGGCTTGGCAATGCACGGAAGGCAAGCAAAGAGTAATGGAAGGTAAGGAAGGCAAGGGAAAGCAAAGAAATGAAAGTGTAACGGACGGAACGGCACGGCAAGGGGAAACAAGGCTAAGGCACGACAACGCACGCTAGGCAATGCACGGCAAGGCAAGGAAAGGGTAACGCATGGGAAAGCACGGTCAGGCGAGGCAAGGCTAAGGAAAGCCAACGCAAGGCTAGGCAATGCACGGAAAGCAAGCAAGGAGTAACGGAATGCAAGGAAGGAAAGGGAAAGCAAGGGAAGGCAAGGGTAACGAAAGGAACGGCACGGGAAGGGGTAACAAGGCTAAGGCACGACAACACACGGCTAGGAAATGCACGGCAAGGCAAAGAAAGGGTAACGCAAGGCAAGGCACGGTGAGGCTAGGCAAGGTTAATGCACGACAACGCAAGGCTAGGCAATGCACGACAATGCAAGGAAAGCTTAATGCAAAGGAAGGCACGGTCAGGCGAGATAAGGCTAAGGCACGACAACGCAAGGCTAGGCAATGCACGGAAGGCAAGCAAAGAGTAACGGAAGGTAAGGAAGGCAAGGGAAAGCAAGGAAAGGTAAGTGTAACGGAACGAACGGCACGGCAAGGGGAAACAATGCTAAGGCACGACAACGCACGCTAGGCAATGCACGGCAAGGCAAGGAAAGGGTAACGCATGGGAAAGCACGGTCAGGCGAGGCAAGGCTAAGGCACGACAACCCAAGGCTAGGCAATGCACGGAAGGCAAGCAAAGAGAAACGGAATGTAAGGAAGGAAAGGGAAAGCAAAGAAGGCAAGTGTAACCGAAGGAACGGCACGGCAAGGGGAAACAAGGCTAAGGCACGACAACGCACGGCTAGGCAATGCACGGCAAGGCAAGCAAAGGGTAACGCAAGGAAAGGCACGGTGAGGCTAGGCAAGGCTAATGCACGAAAACGCAAGGCTAGGCGATGCACGACAATGCAAGGAAAGCTTAAAGCAAAGGAAGGCAAGGTCAGGCGAGATAAGGCTAAGGCACGACAACGCAAGGCTAGGAAATTCAGGGAAGGCAAGCAAAGAGTAACGGAAGGTAAGCAAGGCAAGGAAAAGGAAGGAAAGGCCAGGGTAACGGAAGGAACGGCACGGCAAGGGGAAACAAGTCTAAGGCACGACACCGAACGCTAGGCAATGAAGGGCAAGGCAAGGAAAGGGTAACGCATTTGAAAGCACGGTCAGGCGAGGCAACGCTAAGGCACGACAACGCAAGGCTAGGCAATGCACGGAAGGCAAGCAAAGAGTAACGGAAGGTAAGGAAGGCAAGGGAAAGGAAGGAAAGGCAAGTGTAACGGAAGGAACGGCACGGCAAGGGGAAACAAGGCTAAGGCACGACAACGCACGCTAGGCAATGCACGGCAATGCAAGGAAAGGGTAACGCATGGGAAAGCACGGTCAGGCGAGGCAAGCCTAAGGCATGACAACGCAAGGCTAAGCAATGCACGGAAAGCAAGCAAAGAGTAACGGAACGCAAGGAAGGCAAGGGAAAGCAAGGGAAGGCAAGGGTAACGGAAGGAACGGCACGGCAAGGGGTAAGAAGGCTAAGGCACGACAACGCAGGGCTAGGCAATGCACGGCAAGGCAAGGAAAGGGTAACGCAGGGGAAGGCACGGTCAGGTGAGGCAAGGATAAGGCACGACAATGCAAGGCTAGGCAATGCACGACAACGCAAGGCTAGGCAATGCAGGGAAGGCAAGAAAAGAGTAACGGAAGGTAAGGAAGGCAAAGGAAAGCAAGGAAAGGCAATGGTAACGGAAGGAACGGCACGGCAAGGGGAAACAAGTCTAAGGCACGACAACGCACGCTAGGCAATGCACGGCAAGGGAAGGAAAGGGTAACGCATGGGAAAGAACGGTCAGGGGAGGCAAGCCTAAGGCATGACAACGCAAGGTTAGGCAATGCACGGAAAGCAAGCAAAGAGTAACGGAACGCAAGGAAGGCAAGGGAAAGCAAGGGAAGGCAAGGGTAACGGAAGGGACGGCACGACAAGGGGTAAGAAGGCTAAGGCACGACAACGCAGGGCTAGGCAATGCACGGCAAGGCAAGCAAAGAGTAACGGAAGGAAAGGAAGGCAAGGCAAAGCCAGGCAAGGCAAGTGTAACAAAAGGCACGCAACGGCAAGGGGAAACAAGGCTAAGGCACGACAACACACGGCTAGGAAATGCACGGCAAGGCAAGGAAAGTGTAACGCAAGGCAAGGCACGGTGAGGCTAGGCAAGGCTAATGCACGACAACGCAAGGCTAGGCAATGCACGACAATGCAAGTAAAGCTTAAAGCAAAGGAAGGCACGGTCAGAAGAGATAAGGCTAAGGCACGACAACGCAAGGCTAGGCAATGCAGGGAAGGCAAGCAAAGAGTAACGGAAGGTAAGGAAGGCAAAGGAAAGCAAGGAAAGGCAATGGTAACGGAAGGAACGGCACGGCAAGGGGAAACAAGGCTAAGGCACGACAACGCACGCTAGGCAATGCACGGCAAGGGAAGGAAAGGGTAACGCATGGGAAAGAACGGTCAGGGGAGGCAAGGCTAAGGCACGACAACGCAAGGCTTGGCAATGCACGAAAGGCAAGCAAAGAATAACGGAAGGTAAGGAAGGCAAGGGAAAGCAAGGAAAGGCAAGTGTAACGGAAGGAACGGCACGGCAAGGGGAAACAAGGCTAAGGCACGACAACGCACGCTAGGCAATGCACGGCAAGGCAAGGAAAGGGTAACGCATGGGAAAGCACGGTCAGGCGAGGCAAGGCTAAGGAAAGCCAACGCAAGGCTAGGCAATGCACGGTAAGCAAGCAAGGAGTAACGGAATGCAAGGAAGGAAAGGGAAAGCAAGGGAAGGCAAGGGTAACGGAAGGAACGGCACGGCAAGGGGTAACAAGGCTAAGGCACGACAACACCCGGCTAGGAAATGCACGGCAAGGGAAGGAAAGGGTAACGCAAGGCAAGGCACGGTGAGGCTAGGCAAGGTTAATGCACGACAACGCAAGGCTAGGCAATGCACGACAATGCAAGTAAAGCTTAAAGCAAAGGAAGGCACGGTCAGGCGAGATAAGGCTAAGGCACGACAACGCAAGGCTAGGCAATGCAGGGAAGGCAAGCAAAGAGTAACGGAAGGTAAGGAAGGCAAGGGAAAGCAAGGAAAGGCAATGGTAACGGAAGGAATGGCACGGCAAGGGGAAACAAGTCTAAGGCACGACAACGCACGCTAGGCAATGCACGGCAAGGCAAGGAAAGGGTAACGCATGGGAAAGCACGGTCAGGGGAGGCAAGGCTAAGGCACGACAACGAAAGGCTTGGCAATGCACGGAAGGCAAGCAAAGAGAAACGGAATGTAAGGAAGGAAAGGGAAAGCAAAGAAAGGCAAGTGTAACCGAAGGAACGGCACGGCAAGGGGAAACAAGGCTAAGGCACGACAACGCACGGCTAGGCAATGCACGGCAAGGCAAGCAAAGGGTAACGCAAGGAAAGGCACGGTGAGGCTAGGCAAGGCTAATGCACGAAAACGCAAGGCTAGGCGATGCACGACAATGCAAGGAAAGCTTAAAGCAAAGGAAGGCAAGGTCAGGCGAGATAAGGCTAAGGCACGACAACGCAAGGCTAGGAAATTCAGGGAAGGCAAGCAAAGAGTAACGGAAGGTAAGCAAGGCAAGGAAAAGGAAGGAAAGGCCAGGATAACGGAAGGAACGGCACGGCAAGGGGAAACAAGTCTAAGGCACGACACCGAACGCTAGGCAATGAAGGGCAAGGCAAGGAAAGGGTAACGCATTTGAAAGCACGGTCAGGCGAGGCAACGCTAAGGCACGACAACGCAAGGCTAGGCAATGCACGGAAGGCAAGCAAAGAGTAACGGAAGGTAAGGAAGGCAAGGGAAAGGAAGGAAAGGCAAGTGTAACGAAAGGAACGGCACGGCAAGGGGAAACAAGGCTAAGGCACGACAACGCACGCTAGGCAATGCACGGCAAGGCAAGGAAAGGGTAACGCATGGGAAAGCACGGTCAGGCGAGGCAAGCCTAAGGCATGACAACGCAAGGCTAAGCAATGCACGGAAAGCAAGCAAAGAGTAACGAAACGCAAGGAAGGCAAGGGTAAGCAAGGGAAGGCAAGGGTAACGGAAGGAACGGCACGGCAAGGGGTAACAAGGCTAAGGCACGACAACGCAGGTCTAGGCAATGCACGGCAAGGCAAGGAAAGGGTAACGCAGGGGAAGGCACGGTCAGGTGAGGCAAGGATAAGGCACGACAATGCAAGGCTAGGCAATGCACGACAACGCAAGGCTAGGCAATGCAGGGAAGGCAAGAAAAGAGTAACGGAAGGTAAGGAAGGCAAAGGAAAGCAAGGAAAGGCAATGGTAACGGAAGGAACGGCACGGCAAGGGGAAACAAGTCTAAGGCACGACAACGCACGCTAGGCAATGCACGGCAAGGGAAGGAAAGGGTAACGCATGGGAAAGAACGGTCAGGGGAGGCAAGCCTAAGGCATGACAACGCAAGGCTAGGCAATGCACGGAAAGCAAGCAAAGAGTAACGGAACGCAAGGAAGGCAAGGGAAAGCAAGGGAAGGCAAGGGTAACGGAAGGGACGGCACGACAAGGGGTAAGAAGGCTAAGGCACGACAACGCAGGGCTAGGCAATGCACGGCAAGGCAAGCAAAGAGTAACGGAAGGAAAGGAAGGCAAGGCAAAGCCAGGCAAGGCAAGTGTAACAAAAGGCACGCAAAGGCAAGGGGAAACAAGGCTAAGGCACGACAACACACAGCTAGGAAATGCACGGCAAGGCAAAGAAAGGGTAACGCAAGGCAAGGCACGGTGAGGCTAGGCAAGGCTTATGCACGACAACGCAAGGCTAGGCAATGCACAACAATGCAAGTAAAGCTTAAAGCAAAGGAAGGCACGGTCAGGCGAGATAAGGCTAAGGCACGACAACGCAAGGCTAGGCAATGCAGGGAAGGCAAGCAAAGAGTAACGGAAGGTAAGGAAGGCAAGGGAAAGCAAGGAAAGGCAATGGTAACGGAAGGAACGGCACGGCAAGGGGAAACAAGTCTAATGCACGACAACGCACGCTAGGCAATGCACGGCAAGGCAAGGAAAGGGTAACGCATGGGAAAGCACGGTCAGGGGAGGCAAGGCTAAGGCACGACAACGCAAGGCTTGGCAATGCACGGAAGGCAAGCAAAGGGTAACGCAAGGAAAGGCACGGTGAGGCTAGGCAAGGCTAATGCACGAAAACGCAAGGCTAGGCGATGCACGACAATGCAAGGAAAGCTTAAAGCAAAGGAAGGCAAGGTCAGGCGAGATAAGGCTAAGGCACGACAACGCAAGGCTAGGAAATTCAGGGAAGGCAAGCAAAGAGTAACGGAAGGTAAGCAAGGCAAGGAAAAGGAAGGAAAGGCCAGGGTAACGGAAGGAACGGCACGGCAAGGGGAAACAAGGCTAAGGCACGACAACACACGGCTAGGAAATGCACGGCAAGGCAAGGAAAGGGTAACGCAAGGCAAGGCACGGTGAGGCTAGGCAAGGTTAATGCACGACAACGCAAGGCTAGGCAATGCACGACAATGCAAGGAAAGCTTAAAGCAAAGGAAGGCACGGTCAGGCGAGATAAGGCTAAGGCACGACAACGCAAGGCTAGGCAATGCACGGAAGGCAAGCAAAGAGTAACGGAAGGTAAGGAAGGCAAGGGAAAGCAAGGAAAGGCAAGTGTAACGGAAGGAACGGCACGGCAAGGGGAAACAATGCTAAGGCACGACAACGCACGCTAGGCAATGCACGGCAAGGCAAGGAAAGGGTAACGCATGGGAAAGCACGGTCAGGCGAGGCAAGGCTAAGGCAACACAACCCAAGGCTAGGCAATGCACGGAAGGCAAGCAAAGAGAAACGGAAGGTAAGGAACGAAAGGGAAAGCAAAGAAAGGCAAGTGTAACCGAAGGAACGGCACGGCAAGGGGAAACAAGGCTAAGGCACGACAACGCACGGCTAGGGAATGCACGGCAAGGCAAGCAAAGGGTAACGCAAGGAAAGGCACGGTGAGGCTAGGCAAGGCTAATGCACGAAAACGCAAGGCTAGGCGATGCACGACAATGCAAGGAAAGCTTAAAGCAAAGGAAGGCAAGGTCAGGCGAGATAAGGCTAAGGCACGACAACGCAAGGCTAGGAAATTCAGGGAAGGCAAGCAAAGAGTAACGGAAGGTAAGCAAGGCAAGGAAAAGGAAGGAAAGGCCAGGGTAACGGAAAGAACGGCACGGCAAGGGGAAATAAGTCTAAGGCACGACACCGAACGCTAGGCAATGCACGGCAAGGCAAGGAAAGGGTAACGCATGGGAAAGCACGGTCAGGCGAGGCAAGCCTAAGGCATGACAACGCAAGGCTAAGCAATGCACGGAAAGCAAGCAAAGAGTAACGGAACGCAAGGAAGGCAAGGGAAAGCAAGGGAAGGCAAGGGTAACGGAAGGAACGGCACGGCAAGGGGTAAGAAGGCTAAGGCACGACAACGCAGGGCTAGGCAATGCACGGCAAGGCAAGGAAAGGGTAACGCAGGGGAAGGCACGGTCAGGTGAGGCAAGGATAAGGCACGACAATGCAAGGCTAGGCAATGCACGACAACGCAAGGCTAGGCAATGCAATGAAGGCAAGAAAAGAGTAACGGAAGGTAAGGAAGGCAAAGGAAAGCAAGGAAAGGCAATGGTAACGGAAGGAACGGCACGGCAAGGGGAAACATGTCTAAGGCACGACAACGCACGCTAGGCAATGCACGGCAAGGGAAGGAAAGGGTAACGCATGGGAAAGAACGGTCAGGGGAGGCAAGCCTAAGGCATGACAACGCAAGGTTAGGCAATGCACGGAAAGCAAGCAAAGAGTAACGGAACGCAAGGAAGGCAAGGGAAAGCAAGGGAAGGCAAGGGTAACGGAAGGGACGGCACGACAAGGGGTAAGAAGGCTAAGGCACGACAACGCACGCTAGGCAATGCACGGCAAGGCAAGCAAAGAGTAACGGAAGGAAAGGAAGGCAAGGCAAAGCCAGGCAAGGCAAGTGTAACAAAAGGCACGCAACGGCAAGGGGAAACAAGGCTAAGGCACGACAACACACGGCTAGGAAATGCACGGCAAGGCAAGGAAAGTGTAACGCAAGGCAAGGCACGGTGAGGCTAGGCAAGGCTAATGCACGACAACGCAAGGCTAGGCAATGCACGACAATGCAAGTAAAGCTTAAAGCAAAGGAAGGCACGGTCAGAAGAGATAAGGCTAAGGCACGACAACGCAAGGCTAGGCAATGCAGGGAAGGCAAGCAAAGAGTAACGGAAGGTAAGGAAGGCAAAGGAAAGCATGGAAAGGCAATGGTAACGGAAGGAACGGCACGGCAAGGGGAAACAAGGCTAAGGCACGACAACGCACGCTAGGCAATGCACGGCAAGGGAAGGAAAGGGTAACGCATGGGAAAGAACGGTCAGGGGAGGCAAGGCTAAGGCACGACAACGCAAGGCTTGGCAATGCACGAAAGGCAAGCAAAGAATAACGGAAGGTAAGGAAGGCAAGGGAAAGCAAGGAAAGGCAAGTGTAACGGAAGGAACGGCACGGCAAGGGGAAACAAGGCTAAGGCACGACAACGCACGCTAGGCAATGCACGGCAAGGCAAGGAAAGGGTAACGCATGGGAAAGCACGGTCAGGCGAGGCAAGGCTAAGGAAAGCCAACGCAAGGCTAGGCAATGCACGGTAAGCAAGCAAGGAGTAACGGAATGCAAGGAAGGAAAGGGAAAGCAAGGGAAGGCAAGGGTAACGGAAGGAACGGCACGGCAAGGGGTAACAAGGCTAAGGCACGACAACACCCGGCTAGGAAATGCACGGCAAGGGAAGGAAAGGGTAACGCAAGGCAAGGCACGGTGAGGCTAGGCAAGGTTAATGCACGACAACGCAAGGCTAGGCAATGCACGACAATGCAAGTAAAGCTTAAAGCAAAGGAAGGCACGGTCAGGCGAGATAAGGCTAAGGCACGACAACGCAAGGCTAGGGAATGCAGGGAAGGCAAGCAAAGAGTAACGGAAGGTAAGGAAGGCAAGGGAAAGCAAGGAAAGGCAATCGTAACGGAAGGAATGGCACGGCAAGGGGAAACAAGTCTAAGGCACGACAACGCACGCTAGGCAATGCACGGCAAGGCAAGGAAAGGGTAACGCATGGGAAAGCACGGTCAGGGGAGGGAAGGCTAAGGCACGACAACGCAAGGCTTGGCAATGCACGGAAGGCAAGCAAAGAGTAATGGAAGGTAAGGAAGGCAAGGGAAAGCAAAGAAAGGCAAGTGTAACGGACGGAACGGCACGGCAAGGGGAAACAAGGCTAAGGCACGACAACGCACGCTAGGTAATGCACGGCAAGGCAAGGAAAGGGTAACGCATGGGAAAGCACGGTCAGGCGAGGCAAGGCTAAGGAAAGCCAACGCAAGGCTAGGCAATGCACGGAAAGCAAGTAAGGAGTAACGGAATGCAAGGAAGGAAAGGGAAAGCAAGGGAAGGCAAGGGTAACGAAAGGAACGGCACGGCAAGGGGTAACAAGGCTAAGGCACGACAACTCACGGCTAGGAAATGCACGGCAAGGCAAGGAAAGGGTAACGCAAGGCAAGGCACGGTGAGGCTAGGCAAGGTTAATGCACGACAACGCAAGGCTAGGCAATGCACGAGAATGCAAGGAAAGCTTAAAGCAAAGGAAGGCACGGTCAGGCGAGATAAGGCTAAGGCACGACAACGCAAGGCTAGGCAATGCACGGAAGGCAAGCAAAGAGTAACGGAAGGTTAGGAAGGCAAGGGAAAGCAAGGAAAGGCAAGTGTAACGGAAGGAACGGCACGGCAAGGGGAAACAATGCTAAGGCACGACAACGCACGCTAGGCAATGCACGGCAAGGCAAGGAAAGGGTAACGCATGGGAAAGCACGGTCAGGCGAGGCAAGGCTAAGGCACGACAACCCAAGGCTAGGCAATGCACGGAAGGCAAGCAAAGAGAAACGGAAGGTAAGGAAGGAAAGGGAAAGCAAAGAAAGGCAAGTGTAACCGAAGGAACGGCACGGCAAGGGGAAACAAGGCTAAGGCACGACAACGCACGGCTAGGCAATGCACGGCAAGGCAAGCAAAGGGTAACGCAAGGAAAGGCACGGTGAGGCTAGGCAAGGCTAATGCACGAAAACGCAAGGCTAGGCGATGCACGACAATGCAAGGAAAGCTTAAAGCAAAGGTAGGAAAGGTCAGGCGAGATAAGGTTAAGGCACGACAACGCAAGGCTAGGAAATTCAGGGAAGGCAAGCAAAGAGTACCGGAAGGTAAGCAAGGCAAGGAAAAGGAAGGAAAAGCCAGGGTAACGGAAGGAACGGCACGGCAAGGGGAAACAAGTCTAAGGCACGACACCGAACGCTAGGCAATGAAGGGCAAGGCAAGGAAAGGGTAACGCATTTGAAAGCACGGTCAGGCGAGGCAACGCTAAGGCACGACAACGCAAGCCTAGGCAATGCACGGAAGGCAAGCAAAGAGTAACGGAAGGTAAGGAAGGCAAGGGAAAGGAAGGAAAGGCAAGTGTAACGGAAGGAACGGCACGGCAAGGGGAAACAAGGCTAAGGCACGACAACACACGGCTAGGAAATGCACGGCAAGGCAAGGAATGGGTAACGCAAGGCAAGGCACGGTGAGGCTAGGCAAGGTTAATGCACGACAACGCAAGGCTAGGCAATGCACGACAATGCAAGGAAAGCTTAAAGCAAAGGAAGGCACGGTCAGGCGAGATAAGGCTAAGGCACGACAACGCAAGGCTAGGCAATGCACGGAAGGCAAGCAAAGAGTAACGGAAGGTAAGGAAGGCAAGGGAAAGCAAGGAAAGGCAAGTGTAACGGAAGGAACGGCACGGCAAGGGGAAACAATGCTAAGGCACGACAACGCACGCTAGGCAATGCACGGCAAGGCAAGGAAAGGGTAACGCATGGGAAAGCACGGTCAGGCGAGGCAAGGCTAAGGCAACACAACCCAAGGCTAGGCAATGCACGGAAGGCAAGCAAAGAGAAACGGAAGGTAAGGAAGGAAAGGGAAAGCAAAGAAAGGCAAGTGTAACCGAAGGAACGGCACGGCAAGGGGAAACAAGGCTAAGGCACGACAACGCACGGCTAGGCAATGCACGGCAAGGCAAGCAAAGGGTAACGCAAGGAAAGGCACGGTGAGGCTAGGCAAGGCTAATGCACGAAAACGCAAGGCTAGGCGATGCACGACAATGCAAGGAAAGCTTAAAGCAAAGGAAGGCAAGGTCAGGCGAGATAAGGCTAAGGCACGACAACGCAAGGCTAGGAAATTCAGGGAAGGCAAGAAAAGAGTAACGGAAGGTAAGCAAGGCAAGGAAAAGGAAGGAAAGGCCAGGGTAACGGAAGGAACGGCACGGCAAGGGGAAACAAGTCTAAGGCACGACACCGAACGCTAGGCAATGAAGGGCAAGGCAAGGAAAGGGTAACGCATTTGAAAGCACGGTCAGGCGAGGCAACGCTAAGGCACGACAACGGAAGGCTAGGCAATGCACGGAAGGCAAGCAAAGAGTAACGGAAGGTAAGGAAGGCAAGGGAAAGGAAGGAAAGGCAAGTGTAACGGAAGGAACGGCACGGCAAGGGGAAACAAGGCTAAGGCACGACAACGCACGCTAGGCAATGCACGGCAAGGCAAGGAAAGGGTAACGCATGGGAAAGCACGGTCAGGCGAGGCAAGCCTAAGGCATGACAACGCAAGGCTAAGCAATGCACGGAAAGCAAGCAAAGAGTAACGGAACGCAAGGAAGGCAAGGGAAAGCAAGGGAAGGCAAGGGTAACGGAAGGAACGGCACGGCAAGGGGTAAGAAGGCTAAGGCACGACAACGCAGGGCTAGGCAATGCACGGCAAGGCAAGGAAAGGGTAACGCAGGGGAAGGCACGGTCAGGTGAGGCAAGGATAAGGCACGACAATGCAAGGCTAGGCAATGCAATGAAGGCAAGAAAAGAGTAACGGAAGGTAAGGAAGGCAAAGGAAAGCAAGGAAAGGCAATGGTAACGGAAGGAACGGCACGGCAAGGGGAAACAAGTCTAAGGCACGACAACGCACGCTAGGCAATGCACGGCAAGGGAAGGAAAGGGTAACGCATGGGAAAGAACGGTCAGGGGAGGCAAGCCTAAGGCATGACAACGCAAGGTTAGGCAATGCACGGAAAGCAAGCAAAGAGTAACGGAACGCAAGGAAGGCAAGGGAAAGCAAGGGAAGGCAAGGGTAACGGAAGGGACGGCACGACAAGGGGTAAGAAGTCTAAGGCACGACAACGCAGGGCTAGGCAATGCACGGCAAGGCAAGCAAAGAGTAACGGAAGGAAAGGAAGGCAAGGCAAAGCCAGGCAAGGCAAGTGTAACAAAAGGCACGCAACGGCAAGGGGAAACAAGGCTAAGGCACGACAACACACGGCTAGGAAATGCACGGCAAGGCAAGGAAAGTGTAACGCAAGGCAAGGCACGGTGAGGCTAGGCAAGGCTAATGCACGACAACGCAAGGCTAGGCAATGCACGACAATGCAAGTAAAGCTTAAAGCAAAGGAAGGCACGGTCAGAAGAGATAAGGCTAAGGCACGACAACGCAAGGCTAGGCAATGCAGGGAAGGCAAGCAAAGAGTAACGGAAGGTAAGGAAGGCAAAGGAAAGCAAGGAAAGGCAATGGTAACGGAAGGAACGGCACGGCAAGGGGAAACAAGGCTAAGGCACGACAACGCACGCTAGGCAATGCACGGCAAGGCAAGGAAAGGGTAACGCATGGGAAAGCACGGTCAGGCGAGGCAAGGCTAAGGAAAGCCAACGCAAGGCTAGGCAATGCACGGTAAGCAAGCAAGGAGTAACGGAATGCAAGGAAGGAAAGGGAAAGCAAGGGAAGGCAAGGGTAACGGAAGGAACGGCACGGCAAGGGGTAACAAGGCTAAGGCACGACAACACCCGGCTAGGAAATGCACGGCAAGGGAAGGAAAGGGTAACGCAAGGCAAGGCACGGTGAGGCTAGGCAAGGTTAATGCACGACAACGCAAGGCTAGGCAATGCACGACAATGCAAGTAAAGCTTAAAGCAAAGGAAGGCACGGTCAGGCGAGATAAGGCTAAGGCACGACAACGCAAGGCTAGGCAATGCAGGGAAGGCAAGCAAAGAGTAACGGAAGGTAAGGAAGGCAAGGGAAAGCAAGGAAAGGCAATGGTAACGGAAGGAATGGCACGGCAAGGGGAAACAAGTCTAAGGCACGACAACGCACGCTAGGCAATGCACGGCAAGGCAAGGAAAGGGTAACGCATGGGAAAGCACGGTCAGGGGAGGCAAGGCTAAGGCACGACAACGAAAGGCTTGGCAATGCACGGAAGGCAAGCAAAGAGTAATGGAAGGTAAGGAAGGCAAGGGAAAGCAAAGAAATGAAAGTGTAACGGACGGAACGGCACGGCAAGGGGAAACAAGGCTAAGGCACGACAACGCACGCTAGGCAATGCACGGCAAGGCAAGGAAAGGGTAACGCATGGGAAAGCACCGTCAGGCGAGGCAAGGCTAAGGAAAGCCAACGCAAGGCTAGGCAATGCACGGAAAGCAAGCAAGGAGTAACGGAATGCAAGGAAGGAAAGGGAAAGCAAGGGAAGGCAAGGGTAACGAAAGGAACGGCACGGGAAGGGGTAACAAGGCTAAGGCACGACAACACACGGCTAGGAAATGCACGGCAAGGCAAAGAAAGGGTAACGCAAGGCAAGGCACGGTGAGGCTAGGCAAGGTTAATGCACGACAACGCAAGGCTAGGCAATGCACGACAATGCAAGGAAAGCTTAATGCAAAGGAAGGCACGGTCAGGCGAGATAAGGCTAAGGCACGACAACGCAAGGCTAGGCAATGCACGGAAGGCAAGCAAAGAGTAACGGAAGGTAAGGAAGGCAAGGGAAAGCAAGGAAAGGTAAGTGTAACGGAAGGAACGGCACGGCAAGGGGAAACAATGCTAAGGCACGACAACGCACGCTAGGCAATGCACGGCAAGGCAAGGAAAGGGTAACGCATGGGAAAGCACGGTCAGGCGAGGCAAGGCTAAGGCACGACAACCCAAGGCTAGGCAATGCACGGAAGGTAAGCAAAGAGAAACGGAATGTAAGGAAGGAAAGGGAAAGCAAAGAAGGCAAGTGTAACCGAAGGAACGGCACGGCAAGGGGAAACAAGGCTAAGGCACGACAACGCACGGCTAGGCAATGCACGGCAAGGCAAGCAAAGGGTAACGCAAGGAAAGGCACGGTGAGGCTAGGCAAGGCTAATGCACGAAAACGCAAGGCTAGGCGATGCACGACAATGCAAGGAAAGCTTAAAGCAAAGGAAGGCAAGGTCAGGCGAGATAAGGCTAAGGCACGACAACGCAAGGCTAGGAAATTCAGGGAAGGCAAGCAAAGAGTAACGGAAGGTAAGCAAGGCAAGGAAAAGGAAGGAAAGGCCAGGGTAACGGAAGGAACGGCACGGCAAGGGGAAACAAGTCTAAGGCACGACACCGAACGCTAGGCAATGAAGGGCAAGGCAAGGAAAGGGTAACGCATTTGAAAGCACGGTCAGGCGAGGCAACGCTAAGGCACGACAACGCAAGGCTAGGCAATGCACGGAAGGCAAGCAAAGAGTAACGGAAGGTAAGGAAGGCAAGGGAAAGGAAGGAAAGGCAAGTGTAACGGAAGGAACGGCACGGCAAGGGGAAACAAGGCTAAGGCACGACAACGCACGCTAGGCAATGCACGGCAATGCAAGGAAAGGGTAACGCATGGGAAAGCACGGTCAGGCGAGGCATGCCTAAGGCATGACAACGCAAGGCTAAGCAATGCACGGAAAGCAAGCAAAGAGTAACGGAACGCAAGGAAGGCAAGGGAAAGCAAGGGAAGGCAAGGGTAACGGAAGGAACGGCACGGCAAGGGGTAAGAAGGCTAAGGCACGACAACGCAGGGCTAGGCAATGCACGGCAAGGCAAGGAAAGGGTAACGCAGGGGAAGGCACGGTCAGGTGAGGCAAGGATAAGGCACGACAATGCAAGGCTAGGCAATGCACGACAACGCAAGGCTAGGCAATGCAATGAAGGCAAGAAAAGAGTAACGGAAGGTAAGGAAGGCAAAGGAAAGCAAGGAAAGGCAATGGTAACGGAAGGAACGGCACGGCAAGGGGAAACAAGTCTAAGGCACGACAACGCACGCTAGGCAATGCACGGCAAGGGAAGGAAAGGGTAACGCATGGGAAAGAACGGTCAGGGGAGGCAAGCCTAAGGCATGACAACGCAAGGTTAGGCAATGCACGGAAAGCAAGCAAAGAGTAACGGAACGCAAGGAAGGCAAGGGAAAGCAAGGGAAGGCAAGGGTAACGGAAGGGACGGCACGACAAGGGGTAAGAAGGCTAAGGCACGACAACGCAGGGCTAGGCAATGCACGGCAAGGCAAGCAAAGAGTAACGGAAGGAAAGGAAGGCAAGGCAAAGCCAGGCAAGGCAAGTGTAACAAAAGGCACGCAACGGCAAGGGGAAACAAGGCTAAGGCACGACAACACACGGCTAGGAAATGCACGGCAAGGCAAGGAAAGTGTAACGCAAGGCAAGGCACGGTGGGGCTAGGCAAGGCTAATGCACGACAACGCAAGGCTAGGCAATGCACGACAATGCAAGTAAAGCTTAAAGCAAAGGAAGGCACGGTCAGAAGAGATAAGGCTAAGGCACGACAACGCAAGGCTAGGCAATGCAGGGAAGGCAAGCAAAGAGTAACGGAAGGTAAGGAAGGCAAAGGAAAGCAAGGAAAGGCAATGGTAACGGAAGGAACGGCACGGCAAGGGGAAACAAGGCTAAGGCACGACAACGCACGCTAGGCAATGCACGGCAAGGGAAGGAAAGGGTAACGCATGGGAGAGAACGGTCAGGGGAGGCAAGGCTAAGGCACGACAACGCAAGGCTTGGCAATGCACGAAAGGCAAGCAAAGAATAACGGAAGGTAAGGAAGGCAAGGGAAAGCAAGGAAAGGCAAGTGTAACGGAAGGAACGGCACGGCAAGGGGAAACAAGGCTAAGGCGCGACAACGCACGCTAGGCAATGCACGGCAAGGCAAGGAAAGGGTAACGCATGGGAAAGCACGGTCAGGCGAGGCAAGGCTAAGGAAAGCCAACGCAAGGCTAGGCAATGCACGGTAAGCAAGCAAGGAGTAACGGAATGCAAGGAAGGAAAGGGAAAGCAAGGGAAGGCAAGGGTAACGGAAGGAACGGCACGGCAAGGGGTAACAAGGCTAAGGCACGACAACACCCGGCTAGGAAATGCACGGCAAGGGAAGGAAAGGCTAACGCAAGGCAAGGCACGGTGAGGCTAAGCAAGGTTAATGCACGACAACGCAAGGCTAGGCAATGCACGACAATGCAAGTAAAGCTTAAAGCAAAGGAAGGCACGGTCAGGCGAGATAAGGCTAAGGCACGACAACGCAAGGCTAGGCAATGCAGGGAAGGCAAGCAAAGAGTAACGGAAGGTAAGGAAGGCAAGGGAAAGCAAGGAAAGGCAATGGTAACGGAAGGAATGGCACGGCAAGGGGAAACAAGTCTAAGGCACGACAACGCACGCTAGGCAATGCACGGCAAGGCAAGGAAAGGGTAACGCATGGGAAAGCACGGTCATGGGAGGCAAGGCTAAGGCACGACAACGAAAGGCTTGGCAATGCACGGAAGGCAAGCAAAGAGTAATGGAAGGTAAGGAAGGCAAGGGAAAGCAAAGAAATGAAAGTGTAACGGACGGAACGGCACGGCAAGGGGAAACAAGGCTAAGGCACGACAACGCACGCTAGGCAATGCACGGCAAGGCAAGGAAAGGGTAACGCATGGGAAAGCACGGTCAGGCGAGGCAAGGCTAAGGAAAGCCAACGCAAGGCTAGGCAATGCACGGAAAGCAAGCAAGGAGTAACGGAATGCAAGGAAGGAAAGGGAAAGCAAGGGAAGGCAAGGGTAACGAAAGGAACGGCACGGGAAGGGGTAACAAGGCTAAGGCACGACAACACACGGCTAGGAAATGCACGGCAAGGCAAAGAAAGGGTAACGCAAGGCAAGGCACGGTGAGGCTAGGCAAGGTTAATGCACGACAACGCAAGGCTAGGCAATGCACGACAATGCAAGGAAAGCTTAATGCAAAGGAAGGCACGGTCAGGCGAGATAAGGCTAAGGCACGACAACGCAAGGCTAGGCAATGCACGGAAGGCAAGCAAAGAGTAACGGAAGGTAAGGAAGGCAAGGGAAAGCAAGGAAAGGCCAGGGTAACGGAAGGAACGGCACGGCAAGGGGAAACAAGTCTAAGGCACGACACCGAACGCTAGGCAATGAAGGGCAAGGCAAGGAAAGGGTAACGCATTTGAAAGCACGGTCAGGCGAGGCAACGCTAAGGCACGACAACGCAAGGCTAGGCAATGCACGGAAGGCAAGCAAAGAGTAACGGAAGGTAAGGAAGGCAAGGGAAAGGAAGGAAAGGCAAGTGTAACGGAAGGAACGGCACGGCAAGGGGAAACAAGGCTAAGGCACGACAACGCACGCTAGGCAATGCACGGCAATGCAAGGAAAGGGTAACGCATGGGAAAGCACGGTCAGGCGAGGCAAGCCTAAGGCATGACAACGCAAGGCTAAGCAATGCACGGAAAGCAAGCAAAGAGTAACGGAACGCAAGGAAGGCAAGGGTTAGCAAGGGAAGGCAAGGGTAACGGAAGGAACGGCACGGCAAGGGGTAAGAAGGCTAAGGCACGACAACGCAGGGCTAGGCAATGCACGGCAAGGCAAGGAAAGGGTAACGCAGGGGAAGGCACGGTCAGGTGAGGCAAGGATAAGGCACGACAATGCAAGGCTAGGCAATGCACGACAACGCAAGGCTAGGCAATGCAGGGAAGGCAAGAAAAGAGTAACGGAAGGTAAGGAAGGCAAAGGAAAGCAAGGAAAGGCAATGGTAACGGAAGGAACGGCACGGCAAGGGGAAACAAGTCTAAGGCACGACAACGCACGCTAGGCAATGCACGGCAAGGGAAGGAAAGGGTAACGCATGGGAAAGAACGGTCAGGGGAGGCAAGCCTAAGGCATGACAACGCAAGGTTAGGCAATGCACGGAAAGCAAGCAAAGAGTAACGGAACGCAAGGAAGGCAAGGGAAAGCAAGGGAAGGCAAGGGTAACGGAAGGGACGGCACGACAAGGGGTAAGAAGGCTAAGGCACGACAACGCAGGGCTAGGCAATGCACGGCAAGGCAAGTAAAGAGTAACGGAAGGAAAGGAAGGCAAGGCAAAGCCAGACAAGGCAAGTGTAACAAAAGGCACGCAACGGCAAGGGGAAACAAGGCTAAGGCACGACAACACACGGCTAGGAAATGCACGGCAAGGCAAGGAAAGTGTAACGCAAGGCAAGGCACGGTGAGGCTAGGCAAGGCTAATGCACGACAACGCAAGGCTAGGCAATGCACGACAATGCAAGTAAAGCTTAAAGCAAAGGAAGGCACGGTCAGAACAGATAAGGCTAAGGCACGACAACGCAAGGCTAGGCAATGCAGGGAAGGCAAGCAAAGAGTAACGGAAGGTAAGGAAGGTAAAGGAAAGCAAGGAAAGGCAATGGTAACGGAAGGAACGGCACGGCAAGGGGAAACAAGGCTAAGGCACAACAACGCACGCTAGGCAATGCACGGCAAGGGAAGGAAAGGGTAACGCATGGGAAAGAACGGTCAGGGGAGGCAAGGCTAAGGCACGACAACGCAAGGCTTGGCAATGCACGAAAGGCAAGCAAAGAATAACGGAAGGTAAGGAAGGCAAGGGAAAGCAAGGAAAGGCAAGTGTAACGGAAGGAACGCCACGGCAAGGGGAAACAAGGCTAAGGCACGACAACGCACGCTAGGCAATGCACGGCAAGGCAAGGAAAGGGTAACGCATGGGAAAGCACGGTCAGGCGAGGCAAGGCTAAGGAAAGCCAACGCAAGGCTAGGCAATGCACGGTAAGCAAGCAAGGAGTAACGGAATGCAAGGAAGGAAAGGGAAAGCAAGGGAAGGCAAGGGTAACGGAAGGAACGGCACGGCAAGGGGTAACAAGGCTAAGGCACGACAACACCCGGCTAGGAAATGCACGGCAAGGGAAGGAAAGGGTAACGCAAGGCAAGGCACGGTGAGGCTAGGCAAGGTTAATGCACGACAACGCAAGGCTAGGCAATGCACGACAATGCAAGTAAAGCTTAAAGCAAAGGAAGGCACGGTCAGGCGAGATAAGGCTAAGGCACGACAACGCAAGGCTAGGCAATGCAGGGAAGGCAAGCAAAGAGTAACGGAAGGTAAGGAAGGCAAGGGAAAGCAAGGAAAGGCAATGGTAACGGAAGGAATGGCACGGCAAGGGGAAACAAGTCTAAGGCACGACAACGCACGCTAGGCAATGCACGGCAAGGCAAGGAAAGGGTAACGCATGGGAAAGCACGGTCAGGGGAGGCAAGGCTAAGGCACGACAACGAAAGGCTTGGCAATGCACGGAAGGCAAGCAAAGAGTAATGGAAAGTAAGGAAGGCAAGGGAAAGCAAAGAAAGGCAAGTGTAACGGACGGAACGGCACGGCAAGGGGAAACAAGGCTAAGGCACGACAACGCACGCTAGGCAATGCACGGCAAGGCAAGGAAAGGGTAACGCATGGGAAAGCACGGTCAGGCGAGGCAAGGCTAAGGAAAGCCAACGCAAGGCTAGGCAATGCACGGAAAGCAAGCAAGGAGTAACGGAATGCAAGGAAGGAAAGGGAAAGCAAGGGAAGGCAAGGGTAACGAAAGGAACGGCACGGGAAGGGGTAACAAGGCTAAGGCACGACAACACACGGCTAGGAAATGCACGGCAAGGCAAAGAAAGGGTAACGCAAGGCAAGGCACGGTGAGGCTAGGCAAGGTTAATGCACGACAACGCAAGGCTAGGCAATGCACGACAATGCAAGGAAAGCTTAATGCAAAGGAAGGCACGGTCAGGCGAGATAAGGCTAAGGCACGACAACGCAAGGCTAGGCAATGCACGGAAGGCAAGCAAAGAGTAACGGAAGGTAAGGAAGGCAAGGGAAAGCAAGGAAAGGTAAGTGTAACGGAACGAACGGCACGGCAAGGGGAAACAATGCTAAGGCACGACAACGCACGCTAGGCAATGCACGGCAAGGCAAGGAAAGGGTAACGCATGGGAAAGCACGGTCAGGCGAGGCAAGGCTAAGGCACGACAACCCAAGGCTAGGCAATGCACGGAAGGCAAGCAAAGAGAAACGGAATGTAAGGAAGGAAAGGGAAAGCAAAGAAGGCAAGTGTAACCGAAGGAACGGCACGGCAAGGGGAAACAAGGCTAAGGCACGACAACGCACGGCTAGGCAATGCACGGCAAGGCAAGCAAAGGGTAACGCAAGGAAAGGCACGGTGAGGCTAGGCAAGGTTAATGCACGACAACGCAAGGCTAGGCAATGCACGACAATGCAAGTAAAGCTTAAAGCAAAGGAAGGCAAGGTCAGGCGAGATAAGGCTAAGGCACGACAACGCAAGGCTAGGCAATGCAGGGAAGGCAAGCAAAGAGTAACGGAAGGTAAGGAAGGCAAGGGAAAGCAAGGAAAGGCAATGGTAACGGAAGGAATGGCACGGCAAGGGGAAACAAGTCTAAGGCACGACAACGCACGCTAGGCAATGCACGGCAAGGCAAGGAAAGGGTAACGCATGGGAAAGCACGGTCAGGCGAGGCAAGGCTAAGGCACGACAACGAAAGGCTTGGCAATGCACGGAAGGCAAGCAAAGAGTAATGGAAGGTAAGGAAGGCAAGGGAAAGCAAAGAAATGAAAGTGTAACGGACGGAACGGCACGGCAAGGGGAAACAAGGCTAAGGCACGACAACGCACGCTAGGCAATGCACGGCAAGGCAAGGAAAGGGTAACGCATGGGAAAGCACGGTCAGGCGAGGCAAGGCTAAGGAAAGCCAACGCAAGGCTAGGCAATGCACGGAAAGCAAGCAAGGAGTAACGGAATGCAAGGAAGGAAAGGGAAAGCAAGGGAAGGCAAGGGTAACGAAAGGAACGGCACGGGAAGGGGTAACAAGGCTAAGGCACGACAACACACGGCTAGGAAATGCACGGCAAGGCAAAGAAAGGGTAACGCAAGGCAAGGCACGGTGAGGCGAGGCAAGGTTAATGCACGACAACGCAAGGCTAGGCAATGCACGACAATGCAAGGAAAGCTTAATGCAAAGGAAGGCACGGTCAGGCGAGATAAGGCTAAGGCACGACAACGCAAGGCTAGGCAATGCACGGAAGGCAAGCAAAGAGTAACGGAAGGTAAGGAAGGCAAGGGAAAGCAAGGAAAGGTAAGTGTAACGGAAGGAACGGCACGGCAAGGGGAAACAATGCTAAGGCACGACAACACACGCTAGGCAATGCACGGCAAGGCAAGGAAAGGGTAACGCATGGGAAAGCACGGTCAGGAGAGGCAAGGCTAAGGCACGACAACCCAAGGCTAGGCAATGCACGGAAGGCAAGCAAGGAGTAACGGAATGCAAGGAAGGAAAGGGAAAGCAAGGGAAGGCAAGTGTAACCGAAGGAACGGCACGGCAAGGGGAAACAAGGCTAAGGCACGACAACGCACGGCTAGGAAATGCACGGCAAGGGAAGGAAAGGGTAATGCAAGGAAAGGCACGGTGAGGCTAGGCAAGGCTAATGCACGAAAACGCAAGGCTAGGCGATGCACGACAATGCAAGGAAAGCTTAAAGCAAAGGAAGGCAAGGTCAGGCGAGATAAGGCTAAGGCACGACAACGCAAGGCTAGGAAATTCAGGGAAGGCAAGCAAAGAGTAACGGAAGGTAAGCAAGGCAAGGAAAAGGAAGGAAAGGCCAGGGTAACGGAAGGAACGGCACGGCAAGGGGAAACAAGTCTAAGGCACGACACCGAACGCTAGGCAATGAAGGGCAAGGCAAGGAAAGGGTAACGCATTTGAAAGCACGGTCAGGCGAGGCAACGCTAAGGCACGACAACGCAAGGCTAGGCAATGCACGGAAGGCAAGCAAAGAGTAACGGAAGGTAAGGAAGGCAAGGGAAAGGAAGGAAAGGCAAGTGTAACGGAAGGAACGGCACGGCAAGGGGAAACAAGGCTAAGGCACGACAACGCACGCTAGGCAATGCACGGCAATGCAAGGAAAGGGTAACGCATGGGAAAGCACGGTCAGGCGAGGCAAGCCTAAGGCATGACAACGCAAGGCTAAGCAATGCACGGAAAGCAAGCAAAGAGTAACGGAACGCAAGGAAGGCAAGGGTAAGCAAGGGAAGGCAAGGGTAACGGAAGGAACGGCACGGCAAGGGGTAAGAAGGCTAAGGCACGACAACGCAGGGCTAGGCAATGCACGGCAAGGCAAGGAAAGGGTAACGCAGGGGAAGGCACGGTCAGGTGAGGCAAGGATAAGGCACGACAATGCAAGGCTAGGCAATGCACGACAACGCAGGGCTAGGCAATGCAGGGAAGGCAAGAAAAGAGTAACGGAAGGTAAGGAAGGCAAAGGAAAGCAAGGAAAGGCAATGGTAACGGAAGGAACGGCACGGCAAGGGGATACAAGTCTAAGGCACGACAACGCACGCTAGGCAATGCACGGCAAGGGAAGGAAAGGGTAACGCATGGGAAAGAACGGTCAGGGGAGGCAAGCCTAAGGCATGACAACGCAAGGCTAGGCAATGCACGGAAAGCAAGCAAAGAGTAACGGAACGCAAGGAAGGCAAGGGAAAGCAAGGGAAGGCAAGGGTAACGGAAGGGACGGCACGACAAGGGGTAAGAAGGCTAAGGCACGACAACGCAGGGCTAGGCAATGCACGGCAAGGCAAGCAAAGAGTAACGGAAGGAAAGGAAGGCAAGGCAAAGCCAGGCAAGGCAAGTGTAACAAAAGGCACGCAACGGCAAGGGGAAACAAGGCTAAGGCACGACAACACACGGCTAGGAAATGCACGGCAAGGCAAAGAAAGGGTAACGCAAGGCAAGGCACGGTGAGGCTAGGCAAGGTTAATGCACGACAACGCAAGGCTAGGCAATGCACGACAATGCAAGGAAAGCTTAATGCAAAGGAAGGCACGGTCAGGCGAGATAAGGCTAAGGCACGACAACGCAAGGCTAGGCAATGCACGGAAGGCAAGCAAAGAGTAACGGAAGGTAAGGAAGGCAAGGGAAAGCAAGGAAAGGTAAGTGTAACGGAAGGAACGGCACGGCAAGGGGAAACAATGCTAAGGCACGACAACGCACGCTAGGCAATGCACGGCAAAGCAAGGAAAGGGTAACGCATGGGAAAGCACGGTCAGGCGAGGCAAGGCTAAGGCACGACAACCCAAGGCTAGGCAATGCACGGAAGGCAAGCAAAGAGAAACGGAATGTAAGGAAGGAAAGGGAAAGCAAAGAAAGGCAAGTGTAACCGAAGGAACGGCACGGCAAGGGGAAACAAGGCTAAGGCACGACAACGCACGGCTAGGCAATGCACGGCAAGGCAAGCAAAGGGTAACGCAAGGAAAGGCACGGTGAGGCTAGGCAAGGCTAATGCACGAAAACGCAAGGCTAGGCGATGCACGACAATGCAAGGAAAGCTTAAAGCAAAGGAAGGCAAGGTCAGGCGAGATAAGGCTAAGGCACGACAACGCAAGGCTAGGAAATTCAGGGAAGGCAAGCAAAGAGTAACGGAAGGTAAGCAAGGCAAGGAAAAGGAAGGAAAGGCCAGGATAACGGAAGGAACGGCACGGCAAGGGGAAACAAGTCTAAGGCACGACACCGAACGCTAGGCAATGAAGGGCAAGGCAAGGAAAGGGTAACGCATTTGAAAGCACGGTCAGGCGAGGCAACGCTAAGGCACGACAACGCAAGGCTAGGCAATGCACGGAAGGCAAGCAAAGAGTAACGGAAGGTAAGGAAGGCAAGGGAAAGGAAGGAAAGGCAAGTGTAACGGAAGGAACGGCACGGCAAGGGGAAACAAGGCTAAGGCACGACAACGCACGCTAGGCAATGCACGGCAATGCAAGGAAAGGGTAACGCATGGGAAAGCACGGTCAGGCGAGGCAAGCCTAAGGCATGACAACGCAAGGCTAAGCAATGCACGGAAAGCAAGCAAAGAGTAACGGAACGCAAGGAAGGCAAGGGTAAGCAAGGGAAGGCAAGGGTAACGGAAGGAACGGCACGGCAAGGGGTAAGAAGGCTAAGGCACGACAACGCAGGGCTAGGCAATGCACGGCAAGGCAAGGAAAGGGTAACGCAGGGGAAGGCACGGTCAGGTGAGGCAAGGATAAGGCACGACAATGCAAGGCTAGGCAATGCACGACAACGCAGGGCTAGGCAATGCAGGGAAGGCAAGAAAAGAGTAACGGAAGGTAAGGAAGGCAAAGGAAAGCAAGGAAAGGCAATGGTAACGGAAGGAACGGCACGGCAAGGGGATACAAGTCTAAGGCACGACAACGCACGCTAGGCAATGCACGGCAAGGGAAGGAAAGGGTAACGCATGGGAAAGAACGGTCAGGGGAGGCAAGCCTAAGGCATGACAACGCAAGGCTAGGCAATGCACGGAAAGCAAGCAAAGAGTAACGGAACGCAAGGAAGGCAAGGGAAAGCAAGGGAAGGCAAGGGTAACGGAAGGGACGGCACGACAAGGGGTAAGAAGGCTAAGGCACGACAACGCAGGGCTAGGCAATGCACGGCAAGGCAAGCAAAGAGTAACGGAAGGAAAGGAAGGCAAGGCAAAGCCAGGCAAGGCAAGTGTAACAAAAGGCACGCAACGGCAAGGGGAAACAAGGCTAAGGCACGACAACACACGGCTAGGAAATGCACGGCAAGGCAAAGAAAGGGTAACGCAAGGCAAGGCACGGTGAGGCTAGGCAAGGTTAATGCACGACAACGCAAGGCTAGGCAATGCACGACAATGCAAGGAAAGCTTAATGCAAAGGAAGGCACGGTCAGGCGAGATAAGGCTAAGGCACGACAACGCAAGGCTAGGCAATGCACGGAAGGCAAGCAAAGAGTAACGGAAGGTAAGGAAGGCAAGGGAAAGCAAGGAAAGGTAAGTGTAACGGAAGGAACGGCACGGCAAGGGGAAACAATGCTAAGGCACGACAACGCACGCTAGGCAATGCACGGCAAAGCAAGGAAAGGGTAACGCATGGGAAAGCACGGTCAGGCGAGGCAAGGCTAAGGCACGACAACCCAAGGCTAGGCAATGCACGGAAGGCAAGCAAAGAGAAACGGAATGTAAGGAAGGAAAGGGAAAGCAAAGAAAGGCAAGTGTAACCGAAGGAACGGCACGGCAAGGGGAAACAAGGCTAAGGCACGACAACGCACGGCTAGGCAATGCACGGCAAGGCAAGCAAAGGGTAACGCAAGGAAAGGCACGGTGAGGCTAGGCAAGGCTAATGCACGAAAACGCAAGGCTAGGCGATGCACGACAATGCAAGGAAAGCTTAAAGCAAAGGAAGGCAAGGTCAGGCGAGATAAGGCTAAGGCACGACAACGCAAGGCTAGGAAATTCAGGGAAGGCAAGCAAAGAGTAACGGAAGGTAAGCAAGGCAAGGAAAAGGAAGGAAAGGCCAGGATAACGGAAGGAACGGCACGGCAAGGGGAAACAAGTCTAAGGCACGACACCGAACGCTAGGCAATGAAGGGCAAGGCAAGGAAAGGGTAACGCATTTGAAAGCACGGTCAGGCGAGGCAACGCTAAGGCACGACAACGCAAGGCTAGGCAATGCACGGAAGGCAAGCAAAGAGTAACGGAAGGTAAGGAAGGCAAGTGAAAGGAAGGAAAGGCAAGTGTAACGAAAGGAACGGCACGGCAAGGGGAAACAAGGCTAAGGCACGACAACGCACGCTAGGCAATGCACGGCAAGGCAAGGAAAGGGTAACGCATGGGAAAGCACGGTCAGGCGAGGCAAGCCTAAGGCATGACAACGCAAGGCTAAGCAATGCACGGAAAGCAAGCAAAGAGTAACGAAACGCAAGGAAGGCAAGGGTAAGCAAGGGAAGGCAAGGGTAACGGAAGGAACGGCACGGCAAGGGGTAACAAGGCTAAGGCACGACAACGCAGGTCTAGGCAATGCACGGCAAGGCAAGGAAAGGGTAACGCAGGGGAAGGCACGGTCAGGTGAGGCAAGGATAAGGCACGACAATGCAAGGCTAGGCAATGCACGACAACGCAAGGCTAGGCAATGCAGGGAAGGCAAGAAAAGAGTAACGGAAGGTAAGGAAGGCAAAGGAAAGCAAGGAAAGGCAATGGTAACGGAAGGAACGGCACGGCAAGGGGAAACAAGTCTAAGGCACGACAACGCACGCTAGGCAATGCACGGCAAGGGAAGGAAAGGGTAACGCATGGGAAAGAACGGTCAGGGGAGGCAAGCCTAAGGCATGACAACGCAAGGCTAGGCAATGCACGGAAAGCAAGCAAAGAGTAACGGAACGCAAGGAAGGCAAGGGAAAGCAAGGGAAGGCAAGGGTAACGGAAGGGACGGCACGACAAGGGGTAAGAAGGCTAAGGCACGACAACGCAGGGCTAGGCAATGCACGGCAAGGCAAGCAAAGAGTAACGGAAGGAAAGGAAGGCAAGGCAAAGCCAGGCAAGGCAAGTGTAACAAAAGGCACGCAACGGCAAGGGGAAACAAGGCTAAGGCACGACAACACACGGCTAGGAAATGCACGGCAAGGCAAAGAAAGGGTAACGCAAGGCAAGGCACGGTGAGGCTAGGCAAGGCTTATGCACGACAACGCAAGGCTAGGCAATGCACAACAATGCAAGTAAAGCTTAAAGCAAAGGAAGGCACGGTCAGGCGAGATAAGGCTAAGGCACGACAACGCAAGGCTAGGCAATGCAGGGAAGGCAAGCAAAGAGTAACGGAAGGTAAGGAAGGGAAGGGAAAGCAAGGAAAGGCAATGGTAACGGAAGGAACGGCACGGCAAGGGGAAACAAGTCTAATGCACGACAACGCACGCTAGGCAATGCACGGCAAGGCAAGGAAAGGGTAACGCATGGGAAAGCACGGTCAGGGGAGGCAAGGCTAAGGCACGACAACGCAAGGCTTGGCAATGCACGGAAGGCAAGCAAAGAGTAATGGAAGGTAAGGAAGGCAAGGGAAAGCAAAGAAAGCCAAGTGTAACGGACGGAACGGCACGGCAAGGGGAAACAAGCCTAAGGCACGACAACGCACGCTAGGCAATGCACGGCAAGGCAAGGAAAGGGTAACGCATGGGAAAGCACTGTCAGGCGAGGCAAGGCTAAGGAAAGCCAACGCAAGTCTAGGCAATGCACGGAAAGCAAGCAAGGAGTAACGGAATGCAAGGAAGGAAAGGGAAAGCAAGGGAAGGCAAGGGTAACGAAAGGAACGGCACGGCAAGGGGTAACAAGGCTAAGGCACGACAACACACGGCTAGGAAATGCACGGCAAGGCAAGGAAAGGGTAACGCAAGGCAAGGCACGGTGAGGCTAGGTAAGGTTAATGCACGACAACGCAAGGCTAGGCAATGCACGACAATGCAAGGAAAGCTTAAAGCAAAGGAAGGCACGGTCAGGCGAGATAAGGCTAAGGCACGACAACGCAAGGCTAGGCAATGCACGGAAGGCAAGCAAAGAGTAACGGAAGGTAAGGAAGGCAAGGGAAAGCAAGGAAAGGCAAGTGTAACGGAAGGAACGGCACGGCAAGGGGAAACAATGCTAAGGCACGACAAAGCACGATAGGCAATGCACGGCAAGGCAAGAAAAGGGTAACGCATGGGAAAGCACGGTCAGGCGAGGCAAGGCTAAGGCACGACAACCCAAGGCTAGGCAATGCACGGAAGGCAAGCAAAGAGAAACGGAAGGTAAGGAAGGAAAGGGAAAGCAAAGAAAGGCAAGTGTAACCGAAGGAACGGCACGGCAAGGGGAAACAAAGCTAAGGCACGACAACGCACGGCTAGGCAGTGCACGGCAAGGCAAGCAAAGGGTAACGCAAGGAAAGGCACGGTGAGGCTAGGCAAGGCTAATGCACGAAAACGCAAGGCTAGGCGATGCACGACAATGCAAGGAAAGCTTAAAGCAAAGGAAGGCAAGGTCAGGCGAGATAAGGCTAAGGCACGACAACGCAAGGCTAGGAAATTCAGGGAAGGCAAGCAAAGAGTAACGCAAGGTAAGCAAGGCAAGGAAAAGGAAGGAAAGGCCAGGGTAACGGAAGGAACGGCACGGCAAGGGGAAACAAGTCTAAGGCACGACACCGAACGCTAGGCAATGAAGGGCAAGGCAAGGAAAGGGTAACGCATTTGAAAGCACGGTCAGGCGAGGCAACGCTAAGGCACGACAACGCAAGGCTAGGCAATGCACGGAAGGCAAGCAAAGAGTAACGGAATGTAAGGAAGGCAAGGGAAAGGAAGGAAAGGCAAGTGTAACGGAAGCAACGGCACGGCAAGGGGAAACAAGGCTAAGGCACGACAACGCACGCTAGGCAATGCACGGCAAGGCAAGGAAAGGGTAACGCATGGGAAAGCACGGTCAGGCGAGGCAAACCTAAGGCATGACAACGCAAGGCTAAGCAATGCACGGAAAGCAAGCAAAGAGTAACGGAACGCAAGGAAGGCAAGGGAAAGCAAGGGAAGGCAAGGGTAACGGAAGGAACGGCACGGCAAGGGGTAACAAGGCTAAGGCACGACAACGCAGGTCTAGGCAATGCACGGCAAGGCAAGGAAAGGGTAACGCAGGGGAAGGCACGGTCAGGTGAGGCAAGGATAAGGCACGACAATGCAAGGCTAGGCAATGCACGACAACGCAAGGCTAGGCAATGCAGGGAAGGCAAGAAAAGAGTAACGGAAGGTAAGGAAGGCAAAGGAAAGCAAGGAAAGGCAATGGTAACGGAAGGAACGGCACGGCAAGGGGAAACAAGTCTAAGGCACGACAACGCACGCTAGGCCATGCACGGCAAGGGAAGGAAAGGGTAACGCATGGGAAAGAACGGTCAGGGGAGGCAAGCCTAAGGCATGACAACGCAAGGCTAGGCAATGCACGGAAAGCAAGCAAAGAGTAACGGAACGCAAGGAAGGCAAGGGAAAGCAAGGGAAGGCAAGGGTAACGGAAGGGACGGCACGACAAGGGGTAAGAAGGCTAAGGCACGTCAACGCAGGGCTAGGCAATGCACGGCAAGGCAAGCAAAGAGTAACGGAAGGAAAGGAAGGCAAGGGAAAGCCAGGCAAGGCAAGTGTAACAAAAGGCACGCAACGGCAAGGGGAAACAAGGCTAAGGCACGACAACACACGGCTAGGAAATGCAAGGCAAGGCAAGTAAAGGGCAACGCAAGGCAAGGCACGGTGTGGCTAGGCAAGGCTAATGCACGACAACGCAAGGCTAGGCAATGCACGACAATGCAAGTAAAGCTTAAAGCAAAGGAAGGCACGGTTAGAAGAGATAAGGCTAAGGCACGACAACGCAAGGCTAGGCAATGCAGGGAAGGGAAGCAAAGAGTAACGGAAGGTAAGGAAGGCAAGGGAAAGCAAAGAAAGGCAAGTGTAACGGAAGGAACGGCACGGCAAGGGGAAACAAGGCTAAGGCACGAGAACGCACGCTAGGCAATGCACGGCAAGGCAAGGAAAGGGTAACGCATGGGAAAGCACGGTCAGGCGAGGCAAGGCTAAGGCATGACAACGCAAGGCTAGGCAATGCACGGAAAGCAAGCAAAGAGTAACGGAACGCAAGGAAGGCAAGGGAAAGCAAGGGAAGGCAAGGGTAACGGAAGGAACTGCACGGCAAGGGGTAACAAGGCTAAGGCACGACAACGCACGCTAGGCAATGCACGGCAAGGCAAGGAAAGGGTAACGCATGGGAAAGCACGGTCAGGCGAGGCAAGGCTAAGGAAAGCCAACGCAAGGCTAGGCAATGCACGGAAAGCAAGCAAGGAGTAACGGAATGCAAGGAAGGAAAGGGAAAGCAAGGGAAGGCAAGGGTAACGAAAGGAACGGCACGGCAAGGTGTAACAAGGCTAAGGCACGACAACACACGGCTAGGAAATGCACGGCAAGGCAAGGAAAGGGTAACGCAAGGCAAGACACGGTGAGGCTAGGCAAGGTTAATGCACGACAACGCAAGGCTAGGCAATGCACGACAATGCAAGGAAAGCTTAAAGCAAAGGAAGGCACGGTCAGGCGAGATAAGGCTAAGGCACGACAACGCAAGGCTAGGCAATACACGGAAGGCAAGCAAAGAGTAACGGAAGGAAAGGAAGGCAAGGGAAAGCAAGGAAAGGCAAGTGTAACGGAAGGAACGGCACGGCAAGGGGAAACAATGCTAAGGCACGACAACGCACGCTAGGCAATGCACGGCAAGGCAAGGAAAGGGTAACGCATGGGAAATCACGGTCAGGCGAGGCAAGGCTAAGGCACGACAACCCAAGGCTAGGCAATGCACGGAAGGCAAGCAAAGAGAAACGGAAGGTAAGGAAGGAAAGGGAAAGCAAAGAAAGGCAAGTGTAACCGAAGGAACTGCACGGCAAGGGGAAACAAGGCTAAGGCACGACAACGCACGGCTAGGCAATGCACGGCAAGGCAAGCAAAGGGTAACGCAAGGAAAGGCACGGTGAGGCTAGGCAAGGCTAATGCACGAAAACGCAAGGCTAGGCGATGCACGACAATGCAAGGAAAGCTTAAAGCAAAGGAAGGCAAGGTCAGGCGAGATAAGGCTAAGGCACGACAACGCAAGGCTAGGAAATTCAGGGAAGGCAAGCAAAGAGTAACGGAAGGTAAGCAAGGCAAGGAAAAGGAAGGAAAGGCCAGGGTAACGGAAGGAACGGCACGGCAAGGGGAAACAAGTCTAAGGCACGACACCGAACGCTAGGCAATGAAGGGCAAGGCAAGGAAAGGGTAACGCATATGAAAGCACGGTCAGGCGAGGCAACGCTAAGGCACGACAACGCAAGGCTAGGCAATGCACGGAAGGCAAGCAAAGAGTAACGGAAGGTAAGGAAGGCAAGGGAAAGGAAGGAAAGGCAAGTGTAACGGAAGGAACGGCACGGCAAGGGGAAACAAGGCTAAGGCACAACAACGCACGCTAGGCAATGCACGGCAAGGCAAGGAAAGGGTAACGCATGGGAAAGCACGGTCAGGCGAGGCAAGCCTAAGGCATGACAAAGCAAGGCTAAGCAATGCACGGAAAGCAAGCAAAGAGTAACGGAACGCAAGGAAGGCAAGGGAAAGCAAGGGAAGGCAAGGGTAACGGAAGGAACGGCACGGCAAGGGGTAACAAGGCTAAGACACGACAACGCAGGGCTAGGCAATGCACGGCAAGGCAAGGAAAGGGTAACGCAGGGGAAGGCACGGTCAGGTGAGGCAAGGATAAGGCACGACAATGCAAGGCTAGGCAATGCACGACAACGCAAGGCTAGGCAATGCAGGGAAGGTAAGAAAAGAGTAACGGAAGGTAAGGAAGGCAAAGGAAAGTAAGGAAAGGCAATGGTAACGGAAGGAACGGCACGGCAAGGGGAAACAAGTCTAAGGCACGACAACGCACGCTAGGCAATGCACGGCAAGGGAAGGAAAGGGTAACGCATGGGAAAGAACGGTCAGGGGAGGGAAGCCTAAGGCATGACAACGCAAGGCTACGCAATGCACGGAAAGCAAGCAAAGAGTAACGGAACGCAAGGAAGGCAAGGGAAAGCAAGGGAAGGCAAGGGTAACGGAAGGGACGGCACGACAAGGGGTAAGAAGGCTAAGGCACGACAACGCAGGGCTAGGCAATGCACGGCAAGGCAAGCAAAGAGTAACGGAAGGAAAGGAAGGCAAGGCAAAGCCAGGCAAGGCCAGTGTAACAAAAGGCACGCAACGGCAAGGGGAAACAAGGCTAAGGCACGACAACACACGGCTAGGAAATGCACGGCAAGGCAAGGAAAGGGTAACGCAAGGCAAGGCACGGTGAGGCTAGGCAAGGCTAATGCACGACAACGCAAGGCTAGGCAATGCACGACAATGCAAGTAAAGCTTAAAGCAAAGGAAGGCACGGTCAGGCGAGATAAGGCTAAGGCACTACAACGCAAGGCTAGGCAATGCAGGGAAGGCAAGCAAAGAGTAACGGAAGGTAAGGAAGGCAAGGGAAAGCAAGGAAAGGCAATGGTAACGGAAGGAACGGCACGGGAAGGGGAAACAAGTCTAATGCACGACAACGCACGCTAGGCAATGCACGGCAAGGCAAGGAAAGGGTAACGCATGGGAAAGCACGGTCAGGGGAGGCAAGGCTAAGGCACGACAACGCAAGGCTTGGCAATGCACGGAAGGCAAGCAAAGAGTAATGGAAGGTAAGGAAGGCAAGGGAAAGCAAAGAAAGGCAAGTGTAACGGATGGAACGGCACGGCAAGGGGAAACAAGGTTAAGGCACGACAACGCACGCTAGGCAATGCACGGCAAGGCAAGGAAAGGGTAACGCATGGGAAAGCACGGTCAGGCGAGGCAAGGCTAAGGAAAGCCAACGCAAGGCTAGGCAATGCACGGAAAGCAAGCAAGGAGTAACGGAATGCAAGGAAGGAAAGGGAAAGCAAGGGAAGGCAAGGGTAACGAAAGGAACGGCACGGCAAGGGGTAACAAGGCTAAGGCACGACAACACACGGCTAGGAAATGCACGGCAAGGCAAGGAAAGGGTAACGCAAGGCAAGGCACGGTGAGGCTAGGCAAGGTTAATGCACGACAACGCAAGGCTAGGCAATGCACGACAATGCAAGGAAAGCTTAAAGCAAAGGAAGGCACGGTCAGGCGAGATAAGGCTAAGGCACGACAACGCAAGGCTAGGCAATGCACGGAAGGCAAGCAAAGAGTAACGGAAGGAAAGGAAGGCAAGGGAAAGCAAGGAAAGGCAAGTGTAACGGAAGGAACGGCACGGCAAGGGGAAACAATGCTAAGGCACGACAACGCACGCTAGGCAATGCACGGCAAGGCAAGGAAAGGGTAACGCATGGGAAATCACGGTCAGGCGAGGCAAGGCTAAGGCACGACAACCCAAGGCTAGGCAATGCACGGAAGGCAAGCAAAGAGAAACGGAAGGTAAGGAAGGAAAGGGAAAGCAAAGAAAGGCAAGTGTAATGGAAGGAACGGCACGGTAAGGGGAAACAATGCTAAGGCACGACAACGCACGCTAGGCAATGCACGGCAAGGCAAGGAAAGGGTAACGCATGGGAAATCACGGTCAGGCGAGGCAAGGCTAAGGCACGACAACCCAAGGCTAGGCAATTCACGGAAGGCAAGCAAAGAGAAACGGAAGGTAAGGAAGGAAAGGGAAAGCAAAGAAAGGCAAGTGTAACCGAAGGAACGGCACGGCAAGGGGAAACAAGGCTAAGGCACGACAACGCACGGCTAGGCAATGCACGGCAAGGCAAGCAAAGGGTAACGCAAGGAAAGGCACGGTGTGGCTAGGCAAGGCTAATGCACGAAAACGCAAGGCTAGGCGATGCACGACAATGCAAGGAAAGCTTAAAGCAAAGGAAGGCAAGGTCAGGCGAGATAAGGCTAAGGCACGACAACGCAAGGCTAGGAAATTCAGGGAAGGCAAGCAAAGAGTAACGGAAGGTAAGCAAGGCAAGGAAAAGGAAGGAAAGGCCAGGGTAACGGAAGGAACGGCACGGCAAGGGGAAACAAGTCTAAGGCACGACACCGAACGCTAGGCAATGAACGGCAAGGCAAGGAAAGGGTAACGCATGGGAAAGCACGGTCAGGCGAGGCAACGCTAAGGCACGACAACGCAAGGCTAGGCAATGCACGGAAGGCAAGCAAAGAGTAACGGAAGGTAAGGAAGGCAAGGGAAAGGAAGGAAAGGCAAGTGTAACGGAAGGAACGGCACGGAAGGCGAAACAAGGCTAAGGCACAACAACGCACGCTAGGCAATGCACGGCAAGGCAAGGAAAGGGTAACGCATGGGAAAGCACGGTCAGGCGAGGCAAGCCTAAGGCATGACAAAGCAAGGCTAAGCAATGCACGGAAAGCAAGCAAAGAGTAACGGAACGCAAGGAAGGCAAGGGAAAGCAAGGGAAGGCAAGGGTAACGGAAGGAACGGCACGGCAAGGGGTAACAAGGCAAAGGCACGACAACGCAGGGCTAGGCAATGCACGGCAAGGCAAGGAAAGGGTAACGCAGGGGAAGGCACGGTCAGGTGAGGCAAGGATAAGGCACGACAATGCAAAGCTAGGCAATGCACGACAACGCAAGGCTAGGCAATGCAGGGAAGGCAAGAAAAGAGTAACGGAAGGTAAGGAAGGCAAAGGAAAGCAAGGAAAGGCAATGGTAACGGAAGGAACGGCACGGCAAGGGGAAACAAGTCTAAGGCACGACAACGCACGCTAGGCAATGCACGGCAAGGCAAGCAAAGAGTAACGGAAGGTAAGGAAGGCAAGGCAAAGCCAGGCAAGGCAAGTGTAACAAAAGGCACGCAACGGCAAGGGGAAACAAGGCTAAGGCACGACAACACACGGCTAGGAAATGCACGGCAAGGCAAGGAAAGGGTAACGCAAGGCAAGGCACGGTGAGGCTAGGCAAGGCTAATGCACGACAACGCAAGGCTAGGCAATGCACGACAATGCAAGTAAAGCTTAAAGCAAAGGAAGGCACGGTCAGGCGAGATAAGGCTAAGGCACTACAACGCAAGGCTAGGCAATGCAGGGAAGGCAAGCAAAGAGTAACGGAAGGTAAGGAAGGCAAGGGAAAGCAAGGAAAGGCAAAGGTAACGGAAGGAACGGCACGGCAAGGGGAAACAAGCCTAAGGCACGACAACGCACGCTAGGCAATGCACGGCAAGGCAAGGAAAGGGTAACGCATGGGAAAGCACGGTCAGGGGAGGCAAGGCTAAGGCACGACAACGCAAGGCTTGGCAATGCACGGAAGGCAAGCAAAGAGTAATGGAAGGTAAGGAAGGCAAGGGAAAGCAAAGAAAGGCAAGTGTAACGGACGGAACGGCACGGCAAGGGGAAACAAGGCTAAGGCACGACAACGCACGCTAGGCAATGCACGGCAAGGCAAGGAAAGGGTAACGCATGGGAAAGCACGGTCAGTCGAGGCAAGGCTAAGGAAAGCCAACGCAAGGCTAGGCAATGCACGGAAAGCAAGCAAGGAGTAACGGAATGCAAGGAAGGAAAGGGAAAGCAAGGGAAGGCAAGGGTAACGAAAGGAACGGCACGGCAAGGGGTAACAAGGCTAAGGCACGACAACACACGGCTAGGAAATGCACGGCAAGGCAAGGAAAGGGTAACGCAAGGCAAGGCACGGTGAGGCTAGGCAAGGTTAATGCACGACAACGCAAGGCTAGGCAATGCACGACAATGCAAGGAAAGCTTAAAGCAAAGGAAGGCACGGTCAGGCGAGATAAGGCTAAGGCACGACAACGCAAGGCTAGGCAATGCACGGAAGGCAAGCAAAGAGTAACGGAAGGTAAGGAAATCAAGGGAAAGCAAGGAAAGGCAAGTGTAACGGAAGGAACGGCACGGCAAGGGGAAACAATGCTAAGGCACGACAACGCACACTAGGCAATGCACGGCAAGGCAAGGAAAGGGTAAAGCATGGGAAAGCACGGTCAGGCGAGGCAAGGCTAAGGCACGACAACCCAAGGCTAGGCAATGCACGGAAGGCAAGCAAAGAGAAACGGAAGGTAAGGAAGGAAAGGGAAAGCAAAGAAAGGCAAGTGTAACCGAAGGAACGGCACGGCAAGGGGAAACAAGGCTAAGGCACGACAACGCACGGCTAGGCAATGCACGGCAAGGCAAGCAAAGGGTAACGCAAGGAAAGGCACGGTGAGGCTAGGCAAGGCTAATGCACGAAAACGCAAGGCTAGGCGATGCACGACAATGCAAGGAAAGCTTAAAGCAAAGGAAGGCAAGGTCAGGCGAGATAAGGCTAAGGCACGACAACGCAAGGCTAGGAAATACAGGGAAGGCAAGCAAAGAGTAACGGAAGGTAAGCAAGGCAAGGAAAAGGAAGGAAAGGCCAGGGTAACGGAAGGAACGGCACGGCAAGGGGAAACAAGTCTAAGGCACGACACCGAACGCTAGGCAATGAAGGGCAAGGCAAGGAAAGGGTAACGCATTTGAAAGCACGGTCAGGCGAGGCAACGCTAAGGCACGACAACGCAAGGCTAGGCAATGCACGGAAGGCAAGCAAAGAGTAACGGAAGGTAAGGAAGGCAAGGGAAAGGAAGGAAAGGCAAGTGTAACGGAAGGAACGGCACGGCAAGGGGAAACAAGGCTAAGGCACGGCAAAGCACGGCTAGGCAATGCACGGCAATGCAAGGAAAGGGTAACGCAAGGCAAGGCACGGTGAGGCTAGGCAAGGCTAATGCACGACAACGCAAGGCTAGGCAATGCACGACAATGCAAGGAAAGCTTAAAGCAAAGGAAGGCACGGTCAGGCGAGATAAGGCTAAGGCACGACAACGCAAGGCTAGGCAATGCAGGGAAGGGAAGCAAAGAGTAACGGAAGGTAAGCAAGGCAAGGAAAAGCAAGGAAAGGCAAGGGTAACGGAAGGAACTGCACGGCAAGGGGAAACAAGGCTAAGGCACGGCAACGCAGGCTGGGCAATGCACGGCAAGGCAAGGAAAGGGTAACGCATGGGAAAGCACGTTCAGGCGAGGCAAGGCTAAGGCACGACAACGCAAGGCTAGGCAATGCACGGAAGGCAAGCAAAGAGTAACGGAATGTAAGGAAGGCAAGGGAAAGCAAAGAAAGGCAAGTGTAACGGAAGGAAGGGCACGGCAAGGGGAAACAAGGCTAAGGCACGACAACGCACGCTAGGCAATGCACGGCAAGGCAAGGAAAGGGAAACGCATGGGAAAGCACGGTCAGGCGAGGCAAGCCTAAGGCATGACAACGCAAGGCTAGGCAATGCACGGAAAGCAAGCAAAGAGTAACGGAACGCAAGGAAGGCAAGGGAAAGCAAGGGAAGGCAAGGGTAACGGAAGGAACGGCACGGCAAGGGGTAACAAGGCTAAGGCACGACAACGCAGGGTAAGGCAATGCACGGCAAGGCAAGGAAAGGGTAACGCAGGGGAAAGCACGGTCAGGTGAGGCAAGGATAAGGCACGACAATGCAAGACTAGGCAATGCACGGCAAGGCAAGGAAAGAGTAACGGAAGGAAAGGAAGGCAAGGCAAAGCCAGGCAAGGCAAGTGTAACAAAAGGCACGCAACGGCAAGGGGAAACAAGGCTAAGGCACGACAACACACGGCTAGGAAATGCAAGGCAAGGCAAGTAAAGGGTAACGCAAGGCAAGGCACGGTGAGGCTAGGCAAGGCTAATGCACGACAACGCAAGGCTAGGCAATGCACGACAATGCAAGTAAAGCTTAAAGCAAAGGAAGGCACGGTTAGAAGAGATAAGGCTAAGGCACGACAACGCAAGGCTAGGCAATGCAGGGAAGGGAAGCAAAGAGTAATGGAAGGTAAGGAAGGCAAGGGAAAGCAAAGAAAGGCAAGTGTAACGGAAGGAACGGCACGGCAAGGGGAAACAAGGCTAAGGCACGACAACGCACGCTAGGCAATGCACGGCAAGGCAAGGAAAGGGTAACGCATGGGAAAGCACGGTCAGGCGAGGCAAGCCTAAGGCATGACAACGCAAGGCTAGGCAATGCACGGAAAGCAAGCAAAGAGTAACGGAACGCAAGGAAGGCAAGGGAAAGCAAGGGAAGGCAAGGGTAACGGAAGGAACGGCACGGCAAGGGGTAACAAGGCTAAGGCACGACAACGCAGGGCTAGGCAATGCACGGCAAGGCAAGGAAAGGGTAACGCAGGGGAAGGCACGGTCAGGTGAGGCAAGGATAAGGAACGACAATGCAAGGCTAGGCAATGCACGGCAAGGCAAGGAAAGAGTAACGGAAGGAAAGGAAGGCAAGGCAAAGCCAGGCAAGGCAAGTGTAACAAAAGGCACGCAACGGCAAGGGGAATCAAGGCTAAGGCACGACAACGCACGGCTAGGCAATGCACGGCAAGGCAAGGAAAGGGTAACGCAAGGCAAGGCACGGTGAGGCTAGGCAAGGCTAATGCACCACAACGCAAGGCTAGGCAATGCACGACAATGCAAGGAATGCTTAAAGCAAAGGAAGGCACGGTCAGGCGAGATAAGGCTAAGGCACGACAACGCAAGGCTAGGCAATGCACGGAAGGTAAGCAAAGAGTAACGGAAGGTAAGGAAGACAAGGGAAAGCAAGGAAAGGCAATGGTAACGGAAGGAACGGCACGGCAAGGGGAAACAAGTCTAAGGCACGACAACGCACGCTAGGCAATGCACGGCAAGGCAAGGAAAGTGTAACGCATGGGAAAGAACGGTCAGGGGAGGCAAGGCTAAGGCACGACAACGCAAGGCTTGGCAATGCACGGAAGGCAAGCAAGGAGTAACGGAATGCAAGGAAGGAAAGGGAAAGCAAGGGAAGGCAAGGGTAACGGAAGGAACGGCACGGCAAGGGGTAACAAGCCTAAGGCACGACAACACACGGCTAGGAAATGCACGGTAAGGCAAGGAAAGGGTAACGCAAGGCAAGGCACGGTGAGGCTAGGCAAGGTTAATGCACGACAACGCAAGGCTAGGCAATGCACGACAATACAAGGAAAGCTTAAAGCAAAGGAAGGCACGGTCAGTCGAGATAAGGCTAAGGCACGACAACGCAAGGCTAGGCAATGCACGGAAGGCAAGCAAAGAGTAACGGAAGGTAAGGAAGGCAAGGGAAAGCAAGGGAAGGCAAGGGTAACGGAAGGGACGGCACGGCAAGGGGTAACAAGGCTAAGGCAAGACAACGCAGGGCTAGGCAATGCACGGCAAGGCAAGCAAAGAGTAACGGAAGTAAAGGAAGGAAAGGCAAAGCCAGGCAAGGCAAGTGTAACAAAAGGCACGCAACGGCAAGGGGAAACAAGGCTAAGGCACGACAACACACGGCTAGGAAATGCACGGCAAGGCAAGGAAAGAGTAACGGAAGGAACGGAAGGCAAGGCAAAGCCAGGCACGGCAAGTGTAACAAAAGGCACGCAACGGCAAGGGGAAACAAAGCTACGTCACGACAACACACGGCTAGGAAATGCACGGAAAGGCAAGGAAAGGGTAACGCAAGGCAAGGCACGGTGAGGCTAGGCAAGGCTAATGCACGACAACGCAAGGCTAGGCAATGCACGACAATGCAAGTAAAGCTTAAAGCAAAGGAAGGCACGGTCAGAAGAGATAAGGCTAAGGCACGACAACGCAAGGCTAGGCAATGCAGGGAAGGCAAGCAAAGAGTAACGGAAGGTAAGGAAGGCAAGGAAAGCAAGGAAAGGCAATGGTAACGGAAGGAACGGCACGGTAAGGGGAAAGAAGTCTAAGGCACGACAACGCACGCTAGGCAATGCACGGCAAGGGAAGGAAAGGGTAACGCATGGGAAAGAACGGTCAGGGGAGGCAAGGAGAAGGCACGACAACGCAAGGCTTGGCAATGCACGGAAGGCAAGCAAAGAGTAACGGAAGTAAGGAAGGCAAGGGAAAGCAAAGAAAGGCAAGTGTAACGGAAGGAACCGCACGGCAAGGGGAAACAAGGCTAAGGCACGACAACGCACGGCTAGGAAATGCACGGCAAGGCAAGCAAAGGGTAACGCAAGGCAAGGCACGGAGAGGCTAGACAAGGCTAATGCACGAAAACGCAAGGCTAGGCAATGCACGACAATGCAAGGAAAGCTTAAAGCAAAGGAAGGCAAGGTCAGGCGAGATAAGGCAAAGGCACGACAACGCAAGGCTAGGCAATTCAGGGAAGGCAAGCAAAGAGTAACGGAAGGTAAGCAAGGCAAGGAAAAGCAAGGAAAGGCAAGGGTATCGGAAGGAACGGCACGGCAAGGGGGAACAAGTCTCAGGCACGACACCGAACGCTAGGCAATGAACGGCAAGGCAAGGAAAGGGTAACGCATGGGAAAGCACGGTCAGGCGAGGCAAGGCTAAGGCGCGACAACGCAAGGCTAGGCAATGCACGGAAAGCAAGCAAAGAGTAACGGAAGGTTAGGAAGGCAAGGGAAAGCAAGGAAAGGCAAGTGTAACGGAAGGAACGGCACGGCAAGGGGAAACAAGGCTAAGGCACGACAACGCACGCTAGGCAATGCACGGCAAGGCAAGGAAAGGGTAACGCATAGGAAAGCACGCTCAGGCGAAGCAAGGCTAAGGCATGACAACGCAAGGCTAGGCAATGCACGGAAAGCAAGCAAGGAGTAACGGAATGCAAGGAAGGAAAGGGAAAGCAAGGGAAGGCAAGGTTAACGAAAGGAACGGCACGGCAAGGTGTAACAAGGCTAAGGCACGACAACACACGGCTAGGAAATGCACGTCAAGGCAAGGAAAGGGTAACGCAAGGCAAGGCACGGTGAGGCTAGACAAGGCTAATGCACGAAAACGCAAGGCTAGGCAATGCACGACAATGCAAGGAAAGCTTAAAGCAAAGGAAGGCACGGTCAGGCGAGATAAGGCTAAGGCACGACAACGCAAGGCTAGGCAATGCACGGAAGGCAAGCAAAGAGTAACGGAAGGAAAGGAAGGCAAGGGAAAGCAAGGAAAGGCAAGTGTAACGGAAGGAACGGCACGGCAAGGGGAAACAATGCTAAGGCACAACAACGCACGCTAGGCAATGCACGGCAAGGCAAGGAAAGGGTAACGCATGGGAAAGCACGGTCAGGCCAGGCAAGGCTAAGGCACGACAACCCAAGGCTAGGCAATGCACGGAAGGCAAGCAAAGAGAAACGGAAGGTAAGGAACGAAAGGGAAAGCAAAGAAAGGCAAGTGTAACGGAAGGAACGGCACGGCAAGGGGAAACAAGGCTAAGGCACGACAACGCACGGCTAGGCAATGCACAGCAAGGCAAGCAAAGGGTAACGCAAGGAAAGGCACGGTGAGGCTAGGCAAAGCTAATGCACGAAAACGCAAGGGTAGGCGATGCACGACAATGCAAGGAAATCTTAAAGCAAAGGAAGGCAAGGTCAGGCGATATAAGGCTAAGGCACGACAACGCAAAGCTAGGAAATTCAGGGAAGGCAAGCAAAGAGTAACGGAAGGTAAGTATGGCAAGGAAAAGGAAAGAAAGGCTAGGGTAACGGAAGGAACGGCACGGCAAGGGGAAACAAGTCTAAGGCACGACACCGAACGCTAGGCAATGAACGGCAAGGCAAGGAAAGGGTAACGCATGGGAAAGCACGGTCAGGCGATGCAAGGCTAAGGCATGACAACGCAAGGCTAGGCAATGCACGGAAAGCAAGCAAAGAGTAACGGAACGCAAGGAAGCCAAGGGAAAGCAAGGGAAGGCGAGGGTAACGGAAGGAACGGCACGGCAAGGGGTAAGAAGGCTAAGGCACGGCAACGCAGGGCTAGGCAATGCACGGCAAGGCAAGGAAAGGGTAACGCAGGGGAAGGCACGGTCAGGTGAGGCAAGGATAAGGCACGACAATGCAAGGCTAGGCAATGCACGGCAAGGCAAGGAAAGAGTAACGGAAGGAAAGGAAGGCAAGTCAAAGCCAGGAAAGGCAAGTGTAACAAAAGGCACGCCACGGCGAGGGGAAACAAGGCTAAGGCACGACAACACACGGCTAGGAAATGCAAGGCAAGGCAAGTAAAGGGTAACGCAAGGCAAGGCACGGTGAGGCTAGGCAAGGCTAATGCACGACAACGCAAGGCTAGGCAATGCACGACAATGCAAGTAAAGCTTAAAGCAAAGGAAGGCACGGTTAGAAGAGATAAGGCTAAGGCACGACAACGCAAGGCTAGGCAATGCACGGAAGGCAAGAAAAGAGTAACGGAAGGTAAGGAAGGCAAAGGAAAGCAAGGAAAGGCAATGGTAACGGAAGGAACGGCACGGCAAGGGGAAACAAGTCTAAGGCACGACAACGCACGCTAGGCAATGCACGGCAAGGGAAGGAAAGCGTAACGCATGGGAAAGAACGGTCAGGGGAGGCAAGCCTAAGGCATGACAACGCAAGGCTAGGCAATGCACGGAAAGCAAGCAAAGAGTAACGGAACGCAAGGAAGGCAAGGGAAAGCAAGGGAAGGCAAGGGTAACGGAAGGGACGGCACGACAAGGGGTAAGAAGGCTAAGGCACGAAACGCAGGGCTAGGCAAAGCACGGCAAGGCAAGCAAAGAGTAACGGAAGGAAAGGAAGGCAAGGCAAAGCCAGGCAAGGCAAGTGTAACAAAAGGCACGCAACGGCAAGCGGAAACAAGGCTAAGGCACGACAACACACGGCTAGGAAATGCACGGCAAGGCAAGGAAAGGGTAACGCAAGGCAAGGCACGGTGAGGCTAGGCAAGGCTAATGCACGACAACGCAAGGCTAGGCAATGCACGACAATGCAAGTAAAGCTTAAAGCAAAGGAAGGCACGGTCAGGCGAGATAAGGCTAAGGCACGACAACGCAAGGCTAGGCAATGCAGGGAAGGCAAACAAAGAGTAACGGAAGGTAAGGAAGGCAAGGGAAAGCAAGGAAAGGCAATGGTAACGGAAGGAACGGCACGGCGAGGGGATACAAGTCTAATGCACGACAACGCACGCTAGGCAATGCACGGCAAGGCAAGGAAAGGGTAACGCATGGGAAAGCACGGTCAGGGGAGGCAAGGCTAAGGCACGACAACGCAAGGCTTGGCAATGCACGGAAGGCAAGCAAAGAGTAATGGAAGGTAAGGAAGGCAAGGGAAAGCAAAGAAAGGCAAGTGTAACGGACGGAACGGCACGGCAAGGGGAAACAAGCCTAAGGCACGACAACGCACGCTAGGCAATGCACCGCAAGGCAAGGAAAGGGTAACGCATGGGAAAGCACGGTCAGGCGAGGCAAGGCTAAGGAAAGCGAACGCAAGGCTAGGCAATGCACGGAAAGCAAGCAAGGAGTAACGGAATGCAAGGAAGGAAAGGGAAAGCAAGGGAAGGCAAGGGTAACGAAAGGAACGGCACGGCAATGGGTAACAAGGCTAAGGCACGACAACAAACGGCTAGGAAATGCACGGCAAGGCAAGGAAAGGGTAACGCAAGGCAAGGCACGGTGAGGCTAGGCAAGGTTAATGCACGACAACGCAAGGCTAGGCAATGCACGACAATGCAAGGAAAGCTTAAAGCAAAGGAAGGCACGGTCAGGCGAGATAAGGCTAAGGCACGACAACGCAAGGCTAGGCAATGCACGGAAGGCAAGCAAAGAGTAACGGAAGGTAAGGAAGGCAAGGGAAAGCAAGGAAAGGCAAGTGTAACGGAAGGAACGGCACGGCAAGGGGAAACAATGCTAAGGCACGACAACGCACGCTAGGCAATGCACGGCAAGGCAAGGAAACCGTAACGCATGGGAAAGCACGGTCAGGCGAGGCAAGGCTAAGGCACGACAACCCAAGGCTAGGCAATGCACGGAAGGCAAGCAAAGAGAAACTGAAGGTAAGGAAGGAAAGGGAAAGCAAAGAAAGGCAAGTGTAACTGAAGGAACGGCACGGCAAGGGGAAACAAGGCTAAGGCACGACAACGCACGGCTAGGCAATGCACGGCAAGGCAAGCAAAGGGTAACGCAAGGAAAGGCACGGTGAGGCTAGGCAAGGCTAATGCACGAAAACGCAAGGCTAGGCGATGCACGACAATGCAAGGAAAGCTTAAAGCAAAGGAAGGCAAGGTCAGGCGAGATAAGGCTAAGGCACGACAAAGCAAGGCTAGGAAATTCAGGGAAGGCAAGCAAAGAGTAACGGAAGGTAAGCAAGGCAAGGAAAAGGAAGGAAAGGCCAGGGTAACGGAAGGAACGGCACGGCAAGGGGAAACAAGTCTAAGGCACGACACCGAACGCTAGGCAATGAAGGGCAAGGCAAGGAAAGGGTAACGCATTTGAAAGCACGGTCAGGCGAGGCAACGCTAAGGCACGACAACGCAAGGCTAGGCAATGCACGGAAGGCAAGCAAAGAGTAACGGAAGGTAAGGAAGGCAAGGGAAAGGAAGGAAAGGCAAGTGTAACGGAAGGAACGGCACGGCAAGGGGAAACAAGGCTAAGGCACGACAACGCACGCTAGGCAATGCACGGCAAGGCAAGGAAAGGGTAACGCATGGGAAAGCATGGTCAGGCGAGGCAAGCCTAAGGCATGACAACGCAAGGCTAAGCAATGCACGGAAAGCAAGCAAAGAGTAACGGAACGCAAGGAAGGCAAGGGAAAGCAAGGGAAGGCAAGGGTAACGGAAGGAACAGCACGGCAAGGGGTAACAAGGCTAAGGCACGACAACGCAGGGCTAGGCAATGCACGGCAAGGCAAGGAAAGGGTAACGCAGGGGAAGGCACGGTCAGGTGAGGCAAGGATAAGGCACGACAATGCAAGGCTAGGCAATGCACGGCAAGGCAAGGAAAGAGTAACGGAAGGAAAGGAAGGCAAGGCAAAGCCAGGCAAGGCAAGTGTAACAAAAGGCACGCAACGGCAAGGGGAAACAAGGCTAAGGAACGACAACACACGGCTAGGAAATGCAAGGCAAGGCAAGTAAAGGGTAACGCAAGGCAAGGCACCGTGAGGCTAGGCAAGGCTAATGCACGAAAACGCAAGGCTAGGCAATGCACGGCAAGGCAAGGAAAGAGTAACGGAAGGAACGGAAGGCAAGGCAAAGCCAGGCACGGCGAGTGTAACAAAAGGCACGCAACGGCAAGGGGAAACAAGGCTAAGGCACGACAACACACGGCTAGGAAATGCACGGCAAGGCAAGGAAAGGGTAACGCAAGGCAAGGCACGGTGAGGCTAGGCAAGGCTAATGCACGACAACGCAAGGCTAGGCAATGCACGACAATGCAAGTAAAGCTTAAAGCAAAGGAAGGCACGGTCAGAAGAGATAAGGCTAAGGCACGACAACGCAATGCTAGGCAATGCAGGGAAGGCAAGCAAAGAGTAACGGAAGGTAAGGAAGGCAAAGGAAAGCAAGGAAAGGCAATGGTAACGGAAGGAACGGCACGGTAAGGGGAAACAAGTCTAAGGCACGACAACGCACGCTAGGCAATGCACGGCAAGGGAAGGAAAGGGTAACGCATGGGAAAGAACCGTCAGGGGAGGCAAGGCTAAGGCACGACAACGCAAGGCTTGGCAATGCACGGAAGGCAAGCAAAGAGTAACGGAAGTAAGGAAGGCAAGGGAAAGCAAAGAAAGGCAAGTGTAACAGAAGGAACGGCACGGCAAGGGGAAACAAGGCTAAGGCACGACAACGCACGGCTAGGCAATGCACGGCAAGGCAAGCAAAGGGTAACGCAAGGCAAGGCACGGTGAGGCTAGTCAAGGCTAATGCACGAAAACGCAAGGCTAGGCAATGCACGACAATGCAAGGAAAGCTTAAAGCAAAGGAAGGCAAGGTCGGGCGAGATAAGGCAAAGGCACGACAACGCAAGGCTAGGCAATTCAGGGAAGGCAAGCAAAGAGTAACGGAAGGTAAGCAAGGCAAGGAAAAGCAAGGAAAGGCAAGGGTAACGGAAGGAACGGCACGGCAAGGGGGAACAAGTCTCAGGCACGACACCGAACGCTAGGCAATGAACGGCAAGGCAAGGAAAGGGTAACGCATGGGAAAGCACGGTCAGGCGAGGCAAGGCTAAGGCACGACAACGCAAGGCCAGGCAATGCACGGAAGGCAAGCAAAGAGTAACGAAAGGTAAGGAAGGCAAGGGAAAGCAAGGAAAGGCAAGTGTAACGGAAGGAACGGCACGGCAAGGGGAAACAAGGCTAAGGCACGACAACACACGGCTAGGAAATGCACGGCAAGGCAAGGAAAGGGTAACGAAAGGCAAGGCACGGTGAGGCTAGGCAAGGTTAATGCACGACAACGCAAGGCTAGGCAATGCACGACAATGCAAGGAAAGCTTAAAGCAAAGGAAGGCACGATCAGGCGAGATAAGGCTAAGGCACGACAACGCAAGGCTAGGCAATGCACGGAAGGCAAGCAAAGATTAACGGAAGGTAAGGAAGGCAAGGGAAAGCAAGGAAAGGCAAGTGTAACGGAAGGAACGGCACGGCAAGGGGAAACAAGTCTAAGGCACGACACCGAACGCTAGGCAATGAAGGGCAAGGCAAGGAAAGGGTAACGCATTTGAAAGCACGGTCAGGCGAGGCAACGCTAAGGCACGACAACGCAAGGCTAGGCAATGCACGGAAGGCAAGCAAAGAGTAACGGAAGGTAAGGAAGGCAAGGGAAAGGAAGGAAAGGCAAGTGTAACGGAAGGAACGGCACGGCAAGGGGAAACAAGGCTAAGGCACGACAACGCACGCTAGGCAATGCACGGCAAGGCAAGGAAAGGGTAACGCATGGGAAAGCACGGTCAGGCGAGGCAAGCCTCAGGCATGACAACGCAAGGCTAAGCAATGCACGGAAAGCAAGCAAAGAGTAACGGAACGCAAGGAAGGCAAGGGAAAGCAAGGGAAGGCAAGGGTAACGGAAGGAACGGCACGGCAAGGGGTAAGAAGGCTAAGGCACGACAACGCAGGGCTAGGCAATGCACGGCAAGGCAAGGAAAGGGTAACGCAGGGGAAGGCACGGTCAGGTGAGGCAAGGATAAGGCACGACAATGCAAGGCTAGGCAATGCACGACAACGCAAGGCTAGGCAATGCAGGGAAGGCAAGAAAAGAGTAACGGAAGGTAAGGAAGGCAAAGGAAAGCAAGGAAAGGCAATGGTAACGGAAGGAACGGCACGGCAAGGGGAAACAAGTCTAAGGCACGACAACGCACGCTAGGCAATGCACGGCAAGGGAAGGAAAGGGTAACGCATGGGAAAGAACGGTCAGGGGAGGCAAGCCTAAGGCATGACAACGCAAGGATAGGCAATGCACGGAGAGCAAGCAAAGAGTAACGGAACGCAAGGAAGGCAAGGGAAAGCAAGGGAAGGCAAGGGTAACGGAAGGGACGGCACGACAAGGGGTAAGAAGGCTAAGGCACGACAACGCAGGGCTAGGCAATGCACGGCAAGGCAAGCAAAGAGTAACGGAAGGAAAGGAAGGCAAGGCAAAGCCAGGCAAGGCAAGTGTAACAAAAGGCACGCAACGGCAAGGGGAAACAAGGCTAAGGCACGACAACACACGGCTAGGAAATGCACGGCAAGGCAAGGAAAGGGTAACGCAAGGCAAGGCACGGTGAGGCTAGGCAAGGTTAATGCACGACAACGCAAGGCTAGGCAATGAACGACAATGCAAGGAAAGCTTAAAGCAAAGGAAGGCACGGTCAGGCGAGATAAGGCTAAGGCACGACAACTCAAGGCTAGGCAATGCACGGAAGGCAAGCAAAGAGTAACGGAAGGTAAGGAAGGCAAGGGAAAGCAAGGAAAGGCAAGTGTAACGGAAGGAACGGCACGGCAAGGGGAAACAATGCTAAGGCACGACAACGCACGCTAGGCAATGCACGGCAAGGCAAGGAAAGGGTAACGCATGGGAAAGCACGGTCAGGCGAGGCAAGGCTAAGGCACGACAACCCAAGCTTAGGCAATGCACGGAAGGCAAGCAAAGAGAAACGGAAGGTAAGGAAGGAAAGGGAAAGCAAAGAAAGGCAAGTGTAACCGAAGGAACGGCACGGCAAGGGGAAACAAGGCTAAGGCACGACAACGCACGGCTAGGAAATTCAGGGAAGGCAAGCAAAGAGTAACGGAAGGTAAGCAAGACAAGGAAAAGGAAGGAAAGGCCAGGGGTAACGGAAGGAACTGCACGGCAAGGGGAAAGAAGGCTAAGGCACGGCAACGCAGACTGGGCAATGCACGGCAAGACAAGGAAAGGGTAACGCATGGGAAAGCACGTTCAGGCGAGGCAAGGCTAAGGCACGACAACGCAATGCTAGGCAATGCACGGAAGGCAAGGAAAGGGTAACGCATGGGAAAGCACGGTCAGGCGAGGCAAGCCTAAGGCATGACAACGCAAGGCTAGGCAATGCACGGAAAGCAAGCAAAGAGTAACGGAACGCAAGGAAGGCAAGGGAAAGCAAGGGAAGGCAAGGGTAACGGAAGGAACGGCACCGCAAGGGGTAACAAGGCTAAGGCACGACAACGCAGGGCTAGGCAATGCACGGCAAGGCAAGGAAAGGGTAACGCAGGGGAAGGCACGGTCAGGTGAGGCAAGGATAAGGAACGACAATGCAAGGCTAGGCAATGCACGGCAAGGCAAGGAAAGTGTAACGGAAGGAAAGGAAGGCAAGGCAAAGCCAGGCAAGGCAAGTGTAACAAAAGGCACGCAACGGCAAGGGGAAACAAGGCTAAGGAACGACAACACACGGCTAGGAAATGCAAGGCAAGGCAAGTAAAGGGTAACGCAAGGCAAGGCACGGTGAGGCTAGGCAAGGCTAATGCACGACAACGCAAGGCTAGGCAATGCACGACAATGCAAGTAAAGCTTAAAGCAAAGGAAGGCACGGTTAGAAGAGATAAGGCTAAGGCACGAAAATGCACGCAAGGCAATGCACGGCAAGGGAAGGAAAGGGTAACGCATGGGAAAGAACGGTCAGGGGAGGCAAGCCTAAGGCATGACCACGCAAGGCTAAGCAATGCACGGAAAGCAAGCAAAGAGTAACGGAACGCAAGGAAGGCAAGGGAAAGCAAGGGAAGGCAAGGGTAACGGAAGGAACGGCACGACAAGGGGTAAGAAGGCTAAGGCACGACAACGCAGGGCTAGGCAATGCACGGCAAGGCAAGGAAAGAGTAACGGAAGGAACGGAAGGCAAGGCAAAGCCAGGCACGGCAAGTGTAACAAAAGGCACGCAACGGCAAGGGGAAACAAGGCTAAGGCACGACAACGCACGGCTAGGAAATGCACGGAAAGGCAAGGAAAGGGTAACTCATGGGAAAGCACGGTCAGGCGATGCAAGGCTAAGGCATGACAACGCAAGGCTAGGCAATGCAGGGAAAGCAAGCAAAGAGTAACGGAACGCAAGGAAGGCAAGGGAAAGCAAGGGAAGGCAAGGGTAACGGAAGGAACGGCACGGCAAGGGGTAACAAGGCTAAGGCACGGCAACGCAGGGCTAGGCAATGCACGGCAAGGCAAGGAAAGGGTAACGCAGGGGAAGGCACGGTCAGTTGACGCAAGGATAAGGCACGACAATGCAAGGCTAGGCAATGCACGGCAAGGCAAGGAAAGAGTAACGGAAGGAAAGGAAGGCAAGTCAAAGCCAGGAGAGGCAAGTGAAACAAAAGGCACGCCACGGCAAGGGGAAACAAGGCTAAGGCACGACAACGCACGGCTAGGCAATGCACGGCAAGGCAAGGAAAGGGTAACGCAAGGAAAGGCACGGTGAGGCTAGGCAAGGCTAATTCACGACAACGCAAGGCTAGGCAATGCACGACAATGCAAGGAAAGCTTAAAGCAAAGGAAGGCACGGTCAGGCGAGATAAGGCTAAGGCACGACAACGCAAGGCTAGGCAATGCAGGGAAGGGAAGCAAAGAGTAACGGAAGGTAAGGAAGGCAAGGGAAAGCAAAGAAAGGCAAGTGTAACGGAAGGTACGGCACGGCAAGGGGAAACAAGGCTAAGGCACGACAACGCACGCTAGGCAATGCACGGCAAGGCAAGGAAAGGGTAACGCATGGGAAAGCACGGTCAGGCGAGGCAAGCCTAAGGCATGACAACGCAAGGCTAGGCAATGCACGGAAAGCAAGCAAAGGGTAACGGAACGCAAGGAAGGCAAGGGAAAGCAAGGGAAGGCAAGGGTAACGGAAGGAACGGCACGGCAAGGGGTAACAAGGCTAAGGCACGACAACGCAGGGCTAGGCAATGCACGGCAAGGCAAGGAAAGGGTAACGCAGGGGAAGGCACGGTCAGGTGAGGCAAGGATAAGGCACGACAATGCAAGGCTAGGCAATGCACGGCAAGGCAAGGAAAGAGTAACGGAAGGAAAGGAAGGCAAGGCAAAGCCAGGCAAGGCAAGTGTAACAAAAGGCACGCAACGGCAAGGGGAATCAAGGCTAAGGCACGACAACGCACGGCTAGGCAATGCACGGCAAGGCAAGGAAAGGGTAACGCAAGGCAAGGCACGGTGAGGCTAGGCAAGGCTAATGCACGACAACGCAAGGCTAGGCAATGCACGACAATGCAAGGAATGCTTAAAGCAAAGGAAGGCACGGTCAGGCGAGATAAGGCTAAGGCACGACAACGCAAGGCTAGGCAATGCACGGAAGGTAAGCAAAGAGTAACGGAAGGTAAGGAAGACAAGGGAAAGCAAGGAAAGGCAATGGTAACGGAAGGAACGGCACGGCAAGGGGAAACAAGTCTAAGGCACGACAACGCACGCTAGGCAATGCACGGCAAGGCAAGGAAAGTGTAACGCATGGGAAAGAACTGTCAGGGGAGGCAAGGCTAAGGCACGACAACGCAAGGCTTGGCAATGCACGGAAGGCAAGCAAGGAGTAACCGAATGCAAGGAAGGAAAGGGAAAGCAAGGAAAGGCAATGGTAACGGAAGGAACGGCACGGCAAGGGGAAACAAGGCTAAGGCACGACAACGCACGCTAGGCAATGCACGGCAAGGCAAGGAAAGGGTAACGCATGGGAAAGCACGGTCAGGCGAGGCAAGGCTAAGGAAAGCCAACGCAAGGCTAGGCAATGCACGGAAAGCAAGCAAGGAGTAACGGAATGCAAGGAAGGAAAACGAAAGCAAGGGAAGGCAAGGGTAACGAAAGGAACGGCACGGCAAGGGGTAACAAGGCTAAGGCACGACAACACACAGCTAGGAAATGCACGGCAAGGCAAGGAAAGGGTAACGCAAGGCAAGGCACGGTGAGGCTAGGCAAGGTTAATGCACGACAACGCAAGGCTAGGCAATGCACGACAATGCAAGGAAAGCTTAAAGCAAAGGAAGGCACGGTCAGGCGAGATAAGGCTAAGGCACGACAACGCAAGGCTAGGCAATGCACGGAAGGCAAGCAAAGAGTAACGGAAGGTAAGAAAGGCAAGGGAAAGCAAGGAAAGGCAAGTGTAACGGAAGGAACGGCACGGCAAGGGGAAACAATGCTAAGGCACGACAACGCACGCTAGGCAATGCACGGCAAGGCAAGGAAAGGGTAACGCATGGGAAAGCACGGTCAGGCGAGGCAAGGCTAAGGCACGACAACCCAAGGCTAGGCAATGCACAGAAGGCAAGCAAAGAGAAACGGAAGGTAAGGAAGGAAAGGGAAAGCAAAGAAAGGCAAGTGTATCCGAAGGAACGGCACGGCAAGGGGAAACAAGGCTAAGGCACGACAACGCACGGCTAGGCAATGCACGGCAAGGCAAGCAAAGGGTAACGCAAGGAAAGGCACGGTGAGGCTAGGCAAGGCTAATGCACGAAAACGCAATGCTAGGCGATGCACGACAATGCAAGTAAAGCTTAAAGCAAAGGAAGGCAAGGTCAGGCGAGATAAGGCTAAGGCACGACAACGCAAGGCTAGGAAATTCAGGGAAGGCAAGCAAAGAGTAACGGAAGGTAAGCACGGCAAGGAAAAGGAAGGAAAGGCCAGGGTAACGGAAGGAACGGCACGGCAAGGGGAAACAAGTCTAAGGCACGACACCGAACGCTAGGCAATGAAGGGCAAGGCAAGGAAAGGGTAACGCATTTGAAAGCACGGTCAGGCGAGGCAACGCTAAGGCACGACAACGCAAGGCTAGGCAATGCACGGAAGGCAAGCAAAGAGTAACGGAAGGTAAGGAAGGCAAGGGAAAGGAAGGAAAGGCAAGTGTAACGGAAGGAACGGCACGGCAAGGGGAAACAAGGCTAAGGCACGGCAACGCACGGCTAGGCAATGCACGGCAAGGCAAGGAAAGGGTAACGCATGGGAAAGCACGGTCAGGGGAGGCAAGGCTAAGGCACGACAACGCAAGGCTTGGCAATGCACGGAAGGCAAGCAAAGAGTAACGGAATGCAAGGAAGGAAAGGGAAAGCAAGGGAAGGCAAGGGTAACGGAAGGAACGGCACGGCAAGGGGAAACAAGGCTAAGGCACGACAACGCACGCTAGGCAATGCACGGCAAGGCAAGGAAAGGGTAACGCATGGGAAAGCACGGTCAGGCGAGGCAAGGCTAAGGAAAGCCAACGCAAGGCTAGGCAATGCACGGAAAGCAAGCAAGGAGTAACGGAATGCACGGAAGGAAAGCGAAAGCAAGGGAAGGCAAGGGTAACGAAAGGAACGGCACGGCAAGGGGTAACAAGGCTAAGGCACGACAACACACGGCTAGGAAATGCACGGCAAGGCAAGGAAAGGGTAACGCAAGGCAAGGCACGGTGAGGCTAGGCAAGGTTAATGCACGACAACGCAAGGCTAGGCAATGCACGACAATGCAAGGAAAGCTTAAAGCAAAGGAAGGCACGGTCAGGCGAGATAAGGCTAAGGCACGACAACCCAAGGCTAGGCAATGCACGGAAGGCAAGCAAAGAGAAACGGAAGGTAAGGAAGGAAAGGGAAAGCAAAGAAAGGCAAGTGTAACCGAAGGAACGGCACGGCAAGGGGAAACAAGGCTAAGGCACGACAACGCACGGCTAGGCAATGCACGGCAAGGCAAGCAAAGGGTAACGCAAGGAAAGGCACGGTGAGGCTAGGCAAGGCTAATGCACGAAAACGCAAGGCTAGGCGATGCACGAGAATGCAAGGAAAGCTTAAAGCAAAGGAAGGCAAGGTCAGGCGAGATAAGGCTAAGGCACGACAACGCAAGGCTAGGCAATGAAGGGCAAGGCAAGGAAAGGGTAACGCATTTGAAAGCACGGTCAGGCGAGGCAACGCTAAGGCACGACAACGCAAGGCTAGGCAATGCACGGAAGGCAAGCAAAGAGTAACGGAAGGTAAGGAAGGCAAGGGAAAGCAAGGAAAGGCAAGTGTAACGGAAGGAACGGCACGGCAAGGGGAAACAAGGCTAAGGCACGGCAACGCACGGCTAGGCAATGCACGGCAAGGCAAGGAAAGGGTAACGCAAGGCAAGGCACGGTGAGGCTACGCAAGGCTAATGCACGACAACGCAAGGCTAGGCAATGCACGACAATGCAAGGAAAGCTTAAAGCAAAGGAAGGCACGGTCAGGCGAGATAAGGCTAAGGCACGACAACGCAAGGCTAGGCAACGCAGGGAAGGGAAGCAAAGAGTAACGGAAGGTAAGGAAGGCAAGGGAAAGCAAAGAAAGGCAAGTGTAACGGAAGGAACGGCACGGCAAGGGGAAACAAGGCTAAGGCACGACAACGCACGCTAGGCAATGCACGGCAAGGCAAGGAAAGGGTAACGCATGGGAAAGCACGGTCAGGCGAGGCAAGCCTAAGGCATGACAACGCAAGGCTAGGCAATGCACGGAAAGCAAGCAAAGAGTAACGGAACGCAAGGAAGGCAAGGGAAAGCAAGGGAAGGCAAGGGTAACGGAAGGAACGGCACGGCAAGGGGTAACAAGGCTAAGGCACGACAACGCAGGGCTAGGCAATGCACGGCAAGGCAAGGAAAGGGTAACGCAGGGGAAGGCACGGTCAGGTGAGGCAAGGATAAGGCACGACAATGCAAGGCTAGGCAATGCACGGCAAGGCAAGGAAAGAGTAACGTAAGGAAAGGAAGGCAAGGCAAAGCCAGGCAAGGCAAGTGTAACAAAAGGCACGCAACGGCAAGGGGAAACAAGGCTAAGGCACGACAACACACGGCTAGGAAATGCAAGGCAAGGCAAGTAAAGGGTAACGCAAGGCAAGGCACGGTGAGGCTAGGCAAGGCTAATGCACGACAACGCAAGGCTAGGCAATGCACGACAATGCAAGTAAAGCTTAAAGCAAAGGAAGGCACGGTTAGAAGAGATAAGGCTAAGGCACGACAACGCACGCTAGGCAATGCACGGCAAGGGAAGGAAAGGGTAACGCATGGGAAAGAACGGTCAGGGGAGGCAAGCCTAAGGCATGACAACGCAAGGCTAGGCAATGCAAAGAAAGCAAGCAAAGAGTAACGGAACGCAAGGAAGGCAAGGGAAAGCAAGGGAAGGCAAGGGTAACGGAAGGAACGGCACGACAAGGGGTAAGAAGGCTAAGGCACGACAACGCAGGGCTAGGCAATGCACGGCAAGGCAAGGAAAGAGTAACGGAAGGAACGGAAGGCAAGGCAAAGCCAGGCACGGCAAGTGTAAAAAAAGGCACGCAACGGCAAGGGGAAACAAGGCTAAGGCACGACAACGCACGGCTAGGCAATGCACGGAAAGGCAAGTAAAGGGTAACTCATGGGAAAGCACGGTCAGGCGATGCAAGGCTAAGGCATGACAACGCAAGGCTAGGCAATGCAGGGAAAGCAAGCAAAGAGTAACGGAACGCAAGGAAGGCAAGGGAAAGCAAGGGAAGGCAAGGGTAATGGAAGGAACGGCACGGCAAGGGGTAACAAGGCTAAGGCACGGCAACGCAGGGCTAGGCAATGCACGGCAAGGCAAGGAAAGGGTAACGCAGGGGAAGGCACGGTCAGCTGAGGCAAGGCTAAGGCACGACAATGCAAGGCTAGGCAATGCACGGCAAGGCAAGGAAAGAGTAACGGAAGGAAAGGAAGGCAAGTCAAAGCCAGGAGAGGCAATTGAAACAAAAGGCACGCCACGGCAAGGGGAAACAAGGCTAAGGCACGACAACGCACGGCTAGGCAATGCACGGCAAGGCGAGGAAAGGGTAACGCAAGGCAAGGCACGGTGAGGCTAGGCAAGGCTAATTCACGACAACGCAAGGCTAGGCAATGCACGACAATGCAAGGAAAGCTTAAAGCAAAGGAAGACACGGTCAGGCGAGATAAGGCTAAGGCACGACAACGCAAGGCTAGGCAATGCAGGGAAGGCAAGCAAAGAGTAACGGAAGGTAAGGAAGGCAAGGGAAAGCAAAGAAAGGCAAGTGTAACGGAAGGAACGGCACGGCAAGGGGAAACAAGGCTAAGGCACGACAACGCACGCTAGACAATGGACGGCAAGGCAAGGAAAGGGTAACGCATGGGAAAGCACGGTCAGGCGAGGCAAGCCTAAGGCATGACAACGCAAGGCTAGGCAATGCACGGAAAGCAAGCAAAGAGTAACGGAACGCAAGGAAGGCAAGGGAAAGCAAGGGAAGGCAAGGGTAACGGAAGGAACGGCACGGCAAGGTGTAACAAGGCTAAGGCACGACAACGCAGGGCTAGGCAATGCACGGCAAGGCAAGGAAAGGGTAACGCAGGGGAAGGCACGGTCAGGTGAGGCAAGGATAAGGCACGACAATGCAAGGCTAGGCAATGCACGGCAAGGCAAGGAAAGAGTAACGGATGGAAAGGAAGGCAAGGCAAAGCCAGGCAAGGCAAGTGTAACAAAAGGCACGCAACGGCAAGGGGAATCAAGGCTAAGGCACGACAACGCACGGCTAGGCAATGCACGGCAAGGGAAGGAAAGGGTAACGCAAGGCAAGGCACGGTGAGGCTAGGCAAGGCTAATGCACGACAACGCAAGGCTAGGCAATGCACGACAATGCAAGGAATGCTTAAAGCAAAGGAAGGCACGGTCAGGCGAGATAAGGCTAAGGCACGACAACGCAAGGCTAGGCAATGCACGGAAGGTAAGCAAAGAGTAACGGAAGGTAAGGAAGACAAGGGAAAGCAAGGAAAGGCAAGTGTAACGGAAGGAACGGCACGGCAAGGGGAAACAAGGCTAAGGCACGACAACGCACGCTAGGCAATGCGCGGCAAGGCAAGGAAAGGGTAACGCATGGGAAAGCACGGTCAGGCGAGGCAAGCCTAAGGCATGACAACGCAAGGCTAGGCAATGCACGGAAAGCCAGCAAAGAGTAACGGAACGCAAGGAAGGCAAGGGAAAGCAAGGGAAGGCAAGGGTAACGGAAGGAACGGCACGGCAAGGGGTAACAAGGCTAAGGCACGACAACGCAGGGCTATGCAATGCACGTCAAGGCAAGGAAAGAGTAACGGAAGGAACGGAAGGCAAGGCAAAGCCAGGCAAGGCAAGTGTAACAAAAGGCACGCAACGGCAAGGGGAAACAAGGCTAAGGCACGACAACACACGGCTAGGAAATGCACGGCAAGGCAAGGAAAGGGTAACGCAAGGCAAGGCACGGTGAGGTTAGGCAAGGCTAATGCACGACAACGCAAGGCTAGGCAATGCACGACAATGCAAGGAAAGCTTAAAGCAAAGGAAGGCACGGTCAGAAGAGATAAGGCTAAGGCACGACAACGCAAGGCTAGGCAATGCAGGGAAGGGAAGCAAAGAGTAACGGAAGGTAAGGAAGGCAAGGGAAAGCAAAGAAAGGCAAGTGTAACGGAAGGAACGGCACGGCAAGGGGAAACAAGGCTAAGGCACGACAACGCACGCTAGGCAATGCACGGCAAGGCAAGGAAAGGGTAACGCATGGGAAAGCACGGTCAGGGGAGGCAAGGCTAAGGCACGACAACGCAAGGCTTGGCAATGCACGGAAGGCAAGCAAGGAGTAACGGAATGCAAGGAAGGAAAGGGAAAGCAAGGAAAGGCAATGGTAACGGAAGGAACGGCACGGCAAGGGGAAACAAGGCTAAGGCACGACAACGCACGCTAGGCAATGCACAGCAAGGCAAAGAAAGGGTAACGCATGGGAAAGCACGGTCAGGCGAGGCAAGGCTAAGGAAAGCCAACGCAAGGCTAGGCAATGAACGGAAAGCAAGCAAGGAGTAACGGAATGCAAGGAAGGAAAACGAAAGCAAGGGAAGGCAAGGGTAACGAAAGGAACGGCACGGCAAGGGGTAACAAGGCTAAGGCACGACAACACACAGCTAGGAAATGCACGGCAAGGCAAGGAAAAGGTAACGCAAGGCAAGGCACGGTGAGGCTAGGCAAGGTTAATGCACGACAACGCAAGGCTAGGCAATGCACGACAATGCAAGGAAAGCTTAAAGCAAAGGAAGGCACGGTCAGGCGAGATAAGGCTAAGGCACGACAACGCAAGGCTAGGCAATGCACGGAAGGCAAGCAAAGAGTAACGGAAGGTAAGGAAGGCAAGGGAAAGGAAGGAAAGGTAAGTGTAACGGAAGGAACGGCACGGCAAGGGGAAACAAGGCTAAGGCACGGCAACGCACGGCTAGGCAATGCACGGCAAGGAAAGGAAAGGGTAACGCATCGGAAAGCACGGTCAGGGGAGGAAAGGCTAAGGCACGACAACGCAAGGCTTGGCAATGCACGGAAGGCAAGCAAAGAGTAACGGAAGGTAAGAAAGGCAAGGGAAAGCAAGGAAAGGCAAGTGTAACGGAAGGAACGGCACGGCAAGGGGAAACAATGCTAAGGCACGACAACGCACGCTAGGCAATGCACGGCAAGGCAAGGAAAGGGTAACGCATGGGAAAGCACGGTCAGGCGAGGCAAGGCTAAGGCACGACAACCCAAGGCTAGGCAATGCACAGAAGGCAAGCAAAGAGAAACGGAAGGTAAGGAAGGAAAGGGAAAGCAAAGAAAGGCAAGTGTATCCGAAGGAACGGCACGGCAAGGGGAAACAAGGCTAAGGCACGACAACGCACGGCTAGGCAATGCACGGCAAGGCAAGCAAAGGGTAACGCAAGGAAAGGCACGGTGAGGCTAGGCAAGGCTAATGCACGAAAACGCAATGCTAGGCGATGCACGACAATGCAAGTAAAGCTTAAAGCAAAGGAAGGCAAGGTCAGGCGAGATAAGGCTAAGGCACGACAACGCAAGGCTAGGAAATTCAGGGAAGGCAAGCAAAGAGTAACGGACGGTAAGCACGGCAAGGAAAAGGAAGGAAAGGCCAGGGTAACGGAAGGAACGGCACGGCAAGGGGAAACAAGTCTAAGGCACGACACCGAACGCTAGGCAATGAAGGGCAAGGCAAGGAAAGGGTAACGCATTTGAAAGCACGGTCAGGCGAGGCAACGCTAAGGCACGACAACGCAAGGCTAGGCAATGCACGGAAGGCAAGCAAAGAGTAACGGAAGGTAAGGAAGGCAAGGGAAAGGAAGGAAAGGCAAGTGTAACGGAAGGAACGGCACGGCAAGGGGAAACAAGGCTAAGGCACGGCAACGCACGGCTAGGCAATGCACGGCAAGGCAAGGAAAGGGTAACGCATGGGAAAGCACGGTCAGGGGAGGCAAGGCTAAGGCACGACAACGCAAGGCTTGGCAATGCACGGAAGGCAAGCAAAGAGTAACGGAATGCAAGGAAGGAAAGGGAAAGCAAGGGAAGGCAAGGGTAAAGGAAGGAACGGCACGGCAAGGGGAAACAAGGCTAAGGCACGACAACGCACGCTAGGCAATGCACGGCAAGGCAAGGAAAGGGTAACGCATGGGAAAGCACGGTCAGGCGAGGCAAGCCTAAGGCATGACAACGCAAGGCTAGGCAATGCACGGAAAGCAAGCAAAGAGTAACGGAACGCAAGGAAGGCAAGGGAAAGCAAGGGAAGGCAAGGGTAACGGAAGGAACGGCACGGCAAGGTGTAACAAGGCTAAGGCACGACAACGCAGGGCTAGGCAATGCACGGCAAGGCAAGGAAAGGGTAACGCAGGGGAAGGCACGGTCAGGTGAGGCAAGGATAAGGCACGACAATGCAAGGCTAGGCAATGCACGGCAAGGCAAGGAAAGAGTAACGGATGGAAAGGAAGGCAAGGCAAAGCCAGGCAAGGCAAGTGTAACAAAAGGCACGCAACGGCAAGGGGAATCAAGGCTAAGGCACGACAACGCACGGCTAGGCAATGCACGGCAAGGGAAGGAAAGGGTAACGCAAGGCAAGGCACGGTGAGGCTAGGCAAGGCTAATGCACGACAACGCAAGGCTAGGCAATGCACGACAATGCAAGGAATGCTTAAAGCAAAGGAAGGCACGGTCAGGCGAGATAAGGCTAAGGCACGACAACGCAAGGCTAGGCAATGCACGGAAGGTAAGCAAAGAGTAACGGAAGGTAAGGAAGACAAGGGAAAGCAAGGAAAGGCAAGTGTAACGGAAGGAACGGCACGGCAAGGGGAAACAAGGCTAAGGCACGACAACGCACGCTAGGCAATGCGCGGCAAGGCAAGGAAAGGGTAACGCATGGGAAAGCACGGTCAGGCGAGGCAAGCCTAAGGCATGACAACGCAAGGCTAGGCAATGCACGGAAAGCCAGCAAAGAGTAACGGAACGCAAGGAAGGCAAGGGAAAGCAAGGGAAGGCAAGGGTAACGGAAGGAACGGCACGGCAAGGGGTAACAAGGCTAAGGCACGACAACGCAGGGCTATGCAATGCACGTCAAGGCAAGGAAAGAGTAACGGAAGGAACGGAAGGCAAGGCAAAGCCAGGCAAGGCAAGTGTAACAAAAGGCACGCAACGGCAAGGGGAAACAAGGCTAAGGCACGACAACACACGGCTAGGAAATGCACGGCAAGGCAAGGAAAGGGTAACGCAAGGCAAGGCACGGTGAGGTTAGGCAAGGCTAATGCACGACAACGCAAGGCTAGGCAATGCACGACAATGCAAGGAAAGCTTAAAGCAAAGGAAGGCACGGTCAGAAGAGATAAGGCTAAGGCACGACAACGCAAGGCTAGGCAATGCAGGGAAGGGAAGCAAAGAGTAACGGAAGGTAAGGAAGGCAAGGGAAAGCAAAGAAAGGCAAGTGTAACGGAAGGAACGGCACGGCAAGGGGAAACAAGGCTAAGGCACGACAACGCACGCTAGGCAATGCACGGCAAGGCAAGGAAAGGGTAACGCATGGGAAAGCACGGTCAGGGGAGGCAAGGCTAAGGCACGACAACGCAAGGCTTGGCAATGCACGGAAGGCAAGCAAGGAGTAACGGAATGCAAGGAAGGAAAGGGAAAGCAAGGAAAGGCAATGGTAACGGAAGGAACGGCACGGCAAGGGGAAACAAGGCTAAGGCACGACAACGCACGCTAGGCAATGCACAGCAAGGCAAAGAAAGGGTAACGCATGGGAAAGCACGGTCAGGCGAGGCAAGGCTAAGGAAAGCCAACGCAAGGCTAGGCAATGAACGGAAAGCAAGCAAGGAGTAACGGAATGCAAGGAAGGAAAACGAAAGCAAGGGAAGGCAAGGGTAACGAAAGGAACGGCACGGCAAGGGGTAACAAGGCTAAGGCACGACAACACACAGCTAGGAAATGCACGGCAAGGCAAGGAAAAGGTAACGCAAGGCAAGGCACGGTGAGGCTAGGCAAGGTTAATGCACGACAACGCAAGGCTAGGCAATGCACGACAATGCAAGGAAAGCTTAAAGCAAAGGAAGGCACGGTCAGGCGAGATAAGGCTAAGGCACGACAACGCAAGGCTAGGCAATGCACGGAAGGCAAGCAAAGAGTAACGGAAGGTAAGGAAGGCAAGGGAAAGGAAGGAAAGGTAAGTGTAACGGAAGGAACGGCACGGCAAGGGGAAACAAGGCTAAGGCACGGCAACGCACGGCTAGGCAATGCACGGCAAGGAAAGGAAAGGGTAACGCATCGGAAAGCACGGTCAGGGGAGGAAAGGCTAAGGCACGACAACGCAAGGCTTGGCAATGCACGGAAGGCAAGCAAAGAGTAACGGAAGGTAAGAAAGGCAAGGGAAAGCAAGGAAAGGCAAGTGTAACGGAAGGAACGGCACGGCAAGGGGAAACAATGCTAAGGCACGACAACGCACGCTAGGCAATGCACGGCAAGGCAAGGAAAGGGTAACGCATGGGAAAGCACGGTCAGGCGAGGCAAGGCTAAGGCACGACAACCCAAGGCTAGGCAATGCACAGAAGGCAAGCAAAGAGAAACGGAAGGTAAGGAAGGAAAGGGAAAGCAAAGAAAGGCAAGTGTATCCGAAGGAACGGCACGGCAAGGGGAAACAAGGCTAAGGCACGACAACGCACGGCTAGGCAATGCACGGCAAGGCAAGCAAAGGGTAACGCAAGGAAAGGCACGGTGAGGCTAGGCAAGGCTAATGCACGAAAACGCAATGCTAGGCGATGCACGACAATGCAAGTAAAGCTAAAAGCAAAGGAAGGCAAGGTCAGGCGAGATAAGGCTAAGGCACGACAACGCAAGGCTAGGAAATTCAGGGAAGGCAAGCAAAGAGTAACGGAAGGTAAGCACGGCAAGGAAAAGGAAGGAAAGGCCAGGGTAACGGAAGGAACGGCACGGCAAGGGGAAACAAGTCTAAGGCACGACACCGAACGCTAGGCAATGAAGGGCAAGGCAAGGAAAGGGTAACGCATTTGAAAGCACGGTCAGGCGAGGCAACGCTAAGGCACGACAACGCAAGGCTAGGCAATGCACGGAAGGCAAGCAAAGAGTAACGGAAGGTAAGGAAGGCAAGGGAAAGGAAGGAAAGGCAAGTGTAACGGAAGGAACGGCACGGCAAGGGGAAACAAGGCTAAGGCACGGCAACGCACGGCTAGGCAATGCACGGCAAGGCAAGGAAAGGGTAACGCATGGGAAAGCACGGTCAGGGGAGGCAAGGCTAAGGCACGACAACGCAAGGCTTGGCAATGCACGGAAGGCAAGCAAAGAGTAACGGAATGCAAGGAAGGAAAGGGAAAGCAAGGGAAGGCAAGGGTAACGGAAGGAACGGCACGGCAAGGGGAAACAAGGCTAAGGCACGACAACGCACGCTAGGCAATGCACGGCAAGGCAAGGAAAGGGTAACGCATGGGAAAGCACGGTCAGGCGAGGCAAGGCTAAGGAAAGCCAACGCAAGGCTAGGCAATGCACGGAAAGCAAGCAAGGAGTAACGGAATGCACGGAAGGAAAGCGAAAGCAAGGGAAGGCAAGGGTAACGAAAGGAACGGCACGGCAAGGGGTAACAAGGCTAAGGCACGACAACACACGGCTAGGAAATGCACGGCAAGGCAAGGAAAGGGTAACGCAAGGCAAGGCACGGTGAGGCTAGGCAAGGTTAATGCACGACAACGCAAGGCTAGGCAATGCACGACAATGCAAGGAAAGCTTAAAGCAAAGGAAGGCACGGTCAGGCGAGATAAGGCTAAGGCACGACAACCCAAGGCTAGGCAATGCACGGAAGGCAAGCAAAGAGAAACGGAAGGTAAGGAAGGAAAGGGAAAGCAAAGAAAGGCAAGTGTAACCGAAGGAACGGCACGGCAAGGGGAAACAAGGCTAAGGCACGACAACGCACGGCTAGGCAATGCACGGCAAGGCAAGCAAAGGGTAACGCAAGGAAAGGCACGGTGAGGCTAGGCAAGGCTAATGCACGAAAACGCAAGGCTAGGCGATGCACGAGAATGCAAGGAAAGCTTAAAGCAAAGGAAGGCAAGGTCAGGCGAGATAAGGCTAAGGCACGACAACGCAAGGCTAGGCAATGAAGGGCAAGGCAAGGAAAGGGTAACGCATTTGAAAGCACGGTCAGGCGAGGCAACGCTAAGGCACGACAACGCAAGGCTAGGCAATGCACGGAAGGCAAGCAAAGAGTAACGGAAGGTAAGGAAGGCAAGGGAAAGCAAGGAAAGGCAAGTGTAACGGAAGGAACGGCACGGCAAGGGGAAACAAGGCTAAGGCACGGCAACGCACGGCTAGGCAATGCACGGCAAGGCAAGGAAAGGGTAACGCAAGGCAAGGCACGGTGAGGCTACGCAAGGCTAATGCACGACAACGCAAGGCTAGGCAATGCACGACAATGCAAGGAAAGCTTAAAGCAAAGGAAGGCACGGTCAGGCGAGATAAGGCTAAGGCACGACAACGCAAGGCTAGGCAACGCAGGGAAGGGAAGCAAAGAGTAACGGAAGGTAAGGAAGGCAAGGGAAAGCAAAGAAAGGCAAGTGTAACGGAAGGAACGGCACGGCAAGGGGAAACAAGGCTAAGGCACGACAACGCACGCTAGGCAATGCACGGCAAGGCAAGGAAAGGGTAACGCATGGGAAAGCACGGTCAGGCGAGGCAAGCCTAAGGCATGACAACGCAAGGCTAGGCAATGCACGGAAAGCAAGCAAAGAGTAACGGAACGCAAGGAAGGCAAGGGAAAGCAAGGGAAGGCAAGGGTAACGGAAGGAACGGCACGGCAAGGGGTAACAAGGCTAAGGCACGACAACGCAGGGCTAGGCAATGCACGGCAAGGCAAGGAAAGGGTAACGCAGGGGAAGGCACGGTCAGGTGAGGCAAGGATAAGGCACGACAATGCAAGGCTAGGCAATGCACGGCAAGGCAAGGAAAGAGTAACGTAAGGAAAGGAAGGCAAGGCAAAGCCAGGCAAGGCAAGTGTAACAAAAGGCACGCAACGGCAAGGGGAAACAAGGCTAAGGCACGACAACACACGGCTAGGAAATGCAAGGCAAGGCAAGTAAAGGGTAACGCAAGGCAAGGCACGGTGAGGCTAGGCAAGGCTAATGCACGACAACGCAAGGCTAGGCAATGCACGACAATGCAAGTAAAGCTTAAAGCAAAGGAAGGCACGGTTAGAAGAGATAAGGCTAAGGCACGACAACGCACGCTAGGCAATGCACGGCAAGGGAAGGAAAGGGTAACGCATGGGAAAGAACGGTCAGGGGAGGCAAGCCTAAGGCATGACAACGCAAGGCTAGGCAATGCAAAGAAAGCAAGCAAAGAGTAACGGAACGCAAGGAAGGCAAGGGAAAGCAAGGGAAGGCAAGGGTAACGGAAGGAACGGCACGACAAGGGGTAAGAAGGCTAAGGCACGACAACGCAGGGCTAGGCAATGCACGGCAAGGCAAGGAAAGAGTAACGGAAGGAACGGAAGGCAAGGCAAAGCCAGGCACGGCAAGTGTAAAAAAAGGCACGCAACGGCAAGGGGAAACAAGGCTAAGGCACGACAACGCACGGCTAGGCAATGCACGGAAAGGCAAGTAAAGGGTAACTCATGGGAAAGCACGGTCAGGCGATGCAAGGCTAAGGCATGACAACGCAAGGCTAGGCAATGCAGGGAAAGCAAGCAAAGAGTAACGGAACGCAAGGAAGGCAAGGGAAAGCAAGGGAAGGCAAGGGTAATGGAAGGAACGGCACGGCAAGGGGTAACAAGGCTAAGGCACGGCAACGCAGGGCTAGGCAATGCACGGCAAGGCAAGGAAAGGGTAACGCAGGGGAAGGCACGGTCAGCTGAGGCAAGGCTAAGGCACGACAATGCAAGGCTAGGCAATGCACGGCAAGGCAAGGAAAGAGTAACGGAAGGAAAGGAAGGCAAGTCAAAGCCAGGAGAGGCAATTGAAACAAAAGGCACGCCACGGCAAAGGGAAACAAGGCTAAGGCACGACAACGCACGGCTAGGCAATGCACGGCAAGGCGAGGAAAGGGTAACGCAAGGCAAGGCACGGTGAGGCTAGGCAAGGCTAATTCACGACAACGCAAGGCTAGGCAATGCACGACAATGCAAGGAAAGCTTAAAGCAAAGGAAGGCACGGTCAGGCGAGATAAGGCTAAGGCACGACAACGCAAGGCTAGGCAATGCAGGGAAGGCAAGCAAAGAGTAACGGAAGGTAAGGAAGGCAAGGGAAAGCAAAGAAAGGCAAGTGTAACGGAAGGAACGGCACGGCAAGGGGAAACAAGGCTAAGGCACGACAACGCACGCTAGACAATGGACGGCAAGGCAAGGAAAGGGTAACGCATGGGAAAGCACGGACAGGCGAGGCAAGCCTAAGGCATGACAACGCAAGGCTAGGCAATGCACGGAAAGCAAGCAAAGAGTAACGGAACGCAAGGAAGGCAAGGGAAAGCAAGGGAAGGCAAGGGTAACGGAAGGAACGGCACGGCAAGGTGTAACAAGGCTAAGGCACGACAACGCAGGGCTAGGCAATGCACGGCAAGGCAAGGAAAGGGTAACGCAGGGGAAGGCACGGTCAGGTGAGGCAAGGATAAGGCACGACAATGCAAGGCTAGGCAATGCACGGCAAGGCAAGGAAAGAGTAACGGATGGAAAGGAAGGCAAGGCAAAGCCAGGCAAGGCAAGTGTAACAAAAGGCACGCAACGGCAAGGGGAATCAAGGCTAAGGCACGACAACGCACGGCTAGGCAATGCACGGCAAGGGAAGGAAAGGGTAACGCAAGGCAAGGCACGGTGAGGCTAGGCAAGGCTAATGCACGACAACGCAAGGCTAGGCAATGCACGACAATGCAAGGAATGCTTAAAGCAAAGGAAGGCACGGTCAGGCGAGATAAGGCTAAGGCACGACAACGCAAGGCTAGGCAATGCACGGAAGGTAAGCAAAGAGTAACGGAAGGTAAGGAAGACAAGGGAAAGCAAGGAAAGGCAAGTGTAACGGAAGGAACGGCACGGCAAGGGGAAACAAGGCTAAGGCACGACAACGCACGCTAGGCAATGCGCGGCAAGGCAAGGAAAGGGTAACGCATGGGAAAGCACGGTCAGGCGAGGCAAGCCTAAGGCATGACAACGCAAGGCTAGGCAATGCACGGAAAGCCAGCAAAGAGTAACGGAACGCAAGGAAGGCAAGGGAAAGCAAGGGAAGGCAAGGGTAACGGAAGGAACGGCACGGCAAGGGGTAACAAGGCTAAGGCACGACAACGCAGGGCTATGCAATGCACGTCAAGGCAAGGAAAGAGTAACGGAAGGAACGGAAGGCAAGGCAAAGCCAGGCAAGGCAAGTGTAACAAAAGGCACGCAACGGCAAGGGGAAACAAGGCTAAGGCACGACAACACACGGCTAGGAAATGCACGGCAAGGCAAGGAAAGGGTAACGCAAGGCAAGGCACGGTGAGGTTAGGCAAGGCTAATGCACGACAACGCAAGGCTAGGCAATGCACGACAATGCAAGGAAAGCTTAAAGCAAAGGAAGGCACGGTCAGAAGAGATAAGGCTAAGGCACGACAACGCAAGGCTAGGCAATGCAGGGAAGGGAAGCAAAGAGTAACGGAAGGTAAGGAAGGCAAGGGAAAGCAAAGAAAGGCAAGTGTAACGGAAGGAACGGCACGGCAAGGGGAAACAAGGCTAAGGCACGACAACGCACGCTAGGCAATGCACGGCAAGGCAAGGAAAGGGTAACGCATGGGAAAGCACGGTCAGGGGAGGCAAGGCTAAGGCACGACAACGCAAGGCTTGGCAATGCACGGAAGGCAAGCAAGGAGTAACGGAATGCAAGGAAGGAAAGGGAAAGCAAGGAAAGGCAATGGTAACGGAAGGAACGGCACGGCAAGGGGAAACAAGGCTAAGGCACGACAACGCACGCTAGGCAATGCACAGCAAGGCAAAGAAAGGGTAACGCATGGGAAAGCACGGTCAGGCGAGGCAAGGCTAAGGAAAGCCAACGCAAGGCTAGGCAATGAACGGAAAGCAAGCAAGGAGTAACGGAATGCAAGGAAGGAAAACGAAAGCAAGGGAAGGCAAGGGTAACGAAAGGAACGGCACGGCAAGGGGTAACAAGGCTAAGGCACGACAACACACAGCTAGGAAATGCACGGCAAGGCAAGGAAAAGGTAACGCAAGGCAAGGCACGGTGAGGCTAGGCAAGGTTAATGCACGACAACGCAAGGCTAGGCAATGCACGACAATGCAAGGAAAGCTTAAAGCAAAGGAAGGCACGGTCAGGCGAGATAAGGCTAAGGCACGACAACGCAAGGCTAGGCAATGCACGGAAGGCAAGCAAAGAGTAACGGAAGGTAAGGAAGGCAAGGGAAAGGAAGGAAAGGTAAGTGTAACGGAAGGAACGGCACGGCAAGGGGAAACAAGGCTAAGGCACGGCAACGCACGGCTAGGCAATGCACGGCAAGGAAAGGAAAGGGTAACGCATCGGAAAGCACGGTCAGGGGAGGAAAGGCTAAGGCACGACAACGCAAGGCTTGGCAATGCACGGAAGGCAAGCAAAGAGTAACGGAAGGTAAGAAAGGCAAGGGAAAGCAAGGAAAGGCAAGTGTAACGGAAGGAACGGCACGGCAAGGGGAAACAATGCTAAGGCACGACAACGCACGCTAGGCAATGCACGGCAAGGCAAGGAAAGGGTAACGCATGGGAAAGCACGGTCAGGCGAGGCAAGGCTAAGGCACGACAACCCAAGGCTAGGCAATGCACAGAAGGCAAGCAAAGAGAAACGGAAGGTAAGGAAGGAAAGGGAAAGCAAAGAAAGGCAAGTGTATCCGAAGGAACGGCACGGCAAGGGGAAACAAGGCTAAGGCACGACAACGCACGGCTAGGCAATGCACGGCAAGGCAAGCAAAGGGTAACGCAAGGAAAGGCACGGTGAGGCTAGGCAAGGCTAATGCACGAAAACGCAATGCTAGGCGATGCACGACAATGCAAGTAAAGCTTAAAGCAAAGGAAGGCAAGGTCAGGCGAGATAAGGCTAAGGCACGACAACGCAAGGCTAGGAAATTCAGGGAAGGCAAGCAAAGAGTAACGGACGGTAAGCACGGCAAGGAAAAGGAAGGAAAGGCCAGGGTAACGGAAGGAACGGCACGGCAAGGGGAAACAAGTCTAAGGCACGACACCGAACGCTAGGCAATGAAGGGCAAGGCAAGGAAAGGGTAACGCATTTGAAAGCACGGTCAGGCGAGGCAACGCTAAGGCACGACAACGCAAGGCTAGGCAATGCACGGAAGGCAAGCAAAGAGTAACGGAAGGTAAGGAAGGCAAGGGAAAGGAAGGAAAGGCAAGTGTAACGGAAGGAACGGCACGGCAAGGGGAAACAAGGCTAAGGCACGGCAACGCACGGCTAGGCAATGCACGGCAAGGCAAGGAAAGGGTAACGCATGGGAAAGCACGGTCAGGGGAGGCAAGGCTAAGGCACGACAACGCAAGGCTTGGCAATGCACGGAAGGCAAGCAAAGAGTAACGGAATGCAAGGAAGGAAAGGGAAAGCAAGGGAAGGCAAGGGTAAAGGAAGGAACGGCACGGCAAGGGGAAACAAGGCTAAGGCACGACAACGCACGCTAGGCAATGCACGGCAAGGCAAGGAAAGGGTAACGCATGGGAAAGCACGGTCAGGCGAGGCAAGCCTAAGGCATGACAACGCAAGGCTAGGCAATGCACGGAAAGCAAGCAAAGAGTAACGGAACGCAAGGAAGGCAAGGGAAAGCAAGGGAAGGCAAGGGTAACGGAAGGAACGGCACGGCAAGGTGTAACAAGGCTAAGGCACGACAACGCAGGGCTAGGCAATGCACGGCAAGGCAAGGAAAGGGTAACGCAGGGGAAGGCACGGTCAGGTGAGGCAAGGATAAGGCACGACAATGCAAGGCTAGGCAATGCACGGCAAGGCAAGGAAAGAGTAACGGATGGAAAGGAAGGCAAGGCAAAGCCAGGCAAGGCAAGTGTAACAAAAGGCACGCAACGGCAAGGGGAATCAAGGCTAAGGCACGACAACGCACGGCTAGGCAATGCACGGCAAGGGAAGGAAAGGGTAACGCAAGGCAAGGCACGGTGAGGCTAGGCAAGGCTAATGCACGACAACGCAAGGCTAGGCAATGCACGACAATGCAAGGAATGCTTAAAGCAAAGGAAGGCACGGTCAGGCGAGATAAGGCTAAGGCACGACAACGCAAGGCTAGGCAATGCACGGAAGGTAAGCAAAGAGTAACGGAAGGTAAGGAAGACAAGGGAAAGCAAGGAAAGGCAAGTGTAACGGAAGGAACGGCACGGCAAGGGGAAACAAGGCTAAGGCACGACAACGCACGCTAGGCAATGCGCGGCAAGGCAAGGAAAGGGTAACGCATGGGAAAGCACGGTCAGGCGAGGCAAGCCTAAGGCATGACAACGCAAGGCTAGGCAATGCACGGAAAGCCAGCAAAGAGTAACGGAACGCAAGGAAGGCAAGGGAAAGCAAGGGAAGGCAAGGGTAACGGAAGGAACGGCACGGCAAGGGGTAACAAGGCTAAGGCACGACAACGCAGGGCTATGCAATGCACGTCAAGGCAAGGAAAGAGTAACGGAAGGAACGGAAGGCAAGGCAAAGCCAGGCAAGGCAAGTGTAACAAAAGGCACACAACGGCAAGGGGAAACAAGGCTAAGGCACGACAACACACGGCTAGGAAATGCACGGCAAGGCAAGGAAAGGGTAACGCAAGGCAAGGCACGGTGAGGTTAGGCAAGGCTAATGCACGACAACGCAAGGCTAGGCAATGCACGACAATGCAAGGAAAGCTTAAAGCAAAGGAAGGCACGGTCAGAAGAGATAAGGCTAAGGCACGACAACGCAAGGCTAGGCAATGCAGGGAAGGGAAGCAAAGAGTAACGGAAGGTAAGGAAGGCAAGGGAAAGCAAAGAAAGGCAAGTGTAACGGAAGGAACGGCACGGCAAGGGGAAACAAGGCTAAGGCACGACAACGCACGCTAGGCAATGCACGGCAAGGCAAGGAAAGGGTAACGCATGGGAAAGCACGGTCAGGGGAGGCAAGGCTAAGGCACGACAACGCAAGGCTTGGCAATGCACGGAAGGCAAGCAAGGAGTAACGGAATGCAAGGAAGGAAAGGGAAAGCAAGGAAAGGCAATGGTAACGGAAGGAACGGCACGGCAAGGGGAAACAAGGCTAAGGCACGACAACGCACGCTAGGCAATGCACAGCAAGGCAAAGAAAGGGTAACGCATGGGAAAGCACGGTCAGGCGAGGCAAGGCTAAGGAAAGCCAACGCAAGGCTAGGCAATGAACGGAAAGCAAGCAAGGAGTAACGGAATGCAAGGAAGGAAAACGAAAGCAAGGGAAGGCAAGGGTAACGAAAGGAACGGCACGGCAAGGGGTAACAAGGCTAAGGCACGACAACACACAGCTAGGAAATGCACGGCAAGGCAAGGAAAAGGTAACGCAAGGCAAGGCACGGTGAGGCTAGGCAAGGTTAATGCACGACAACGCAAGGCTAGGCAATGCACGACAATGCAAGGAAAGCTTAAAGCAAAGGAAGGCACGGTCAGGCGAGATAAGGCTAAGGCACGACAACGCAAGGCTAGGCAATGCACGGAAGGCAAGCAAAGAGTAACGGAAGGTAAGGAAGGCAAGGGAAAGGAAGGAAAGGTAAGTGTAACGGAAGGAACGGCACGGCAAGGGGAAACAAGGCTAAGGCACGGCAACGCACGGCTAGGCAATGCACGGCAAGGAAAGGAAAGGGTAACGCATCGGAAAGCACGGTCAGGGGAGGAAAGGCTAAGGCACGACAACGCAAGGCTTGGCAATGCACGGAAGGCAAGCAAAGAGTAACGGAAGGTAAGAAAGGCAAGGGAAAGCAAGGAAAGGCAAGTGTAACGGAAGGAACGGCACGGCAAGGGGAAACAATGCTAAGGCACGACAACGCACGCTAGGCAATGCACGGCAAGGCAAGGAAAGGGTAACGCATGGGAAAGCACGGTCAGGCGAGGCAAGGCTAAGGCACGACAACCCAAGGCTAGGCAATGCACAGAAGGCAAGCAAAGAGAAACGGAAGGTAAGGAAGGAAAGGGAAAGCAAAGAAAGGCAAGTGTATCCGAAGGAACGGCACGGCAAGGGGAAACAAGGCTAAGGCACGACAACGCACGGCTAGGCAATGCACGGCAAGGCAAGCAAAGGGTAACGCAAGGAAAGGCACGGTGAGGCTAGGCAAGGCTAATGCACGAAAACGCAATGCTAGGCGATGCACGACAATGCAAGTAAAGCTTAAAGCAAAGGAAGGCAAGGTCAGGCGAGATAAGGCTAAGGCACGACAACGCAAGGCTAGGAAATTCAGGGAAGGCAAGCAAAGAGTAACGGAAGGTAAGCACGGCAAGGAAAAGGAAGGAAAGGCCAGGGTAACGGAAGGAACGGCACGGCAAGGGGAAACAAGTCTAAGGCACGACACCGAACGCTAGGCAATGAAGGGCAAGGCAAGGAAAGGGTAACGCATTTGAAAGCACGGTCAGGCGAGGCAACGCTAAGGCACGACAACGCAAGGCTAGGCAATGCACGGAAGGCAAGCAAAGAGTAACGGAAGGTAAGGAAGGCAAGGGAAAGGAAGGAAAGGCAAGTGTAACGGAAGGAACGGCACGGCAAGGGGAAACAAGGCTAAGGCACGGCAACGCACGGCTAGGCAATGCACGGCAAGGCAAGGAAAGGGTAACGCATGGGAAAGCACGGTCAGGGGAGGCAAGGCTAAGGCACGACAACGCAAGGCTTGGCAATGCACGGAAGGCAAGCAAAGAGTAACGGAATGCAAGGAAGGAAAGGGAAAGCAAGGGAAGGCAAGGGTAAAGGAAGGAACGGCACGGCAAGGGGAAACAAGGCTAAGGCACGACAACGCACGCTAGGCAATGCACGGCAAGGCAAGGAAAGGGTAACGCATGGGAAAGCACGGTCAGGCGAGGCAAGGCTAAGGAAAGCCAACGCAAGGCTAGGCAATGCACGGAAAGCAAGCAAGGAGTAACGGAATGCACGGAAGGAAAGCGAAAGCAAGGGAAGGCAAGGGTAACGAAAGGAACGGCACGGCAAGGGGTAACAAGGCTAAGGCACGACAACACACGGCTAGGAAATGCACGGCAAGGCAAGGAAAGGGTAACGCAAGGCAAGGCACGGTGAGGCTAGGCAAGGTTAATGCACGACAACGCAAGGCTAGGCAATGCACGACAATGCAAGGAAAGCTTAAAGCAAAGGAAGGCACGGTCAGGCGAGATAAGGCTAAGGCACGACAACCCAAGGCTAGGCAATGCACGGAAGGCAAGCAAAGAGAAACGGAAGGTAAGGAAGGAAAGGGAAAGCAAAGAAAGGCAAGTGTAACCGAAGGAACGGCACGGCAAGGGGAAACAAGGCTAAGGCACGACAACGCACGGCTAGGCAATGCACGGCAAGGCAAGCAAAGGGTAACGCAAGGAAAGGCACGGTGAGGCTAGGCAAGGCTAATGCACGAAAACGCAAGGCTAGGCGATGCACGAGAATGCAAGGAAAGCTTAAAGCAAAGGAAGGCAAGGTCAGGCGAGATAAGGCTAAGGCACGACAACGCAAGGCTAGGCAATGAAGGGCAAGGCAAGGAAAGGGTAACGCATTTGAAAGCACGGTCAGGCGAGGCAACGCTAAGGCACGACAACGCAAGGCTAGGCAATGCACGGAAGGCAAGCAAAGAGTAACGGAAGGTAAGGAAGGCAAGGGAAAGCAAGGAAAGGCAAGTGTAACGGAAGGAACGGCACGGCAAGGGGAAACAAGGCTAAGGCACGGCAACGCACGGCTAGGCAATGCACGGCAAGGCAAGGAAAGGGTAACGCAAGGCAAGGCACGGTGAGGCTACGCAAGGCTAATGCACGACAACGCAAGGCTAGGCAATGCACGACAATGCAAGGAAAGCTTAAAGCAAAGGAAGGCACGGTCAGGCGAGATAAGGCTAAGGCACGACAACGCAAGGCTAGGCAACGCAGGGAAGGGAAGCAAAGAGTAACGGAAGGTAAGGAAGGCAAGGGAAAGCAAAGAAAGGCAAGTGTAACGGAAGGAACGGCACGGCAAGGGGAAACAAGGCTAAGGCACGACAACGCACGCTAGGCAATGCACGGCAAGGCAAGGAAAGGGTAACGCATGGGAAAGCACGGTCAGGCGAGGCAAGCCTAAGGCATGACAACGCAAGGCTAGGCAATGCACGGAAAGCAAGCAAAGAGTAACGGAACGCAAGGAAGGCAAGGGAAAGCAAGGGAAGGCAAGGGTAACGGAAGGAACGGCACGGCAAGGGGTAACAAGGCTAAGGCACGACAACGCAGGGCTAGGCAATGCACGGCAAGGCAAGGAAAGGGTAACGCAGGGGAAGGCACGGTCAGGTGAGGCAAGGATAAGGCACGACAATGCAAGGCTAGGCAATGCACGGCAAGGCAAGGAAAGAGTAACGTAAGGAAAGGAAGGCAAGGCAAAGCCAGGCAAGGCAAGTGTAACAAAAGGCACGCAACGGCAAGGGGAAACAAGGCTAAGGCACGACAACACACGGCTAGGAAATGCAAGGCAAGGCAAGTAAAGGGTAACGCAAGGCAAGGCACGGTGAGGCTAGGCAAGGCTAATGCACGACAACGCAAGGCTAGGCAATGCACGACAATGCAAGTAAAGCTTAAAGCAAAGGAAGGCACGGTTAGAAGAGATAAGGCTAAGGCACGACAACGCACGCTAGGCAATGCACGGCAAGGGAAGGAAAGGGTAACGCATGGGAAAGAACGGTCAGGGGAGGCAAGCCTAAGGCATGACAACGCAAGGCTAGGCAATGCAAAGAAAGCAAGCAAAGAGTAACGGAACGCAAGGAAGGCAAGGGAAAGCAAGGGAAGGCAAGGGTAACGGAAGGAACGGCACGACAAGGGGTAAGAAGGCTAAGGCACGACAACGCAGGGCTAGGCAATGCACGGCAAGGCAAGGAAAGAGTAACGGAAGGAACGGAAGGCAAGGCAAAGCCAGGCACGGCAAGTGTAAAAAAAAGGCACGCAACGGCAAGGGGAAACAAGGCTAAGGCACGACAACGCACGGCTAGGCAATGCACGGAAAGGCAAGTAAAGGGTAACTCATGGGAAAGCACGGTCAGGCGATGCAAGGCTAAGGCATGACAACGCAAGGCTAGGCAATGCAGGGAAAGCAAGCAAAGAGTAACGGAACGCAAGGAAGGCAAGGGAAAGCAAGGGAAGGCAAGGGTAATGGAAGGAACGGCACGGCAAGGGGTAACAAGGCTAAGGCACGGCAACGCAGGGCTAGGCAATGCACGGCAAGGCAAGGAAAGGGTAACGCAGGGGAAGGCACGGTCAGCTGAGGCAAGGCTAAGGCACGACAATGCAAGGCTAGGCAATGCACGGCAAGGCAAGGAAAGAGTAACGGAAGGAAAGGAAGGCAAGTCAAAGCCAGGAGAGGCAATTGAAACAAAAGGCACGCCACGGCAAAGGGAAACAAGGCTAAGGCACGACAACGCACGGCTAGGCAATGCACGGCAAGGCGAGGAAAGGGTAACGCAAGGCAAGGCACGGTGAGGCTAGGCAAGGCTAATTCACGACAACGCAAGGCTAGGCAATGCACGACAATGCAAGGAAAGCTTAAAGCAAAGGAAGGCACGGTCAGGCGAGATAAGGCTAAGGCACGACAACGCAAGGCTAGGCAATGCAGGGAAGGCAAGCAAAGAGTAACGGAAGGTAAGGAAGGCAAGGGAAAGCAAAGAAAGGCAAGTGTAACGGAAGGAACGGCACGGCAAGGGGAAACAAGGCTAAGGCACGACAACGCACGCTAGACAATGGACGGCAAGGCAAGGAAAGGGTAACGCATGGGAAAGCACGGACAGGCGAGGCAAGCCTAAGGCATGACAACGCAAGGCTAGGCAATGCACGGAAAGCAAGCAAAGAGTAACGGAACGCAAGGAAGGCAAGGGAAAGCAAGGGAAGGCAAGGGTAACGGAAGGAACGGCACGGCAAGGTGTAACAAGGCTAAGGCACGACAACGCAGGGCTAGGCAATGCACGGCAAGGCAAGGAAAGGGTAACGCAGGGGAAGGCACGGTCAGGTGAGGCAAGGATAAGGCACGACAATGCAAGGCTAGGCAATGCACGGCAAGGCAAGGAAAGAGTAACGGATGGAAAGGAAGGCAAGGCAAAGCCAGGCAAGGCAAGTGTAACAAAAGGCACGCAACGGCAAGGGGAATCAAGGCTAAGGCACGACAACGCACGGCTAGGCAATGCACGGCAAGGGAAGGAAAGGGTAACGCAAGGCAAGGCACGGTGAGGCTAGGCAAGGCTAATGCACGACAACGCAAGGCTAGGCAATGCACGACAATGCAAGGAATGCTTAAAGCAAAGGAAGGCACGGTCAGGCGAGATAAGGCTAAGGCACGACAACGCAAGGCTAGGCAATGCACGGAAGGTAAGCAAAGAGTAACGGAAGGTAAGGAAGACAAGGGAAAGCAAGGAAAGGCAAGTGTAACGGAAGGAACGGCACGGCAAGGGGAAACAAGGCTAAGGCACGACAACGCACGCTAGGCAATGCGCGGCAAGGCAAGGAAAGGGTAACGCATGGGAAAGCACGGTCAGGCGAGGCAAGCCTAAGGCATGACAACGCAAGGCTAGGCAATGCACGGAAAGCCAGCAAAGAGTAACGGAACGCAAGGAAGGCAAGGGAAAGCAAGGGAAGGCAAGGGTAACGGAAGGAACGGCACGGCAAGGGGTAACAAGGCTAAGGCACGACAACGCAGGGCTATGCAATGCACGTCAAGGCAAGGAAAGAGTAACGGAAGGAACGGAAGGCAAGGCAAAGCCAGGCAAGGCAAGTGTAACAAAAGGCACGCAACGGCAAGGGGAAACAAGGCTAAGGCACGACAACACACGGCTAGGAAATGCACGGCAAGGCAAGGAAAGGGTAACGCAAGGCAAGGCACGGTGAGGTTAGGCAAGGCTAATGCACGACAACGCAAGGCTAGGCAATGCACGACAATGCAAGGAAAGCTTAAAGCAAAGGAAGGCACGGTCAGAAGAGATAAGGCTAAGGCACGACAACGCAAGGCTAGGCAATGCAGGGAAGGGAAGCAAAGAGTAACGGAAGGTAAGGAAGGCAAGGGAAAGCAAAGAAAGGCAAGTGTAACGGAAGGAACGGCACGGCAAGGGGAAACAAGGCTAAGGCACGACAACGCACGCTAGGCAATGCACGGCAAGGCAAGGAAAGGGTAACGCATGGGAAAGCACGGTCAGGGGAGGCAAGGCTAAGGCACGACAACGCAAGGCTTGGCAATGCACGGAAGGCAAGCAAGGAGTAACGGAATGCAAGGAAGGAAAGGGAAAGCAAGGAAAGGCAATGGTAACGGAAGGAACGGCACGGCAAGGGGAAACAAGGCTAAGGCACGACAACGCACGCTAGGCAATGCACAGCAAGGCAAAGAAAGGGTAACGCATGGGAAAGCACGGTCAGGCGAGGCAAGGCTAAGGAAAGCCAACGCAAGGCTAGGCAATGAACGGAAAGCAAGCAAGGAGTAACGGAATGCAAGGAAGGAAAACGAAAGCAAGGGAAGGCAAGGGTAACGAAAGGAACGGCACGGCAAGGGGTAACAAGGCTAAGGCACGACAACACACAGCTAGGAAATGCACGGCAAGGCAAGGAAAAGGTAACGCAAGGCAAGGCACGGTGAGGCTAGGCAAGGTTAATGCACGACAACGCAAGGCTAGGCAATGCACGACAATGCAAGGAAAGCTTAAAGCAAAGGAAGGCACGGTCAGGCGAGATAAGGCTAAGGCACGACAACGCAAGGCTAGGCAATGCACGGAAGGCAAGCAAAGAGTAACGGAAGGTAAGGAAGGCAAGGGAAAGCAAGGAAAGGCAAGTGTAACGGAAGGAACGGCACGGCAAGGGGAAACAATGCTAAGGCACGACAACGCACGCTAGGCAATGCACGGCAAGGCAAGGAAAGGGTAACGCATGGGAAAGCACGGTCAGGCGAGGCAAGGCTAAGGCACGACAACCCAAGGCTAGGCAATGCACGGAAGGCAAGCAAAGAGAAACGGAAGGTAAGGAAGGAAAGGGAAAGCAAAGAAAGGCAAGTGTATCCGAAGGAACGGCACGGCAAGGGGAAACAAGGCTAAGGCACGACAACGCACGGCTAGGCAATGCACGGCAAGGCAAGCAAAGGGTAACGCAAGGAAAGGCACGGTGAGGCTAGGCAAGGCTCATGCACGAAAACGCAATGCTAGGCGATGCACGACAATGCAAGGAAAGCTTAAAGCAAAGGAAGGCAAGGTCAGGCGAGATAAGGCTAAGGCACGACAACGCAAGGCTAGGAAATTCAGGGAAGGCAACAAAGAGTAACGGAAGGTAAGCACGGCAAGGAAAAGGAAGGAAAGGCCAGGGTAACGGAAGGAACGGCACGGCAAGGGGAAACAAGTCTAAGGCACGACACCGAACGCTAGGCAATGAAGGGCAAGGCAAGGAAAGGGTAACGCATTTGAAAGCACGGTCAGGCGAGGCAACGCTAAGGCACGACAACGCAAGGCTAGGCAATGCACGGAAGGCAAGCAAAGAGTAACGGAAGGTAAGGAAGGCAAGGGAAAGGAAGGAAAGGTAAGTGTAACGGAAGGAACGGCACGGCAAGGGGAAACAAGGCTAAGGCACGGCAACGCACGGCTAGGCAATGCACGGCAAGGAAAGGAAAGGGTAACGCATCGGAAAGCACGGTCAGGGGAGGAAAGGCTAAGGCACGACAACGCAAGGCTTGGCAATGCACGGAAGGCAAGCAAAGAGTAACGGAATGCAAGGAAGGAAAGGGAAAGCAAGGGAAGGCAAGGGTAACGGAAGGAACGGCACGGCAAGGGGAAACAAGGCTAAGGCACGACAACGCACGCTAGGCAATGCACGGCAAGGCAAGGAAAGGGTAACGCATGGGAAAGCACGGTCAGGCGAGGCAAGGCTAAGGAAAGCCAACGCAAGGCTAGGCAATGCACGGAAAGCAAGCAAGGAGTAACGGAATGCACGGAAGGAAAGGGAAAGCAAGGCAAGGCAAGGGTAACGAAAGGAACGGCACGGCAAGGGGTAACAAGGCTAAGGCACGACAACACACGGCTAGGAAATGCACGGCAAGGCAAGGAAAGGGTAACGCAAGGCAAGGCACGGTGAGGCTAGGCAAGGTTAATGCACGACAACGCAAGGCTAGGCAATGCACGACAATGCAAGGAAAGCTTAAAGCAGAGGAAGGCACGGTCAGGCGAGATAAGGCTAAGGCACGACAACGCAAGGCTAGGCAATGCACGGAAGGCAAGCAAAGAGTAACGGAAGGTAAGGAAGGCAAGGGAAAGCAAGGAAAGGCAAGTGTAACGGAAGGAACGGCACGGCAAGGGGAAACAATGCTAAGGCACGACAACGCACGCTAGGCAATGCACGGCAAGGCAAGGAAAGGGTAACGCATGGGAAAGCACGGTCAGGCGAGGCAAGGCTAAGGCACGACAACCCAAGGCTAGGTAATGCACGGAAGGCAGGCAAAGAGAAACGGAAGGTAAGGAAGGAAAGGGAAAGCAAAGAAAGGCAAGTGTAACCGAAGGAACGGCACGGCAAGGGGAAACAAGGCTAAGGCACAACAACGCACGGCGAGGCAATGCACGGCAAGGCAAGCAAAGGGTAACGCAAGGAAAGGCACGGTGAGGCTAGGCAAGGCTAATGCACGAAAACGCAAGGCTAGGCGATGCACGACAATGCAAGGAAAGCTTAAAGCAAAGGAAGGCAAGGTCAGGCGAGATAAGGCTAAGGCACGACAACGCAAGGCTAGGCAATTAAGGGCAAGGCAAGGAAAGGGTAACGCATTTGAAAGCACGGTCAGGCGAGGCAACGCTAAGGCACGACAACGCAAGGCTAGGCAATGCACGGAAGGCAAGCAAAGAGTAACGGAAGGTAAGGAAGGCAAGGGAAAGCAAGGAAAGGCAAGTGTAACGGAAGGAACGGCACGGCAAGGGGAAACAAGGCTAAGGCACGACAACGCACGCTAGGCAATGCACGGCAAGGCAAGGAAAGGGTAACGCATGGGAAAGCACGGTCAGGCGAGGCAAGCCTAAGGCATGATAACGCAAGGCTAGGCAATGCACGGAAAGCAAGCAAAGAGTAAAGGAACGCAAGGAAGGCAAGGGAAAGGAAGGGAAGGCAAGGGTAACGGAAGGAACGACACGACAAGGGGTAAGAAGGCTAAGGCACGACAACGCAGGGCTAGGCAATGCACGGCAAGGCAAGGAAAGAGTAACAGAAGGAACGGAAGGCAAGGCAAAGCCAGGCCCGGCAAGTGTAACAAAAGGCACGCAACGGCAAGGGGAAACAATGCTAAGGCACGACAACGCACGGCTAGGCAATGCACGGCAAGGCAAGGAAAGGGTAACGCATGGGAAGGCACGGTCAGTTGAGGCAAGGATAAGGCACGACAATGCAAGGCTAGGCAATGCACGGCAAGGCAAGGAAATGTAACGGAAGGAAAGGAAGGCAAGTCAAAGCCAGGAGAGGCAAGTGAAACAAAAGGCACGCCACGGTAGGGGAAACAAGGCAAAGGCACGACAACGCACGGCTAGGCAATGCACGGCAAGGCAAGGAAAGGGTAACGCAAGGCAAGGCACGGTGAGGCTAGGCAAGGCTAATTCACGACAACGCAAGGCTAGGCAATGCACGACAATGCAAGGAAAGCTTAAAGCAAAGGAAGGCACGGTCAGGCGAGATAAGGCTAAGGCACGACAACGCAAGGCTAGGCAACGCAGGGAAGGGAAGCAAAGAGTAACGGAAGGTAAGGAAGGCAAGGGAAAGCAAAGAAAGGCAAGTGTAACGGAAGGAACGGCACGGCAAGGGGAAACAAGGCTAAGGCACGACAACGCACGCTAGGCAATGCACGGCAAGGCAAGGAAAGGGTAACGCATGGGAAAGCACGGTCAGGCGAGGCAAGCCTAAGGCATGACAACGCAAGGCTAGGCAATGCACGGAAAGCAAGCAAAGAGTAACGGAACGCAAGGAAGGCAAGGGAAAGCAAGGGAAGGCAAGGGTAACGGAAGGAACGGCACGGCAAGGGGTAACAAGGCTAAGGCACGACAACGCAGGGCTAGGCAATGCACGGCAAGGCAAGGAAAGGGTAACGCAGGGGAAGGCACGGTCAGGTGAGGCAAGGATAAGGCACGACAATGCAAGGCTAGGCAATGCACGGCAAGGCAAGGAAAGAGTAACGTAAGGAAAGGAAGGCAAGGCAAAGCCAGGCAAGGCAAGTGTAACAAAAGGCACGCAACGGCAAGGGGAAACAAGGCTAAGGCACGACAACACACGGCTAGGAAATGCAAGGCAAGGCAAGTAAAGGGTAACGCAAGGCAAGGCACGGTGAGGCTAGGCAAGGCTAATGCACGACAACGCAAGGCTAGGCAATGCACGACAATGCAAGTAAAGCTTAAAGCAAAGGAAGGCACGGTTAGAAGAGATAAGGCTAAGGCACGACAACGCACGCTAGGCAATGCACGGCAAGGGAAGGAAAGGGTAACGCATGGGAAAGAACGGTCAGGGGAGGCAAGCCTAAGGCATGACAACGCAAGGCTAGGCAATGCAAAGAAAGCAAGCAAAGAGTAACGGAACGCAAGGAAGGCAAGGGAAAGCAAGGGAAGGCAAGGGTAACGGAAGGAACGGCACGACAAGGGGTAAGAAGGCTAAGGCACGACAACGCAGGGCTAGGCAATGCACGGCAAGGCAAGGAAAGAGTAACGGAAGGAACGGAAGGCAAGGCAAAGCCAGGCACGGCAAGTGTAAAAAAAGGCACGCAACGGCAAGGGGAAACAAGGCTAAGGCACGACAACGCACGGCTAGGCAATGCACGGAAAGGCAAGTAAAGGGTAACTCATGGGAAAGCACGGTCAGGCGATGCAAGGCTAAGGCATGACAACGCAAGGCTAGGCAATGCAGGGAAAGCAAGCAAAGAGTAACGGAACGCAAGGAAGGCAAGGGAAAGCAAGGGAAGGCAAGGGTAATGGAAGGAACGGCACGGCAAGGGGTAACAAGGCTAAGGCACGGCAACGCAGGGCTAGGCAATGCACGGCAAGGCAAGGAAAGGGTAACGCAGGGGAAGGCACGGTCAGCTGAGGCAAGGCTAAGGCACGACAATGCAAGGCTAGGCAATGCACGGCAAGGCAAGGAAAGAGTAACGGAAGGAAAGGAAGGCAAGTCAAAGCCAGGAGAGGCAATTGAAACAAAAGGCACGCCACGGCAAAGGGAAACAAGGCTAAGGCACGACAACGCACGGCTAGGCAATGCACGGCAAGGCGAGGAAAGGGTAACGCAAGGCAAGGCACGGTGAGGCTAGGCAAGGCTAATTCACGACAACGCAAGGCTAGGCAATGCACGACAATGCAAGGAAAGCTTAAAGCAAAGGAAGGCACGGTCAGGCGAGATAAGGCTAAGGCACGACAACGCAAGGCTAGGCAATGCAGGGAAGGCAAGCAAAGAGTAACGGAAGGTAAGGAAGGCAAGGGAAAGCAAAGAAAGGCAAGTGTAACGGAAGGAACGGCACGGCAAGGGGAAACAAGGCTAAGGCACGACAACGCACGCTAGACAATGGACGGCAAGGCAAGGAAAGGGTAACGCATGGGAAAGCACGGACAGGCGAGGCAAGCCTAAGGCATGACAACGCAAGGCTAGGCAATGCACGGAAAGCAAGCAAAGAGTAACGGAACGCAAGGAAGGCAAGGGAAAGCAAGGGAAGGCAAGGGTAACGGAAGGAACGGCACGGCAAGGTGTAACAAGGCTAAGGCACGACAACGCAGGGCTAGGCAATGCACGGCAAGGCAAGGAAAGGGTAACGCAGGGGAAGGCACGGTCAGGTGAGGCAAGGATAAGGCACGACAATGCAAGGCTAGGCAATGCACGGCAAGGCAAGGAAAGAGTAACGGATGGAAAGGAAGGCAAGGCAAAGCCAGGCAAGGCAAGTGTAACAAAAGGCACGCAACGGCAAGGGGAATCAAGGCTAAGGCACGACAACGCACGGCTAGGCAATGCACGGCAAGGGAAGGAAAGGGTAACGCAAGGCAAGGCACGGTGAGGCTAGGCAAGGCTAATGCACGACAACGCAAGGCTAGGCAATGCACGACAATGCAAGGAATGCTTAAAGCAAAGGAAGGCACGGTCAGGCGAGATAAGGCTAAGGCACGACAACGCAAGGCTAGGCAATGCACGGAAGGTAAGCAAAGAGTAACGGAAGGTAAGGAAGACAAGGGAAAGCAAGGAAAGGCAAGTGTAACGGAAGGAACGGCACGGCAAGGGGAAACAAGGCTAAGGCACGACAACGCACGCTAGGCAATGCGCGGCAAGGCAAGGAAAGGGTAACGCATGGGAAAGCACGGTCAGGCGAGGCAAGCCTAAGGCATGACAACGCAAGGCTAGGCAATGCACGGAAAGCCAGCAAAGAGTAACGGAACGCAAGGAAGGCAAGGGAAAGCAAGGGAAGGCAAGGGTAACGGAAGGAACGGCACGGCAAGGGGTAACAAGGCTAAGGCACGACAACGCAGGGCTATGCAATGCACGTCAAGGCAAGGAAAGAGTAACGGAAGGAACGGAAGGCAAGGCAAAGCCAGGCAAGGCAAGTGTAACAAAAGGCACGCAACGGCAAGGGGAAACAAGGCTAAGGCACGACAACACACGGCTAGGAAATGCACGGCAAGGCAAGGAAAGGGTAACGCAAGGCAAGGCACGGTGAGGTTAGGCAAGGCTAATGCACGACAACGCAAGGCTAGGCAATGCACGACAATGCAAGGAAAGCTTAAAGCAAAGGAAGGCACGGTCAGAAGAGATAAGGCTAAGGCACGAAAACGCAAGGCTAGGCAATGCAGGGAAGGGAAGCAAAGAGTAACGGAAGGTAAGGAAGGCAAGGGAAAGCAAAGAAAGGCAAGTGTAACGGAAGGAACGGCACGGCAAGGGGAAACAAGGCTAAGGCACGACAACGCACGCTAGGCAATGCACGGCAAGGCAAGGAAAGGGTAACGCATGGGAAAGCACGGTCAGGGGAGGCAAGGCTAAGGCACGACAACGCAAGGCTTGGCAATGCACGGAAGGCAAGCAAGGAGTAACGGAATGCAAGGAAGGAAAGGGAAAGCAAGGAAAGGCAATGGTAACGGAAGGAACGGCACGGCAAGGGGAAACAAGGCTAAGGCACGACAACGCACGCTAGGCAATGCACAGCAAGGCAAAGAAAGGGTAACGCATGGGAAAGCACGGTCAGGCGAGGCAAGGCTAAGGAAAGCCAACGCAAGGCTAGGCAATGAACGGAAAGCAAGCAAGGAGTAACGGAATGCAAGGAAGGAAAACGAAAGCAAGGGAAGGCAAGGGTAACGAAAGGAACGGCACGGCAAGGGGTAACAAGGCTAAGGCACGACAACACACAGCTAGGAAATGCACGGCAAGGCAAGGAAAAGGTAACGCAAGGCAAGGCACGGTGAGGCTAGGCAAGGTTAATGCACGACAACGCAAGGCTAGGCAATGCACGACAATGCAAGGAAAGCTTAAAGCAAAGGAAGGCACGGTCAGGCGAGATAAGGCTAAGGCACGACAACGCAAGGCTAGGCAATGCACGGAAGGCAAGCAAAGAGTAACGGAAGGTAAGGAAGGCAAGGGAAAGCAAGGAAAGGCAAGTGTAACGGAAGGAACGGCACGGCAAGGGGAAACAATGCTAAGGCACGACAACGCACGCTAGGCAATGCACGGCAAGGCAAGGAAAGGGTAACGCATGGGAAAGCACGGTCAGGCGAGGCAAGGCTAAGGCACGACAACCCAAGGCTAGGCAATGCACGGAAGGCAAGCAAAGAGAAACGGAAGGTAAGGAAGGAAAGGGAAAGCAAAGAAAGGCAAGTGTATCCGAAGGAACGGCACGGCAAGGGGAAACAAGGCTAAGGCACGACAACGCACGGCTAGGCAATGCACGGCAAGGCAAGCAAAGGGTAACGCAAGGAAAGGCACGGTGAGGCTAGGCAAGGCTCATGCACGAAAACGCAATGCTAGGCGATGCACGACAATGCAAGGAAAGCTTAAAGCAAAGGAAGGCAAGGTCAGGCGAGATAAGGCTAAGGCACGACAACGCAAGGCTAGGAAATTCAGGGAAGGCAACAAAGAGTAACGGAAGGTAAGCACGGCAAGGAAAAGGAAGGAAAGGCCAGGGTAACGGAAGGAACGGCACGGCAAGGGGAAACAAGTCTAAGGCACGACACCGAACGCTAGGCAATGAAGGGCAAGGCAAGGAAAGGGTAACGCATTTGAAAGCACGGTCAGGCGAGGCAACGCTAAGGCACGACAACGCAAGGCTAGGCAATGCACGGAAGGCAAGCAAAGAGTAACGGAAGGTAAGGAAGGCAAGGGAAAGGAAGGAAAGGTAAGTGTAACGGAAGGAACGGCACGGCAAGGGGAAACAAGGCTAAGGCACGGCAACGCACGGCTAGGCAATGCACGGCAAGGAAAGGAAAGGGTAACGCATCGGAAAGCACGGTCAGGGGAGGAAAGGCTAAGGCACGACAACGCAAGGCTTGGCAATGCACGGAAGGCAAGCAAAGAGTAACGGAATGCAAGGAAGGAAAGGGAAAGCAAGGGAAGGCAAGGGTAACGGAAGGAACGGCACGGCAAGGGGAAACAAGGCTAAGGCACGACAACGCACGCTAGGCAATGCACGGCAAGGCAAGGAAAGGGTAACGCATGGGAAAGCACGGTCAGGCGAGGCAAGGCTAAGGAAAGCCAACGCAAGGCTAGGCAATGCACGGAAAGCAAGCAAGGAGTAACGGAATGCACGGAAGGAAAGGGAAAGCAAGGCAAGGCAAGGGTAACGAAAGGAACGGCACGGCAAGGGGTAACAAGGCTAAGGCACGACAACACACGGCTAGGAAATGCACGGCAAGGCAAGGAAAGGGTAACGCAAGGCAAGGCACGGTGAGGCTAGGCAAGGTTAATGCACGACAACGCAAGGCTAGGCAATGCACGACAATGCAAGGAAAGCTTAAAGCAGAGGAAGGCACGGTCAGGCGAGATAAGGCTAAGGCACGACAACGCAAGGCTAGGCAATGCACGGAAGGCAAGCAAAGAGTAACGGAAGGTAAGGAAGGCAAGGGAAAGCAAGGAAAGGCAAGTGTAACGGAAGGAACGGCACGGCAAGGGGAAACAATGCTAAGGCACGACAACGCACGCTAGGCAATGCACGGCAAGGCAAGGAAAGGGTAACGCATGGGAAAGCACGGTCAGGCGAGGCAAGGCTAAGGCACGACAACCCAAGGCTAGGTAATGCACGGAAGGCAGGCAAAGAGAAACGGAAGGTAAGGAAGGAAAGGGAAAGCAAAGAAAGGCAAGTGTAACCGAAGGAACGGCACGGCAAGGGGAAACAAGGCTAAGGCACAACAACGCACGGCGAGGCAATGCACGGCAAGGCAAGCAAAGGGTAACGCAAGGAAAGGCACGGTGAGGCTAGGCAAGGCTAATGCACGAAAACGCAAGGCTAGGCGATGCACGACAATGCAAGGAAAGCTTAAAGCAAAGGAAGGCAAGGTCAGGCGAGATAAGGCTAAGGCACGACAACGCAAGGCAAGGAAAGGGTAACGCATGGGAAAGCACGGTCAGGCGAGGCAAGGCTAAGGCACGACAACGCAAGGCTAGGCAATGCACGGAAGGCAAGCAAAGAGTAACGGAAGGTAAGGAAGGCAAGGGAAAGCAAGGAAAGGCAAGTGTAACGGAAGGAACGGCACGGCAAGGGGAAACAAGGCTAAGGCACGACAACGCACGCTAGGCAATGCACGGCAAGGCAAGGAAAGGGTAACGCATGGGAAAGCACGGTCAGGCGAGGCAAGCCTAAGGCATGATAACGCAAGGCTAGGCAATGCACGGAAAGCAAGCAAAGAGTAAAGGAACGCAAGGAAGGCAAGGGAAAGGAAGGGAAGGCAAGGGTAACGGAAGGAACGACACGACAAGGGGTAAGAAGGCTAAGGCACGACAACGCAGGGCTAGGCAATGCACGGCAAGGCAAGGAAAGAGTAACGGAAGGAACGGAAGGCAAGGCAAAGCCAGGCCCGGCAAGTGTAACAAAAGGCACGCAACGGCAAGGGGAAACAATGCTAAGGCACGACAACGCACGGCTAGGCAATGCACGGCAAGGCAAGGAAAGGGTAACGCATGGGAAGGCACGGTCAGTTGAGGCAAGGATAAGGCACGACAATGCAAGGCTAGGCAATGCACGGCAAGGCAAGGAAATGTAACGGAAGGAAAGGAAGGCAAGTCAAAGCCAGGAGAGGCAAGTGAAACAAAAGGCACGCCACGGTAGGGGAAACAAGGCAAAGGCACGACAACGCACGGCTAGGCAATGCACGGCAAGGCAAGGAAAGGGTAACGCAAGGCAAGGCACGGTGAGGCTAGGCAAGGCTAATTCACGACAACGCAAGGCTAGGCAATGCACGACAATGCAAGGAAAGCTTAAAGCAAAGGAAGGCACGGTCAGGCGAGATAAGGCTAAGGCACGACAACGCAAGGCTAGGCAATGCAGGGAAGGGAAGCAAAGAGTAACGGAAGGTAAGGAAGGCAAGGGAAAGCAAAGAAAGGCAAGTATAACGGAAGGAACGGCACGGCAAGGGGAACCAAGGCTAAGGCACGACAACGCACGCTAGGCAATGCACGGCAAGGCAAGGAAAGGGTAACGCATGGGAAAGCACGGTCAGGCGAGGCAAGCCTAAGGCATGACAACGCAAGGCTAGGCAATGCACGGAAAGCAAGCAAAGAGTAACGGAACGCAAGGAAGGCAAGGGAAAGCAAGGGAAGGTAAGGGTAACGGAAGGAACGGCACGGCAAGGGGTAACAAGGCTAAGGCACGACAACTCAGGGCTAGGCAATGCACGGCAAGGCAAGGAAAGGGTAACGCAGGGGAAGGCACGGTCAGGTGAGGCAAGGATAAGGCACGACAATGCAAGGCTAGGCAATGCACGGCAAGGCAAGGAAAGAGTAACGGAAGGAAAGGAAGGCAAGGCAAAGCCAGGCAAGGCAAGTGTAACAAAAGGCACGCAACGGCAAGGGGAATCAAGGCTAAGGCACGACAACGCACGGCTAGGCAATGCACGGCAAGGCAAGGAAAGGGTAACGCAAGGCAAGGCACGGTGAGGCTAGGCAAGGCTAATGCACGATAACGCAAGGCTAGGCAATGCACGACAATGCAAGGAATGCTTAAAGCAAAGGAAGGCACGGTCAGGCGAGATAAGGCTAAGGCACGACAACGCAAGGCTAGGCAATGCACGGAAGGTAAGCAAAGAGTAACGGAAGGTAAGGAAGACAAGGGAAAGCAAGGAAAGGCAAGTGTAACGGAAGGAACGGCACGGCAAGGGGAAACAAGGCTAAGGCACGACAACGCATGCTAGGCAATGCACGGCAAGGCAAGGAAAGGGTAACGCATGGGAAAGCACGGTCAGGCGAGGCAAGCCTAAGGCATGACAACGCAAGGGTAGGCAATGCACGGAAAGCAAGCAAAGAGTAACGGAACGCAAGGAAGGCAAGGGAAAGCAAGGGAAGGCAAGAGTAACGGAAGGAATGGCACGGCAAGGGGTAAGAAGGCTAAGGCACGACAACGCAGGGCTAGGCAATGCACGTCAAGGCAAGGAAAGAGTAACGGAAGGAACGGAAGGCAAGGCAAAGCCAGGCAAGGCAAGTGTAACAAAAGGCACGCAACGGCAAGGGGAAACAAGGCTAAGGCACGACAACACACGGCTAGGAAATGCACGGCAAGGCAAGGAAAGGGTAACGCAAGGCAAGGCACGGTGAGGCTAGGCAAGGCTAATGCACGACAACGCAAGGCTAGGCAATGCACGACAATGCAAGTAAAGCTTAAAGCAAAGGAAGGCACGGTCAGAAGAGATAAGGCTAAGGCACGACAACGCAAGGCTAGGCAATGCAGGGAAGGGAAGCAAAGAGTAACGGAAGGTAAGGACGGCAAGGGAAAGCAAGGAAAGGCAAGTGTAACGGAAGGAACGGCACGGCAAGGGGAAACAAGTCTAAGGCACGACAACGCACGCTAGGCAATGCACGGAAGGCAAGGAAAGTGTAACGCATGGGAAATAACGGTCAAGGGAGGCAAGGCTAAGGCACGACAACGCAAGGCTTGGCAATGCACGGAAGGCAAGCAAGGAGTAACGGAATGCAAGGAAGGAAAGGGAAAGCAAGGGAAGGCAAGGGTAACGGAAGGAACGGCACGGCAAGGGGTAACAAGCCTAAGGCACAACAACACACGGCTAGGAAATGCACGGTAAGGCAAGGAAAGGGTAACGTAAGGCAAGGCACGGTGAGGCTAGGCAAGGTTAATGCACGACAACGCAAGGCTAGGCAATGCACGACAATACAAGGAAAGCTTAAAGCAAAGGAAGGTACGGTCAGTCGAGATAAGGCTAAGGCACGACAACGCAAGGCTAGGCAATGCACGGAAGGCAAGCAAAGAGTAACGGAAGGTAAGGAAGGCAAGGGAAAGTAAGGGAAGGCAAGGGTAACGGAAGGGACGGCACGGCAAGGGGTAACAAGGCTAAGGCACGACAACGCAGGGCTAGGCAATGCACGGCAAGGCAAGCAAAGAGTAACGGAAGGAAAGGAAGGCAAGGCAAAGCCAGGCAAGGCAAGTGTAACAAAAGGCACGCAACGGCAAGGGGAAACAAGGCTAAGGCACGACAACACACGGCTAGGAAATGCACGGCAAGGCAAGGAAAGGGTAACGCAAGGCAAGGCACGGTGAGGCTAGGCAAGGCTAATGCACGACAACGCACGCTAGGCAATGCACGGCAAGGCAAGGAAAGGGTAACCCATGGGAAACCACGGTCAGGGGAGGCAAGGCTAAGGCACGACAACGCAAGGCTTGGCAATGCACGGAAGGCAAGCAAAGAGTAACGGATGGTAAGGAAGGCAAGGGAAAGCAAAGAAAGGCAAGTGTAACGGAAGGAACGGCACGGCAAGGGGAAACAAGGCTAAGGCACGACAACGCACGCTAGGCAATGCACGGCAAGGCAAGGAAAGGGTAACGCATGGGAAAGCACGGTCAGGCGAGGCAAGGCTAAGGAAAGCCAACGCAAGGCTAGGCAATGCACGGAAAGCAAGCAAGGAGTAACGGAATGCAAGGAAGGAAAGGGAAAGCAAGGGAAGGCAAGGGTAACGAAAGGAACGGCACGGCAAGGTGTAACAAGGCTAAGGCACGACAACACACGGCTAGGAAATGCACGGCAAGGCAAGGAAGGGGTAACGCAAGGCAAGGCACGGTGAGGCTAGGCAAGGTTAATGCACGACAACGCAAGGCTAGGCAATGCACGACAATGCAAGGAAAGCTTAAAGCAAAGGAAGGCACGGTCAGGCGAGATAAGGCTAAGGCACGACAACGCAAGGCTAGGCAATGCACGGAAGGCAAGCAAAGAGTAACGGAAGGAAAGGACGGCAAGGGAAAGCAAGGAAAGGCAAGTGTAACGGAAGGAACGGCACGGCAAGGGGAAACAATGCTAAGGCACGACAACGCACGCTAGGCAATGCACGGCAAGGCAAGGAAAGGGTAACGCATGGGAAAGCACGGTCAGGCGAGGCAAGCCTAAGGCATGACAACGCAAGGCTAGGCAATGCACGGAAAGCAAGCAAAGAGTAACGGAACGCAAGGAAGGCAAGGGAAAGCAAGGGAAGGCAAGGGTAACGGAAGGAACGACACGACAAGGGGTAAGAAGGCTAAGGCACGACAACGCAGGGCTAGGCAATGCACGGCAAGGCAAGGAAAGAGTAACGGAAGGAACGGAAGGCAAGGCAAAGCCAGGCACGGCAAGTGTAACAAAAGGCACGCAACGGCAAGGGGAAACAAGGCTAAGGCACGACAACGCACGGCTAGGCAATGCACGGAAAGGCAAGGAAAGGGTAACTCATGGGAAAGCACGGTCAGGCGATGCAAGGCTAAGGCATGACAACGCAAGGCTAGGCAATGCAGGGAAAGCAAGCAAAGAGTAACGGAACGCAAGGAAGGCAAGGGAAAGCAAGGGAAGGCAAGGGTAACGGAAGGAACGGCACGGCAAGGGGTAACAAGGCTAAGGCACGGCAACGCAGGGCTAGGCAATGCACGGCAAGGCAAGGAAAGGGTAACGCAGGGGAAGGCACGGTCAGTTGAGGCAAGGATAAGGCACGACAGTGCAAGGCTAGGCAATGCACGGCAAGGCAAGGAAAGAGTAACGGAAGGAAAGGAAGGCAAGTCAAAGCCAGGCGAGGCAAGTGAAACAAAAGGTACGCCACGGTAGGGGAAACAAGGCTAAGGCACGACAACGCACGGCTAGGCAATGCACGGCAAGGCAAGGAAAGGGTAACGCAAGGCAAGGCACGGTGAGGCTAGGCAAGGCTAATTCACGACAACGCAAGGCTAGGCAATGCACGACAATGCAAGGAAAGCTTAAAGCAAAGGAAGGCACGGTCAGGCGAGATAAGGCTAAGGCACGACAACGCAAGGCTAGGCAATGCACGGAAGGTAAGCAAAGAGTAACGGAAGGTAAGGAAGACAAGGGAAAGCAAGGAAAGGCAAGTGTAACGGAAGGAACGGCACGGCAAGGGGAAACAAGGCTAAGGCACGACAACGCATGCTAGGCAATGCACGGCAAGGCAAGGAAAGGGTAACGCATGGGAAAGCACGGTCAGGCGAGGCAAGCCTAAGGCATGACAACGCAAGGGTAGGCAATGCACGGAAAGCAAGCAAAGAGTAACGGAATGCAAGGAAGGCAAGGGAAAGCAAGGGAAGGCAAGAGTAACGGAAGGAATGGCACGGCAAGGGGTAACAAGGCTAAGGCACGACAACGCAGGGCTAGGCAATGCACGTCAAGGCAAGGAAAGAGTAACGGAAGGAACGGAAGGCAAGGCAAAGCCAGGCAAGGCAAGTGTAACAAAAGGCACGCAACGGCAAGGGGAAACAAGGCTAAGGCACGACAACACACGGCTAGGAAATGCACGGCAAGGCAAGGAAAGGGTAACGCAAGGCAAGGCACGGTGAGGCTAGGCAAGGCTAATGCACGACAACGCAAGGCTAGGCAATGCACGACAATGCAAGTAAAGCTTAAAGCAAAGGAAGGCACGGTCAGAAGAGATAAGGCTAAGGCACGACAACGCAAGGCTAGGCAATGCAGGGAAGGCAAGCAAAGAGTAACGGAAGGTAAGGAAGGCAAGGGAAAGCAAGGAAAGGCAAGTGTAACAAAAGGCACGCAACGGCAAGGGGAATCAAGGCTAAGGCACGACAACGCACGGCTAGGCAATGCACGGCAAGGGAAGGAAAGGGTAACGCAAGGCAAGGCACGGTGAGGCTAGGCAAGGCTAATGCACGACAACGCAAGGCTAGGCAATGCACGACAATGCAAGGAATGCTTAAAGCAAAGGAAGGCACGGTCAGGCGAGATAAGGCTAAGGCACGACAACGCAAGGCTAGGCAATGCACGGAAGGTAAGCAAAGAGTAACGGAAGGTAAGGAAGACAAGGGAAAGCAAGGAAAGGCAAGTGTAACGGAAGGAACGGCACGGCAAGGGGAAACAAGGCTAAGGCACGACAACGCACGCTAGGCAATGCACGGCAAGGCAAGGAAAGGGTAACGCATGGGAAAGCACGGTCAGGAGAGGCAAGCCTAAGGCATGACAACGCAAGGCTAGGCAATGCACGGAAAGCCAGCAAAGAGTAACGGAATGCAAGGAAGGCAAGGGAAAGCAAGGGAAGGCAAGGGTAACGGAAGGAACGGCACGGCAAGGGGTAACAAGGCTAAGGCACGACAACGCAGGGCTATGCAATGCACGTCAAGGCAAGGAAAGAGTAACGGAAGGAACGGAAGGCAAGGCAAAGCCAGGCAAGGCAAGTGTAACAAAAGGCACGCAACGGCAAGGGGAAACAAGGCTAAGGCACGACAACACACGGCTAGGAAATGCACGGCAAGGCAAGGAAAGGGTAACGCAAGGCAAGGCACGGTGAGGTTAGGCAAGGCTAATGCACGACAACGCAAGGCTAGGCAATGCACGACAATGCAAGGAAAGCTTAAAGCAAAGGAAGGCACGGTCAGAAGAGATAAGGCTAAGGCACGACAACGCAAGGCAAGCAAAGAGTAACGGAAGGTAAGGAAGGCAAAGGAAAGCAAGGAAAGGCAATGGTAACGGAAGGAACGGCACGGCAAGGGGAAACAAGTCTAAGGCACGACAACGCACGCTAGGCAATGCACGGCAAGGCAAGGAAAGGGTAACGCATGGGAAAGAACGGTCAGGGGAGGCAAGGCTAAGGCACGACAACGCAAGGCTTGGCAATGCACGGAAGGCAAGCAAGGAGTAACGGAATGCAAGGAAGGAAAGGGAAAGCAAGGGAAGGCAAGGGTAACGAAAGGAACGGCACGGCAAGGGGTAACAAGCCTAAGGCACGACAACACACGGCTTGGAAATGCACGGTAAGGCAAGGAAAGGGTAACGCAAGGCAAGGCACGGTGAGGCTAGGCAAGGTTAATGCACGACAACGCAAGGCTAGGCAATGCACGACAATACAAGGAAAGCTTAAAGCAAAGGAAGGCACGGTCATTCGAGATAAGGCTAAGGCACGACAACGCAAGGCTAGGCAATGCACGGAAGGCAAGCAAAGAGTAACGGAAGTTAAGGAAGGCAAGGGAAAGCAAGGGAAGGCAAGGGTAACGGAAGGGACGGCACGGCAAGGGGTAACAAGGCTAAGGCACCACAATGCTTGGCTAGGCAATGCACGGCAAGGCAAGCAAAGAGTAACGGAAGGAAAGGAAGGCAAGGCAAAGCCAGGCAAGGCAAGTGTAACAAAAGGCACGCAACGGCAAGGGGAAACAAGGCTAAGGCACGACAACACACGGCTAGGAAATGCACGGCAAGGCAAGGAAAGGGTAACGCAAGGCAAGGCACGGTGAGGCTAGGCAAGGCTAATGCACGACAACGCAAGGCTAAGCAATGCACGACAATGCAAGTAAAGCTTAAAGCAAAGGAAGGCACGGTCAGGCGAGATAAGGCTAAGGCACGACAACGCAAGGCTAGGCAATGCAGGGAATGCAAGCAAAGAGTAACGGAAGGTAAGGAAGGCAAGGGAAAGCAAGGAAAGGCAATGGTAACGGAAGGAACGGCACGGCAAGGGGAAACAAGTCTAAGGCACGACAACGCACGCTAGGCAATGCACGGCAAGGCAAGGAAAGGGTAACGCATGGGAAAGCACGGTCAGGGGAGGCAAGGCTAAGGCACGACAACGCAAGGCTTGGCAATGCACGGAAGGCAAGCAAGGAGTAACGGAATTCAAGGAAGGAAAGGGAAAGCAAGGAAAGGCAATGGTAACGGAAGGAACGGCACGGCAAGGGGAAACAAGGCTAAGGCACGACAACGCACGCTAGGCAATGCACAGCAAGGCAAAGAAAGGGTAACGCATGGGAAAGCACGGTCAGGCGAGGCAAGGCTAAGGAAAGCCAACGCAAGGCTAGGCAATGCACGGAAAGCAAGCAAGGAGTAACGGAATGCAAGGAAGGAAAACGAAAGCAAGGGAAGGCAAGGGTAACGAAAGGAACGGCACGGCAAGGGGTAACAAGGCTAAGGCACGACAACACACAGCTAGGAAATGCACGGCAAGGCAAGGAAAAGGTAACGCAAGGCAAGGCACGGTGAGGCTAGGCAAGGTTAATGCACGACAACGCAAGGCTAGGCAATGCACGACAATGCAAGGAAAGCTTAAAGCAAAGGAAGGCACGGTCAGGCGAGATAAGGCTAAGGCACGACAACGCAAGGCTAGGCAATGCACGGAAGGCAAGCAAAGAGTAACGGAAGGTAAGGAAGGCAAGGGAAAGCAAGGAAAGGCAAGTGTAACGGAAGGAACGGCACGGCAAGGGGAAACAATGATAAGGCACGACAACGCACGCTAGGCAATGCACGGCAAGGCAAGGAAAGGGTAACGCATGGGAAAGCACGGTCAGGCGAGGCAAGGCTAAGGCACGACAACCCAAGGCTAGGCAATGCACGGAAGGCAAGCAAAGAGAAACGGAAGGTAAGGAAGGAAAGGGAAAGCAAAGAAAGGCAAGTGTATCCGAAGGAACGGCACGGCAAGGGGAAACAAGGCTAAGGCACGACAACGCACGGCTAGGCAATGCACGGCAAGGCAAGCAAAGGGTAACGCAAGGAAAGGCACGGTGAGGCTAGGCAAGACTCATGCACGAAAACGCAATGCTAGGCGATGCACGACAATGCAAGGAAAGCTTAAAGCAAAGGAAGGCAAGGTCAGGCGAGATAAGGCTAAGGCACGACAACGCAAGGCTAGGAAATTCAGGGAAGGCAACAAAGAGTAACGGAAGGTAAGCACGGCAAGGAAAAGGAAGGAAAGGCCAGGGTAACGGAAGGAACGGCACGGCAAGGGGAAACAAGTCTAAGGCACGACACCGAACGCAAGGCAATGAAGGGCAAGGCAAGGAAAGGGTAACGCATTTGAAAGCACGGTCAGGCGAGGCAACGCTAAGGCACGACAACGCAAGGCTAGGCAATGCACGGAAGGCAAGCAAAGAGTAACGGAAGGTAAGGAAGGCAAGGGAAAGGAAGGAAAGGTAAGTGTAACGGAAGGAACGGCACGGCAAGGGGAAACAAGGCTAAGGCACGGCAACGCACGGCTAGGCAATGCACGGCAAGGAAAGGAAAGGGTAACGCATGGGAAAGCACGGTCAGGGGAGGCAAGGCTAAGGCACGACAACGCAAGGCTTGGCAATGCACGGAAGGCAAGCAAAGAGTAACGGAATGCAAGGAAGGAAAGGGAAAGCAAGGGAAGGCAAGGGTAACGGAAGGAACGGCACGGCAAGGGGAAACAAGGCTAAGGCACGACAACGCACGCTAGGCAATGCACGGCAAGGCAAGGAAAGGGTAACGCATGGGAAAGCACGGTCAGGCGAGGCAAGGCTAAGGAAAGCCAACGCAAGGCTAGGCAATGCACGGAAAGCAAGCAAGGAGTAACGGAATGCACGGAAGGAAAGGGAAAGCAAGGGAAGGCAAGGGTAACGAAAGGAACGGCACGGCAAGGGGTAACAAGGCTAAGGCACGACAACACACGGCTAGGAAATGCACGGCAAGGCAAGGAAAGGGTAACGCAAGGCAAGGCACGGTGAGGCTAGGCAAGGTTAATGCACGACAACGCAAGGCTAGGCAATGCACGACAATGCAAGGAAAGCTTAAAGCAAAGGAAGGCACGGTCAGGCGAGATAAGGCTAAGGCACGACAACGCAAGGCTAGGCAATGCACGGAAGGCAAGCAAAGAGTAACGGAAGGTAAGGAAGGCAAGGGAAAGCAAGGAAAGGCAATGGTAACGGAAGGAACGGCATGGCAAGGGGAAACAAGTCTAAGGCACGACAACGCACGCTAGGCAATGCACGGCAAGGCAAGGAAAGGGTAACCCATGGGAAACCACGGTCAGGGGAGGCAAGGCTAAGGCACGACAACGCAAGGCTTGGCAATGCACGGAAGGCAAGCAAAGAGTAACGGATGGTAAGGAAGGCAAGGGAAAGCAAAGAAAGGCAAGTGTAACGGAAGGAACGGCACGGCAAGGGGAAACAAGGCTAAGGCACGACAACGCACGCTAGGCAATGCACGGCAAGGCAAGGAAAGGGTAACGCATGGGAAAGCACGGTCAGGCGAGGCAAGGCTAAGGAAAGCCAACGCAAGGCTAGGCAATGCACGGAAAGCAAGCAAGGAGTAACGGAATGCAAGGAAGGAAAGGGAAAGCAAGGGAAGGCAAGGGTAACGAAAGGAACGGCACGGCAAGGTGTAACAAGGCTAAGGCACGACAACACACGGCTAGGAAATGCACGGCAAGGCAAGGAAGGGGTAACGCAAGGCAAGGCACGGTGAGGCTAGGCAAGGTTAATGCACGACAACGCAAGGCTAGGCAATGCACGACAATGCAAGGAAAGCTTAAAGCAAAGGAAGGCACGGTCAGGCGAGATAAGGCTAAGGCACGACAACGCAAGGCTAGGCAATGCACGGAAGGCAAGCAAAGAGTAACGGAAGGAAAGGACGGCAAGGGAAAGCAAGGAAAGGCAAGTGTAACGGAAGGAACGGCACGGCAAGGGGAAACAATGCTAAGGCACGACAACGCACGCTAGGCAATGCACGGCAAGGCAAGGAAAGGGTAACGCATGGGAAAGCACGGTCAGGCGAGGCAAGCCTAAGGCATGACAACGCAAGCCTAGGCAATGCACGGAAAGCAAGCAAAGAGTAACGGAACGCAAGGAAGGCAAGGGAAAGCAAGGGAAGGCAAGGGTAACGGAAGGAACGACACGACAAGGGGTAAGAAGGCTAAGGCACGACAACGCAGGGCTAGGCAATGCACGGCAAGGCAAGGAAAGAGTAACGGAAGGAACGGAAGGCAAGGCAAAGCCAGGCACGGCAAGTGTAACAAAAGGCACGCAACGGCAAGGGGAAACAAGGCTAAGGCACGACAACGCACGGCTAGGCAATGCACGGAAAGGCAAGGAAAGGGTAACTCATGGGAAAGCACGGTCAGGCGATGCAAGGCTAAGGCATGACAACGCAAGGCTAGGCAATGCAGGGAAAGCAAGCAAAGAGTAACGGAACGCAAGGAAGGCAAGGGAAAGCAAGGGAAGGCAAGGGTAACGGAAGGAACGGCACGGCAAGGGGTAACAAGGCTAAGGCACGGCAACGCAGGGCTAGGCAATGCACGGCAAGGCAAGGAAAGGGTAACGCAGGGGAAGGCACGGTCAGTTGAGGCAAGGATAAGGCACGACAATGCAAGGCTAGGCAATGCACGGCAAGGCAAGGAAAGAGTAACGGAAGGAAAGGAAGGCAAGTCAAAGCCAGGCGAGGCAAGTGAAACAAAAGGCACGCCACGGTAGGGGAAACAAGGCTAAGGCACGACAACGCACGGCTAGGCAATGCACGGCAAGGCAAGGAAAGGGTAACGCAAGGCAAGGCACGGTGAGGCTAGGCAAGGCTAATTCACGACAACGCAAGGCTAGGCAATGCACGACAATGCAAGGAAAGCTTAAAGCAAAGGAAGGCACGGTCAGGCGAGATAAGGCTAAGGCACGACAAGGCAAGGCTAGGCAATGCACGGAAGGTAAGCAAAGAGTAACGGAAGGTAAGGAAGACAAGGGAAAGCAAGGAAAGGCAAGTGTAACGGAAGGAACGGCACGGCAAGGGGAAACAAGGCTAAGGCACGACAACGCATGCTAGGCAATGCACGGCAAGGCAAGGAAAGGGTAACGCATGGGAAAGCACGGTCAGGCGAGGCAAGCCTAAGGCATGACAACGCAAGGGTAGGCAATGCACGGAAAGCAAGCAAAGAGTAACGGAACGCAAGGAAGGCAAGGGAAAGCAAGGGAAGGCAAGAGTAACGGAAGGAATGGCACGGCAAGGGGTAACAAGGCTAAGGCACGACAACGCAGGGCTAGGCAATGCACGTCAAGGCAAGGAAAGAGTAACGGAAGGAACGGAAGGCAAGGCAAAGCCAGGCAAGGCAAGTGTAACAAAAGGCACGCAACGGCAAGGGGAAACAAGGCTAAGGCACGACAACACACGGCTAGGAAATGCACGGCAACGCAAGGAAAGGGTAACGCAAGGCAAGGCACGGTGAGGCTAGGCAAGGCTAATGCACGACAACGCAAGGCTAGGCAATGCACGACAATGCAAGTAAAGCTTAAAACAAAGGAAGGCACGGTCAGAAGAGATAAGGCTAAGGCACGACAACGCAAGGCTAGGCAATGCAGGGAAGGCAAGCAAAGAGTAACGGAAGGTAAGGAAGGCAAGGGAAAGCAAGGAAAGGCAAGTGTAACGGAAGGAACGGCACGGCAAGGGGAAACAAGTCTAAGGCACGACAACGCACGCTAGGCAATGCACGGAAGGCAAGGAAAGTGTAACGCATGGGAAATAACGGTCAAGGGAGGCAAGGCTAAGGCACGACAACGCAAGGCTTGGCAATGCACGGAAGGCAAGCAAGGAGTAACGGAATGCAAGGAAGGAAAGGGAAAGCAAGGGAAGGCAAGGGTAACGGAAGGAACGGCACGGCAAGGGGTAACAAGCCTAAGGCACAACAACACACGGCTAGGAAATGCACGGTAAGGCAAGGAAAGGGTAACGCAAGGCAAGGCACGGTGAGGCTAGGCAAGGTTAATGCACGACAACGCAAGGCTAGGCAATGCACGACAATACAAGGAAAGCTTAAAGCAAAGGAAGGCACGGTCAGTCGAGATAAGGCTAAGGCACGACAACGCAAGGCTAGGCAATGCACGGAAGGCAAGCAAAGAGTAACGGAAGGTAAGGAAGGCAAGGGAAAGTAAGGGAAGTCAAGGGTAACGGAAGGGACGGCACGGCAAGGGGTAACAAGGCTAAGGCATGACAACGCAGGGCTAGGCAATGCACGGCAAGGCAAGCAAAGAGTAACGGAAGGAAGGGAAGGCAAGGCAAAGCCAGGCAAGGCAAGTGTAACAAAAGGCACGCAACGGCAAGGGGAAACAAGGCTAAGGCACGACAACACACGGCTAGGAAATGCACGGCAAGGCAAGGAAAGGCTAACGCAAGGCAAGGCACGGTGAGGCTAGGCAAGGCTAATGCACGACAACGCAAGCCTAGGCAATGCACGACAATGCAAGTAAAGCTTAAAGCAAAGGAAGGCACGGTCAGGCGAGATAAGGCTAAGGCACGGCAACTCAAGGCTAGGCAATGCAGGGAAGGCAAACAAAGAGTAACGGAAGGTAAGGAAGGCAAGGGAAAGCAAGGAAAGGCAATGGTAACGGAAGGAACGGCACGGCAAGGGGAAACAAGTCTAAGGCACGACAACGCACGCTAGGCAATGCACGGCAAGGCAAGGAAAGGGTAACCCATGGGAAACCACGGTCAGGGGAGGCAAGGCTAAGGCACGACAACGCAAGGCTTGGCAATGCACGGAAGGCAAGCAAAGAGTAACGGATGGTAAGGAAGGCAAGGGAAAGCAAAGAAAGGCAAGTGTACCGGAAGGAACGGCACGGCAAGGGGAAACAAGGCTAAGGCACGACAACGCACGCTAGGCAATGCACGGCAAGGCAAGGAAAGGGTAACGCATGGGAAAGCACGGTCAGGCGAGGCAAGGCTAAGGAAAGCCAACGCAAGGCTAGGCAATGCACGGAAAGCAAGCAAGGAGTAACGGAATGCAAGGAAGGAAAGGGAAAGCAAGGGAAGGCAAGGGTAACGAAAGGAACGGCACGGCAAGGTGTAACAAGGCTAAGGCACGACAACACACGGCTAGGAAATGCACGGCAAGGCAAGGAAGGGGTAACGCAAGGCAAGGCACGGTGAGGCTAGGCAAGGTTAATGCACGACAACGCAAGGCTAGGCAATGCACGACAATGCAAGGAAAGCTTAAAGCAAAGGAAGGCACGGTCAGGCGAGATAAGGCTAAGGCACGACAACGCAAGGCTAGGCAATGCACGGAAGGCAAGCAAAGAGTAACGGAAGGAAAGGAAGGCAAGGGAAAGCAAGGAAAGGCAAGCGTAACGGAAGGAACGGCACGGCAAGGGGAAACAATGCTAAGGCACGACAACGCACGCTAGGCAATGCACGGCAAGGCAAGGAAAGAGTAACGGAAGGAACGGAAGGCAAGGGAAAGCAAGGGAAGGCAAGGGTAACGGAAGGAACGGCACGGCAAGGGGTAACAAGGCTAAGGCACGGCAACGCAGGGCTAGGCAATGCACGGCAAGGCAAGGAAAGGGTAACGCAGGGGAAGGCACGGTCAGTTGAGGCAAGGATAAGGCACGACAATGCAAGGCTAGGCAATGCACGGCAAGGCAAGGAAATGTAACGGAAGGAAAGGAAGGCAAGTCAAAGCCAGGAGAGGCAAGTGAAACAAAAGGCACGCCACGGTAGGGGAAACAAGGCTAAGGCACGACAACGCACGGCTAGGCAATGCACGGCAAGGCAAGGAAAGGGTAACGCAAGGCAAGGCACGGTGAGGCTAGGCAAGGCTAATTCACGACAACGCAAGGCTAGGCAATGCACGTCAATGCAAGGAAAGCTTAAAGCAAAGGAAGGCACGGTCAGGCGAGATAAGGCTAAGGCACGACAACGCAAGGCTAGGCAATGCAGGGAAGGGAAGCAAAGAGTAACGGAAGGTAAGGAAGGCAAGGGAAAGCAAAGAAAGGCAAGTATAACGGAAGGAACGGCACGGCAAGGGGAACCAAGGCTAAGGCACGACAACGCACGCTAGGCAATGCACGGCAAGGCAAGGAAAGGGTAACGCATGGGAAAGCACGGTCAGGCGAGGCAAGCCTAAGGCATGACAACGCAAGGCTAGGCAATGCACGGAAAGCAAGCAAAGAGTAACGGAACGCAAGGAAGGCAAGGGAAAGCAAGGGAAGGTAAGGGTAACGGAAGGAACGGCACGGCAAGGGGTAACAAGGCTAAGGCACGACAACTCAGGGCTAGGCAATGCACGGCAAGGCAAGGAAAGGGTAACGCAGGGGAAGGCACGGTCAGGTGAGGCAAGGATAAGGCACGACAATGCAAGGCTAGGCAATGCACGGCAAGGCAAGGAAAGAGTAACGGAAGGAAAGGAAGGCAAGGCAAAGCCAGGCAAGGCAAGTGTAACAAAAGGCACGCAACGGCAAGGGGAATCAAGGCTAAGGCACGACAACGCACGGCTAGGCAATGCACGGCAAGGCAAGGAAAGGGTAACGCAAGGCAAGGCACGGTGAGGCTAGGCAAGGCTAATGCACGATAACGCAAGGCTAGGCAATGCACGACAATGCAAGGAATGCTTAAAGCAAAGGAAGGCACGGTCAGGCGAGATAAGGCTAAGGCACGACAACGCAAGGCTAGGCAATGCACGGAAGGTAAGCAAAGAGTAACGGAAGGTAAGGAAGACAAGGGAAAGCAAGGAAAGGCAAGTGTAACGGAAGGAACGGCACGGCAAGGGGAAACAAGGCTAAGGCACGACAACGCATGCTAGGCAATGCACGGCAAGGCAAGGAAAGGGTAACGCATGGGAAAGCACGGTCAGGCGAGGCAAGCCTAAGGCATGACAACGCAAGGGTAGGCAATGCACGGAAAGCAAGCAAAGAGTAACGGAACGCAAGGAAGGCAAGGGAAAGCAAGGGAAGGCAAGAGTAACGGAAGGAATGGCACGGCAAGGGGTAACAAGGCTAAGGCACGACAACGCAGGGCTAGGCAATGCACGTCAAGGCAAGGAAAGAGTAACGGAAGGAACGGAAGGCAAGGCAAAGCCAGGCAAGGCAAGTGTAACAAAAGGCACGCAACGGCAAGGGGAAACAAGGCTAAGGCACGACAACACACGGCTAGGAAATGCACGGCAAGGCAAGGAAAGGGTAACGCAAGGCAAGGCACGGTGAGGCTAGGCAAGGCTAATGCACGACAACGCAAGGCTAGGCAATGCACGACAATGCAAGTAAAGCTTAAAGCAAAGGAAGGCACGGTCAGAAGAGATAAGGCTAAGGCACGACAACGCAAGGCTAGGCAATGCAGGGAAGGGAAGCAAAGAGTAACGGAAGGTAAGGACGGCAAGGGAAAGCAAGGAAAGGCAAGTGTAACGGAAGGAACGGCACGGCAAGGGGAAACAAGTCTAAGGCACGACAACGCACGCTAGGCAATGCACGGAAGGCAAGGAAAGTGTAACGCATGGGAAATAACGGTCAAGGGAGGCAAGGCTAAGGCACGACAACGCAAGGCTTGGCAATGCACGGAAGGCAAGCAAGGAGTAACGGAATGCAAGGAAGGAAAGGGAAAGCAAGGGAAGGCAAGGGTAACGGAAGGAACGGCACGGCAAGGGGTAACAAGCCTAAGGCACAACAACACACGGCTAGGAAATGCACGGTAAGGCAAGGAAAGGGTAACGTAAGGCAAGGCACGGTGAGGCTAGGCAAGGTTAATGCACGACAACGCAAGGCTAGGCAATGCACGACAATACAAGGAAAGCTTAAAGCAAAGGAAGGCACGGTCAGTCGAGATAAGGCTAAGGCACGACAACGCAAGGCTAGGCAATGCACGGAAGGCAAGCAAAGAGTAACGGAAGGTAAGGAAGGCAAGGGAAAGTAAGGGAAGGCAAGGGTAACGGAAGGGACGGCACGGCAAGGGGTAACAAGGCTAAGGCACGACAACGCAGGGCTAGGCAATGCACGGCAAGGCAAGCAAAGAGTAACGGAAGGAAAGGAAGGCAAGGCAAAGCCAGGCAAGGCAAGTGTAACAAAAGGCACGCAACGGCAAGGGGAAACAAGGCTAAGGCACGACAACACACGGCTAGGAAATGCACGGCAAGGCAAGGAAAGGGTAACGCAAGGCAAGGCACGGTGAGGCTAGGCAAGGCTAATGCACGACAACGCACGCTAGGCAATGCACGGCAAGGCAAGGAAAGGGTAACCCATGGGAAACCACGGTCAGGGGAGGCAAGGCTAAGGCACGACAACGCAAGGCTTGGCAATGCACGGAAGGCAAGCAAAGAGTAACGGATGGTAAGGAAGGCAAGGGAAAGCAAAGAAAGGCAAGTGTAACGGAAGGAACGGCACGGCAAGGGGAAACAAGGCTAAGGCACGACAACGCACGCTAGGCAATGCACGGCAAGGCAAGGAAAGGGTAACGCATGGGAAAGCACGGTCAGGCGAGGCAAGGCTAAGGAAAGCCAACGCAAGGCTAGGCAATGCACGGAAAGCAAGCAAGGAGTAACGGAATGCAAGGAAGGAAAGGGAAAGCAAGGGAAGGCAAGGGTAACGAAAGGAACGGCACGGCAAGGTGTAACAAGGCTAAGGCACGACAACACACGGCTAGGAAATGCACGGCAAGGCAAGGAAGGGGTAACGCAAGGCAAGGCACGGTGAGGCTAGGCAAGGTTAATGCACGACAATGCAAGGCTAGGCAATGCACGACAATGCAAGGAAAGCTTAAAGCAAAGGAAGGCACGGTCAGGCGAGATAAGGCTAAGGCACGACAACGCAAGGCTAGGCAATGCACGGAAGGCAAGCAAAGAGTAACGGAAGGAAAGGACGGCAAGGGAAAGCAAGGAAAGGCAAGTGTAACGGAAGGAACGGCACGGCAAGGGGAAACAATGCTAAGGCACGACAACGCACGCTAGGCAATGCACGGCAAGGCAAGGAAAGGGTAACGCATGGGAAAGCACGGTCAGGCGAGGCAAGCCTAAGGCATGACAACGCAAGGCTAGGCAATGCACGGAAAGCAAGCAAAGAGTAACGGAACGCAAGGAAGGCAAGGGAAAGCAAGGGAAGGCAAGGGTAACGGAAGGAACGACACGACAAGGGGTAAGAAGGCTAAGGCACGACAACGCAGGGCTAGGCAATGCACGGCAAGGCAAGGAAAGAGTAACGGAAGGAACGGAAGGCAAGGCAAAGCCAGGCACGGCAAGTGTAACAAAAGGCACGCAACGGCAAGGGGAAACAAGGCTAAGGCACGACAACGCACGGCTAGGCAATGCACGGAAAGGCAAGGAAAGGGTAACTCATGGGAAAGCACGGTCAGGCGATGCAAGGCTAAGGCATGACAACGCAAGGCTAGGCAATGCAGGGAAAGCAAGCAAAGAGTAACGGAACGCAAGGAAGGCAAGGGAAAGCAAGGGAAGGCAAGGGTAACGGAAGGAACGGCACGGCAAGGGGTAACAAGGCTAAGGCACGGCAACGCAGGGCTAGGCAATGCACGGCAAGGCAAGGAAAGGGTAACGCAGGGGAAGGCACGGTCAGTTGAGGCAAGGATAAGGCACGACAGTGCAAGGCTAGGCAATGCACGGCAAGGCAAGGAAAGAGTAACGGAAGGAAAGGAAGGCAAGTCAAAGCCAGGCGAGGCAAGTGAAACAAAAGGTACGCCACGGTAGGGGAAACAAGGCTAAGGCACGACAACGCACGGCTAGGCAATGCACGGCAAGGCAAGGAAAGGGTAACGCAAGGCAAGGCACGGTGAGGCTAGGCAAGGCTAATTCACGACAACGCAAGGCTAGGCAATGCACGACAATGCAAGGAAAGCTTAAAGCAAAGGAAGGCACGGTCAGGCGAGATAAGGCTAAGGCACGACAACGCAAGGCTAGGCAATGCACGGAAGGTAAGCAAAGAGTAACGGAAGGTAAGGAAGACAAGGGAAAGCAAGGAAAGGCAAGTGTAACGGAAGGAACGGCACGGCAAGGGGAAACAAGGCTAAGGCACGACAACGCATGCTAGGCAATGCACGGCAAGGCAAGGAAAGGGTAACGCATGGGAAAGCACGGTCAGGCGAGGCAAGCCTAAGGCATGACAACGCAAGGGTAGGCAATGCACGGAAAGCAAGCAAAGAGTAACGGAATGCAAGGAAGGCAAGGGAAAGCAAGGGAAGGCAAGAGTAACGGAAGGAATGGCACGGCAAGGGGTAACAAGGCTAAGGCACGACAACGCAGGGCTAGGCAATGCACGTCAAGGCAAGGAAAGAGTAACGGAAGGAACGGAAGGCAAGGCAAAGCCAGGCAAGGCAAGTGTAACAAAAGGCACGCAACGGCAAGGGGAAACAAGGCTAAGGCACGACAACACACGGCTAGGAAATGCACGGCAAGGCAAGGAAAGGGTAACGCAAGGCAAGGCACGGTGAGGCTAGGCAAGGCTAATGCACGACAACGCAAGGCTAGGCAATGCACGACAATGCAAGTAAAGCTTAAAGCAAAGGAAGGCACGGTCAGAAGAGATAAGGCTAAGGCACGACAACGCAAGGCTAGGCAATGCACGGAAGGCAAGCAAAGAGTAACGGAAGGTAAGGAAGGCAAGGGAAAGCAAGGAAAGGCAAGTGTAACAAAAGGCACGCAACGGCAAGGGGAATCAAGGCTAAGGCACGACAACGCACGGCTAGGCAATGCACGGCAAGGGAAGGAAAGGGTAACGCAAGGCAAGGCACGGTGAGGCTAGGCAAGGCTAATGCACGACAACGCAAGGCTAGGCAATGCACGACAATGCAAGGAATGCTTAAAGCAAAGGAAGGCACGGTCAGGCGAGATAAGGCTAAGGCACGACAACGCAAGGCTAGGCAATGCACGGAAGGTAAGCAAAGAGTAACGGAAGGTAAGGAAGACAAGGGAAAGCAAGGAAAGGCAAGTGTAACGGAAGGAACGGCACGGCAAGGGGAAACAAGGCTAAGGCACGACAACGCACGCTAGGCAATGCACGGCAAGGCAAGGAAAGGGTAACGCATGGGAAAGCACGGTCAGGAGAGGCAAGCCTAAGGCATGACAACGCAAGGCTAGGCAATGCACGGAAAGCCAGCAAAGAGTAACGGAACGCAAGGAAGGCAAGGGAAAGCAAGGGAAGGCAAGGGTAACGGAAGGAACGGCACGGCAAGGGGTAACAAGGCTAAGGCACGACAACGCAGGGCTATGCAATGCACGTCAAGGCAAGGAAAGAGTAACGGAAGGAACGGAAGGCAAGGCAAAGCCAGGCAAGGCAAGTGTAACAAAAGGCACGCAACGGCAAGGGGAAACAAGGCTAAGGCACGACAACACACGGCTAGGAAATGCACGGCAAGGCAAGGAAAGGGTAACGCAAGGCAAGGCACGGTGAGGTTAGGCAAGGCTAATGCACGACAACGCAAGGCTAGGCAATGCACGACAATGCAAGGAAAGCTTAAAGCAAAGGAAGGCACGGTCAGAAGAGATAAGGCTAAGGCACGACAACGCAAGGCAAGCAAAGAGTAACGGAAGGTAAGGAAGGCAAAGGAAAGCAAGGAAAGGCAATGGTAACGGAAGGAACGGCACGGCAAGGGGAAACAAGTCTAAGGCACGACAACGCACGCTAGGCAATGCACGGCAAGGCAAGGAAAGGGTAACGCATGGGAAAGAACGGTCAGGGGAGGCAAGGCTAAGGCACGACAACGCAAGGCTTGGCAATGCACGGAAGGCAAGCAAGGAGTAACGGAATGCAAGGAAGGAAAGGGAAAGCAAGGGAAGGCAAGGGTAACGAAAGGAACGGCACGGCAAGGGGTAACAAGCCTAAGGCACGACAACACACGGCTTGGAAATGCACGGTAAGGCAAGGAAAGGGTAACGCAAGGCAAGGCACGGTGAGGCTAGGCAAGGTTAATGCACGACAACGCAAGGCTAGGCAATGCACGACAATACAAGGAAAGCTTAAAGCAAAGGAAGGCACGGTCATTCGAGATAAGGCTAAGGCACGACAACGCAAGGCTAGGCAATGCACGGAAGGCAAGCAAAGAGTAACGGAAGTTAAGGAAGGCAAGGGAAAGCAAGGGAAGGCAAGGGTAACGGAAGGGACGGCACGGCAAGGGGTAACAAGGCTAAGGCACCACAATGCTTGGCTAGGCAATGCACGGCAAGGCAAGCAAAGAGTAACGGAAGGAAAGGAAGGCAAGGCAAAGCCAGGCAAGGCAAGTGTAACAAAAGGCACGCAACGGCAAGGGGAAACAAGGCTAAGGCACGACAACACACGGCTAGGAAATGCACGGCAAGGCAAGGAAAGGGTAACGCAAGGCAAGGCACGGTGAGGCTAGGCAAGGCTAATGCACGACAACGCAAGGCTAAGCAATGCACGACAATGCAAGTAAAGCTTAAAGCAAAGGAAGGCACGGTCAGGCGAGATAAGGCTAAGGCACGACAACGCAAGGCTAGGCAATGCAGGGAAGGCAAGCAAAGAGTAACGGAAGGTAAGGAAGGCAAGGGAAAGCAAGGAAAGGCAATGGTAACGGAAGGAACGGCACGGCAAGGGGAAACAAGTCTAAGGCACGACAACGCACGCTAGGCAATGCACGGCAAGGCAAGGAAAGGGTAACGCATGGGAAAGCACGGTCAGGGGAGGCAAGGCTAAGGCACGACAACGCAAGGCTTGGCAATGCACGGAAGGCAAGCAAGGAGTAACGGAATTCAAGGAAGGAAAGGGAAAGCAAGGAAAGGCAATGGTAACGGAAGGAACGGCACGGCAAGGGGAAACAAGGCTAAGGCACGACAACGCACGCTAGGCAATGCACAGCAAGGCAAAGAAAGGGTAACGCATGGGAAAGCACGGTCAGGCGAGGCAAGGCTAAGGAAAGCCAACGCAAGGCTAGGCAATGCACGGAAAGCAAGCAAGGAGTAACGGAATGCAAGGAAGGAAAACGAAAGCAAGGGAAGGCAAGGGTAACGAAAGGAACGGCACGGCAAGGGGTAACAAGGCTAAGGCACGACAACACACAGCTAGGAAATGCACGGCAAGGCAAGGAAAAGGTAACGCAAGGCAAGGCACGGTGAGGCTAGGCAAGGTTAATGCACGACAACGCAAGGCTAGGCAATGCACGACAATGCAAGGAAAGCTTAAAGCAAAGGAAGGCACGGTCAGGCGAGATAAGGCTAAGGCACGACAACGCAAGGCTAGGCAATGCACGGAAGGCAAGCAAAGAGTAACGGAAGGTAAGGAAGGCAAGGGAAAGCAAGGAAAGGCAAGTGTAACGGAAGGAACGGCACGGCAAGGGGAAACAATGATAAGGCACGACAACGCACGCTAGGCAATGCACGGCAAGGCAAGGAAAGGGTAACGCATGGGAAAGCACGGTCAGGCGAGGCAAGGCTAAGGCACGACAACCCAAGGCTAGGCAATGCACGGAAGGCAAGCAAAGAGAAACGGAAGGTAAGGAAGGAAAGGGAAAGCAAAGAAAGGCAAGTGTATCCGAAGGAACGGCACGGCAAGGGGAAACAAGGCTAAGGCACGACAACGCACGGCTAGGCAATGCACGGCAAGGCAAGCAAAGGGTAACGCAAGGAAAGGCACGGTGAGGCTAGGCAAGACTCATGCACGAAAACGCAATGCTAGGCGATGCACGACAATGCAAGGAAAGCTTAAAGCAAAGGAAGGCAAGGTCAGGCGAGATAAGGCTAAGGCACGACAACGCAAGGCTAGGAAATTCAGGGAAGGCAACAAAGAGTAACGGAAGGTAAGCACGGCAAGGAAAAGGAAGGAAAGGCCAGGGTAACGGAAGGAACGGCACGGCAAGGGGAAACAAGTCTAAGGCACGACACCGAACGCAAGGCAATGAAGGGCAAGGCAAGGAAAGGGTAACGCATTTGAAAGCACGGTCAGGCGAGGCAACGCTAAGGCACGACAACGCAAGGCTAGGCAATGCACGGAAGGCAAGCAAAGAGTAACGGAAGGTAAGGAAGGCAAGGGAAAGGAAGGAAAGGTAAGTGTAACGGAAGGAACGGCACGGCAAGGGGAAACAAGGCTAAGGCACGGCAACGCACGGCTAGGCAATGCACGGCAAGGAAAGGAAAGGGTAACGCATGGGAAAGCACGGTCAGGGGAGGCAAGGCTAAGGCACGACAACGCAAGGCTTGGCAATGCACGGAAGGCAAGCAAAGAGTAACGGAATGCAAGGAAGGAAAGGGAAAGCAAGGGAAGGCAAGGGTAACGGAAGGAACGGCACGGCAAGGGGAAACAAGGCTAAGGCACGACAACGCACGCTAGGCAATGCACGGCAAGGCAAGGAAAGGGTAACGCATGGGAAAGCACGGTCAGGCGAGGCAAGGCTAAGGAAAGCCAACGCAAGGCTAGGCAATGCACGGAAAGCAAGCAAGGAGTAACGGAATGCACGGAAGGAAAGGGAAAGCAAGGGAAGGCAAGGGTAACGAAAGGAACGGCACGGCAAGGGGTAACAAGGCTAAGGCACGACAACACACGGCTAGGAAATGCACGGCAAGGCAAGGAAAGGGTAACGCAAGGCAAGGCACGGTGAGGCTAGGCAAGGTTAATGCACGACAACGCAAGGCTAGGCAATGCACGACAATGCAAGGAAAGCTTAAAGCAAAGGAAGGCACGGTCAGGCGAGATAAGGCTAAGGCACGACAACGCAAGGCTAGGCAATGCACGGAAGGCAAGCAAAGAGTAACGGAAGGTAAGGAAGGCAAGGGAAAGCAAGGAAAGGCAATGGTAACGGAAGGAACGGCATGGCAAGGGGAAACAAGTCTAAGGCACGACAACGCACGCTAGGCAATGCACGGCAAGGCAAGGAAAGGGTAACCCATGGGAAACCACGGTCAGGGGAGGCAAGGCTAAGGCACGACAACGCAAGGCTTGGCAATGCACGGAAGGCAAGCAAAGAGTAACGGATGGTAAGGAAGGCAAGGGAAAGCAAAGAAAGGCAAGTGTAACGGAAGGAACGGCACGGCAAGGGGAAACAAGGCTAAGGCACGACAACGCACGCTAGGCAATGCACGGCAAGGCAAGGAAAGGGTAACGCATGGGAAAGCACGGTCAGGCGAGGCAAGGCTAAGGAAAGCCAACGCAAGGCTAGGCAATGCACGGAAAGCAAGCAAGGAGTAACGGAATGCAAGGAAGGAAAGGGAAAGCAAGGGAAGGCAAGGGTAACGAAAGGAACGGCACGGCAAGGTGTAACAAGGCTAAGGCACGACAACACACGGCTAGGAAATGCACGGCAAGGCAAGGAAGGGGTAACGCAAGGCAAGGCACGGTGAGGCTAGGCAAGGTTAATGCACGACAACGCAAGGCTAGGCAATGCACGACAATGCAAGGAAAGCTTAAAGCAAAGGAAGGCACGGTCAGGCGAGATAAGGCTAAGGCACGACAACGCAAGGCTAGGCAATGCACGGAAGGCAAGCAAAGAGTAACGGAAGGAAAGGACGGCAAGGGAAAGCAAGGAAAGGCAAGTGTAACGGAAGGAACGGCACGGCAAGGGGAAACAATGCTAAGGCACGACAACGCACGCTAGGCAATGCACGGCAAGGCAAGGAAAGGGTAACGCATGGGAAAGCACGGTCAGGCGAGGCAAGCCTAAGGCATGACAACGCAAGGCTAGGCAATGCACGGAAAGCAAGCAAAGAGTAACGGAACGCAAGGAAGGCAAGGGAAAGCAAGGGAAGGCAAGGGTAACGGAAGGAACGACACGACAAGGGGTAAGAAGGCTAAGGCACGACAACGCAGGGCTAGGCAATGCACGGCAAGGCAAGGAAAGAGTAACGGAAGGAACGGAAGGCAAGGCAAAGCCAGGCACGGCAAGTGTAACAAAAGGCACGCAACGGCAAGGGGAAACAAGGCTAAGGCACGACAACGCACGGCTAGGCAATGCACGGAAAGGCAAGGAAAGGGTAACTCATGGGAAAGCACGGTCAGGCGATGCAAGGCTAAGGCATGACAACGCAAGGCTAGGCAATGCAGGGAAAGCAAGCAAAGAGTAACGGAACGCAAGGAAGGCAAGGGAAAGCAAGGGAAGGCAAGGGTAACGGAAGGAACGGCACGGCAAGGGGTAACAAGGCTAAGGCACGGCAACGCAGGGCTAGGCAATGCACGGCAAGGCAAGGAAAGGGTAACGCAGGGGAAGGCACGGTCAGTTGAGGCAAGGATAAGGCACGACAATGCAAGGCTAGGCAATGCACGGCAAGGCAAGGAAAGAGTAACGGAAGGAAAGGAAGGCAAGTCAAAGCCAGGCGAGGCAAGTGAAACAAAAGGCACGCCACGGTAGGGGAAACAAGGCTAAGGCACGACAACGCACGGCTAGGCAATGCACGGCAAGGCAAGGAAAGGGTAACGCAAGGCAAGGCACGGTGAGGCTAGGCAAGGCTAATTCACGACAACGCAAGGCTAGGCAATGCACGACAATGCAAGGAAAGCTTAAAGCAAAGGAAGGCACGGTCAGGCGAGATAAGGCTAAGGCACGACAAGGCAAGGCTAGGCAATGCACGGAAGGTAAGCAAAGAGTAACGGAAGGTAAGGAAGACAAGGGAAAGCAAGGAAAGGCAAGTGTAACGGAAGGAACGGCACGGCAAGGGGAAACAAGGCTAAGGCACGACAACGCATGCTAGGCAATGCACGGCAAGGCAAGGAAAGGGTAACGCATGGGAAAGCACGGTCAGGCGAGGCAAGCCTAAGGCATGACAACGCAAGGGTAGGCAATGCACGGAAAGCAAGCAAAGAGTAACGGAACGCAAGGAAGGCAAGGGAAAGCAAGGGAAGGCAAGAGTAACGGAAGGAATGGCACGGCAAGGGGTAACAAGGCTAAGGCACGACAAGGCAGGGCTAGGCAATGCACGTCAAGGCAAGGAAAGAGTAACGGAAGGAACGGAAGGCAAGGCAAAGCCAGGCAAGGCAAGTGTAACAAAAGGCACGCAACGGCAAGGGGAAACAAGGCTAAGGCACGACAACACACGGCTAGGAAATGCACGGCAAGGCAAGGAAAGGGTAACGCAAGGCAAGGCACGGTGAGGCTAGGCAAGGCTAATGCACGACAACGCAAGGCTAGGCAATGCACGACAATGCAAGTAAAGCTTAAAACAAAGGAAGGCACGGTCAGAAGAGATAAGGCTAAGGCACGACAACGCAAGGCTAGGCAATGCAGGGAAGGCAAGCAAAGAGTAACGGAAGGTAAGGAAGGCAAGGGAAAGCAAGGAAAGGCAAGTGTAACGGAAGGAACGGCACGGCAAGGGGAAACAAGTCTAAGGCACGACAACGCACGCTAGGCAATGCACGGAAGGCAAGGAAAGTGTAACGCATGGGAAATAACGGTCAAGGGAGGCAAGGCTAAGGCACGACAACGCAAGGCTTGGCAATGCACGGAAGGCAAGCAAGGAGTAACGGAATGCAAGGAAGGAAAGGGAAAGCAAGGGAAGGCAAGGGTAACGGAAGGAACGGCACGGCAAGGGGTAACAAGCCTAAGGCACAACAACACACGGCTAGGAAATGCACGGTAAGGCAAGGAAAGGGTAACGCAAGGCAAGGCACGGTGAGGCTAGGCAAGGTTAATGCACGACAACGCAAGGCTAGGCAATGCACGACAATACAAGGAAAGCTTAAAGCAAAGGAAGGCACGGTCAGTCGAGATAAGGCTAAGGCACGACAACGCAAGGCTAGGCAATGCACGGAAGGCAAGCAAAGAGTAACGGAAGGTAAGGAAGGCAAGGGAAAGTAAGGGAAGTCAAGGGTAACGGAAGGGACGGCACGGCAAGGGGTAACAAGGCTAAGGCATGACAACGCAGGGCTAGGCAATGCACGGCAAGACAAGCAAAGAGTAACGGAAGGAAAGGAAGGCAAGGCAAAGCCAGGCAAGGCAAGTGTAACAAAACGCACGCAACGGCAAGGGGAAACAAGGCTAAGGCACGACAACACACGGCTAGGAAATGCACGGCAAGGCAAGGAAAGGCTAACGCAAGGCAAGGCACGGTGAGGCTAGGCAAGGCTAATGCACGACAACGCAAGCCTAGGCAATGCACGACAATGCAAGTAAAGCTTAAAGCAAAGGAAGGCACGGTCAGGCGAGATAAGGCTAAGGCACGACAACTCAAGGCTAGGCAATGCAGGGAAGGCAAACAAAGAGTAACGGAAGGTAAGGAAGGCAAGGGAAAGCAAGGAAAGGCAATGGTAACGGAAGGAACGGCACGGCAAGGGGAAACAAGTCTAAGGCACGACAACGCACGCTAGGCAATGCACGGCAAGGCAAGGAAAGGGTAACCCATGGGAAACCACGGTCAGGGGAGGCAAGGCTAAGGCACGACAACGCAAGGCTTGGCAATGCACGGAAGGCAAGCAAAGAGTAACGGATGGTAAGGAAGGCAAGGGAAAGCAAAGAAAGGCAAGTGTACCGGAAGGAACGGCACGGCAAGGGGAAACAAGGCTAAGGCACGACAACGCACGCTAGGCAATGCACGGCAAGGCAAGGAAAGGGTAACGCATGGGAAAGCACGGTCAGGCGAGGCAAGGCTAAGGAAAGCCAACGCAAGGCTAGGCAATGCACGGAAAGCAAGCAAGGAGTAACGGAATGCAAGGAAGGAAAGGGAAAGCAAGGGAAGGCAAGGGTAACGAAAGGAACGGCACGGCAAGGTGTAACAAGGCTAAGGCACGACAACACACGGCTAGGAAATGCACGGCAAGGCAAGGAAGGGGTAACGCAAGGCAAGGCACGGTGAGGCTAGGCAAGGTTAATGCACGACAACGCAAGGCTAGGCAATGCACGACAATGCAAGGAAAGCTTAAAGCAAAGGAAGGCACGGTCAGGCGAGATAAGGCTAAGGCACGACAACGCAAGGCTAGGCAATGCACGGAAGGCAAGCAAAGAGTAACGGAAGGAAAGGAAGGCAAGGGAAAGCAAGGAAAGGCAAGCGTAACGGAAGGAACGGCACGGCAAGGGGAAACAATGCTAAGGCACGACAACGCACGCTAGGCAATGCACGGCAAGGCAAGGAAAGAGTAACGGAAGGAAGGAAGGCAAGGGGAAGCAAGGGAAGGCAAGGGTAACGGAAGGAACGGCACGGCAAGGGGTAACAAGGCTAAGGCACGGCAACGCAGGGCTAGGCAATGCACGGCAAGGCAAGGAAAGGGTAACGCAGGGGAAGGCACGGTCAGTTGAGGCAAGGATAAGGCACGACAATGCAAGGCTAGGCAATGCATGGCAAGGCAAGGAAAGAGTAACGGAAGGAAAGGAAGGCAAGGCAAAGCCAGGAGAGGCAAGTGTAACAAAAGGCACGCCACGGCAAGGGGAAACAAGGCTAAGGCACGACAACGCACGGCTAGGCAATGCACGGCAAGGCAAGGAAAGGGTAACGCAAGGCAAGGCACGGTGAGGCTAGGCAAGGCTAATTCACGACAACGCAAGGCTAGGCAATGCACGACAATGCAAGGAAAGCTTAAAGCAAAGGAAGGCACGGTCAGGCGAGATAAGGCTAAGGCACGACAACGCAAGGCTAGGCAATGCAGGGAAGGGAAGCAAAGAGTAACGGAAGGTAAGGAAGGCAAGGGAAAGCAAAGAAAGGCAAGTGTAACGGAAGGAACGGCACGGCAAGGGGAAACAAGGCTAAGGCACGACAACGCACGCTAGGCAATGCACGGCAAGGCAAGGAAAGGGTAACGCATGGGAAAGCACGGTCAGGCGAGGCAAGCCTAAGCCATGACAACGCAAGGCTAGGCAATGCACGGAAAGCAAGCAAAGAGTAACGGAACGCAAGGAAGGCAAGGGAAAGCAAGGGAAGGCAAGGGTAACGGAAGGAACGGCACGGCAAGGGGTAACAAGGCTAAGGCACGACAACGCAGGGCTAGGCAATGCACGGCAAGGCAAGGAAAGGGTAACGCAGGGGAAGGCACGGTCAGGTGAGGCAAGGATAAGGCACGACAATGCAAGGCTAGGCAATGCACGGCAAGGCAAGGAAAGAGTAACGTAAGGAAAGGAAGGCAAGGCAAAGCCAGGCAAGGCAAGTGTAACAAAAGGCACGCAACGGCAAGGGGAAACAAGGCTAAGGCACGACAACACACGGCTAGGAAATGCAAGGCAAGGCAAGTAAAGGGTAACGCAAGGCAAGGCACGGTGAGGCTAGGCAAGGCTAATGCACGACAACGCAAGGCTAGGCAATGCACGACAATGCAAGTAAAGCTTAAAGCAAAGGAAGGCACGGTTAGAAGAGATAAGGCTAAGGCACGACAACGCACGCTAGGCAATGCACGGCAAGGGAATGAAAGGGTAACGCATGGGAAAGAACGGTCAGGGGAGGCAAGCCTAAGGCATGACAACGCAAGGCTAGGCAATGCAAAGAAAGCAAGCAAAGAGTAACGGAACGCAAGGAAGGCAAGGGAAAGCAAGGGAAGGCAAGGGTAACGGAAGGGACGACACGACAAGGGGTAAGAAGGCTAAGGCACGACAACGCAGGGCTAGGCAATGCACGGCAAGGCAAGGAAAGGGTAACGCAAGGCAAGGCACGGTGAGGCTAGGCAAGGCTAATGCACGACAACGCAAGGCTAGGCAATGCACGACAATGCAAGGAATGCTTAAAGCAAAGGAAGGCACGGTCAGGCGAGATAAGGCTAAGGCACGACAACGCAAGGCTAGGCAATGCACGGAAGGTAAGCAAAGAGTAACGGAAGGTAAGGAAGACAAGGGAAAGCAAGGAAAGGCAAGTGTAACGGAAGGAACGGCACGGCAAGGGGAAACAAGGCTAAGGCACGACAACGCATGCTAGGCAATGCACGGCAAGGCAAGGAAAGGGTAACGCATGGGAAAGCACGGTCAGGCGAGGCAAGCCTAAGGCATGACAACGCAAGGGTAGGCAATGCACGGAAAGCAAGCAAAGAGTAACGGAACGCAAGGAAGGCAAGGGAAAGCAAGGGAAGGCAAGAGTAACGGAAGGAATGGCACGGCAAGGGGTAACAAGGCTAAGGCACGACAACGCAGGGCTAGGCAATGCACGTCAAGGCAAGGAAAGAGTAACGGAAGGAACGGAAGGCAAGGCAAAGCCAGGCAAGGCAAGTGTAACAAAAGGCACGCAACGGCAAGGGGAAACAAGGCTAAGGCACGACAACACACGGCTAGGAAATGCACGGCAAGGCAAGGAAAGGGTAACGCAAGGCAAGGCACGGTGAGGCTAGGCAAGGCTAATGCACGACAACGCAAGGCTAGGCAATGCACGACAATGCAAGTAAAGCTTAAAGCAAAGGAAGGCACGGTCAGAAGAGATAAGGCTAAGGCACGACAACGCAAGGCTAGGCAATGCAGGGAAGGCAAGCAAAGAGTAACGGAAGGTAAGGAAGGCAAGGGAAAGCAAGGAAAGGCAAGTGTAACGGAAGGAACGGCACGGCAAGGGGAAACAAGTCTAAGGCACGACAACGCACGCTAGGCAATGCACGGAAGGCAAGGAAAGTGTAACGCATGGGAAATAACGGTCAAGGGAGGCAAGGCTAAGGCACGACAACGCAAGGCTTGGCAATGCACGGAAGGCAAGCAAGGAGTAACGGAATGCAAGGAAGGAAAGGGAAAGCAAGGGAAGGCAAGGGTAACGGAAGGAACGGCACGGCAAGGGGTAACAAGCCTAAGGCACAACAACACACGGCTAGGAAATGCACGGTAAGGCAAGGAAAGGGTAACGCAAGGCAAGGCACGGTGAGGCTAGGCAAGGTTAATGCACGACAACGCAAGGCTAGGCAATGCACGACAATACAAGGAAAGCTTAAAGCAAAGGAAGGCACGGTCAGTCGAGATAAGGCTAAGGCACGACAACGCAAGGCTAGGCAATGCACGGAAGGCAAGCAAAGAGTAACGGAAGGTAAGGAAGGCAAGGGAAAGTAAGGAAAGGCAAGGGTAACGGAAGGGACGGCACGGCAAGGGGTAACAAGGCTAAGGCACGACAACACAGGGCTAGGCAATGCACGGCAAGGCAAGCAAAGAGTAACGGAAGGAAAGGAAGGCAAGGCAAAGCCAGGCAAGGCAAGTGTAACAAAAGGCACGCAACGGCAAGGGGAAACAAGGCTAAGGCACGACAACACACGGCTAGGAAATGCACGGCAAGGCAAGGAAAGGGTAACGCAAGGCAAGGCACGGTGAGGCTAGGCAAGGCTAATGCACGACAACGCAAGCCTAGGCAATGCACGACAATGCAAGTAAAGCTTAAAGCAAAGGAAGGCACGGTCAGGCGAGATAAGGCTAAGGCACGACAACTCAAGGCTAGGCAATGCAGGGAAGGCAAACAAAGAGTAACGGAAGGTAAGGAAGGCAAGGGAAAGCAAGGAAAGGCAATGGTAACGGAAGGAACGGCACGGCAAGGGGAAACAAGTCTAAGGCACGACAAAGCACGGTAGGCAATGCACGGCAAGGCAAGGAAAGGGTAACCCATGGGAAACCACGGTCAGGGGAGGCAAGGCTAAGGCACGACAACGCAAGGTTTGGCAATGCACGGAAGGCAAGCAAAGAGTAACGGATGGTAAGGAAGGCAAGGGAAAGCAAAGAAAGGCAAGTGTAACGGAAGGAACGGCACGGCAAGGGGAAACAAGGCTAAGGCACGACAACGCACGCTAGGCAATGCACGGCAAGGCAAGGAAAGGGTAACGCATGGGAAAGCACGGTCAGGCGAGGCAAGGCTAAGGAAAGCCAACGCAAGGCTAGGCAATGCACGGAAAGCAAGCAAGGAGTAACGGAATGCAAGGAAGGAAAGGGAAAGCAAGGGAAGGCAAGGGTAACGAAAGGAACGGCACGGCAAGGTGTAACAAGGCTAAGGCACGACAACACACGGCTAGGAAATGCACGGCAAGGCAAGGAAGGGGTAACGCAAGGAAAGGCACGGTGAGGCTAGGCAAGGTTAATGCACGACAACGCAAGGCTAGGCAATGCACGACAATGCAAGGAAAGCTTAAAGCAAAGGAAGGCACGGTCAGGCGAGATAAGGCTAAGGCACGACAACGCAAGGCTAGGCAATGCACGGAAGGCAAGCAAAGAGTAACGGAAGGAAAGGAAGGCAAGGGAAAGCAAGGAAAGGCAAGCGTAACGGAAGGAACGGCACGGCAAGGGGAAACAATGCTAAGGCACGACAACGCACGCTAGGCAATGCACGGCAAGGCAAGGAAAGAGTAACGGAAGGAACGGAAGGCAAGGCAAAGCCAGGCACGGCAAGTGTAACAAAAGGCACGCAACGGCAAGGGGAAACAAGGCTAAGGCACGACAACGCACGGCTAGGCAATGCACGGAAAGGCAAGGGAAGGGTAACTCATGGGAAAGCACGGTCAGGCGATGCAAGGCTAAGGCATGACAATGCAAGGCTAGGCAATGCACGGAAAGCAAGCAAAGAGTAACGGAACGCAAGGAAGGCAAGGGAAAGCAAGGGAAGGCAAGGGTAACGGAAGGAACGGCACGGCAAGGGGTAACAAGGCTAAGGCACGGCAACGCAGGGCTAGGCAATGCACGGCAAGGCAAGGAAAGGGTAACGCAGGGGAAGGCACGGTCAGTTGAGGCAAGGATAAGGCACGACAATGCAAGGCTAGGCAATGCACGGCAAGGCAAGGAAAGAGTAACGGAAGGAAAGGAAGGCAAGGCAAAGCCAGGAGAGGCAAGTGTAACAAAAGGCACGCCACGGCAAGGGGAAACAAGGCTAAGGCACGACAACGCACGGCTAGGCAATGCACGGCAAGGCAAGGAAAGGGTAACGCAAGGCAAGGCACGGTGAGGCTAGGCAAGGCTAATTCACGACAACGCAAGGCTAGGCAATGCACGACAATGCAAGGAAAGCTTAAAGCAAAGGAAGGCACGGTCAGGCGAGATAAGGCTAAGGCACGACAACGCAAGGCTGGGCAATGCAGGGAAGGGAAGCAAAGAGTAACGGAAGGTAAGGAAGGCAAGGGAAAGCAAAGAAAGGCAAGTGTAACGGAAGGAACGGAACGGCAAGGGGAAACAAGGCTAAGGCACGACAACGCACGCTAGGCAATGCACGGCAAGGCAAGGAAAGGGTAACGCATGGGAAAGCACGGTCAGGCGAGGCAAGCCTAAGGCATGACAACGCAAGGCTAGGCAATGCACGGAAAGCAAGCAAAGAGTAACGGAACGCAAGGAAGGCAAGGGAAAGCAAGGGAAGGCAAGGGTAACGGAAGGAACGGCACGGCAAGGGGTAACAAGGCTAAGGCACGACAACGCAGGGCTAGGCAATGCACGGCAAGGCAAGGAAAGGGTAACGCAGGGGAAGGCACGGTCAGGTGAGGCAAGGATAAGGCACGACAATGCAAGGCTATGCAATGCACGGCAAGGCAAGGAAAGAGTAACGTAAGGAAAGGAAGGCAAGGCAAAGCCAGGCAAGGCAAGTGTAACAAAAGGCACGCAACGGCAAGGGGAAACAAGGCTAAGGCACGACAACACACGGCTAGGAAATGCAAGGCAAGGCAAGTAAAGGGTAACGCAAGGCAAGGCACGGTGAGGCTAGGCAAGGCTAATGCACGACAACGCAAGGCTAGGCAATGCACGACAATGCAAGTAAAGCTTAAAGCAAAGGAAGGCACGGTTAGAAGAGATAAGGCTAAGGCACGACAACGCACGCTAGGCAATGCACGGCAAGGGAAGGAAAGGGTAACGCATGGGAAAGAACGGTCAGGGGAGGCAAGCCTAAGGCATGACAACGCAAGGCTAGGCAATGCAAAGAAAGCAAGCAAAGAGTAACGGAACGCAAGGAAGGCAAGGGAAAGCAAGGGAAGGCAAGGGTAACGGAAGGAACGGCACGACAAGGGGTAAGAAGGCTAAGGCACGACAACGCAGGGCTAGGCAATGCACGGCAAGGCAAGGAAAGAGTAACGGAAGGAACGGAAGGCAAGGCAAAGCCAGGCACGGCAAGTGTAAAAAAAGGCACGCAACGGCAAGGGGAAACAAGGCTAAGGCACGACAACGCACGGCCAGGCAATGCACGGAAAGGCAAGTAAAGGGTAACTCATGGGAAAGCACGGTCAGGCGATGCAAGGCTAAGGCATGACAACGCAAGACTAGGCAATGCAGGGAAAGCAAGCAAAGAGTAACGGAACGCAAGGAAGGCAAGGGAAAGCAAGGGAAGGCAAGGGTAACGGAAGGAACGGCACGGCAAGGGGTAACAAGGTTAAGGCACGGCAACGCAGGGCTAGGCAATGCACGGCAAGGCAAGGAAAGGGTAACGCAGGGGAAGGCACGGTCAGTTGAGGCAAGGATAAGGCACGACAATGCAAGGCTAGGCAATGCACGGCAAGGCAAGGAAAGAGTAACGGAAGGAAAGGAAGGCAAGTCAAAGCCAGGAGAGGCAATTGAAACAAAAGGCACGGCACGGCAAGGGGAAACAAGGCAAAGGCACGACAACGCACGGCTAGGCAATGCACGGCAAGGCAAGGAAAGGGTAACGCAAGGCAAGGCACGGTGAGGCTAGGCAAGGCTAATTCACGACAACGCAAGGCTAGGCAATGCACGACAATGCAAGGAAAGCTTAAAGCAAAGGAAGGCACGGTCAGGCGAGATAAGGCTAAGGCACGACAACGCAAGGCTAGGCAATGCAGGGAAGGGAAGCAAAGAATAACGGAAGGTAAGGAAGGCAAGGGAAAGCAAAGAAAGGCAAGTGTAACGGAAGGAACGGCACGGCAAGGGGAAACAAGGCTAAGGCACGACAACGCACGCTAGACAATGGACGGCAAGGCAAGGAAAGGGTAACGCATGGGAAAGCACGGTCAGGCGAGGCAAGCCTAAGGCATGACAACGCAAGGCTAGGCAATGCACGGAAAGCAAGCAAAGAGTAACGGAACGCAAGGAAGGCAAGGGAAAGCAAGGGAAGGCAAGGGTAACGGAAGGAACGGCACGGCAAGGGGTAACAAGGCTAAGGCACGACAACGCAGGGCTAGGCAATGCACGGCAAGGCAAGGAAAGGGTAAAGCAGGGGAAGGCACGGTCAGGTGAGGCAAGGATAAGGCACGACAATGCAAGGCTAGGCAATGCACGGCAAGGCAAGGAAAGAGTAACGGAAGGAAAGGAAGGCAAGGCAAAGCCAGCCAAGGCAAGTGTAACAAAAGGCACGCAACGGCAAGGGGAAACAAGGCTAAGGCACGACAACACACGGCTAGGAAATGCAAGGCAAGGCAAGTAAAGGGTAACGCAAGGCAAGGCACGGTGAGGCTAGGCAAGGCTAATGCACGACAACGCAAGGCTAGGCAATGCACGACAATGCAAGTAAAGCTTAAAGCAAAGGAAGGCACGGTTAGAAGAGATAAGGCTAAGGCACGACAACGCACGCTAGGCAATGCACGGCAAGGGAAGGAAAGGGTAACGCATGGGAAAGAACGGTCAGGGGAGGCAAGCCTAAGGCATGACAACGCAAGGCTAGGCAATGCAAAGAAAGCAAGCAAAGAGTAACGGAACGCAAGGAAGGCAAGGGAAAGCAAGGGAAGTCAAGGGTAACGGAAGGAACGGCACGACAATGGGTAAGAAGGCTAAGGCACGACAACGCAGGGCTAAGCAATGCACGGCAAGGCAAGGAAAGAGTAACGGAAGGAACGGAAGGCAAGGCAAAGCCAGGCACGGCAAGTGTAAAAAAAGGCACGCAACGGCAAGGGCAAACAAGGCTAAGGCACGACAACGCACGGCTAGGCAATGCACGGAAAGGCAAGTAAAGGGTAACTCATGGGAAAGCACGGTCAGGCGATGCAAGGCTAAGGCATGACAACGCAAGACTAGGCAATGCAGGGAAAGCAAGCAAAGAGTAACGGAACGCAAGGAAGGCAAGGGAAAGCAAGGGAAGGCAAGGGTAACGGAAGGAACGGCACGGCAAGGGGTAACAAGGCTAAGGCACGGCAACGCAGGGCTAGGCAATGCACGGCAAGGCAAGGAAAGGGTAACGCAGGGGAAGGCACGGTCAGTTGAGGCAAAGATAAGGCACGACAATGCAAGGCTAGGCAATGCACGGCAAGGCAAGGAAAGAGTAACGGAAGGAAAGGAAGGCAAGTCAAAGCCAGGAGAGGCAATTGAAACAAAAGGCACGGCACGGCAAGGGGAAACAAGGCAAAGGCACGACAACGCACGGCTAGGCAATGCACGGCAAGGCAAGGAAAGGGTAACGCAAGGCAAGGCACGGTGAGGCTAGGCAAGGCTAATTCACGACAACGCAAGGCTAGGCAATGCACGACAATGCAAGGAAAGCTTAAAGCAAAGGAAGGCACGGTCAGGCGAGATAAGGCTAAGGCACGACAACGCAAGGCTAGGCAATGCAGGGAAGGGAAGCAAAGAGTAACGGAAGGTAAGGAAGGCAAGGGAAAGCAAAGAAAGGCAAGTGTAACGGAAGGAACGGCACGGCAAGGGGAAACAAGGCTAAGGCACGACAACGCACGCTAGACAATGGACGGCAAGGCAAGGAAAGGGTAACGCATGGGAAAGCACGGTCAGGCGAGGCAAGCCTAAGGCATGACAACGCAAGGCTAGGCAATGCACGGAAAGCAAGCAAAGAGTAACGGAACGCAAGGAAGGCAAGGGAAAGCAAGGGAAGGCAAGGGTAACGGAAGGAACGGCACGGCAAGGGGTAACAAGGCTAAGGCACGACAACGCAGGGCTAGGCAATGCACGGCAAGGCAAGGAAAGGGTAACGCAGGGGAAGGCACGGTCAGGTGAGGCAAGGATAAGGCACGACAATGCAAGGCTAGGCAATGCACGGCAAGGCAAGGAAAGTGTAACGGAAGGAAAGGAAGGCAAGGCAAAGCCAGGCAAGGCAAGTGTAACAAAAGGCACGCAACGGCAAGGGGAATCAAGGCTAAGGCACGACAACGCACGGCTAGGCAATGCACGGCAAGGGAAGGAAAGGGTAACGCAAGGCAAGGCACGGTGAGGCTAGGCAAGGCTAATGCACGACAACGCAAGGCTAGGCAATGCACGACAATGCAAGGAATGCTTAAAGCAAAGGAAGGCACGGTCAGGCGAGATAAGGCTAAGGCACGACAACGCAAGGCTAGGCAATGCACGGAAGGTAAGCAAAGAGTAACGGAAGGTAAGGAAGACAAGGGAAAGCAAGGAAAGGCAAGTGTAACGGAAGGAACGGCACGGCAAGGGGAAACAAGGCTAAGGCACGACAACGCACGCTAGGAAATGCACGGCAAGGCAAGGAAAGGGTAACGCATGGGAAAGCACGGTCAGGCGAGGCAAGCCTAAGGCATGACAACGCAAGGCTAGGCAATGCACGGAAAGCCAGCAAAGAGTAACGGAAAGCAAGGAAGGCAAGGGAAAGCAAGGGAAGGCAAGGGTAACGGAAGGAACGGCACGGCAAGGGGTAACAAGGCTAAGGCACGACAACGCAGGGCTATGCAATGCACGTCAAGGCAAGGAAAGAGTAACGGAAGGAACGGAAGGCAAGGCAAAGCCAGGCAAGGCAAGTGTAACAAAAGGCACGCAACGGCAAGGGGAAACAAGCCTAAGGCACGACAACACACGGCTTGGAAATGCACGGTAAGGCAAGGAAAGGGTAACGCAAGGCAAGGCACGGTGAGGCTAGGCAAGGTTAATGCACGACAACGCAAGGCTAGGCAATGCACGACAATACAAGGAAAGCTTAAAGCAAAGGAAGGCACGGTCAGTCGAGATAAGGCTAAGGCACGACAACGCAAGGCTAGGCAATGCACGGAAGGCAAGCAAAGAGTAACGGAAGTTAAGGAAGGCAAGGGAAAGCAAGGGAAGGCAAGGGTAACGGAAGGGACGGCACGGCAAGGGGTAACAAGGCTAAGGCACCACAATGCAGGGCTAGGCAATGCACGGCAAGGCAAGCAAAGAGTAACGGAAGGAAAGGAAGGCAAGGCAAAGCCAGGCAAGGCAAGTGTAACAAAAGGCACGCAACGGCAGGGGGAAACAAGGCTAAGGCACGACAACACACGGCTAGGAAATGCACGGCAAGGCAAGGAAAGGGTAACGCAAGGCAAGGCACGGTGAGGCTAGGCAAGGCTAATGCACGACAACGCAAGGCTAAGCAATGCACGACAATGCAAGTAAAGCTTAAAGCAAAGGAAGGCACGGTCAGGCGAGATAAGGCTAAGGCACGACAACGCAAGGCTAGGCAATGCAGGGAATGCAAGCAAAGAGTAACGGAAGGTAAGGAAGGCAAGGGAAAGCAAGGAAAGGCAATGGTAACGGAAGGAACGGCACGGCAAGGGGAAACAAGTCTAAGGCACGACAACGCACGCTAGGCAATGCACGGCAAGGCAAGGAAAGGGTAACGCATGGGAAAGCACGGTCAGGGGAGGCAAGGCTAAGGCACGACAATGCAAGGCTTGGCAATGCACGGAAGGCAAGCAAGGAGTAACGGAATGCAAGGAAGGAAAGGGAAAGCAAGGAAAGGCAATGGTAACGGAAGGAACGGCACGGCAAGGGGAAACAAGGCTAAGGCACGACAACGCACGCTAGGCAATGCACGGCAAGGCAAGGAAAGGGTAACGCATGGGAAAGCACGGTCAGGCGAGGCAAGGCTAAGGAAAGCCAACGCAAAGCTAGGCAATGCACGGAAAGCAAGCAAGGAGTAACGGAATGCAAGGAAGGAAAACGAAAGCAAGGGAAGGCAAGGGTAACGAAAGGAACGGCACGGCAAGGGGTAACAAGGCTAAGGCACGACAACACACAGCTAGGAAATGCACGGCAAGGCAAGGAAAAGGTAACGCAAGGCAAGGCACGGTGAGGCTAGGCAAGGTTAATGCACGACAACGCAAGGCTAGGCAATGCACGACAATGCAAGGAAAGCTTAAAGCAAAGGAAGGCACGGTCAGGCGAGATAAGGCTAAGGCACGACAACGCAAGGCTAGGCAATGCACGAAAGGCAAGCAAAGAGTAACGGAAGGTAAGGAAGGCAAGGGAAAGCAAGGAAAGGCAAGTGTAACGGAAGGAACGGCACGGCAAGGGGAAACAATGCTAAGGCACGACAACGCACGCTAGGCAATGCACGGCAAGGCAAGGAAAGGGTAACGCATGGGAAAGTACGGTCAGGCGAGGCAAGGCTAAGGCACGACAACCCAAGGCTAGGCAATGCACGGAAGGCAAGCAAAGAGAAACGGAAGGTAAGGAAGGAAAGGGAAAGCAAAGAAAGGCAAGTGTATCCGAAGGAACGGCACGGCAAGGGGAAACAAGGCTAAGGCACGACAACGCACGGGTAGGCAATGCACGGCAAGGCAAGCAAAGGGTAACGCAAGGAAAGGCACGGTGAGGCTAGGCAAGGCTAATGCACGAAAACGCAATGCTAGGCGATGCACGACAATGCAAGGAAAGCTTAAAGCAAAGGAAGGCAAGGTCAGGCGAGATAAGGCTAAGGCACGACAACGCAAGGCTAGGAAATTCAGGGAAGGCAACAAAGAGTAACGGAAGTTAAGCACGGCAAGGAAAAGGAAGGAAAGGCCAGGGTAACGGAAGGAACGGCACGGCAAGGGGAAACAAGTCTAAGGCACGACACCGAACGCTAGGCAATGAAGGGCAAGGCAAGGAAAGGGTAAGGCATTTGAAAGCACGGTCAGGCGAGGCAACGCTAAGGCACGACAACGCAAGGCTAGGCAATGCACGGAAGGCAAGCAAAGAGTAACGGAAGGTAAGGAAGGCAAGGGAAAGGAAGGAAAGGCAAGTGTAACGGAAGGAACGGCACGGCAAGGGGAAACAAGGCTAAGGCACGGCAACGCACGGCTAGGCAATGCACGGCAAGGCAAGGAAAGGGTAACGCATGGGAAAGCACGGTCAGGGGAGGCAAGGCTAAGGCACGACAACGCAAGGCTTGGCAATGCACGGAAGGCAAGCAAAGAGTAACGGAATGCAAGGAAGGAAAGGGAAAGCAAGGGAAGGCAAGGGTAACGGAAGGAACGGCACGGCAAGGGGAAACAAGGCTAAGGCACGACAACGCACGCTAGGCAATGCACGGCAAGGCAAGGAAAGGGTAACGCATGGGAAAGCACGGTCAGGCGAGGCAAGGCTAAGGAAAGCCAACGCAAGGCTAGGCAATGCACGGAAAGCAAGCAAGGAGTAACGGAATGCACGGAAGGAAAGCGAAAGCAAGGGAAGGCAAGGGTAACGAAAGGAACGGCACGGCAAGGGGTAACAAGGCTAAGGCACGACAACACACGGCTAGGAAATGCACGGCAAGGCAAGGAAAGGGTAACGCAAGGCAAGGCACGGTGAGGCTAGGCAAGGTTAATGCACGACAACGCAAGGCTAGGCAATGCACGACAATGCAAGGAAAGCTTAAAGCAAAGGAAGGCACGGTCAGGCGAGATAAGGCTAAGGCACGACAACGCAAGGCTAGGCAATGCACGGAAGGCAAGCAAAGAGTAACGGAAGGTAAGGAAGGCAAGGGAAAGCAAGGAAAGGCAAGTGTAACGGAAGGAACGGCACGGCAAGGGGAAACAATGCTAAGGCACGACAACGCACGCTAGGCAATGCACGGCAAGGCAAGGAAAGGGTAACGCATGGGAAAGCACGGTCAGGCGAGGCAAGGCTAAGGCACGACAACCCAAGGCTAGGTAATGCACGGAAGGCAAGCAAAGAGAAACGGAAGGTAAGGAAGGAAAGGGAAAGCAAAGAAAGGCAAGTGTAACTGAAGGAACGGCACGGCAAGGGGAAACAAGGCTAAGGCACGACAACGCACGGCTAGGCAATGCACGGCAAGGCAAGCAAAGGGTAACGCAAGGAAAGGCACGGTGAGGCTAGGCAAGGCTAATGCACGAAAACGCAAGGCTAGGCGATGCACGACAATGCAAGGAAAGCTTAAAGCAAAGGAAGGCAAGGTCAGGCGAGATAAGGCTAAGGCACGACAACGCAAGGCTAGGCAATGAAGGGCAAGGCAAGGAAAGGGTAACGCATTTGAAAGCACGGTCAGGCGAGGCAACGCTAAGGCACGACAACGCAAGGCTAGGCAATGCACGGAAGGCAAGCAAAGAGTAACGGAAGGTAAGGAAGGCAAGGGAAAGCAAGGAAAGGCAAGTGTAACGGAAGGAACGGCACGGCAAGGGGAAACAAGGCTAAGGCACGACAACGCACGCTAGGCAATGCACGGCAAGGCAAGGAAAGGGTAACGCATGGGAAAGCACGGTCAGGCGAGGCAAGCCTAAGGCATGACAACGCAAGGCTAGGCAATGCACGGAAAGCAAGCAAAGAGTAACGGAACGCAAGGAAGGCAAGGGAAAGCAAGGGAAGGCAAGGGTAACGGAAGGAACGACACGACAAGGGGTAAGAAGGCTAAGGCAAGACAACGCAGGGCTAGGCAATGCACGGCAAGGCAAGGAAAGAGTAACGGAAGGAACGGAAGGCAAGGCAAAGCCAGGCCCGGCAAGTGTAACAAAAGGCACGCAACGGCAAGGGGAAACAAGGCTAAGGCACGACAACGCACGGCTAGGCAATGCACGGAAAGGCAAGGAAAGGGTAACTCATGGGAAAGCACGGTCAGGGGATGCAAGGCTAAGGCATGACAACGCAAGGCTAGGCAATGCAGGGAAAGTAAGCAAAGAGTAACGGAACGCAAGGAAGGTAAGGGAAAGCAAGGGAAGGCAAGGGTAACGGAAGGAACGGCACGGCAAGGGGAAACAAGGCTAAGGCACGGCAACGCACGCTAGGAAATGCACGGCAAGGCAAGGAAAGGGTAACCCAGGGGAAGTCACGGTCAGTTGAGGCTAGGATAAGGCACGACAATGCAAGGCTAGGCAATGCACGGCAAGGCAAGGAAAGTGTAACGGAAGGAAAGGAAGGCAAGTCAAAGCCAGGAGAGGCAAGTGAAACAAAAGGCACGCCACGGTAGGGGAAACAAGGCTAAGGCACGACAACGCACGGCTAGGCAATGCACGGCAAGGCAAGGAAAGGGTAACGCAAGGCAAGGCACGGTGAGGCTAGGCAAGGCTAATTCACGACAACGCAAGGCTAGGCAATGCACGACAATGCAAGGAAAGCTTAAAGCAAAGGAAGGCACGGTCAGGCGAGATAAGGCTAAGGCACGACAACGCAAGGCTAGGCAATGCAGGGAAGGGAAGCAAAGAGTAACGGAAGGTAAGGAAGGCAAGGGAAAGCAAAGAAAGGCAAGTGTAACGGAAGGCACGCCACGGCAAGGGGAAACAAGGCTAAGGCACGACAACGCACGCTAGACAATGGACGGCAAGGCAAGGAAAGGGTAACGCATGGGAAAGCACGGTCAGGCGAGGCAAGCCTAAGGCATGACAACGCAAGGCTAGGCAATGCACGGAAAGCAAGCAAAGAGTAACGGAACGCAAGGAAGGCAAGGGAAAGCAAGGGAAGGTAAGGGTAACGGAAGGAACGGCACGGCAAGGTGTAACAAGGCTAAGGCACGACAACTCAGGGCTAGGCAATGCACGGCAAGGCAAGGAAAGGGTAACGCAGGGGAAGGCACGGTCAGGTGAGGCAAGGATAAGGCACGACAATGCAAGGCTAGGCAATGCACGGCAAGGCAAGGAAAGAGTAACGGAAGGAAAGGAAGGCAAGCCAAAGCCAGGCAAGGCAAGTGTAACAAAAGGCACGCAACGGCAAGGGGAATCAAGGCTAAGGCACGACAACGCACGGCTAGGCAATGCACGGCAAGGCAAGGAAAGGGTAACGCAAGGCAAGGCACGGTGAGGCTAGGCAAGGCTAATGCACGACAACGCAAGGCTAGGCAATGCACGACAATGCAAGGAATGCTTAAAGCAAAGGAAGGCACGGTCAGGCGAGATAAGGCTAAGGCACGACAACGCAAGGCTAGGCAATGCACGGAAGGTAAGCAAAGAGTAACGGAAGGTAAGGAAGACAAGGGAAAGCAAGGAAAGGCAAGTGTAACGGAAGGAACGGCACGGCAAGGGGAAACAAGGCTAAGGCACGACAACGCATGCTAGGCAATGCACGGCAAGGCAAGGAAAGGGTAACGCATGGGAAAGCACGGTCAGGCGAGGCAAGCCTAAGGCATGACAACGCAAGGGTAGGCAATGCACGGAAAGCAAGCAAAGAGTAACGGAACGCAAGGAAGGCAAGGGAAAGCAAGGGAAGGCAAGAGTAACGGAAGGAATGGCACGGCAAGGGGTAACAAGGCTAAGGCACGACAACGCAGGGCTAGGCAATGCACGTCAAGGCAAGGAAAGAGTAACGGAAGGAACGGAAGGCAAGGCAAAGCCAGGCAAGGCAAGTGTAACAAAAGGCACGCAACGGCAAGGGGAAACAAGGCTAAGGCACGACAACACACGGCTAGGAAATGCACGGCAAGGCAAGGAAAGGGTAACGCAAGGGAAGACACGGTGAGGCTAGGCAAGGCTAATGCACGACAACGCAAGGCTAGGCAATGCACGACAATGCAAGTAAAGCTTAAAGCAAAGGAAGGCACGGTCAGAAGAGATAAGGCTAAGGCACGACAACGCAAGGCTAGGCAATGCAGGGAAGGCAAGCAAAGAGTAACGGAAGGTAAGGACGGCAAGGGAAAGCAAGGAAAGGCAAGTGTAACGGAAGGAACGGCACGGCAAGGGGAAACAAGTCTAAGGCACGACAACGCACGCTAGGCAATGCACGGAAGGCAAGGAAAGTGTAACGCATGGGAAATAACGGTCAAGGGAGGCAAGGCTAAGGCACGACAACGCAAGGCTTGGCAATGCACGGAAGGCAAGCAAGGAGTAACGGAATGCAAGGAAGGAAAGGGAAAGCAAGGGAAGGCAAGGGTAACGGAAGGAACGGCACGGCAAGGGGTAACAAGCCTAAGGCACAACAACACACGGCTAGGAAATGCACGGTAAGGCAAGGAAAGGGTAACGCAAGGCAAGGCACGGTGAGGCTAGGCAAGGTTAATGCACGACAACGCAAGGCTAGGCAATGCACGACAATACAAGGAAAGCTTAAAGCAAAGGAAGGCACGGTCAGTCGAGATAAGGCTAAGGCACGACAACGCAAGGCTAGGCAATGCACGGAAGGCAAGCAAAGAGTAACGGAAGGTAAGGAAGGCAAGGGAAAGTAAGGGAAGGCAAGGGTAACGGAAGGGACGGCACGGCAAGGGGTAACAAGGCTAAGGCACGACAACGCAGGGCTAGGCAATGCACGGCAAGGCAAGCAAAGAGTAACGGAAGGAAAGGAAGGCAAGGCAAAGCCAGGCAAGGCAAGTGTAACAAAAGGCACGCAACGGCAAGGGGAAACAAGGCTAAGGCACGACAACACACGGCTAGGAAATGCACGGCAAGGCAAGGAAAGGGTAACGCAAGGCAAGGCACGGTGAGGCTAGGCAAGGCTAATGCACGACAACGCAAGGCTAGGCAATGCACGACAATTCAAGTAAAGCTTAAAACAAAGGAAGGCACGGTCAGGCGAGATAAGGCTAAGGCACGACAACTCAAGGCTAGGCAATGCAGGGAAGGCAAGCAAAGAGTAACGGAAGGTAAGGAAGGCAAGGGAAAGCAAGGAAAGGCAAGTGTAACGGAAGGAACGGCACGGCAAGGGGAAACAAGTCTAAGGCACGACAACGCACGCTAGGCAATGCACGGCAAGGCAAGGAAAGGGTAACCCATGGGAAACCACGGTCAGGGGAGGCAAGGCTAAGGCACGACAACGCAAGGCTTGGCAATGCACGGAAGGCAAGCAAAGAGTAACGGATGGTAAGGAAGGCAAGGGAAAGCAAAGAAAGGCAAGTGTAACGGAAGGAACGGCACGGCAAGGGGAAACAAGGCTAAGGCACGACAACACACGCTAGGCAATGCACGGCAAGGCAAGGAAAGGGTAACGCATGGGAAAGCACGGTCAGGCGAGGCAAGGTTAAGGAAAGCCAACGCAAGGCTAGGCAATGCACGGAAAGCAAGCAAGGAGTAACGGAATGCAAGGAAGGAAAGGGAAAGCAAGGGAAGGCAAGGGTAACGAAAGGAACGGCACGGCAAGGTGTAACAAGGCTAAGGCACGACAACACACGGCTAGGAAATGCACGGCAAGGCAAGGAAGGGGTAACGCAAGGCAAGGCACGGTGAGGCTAGGCAAGGTTAATGCACGACAACGCAAGGCTAGGCAATGCACGACAATGCAAGGAAAGCTTAAAGCAAAGGAAGGCACGGTCAGGCGAGATAAGGCTAAGGCACGACAATGCAAGGCTAGGCAATGCACGGAAGGCAAGCAAAGAGTAACGGAAGGAAAGGAAGGCAAGGGAAAGCAAGGAAAGGCAAGTGTAACGGAAGGAACGGCACGGCAAGGGGAAACAATGCTAAGGCACGACAACGCACGCTAGGCAATGCACGGCAAGGCAAGGAAAGGGTAACGCATGGGAAAGCACGGTCAGGCGAGGCAAGCCTAAGGCATGACAACGCAAGGCTAGGCAATGCACGGAAAGCAAGCAAAGAGTAACGGAACGCAAGGAAGGCAAGGGAAAGCAAGGGAAGGCAAGGGTAACGGAAGGAACGACACGACAAGGGGTAAGAAGGCTAAGGCACGACAACGCAGGGCTAGGCAATGCACGGCAAGGCAAGGAAAGAGTAACGGAAGGAACGGAAGGCAAGGCAAAGCCAGGCACGGCAAGTGTAACAAAAGGCACGCAACGGCAAGGGGAAACAAGGCTAAGGCACGACAACGCACGGCTAGGCAATGCACGGAAAGGCAAGGAAAGGGTAACTCATGGGAAAGCACGGTCAGGCGATGCAAGGCTAAGGCATGACAACGCAAGGCTAGGCAATGCAGGGAAAGCAAGCAAAGAGTAACGGAACGCAAGGAAGGCAAGGGAAAGCAAGGGAAGGCAAGGGTAACGGAAGGAACGGCACGGCAAGGGGTAACAAGGCTAAGGCACGGCAACGCAGGGCTAGGCAATGCACGGCAAGGCAAGGAAAGGGTAACGCAGGGGAAGGCACGGTCAGTTGAGGCAAGGATAAGGCACGACAATGCAAGGCTAGGCAATGCACGGCAAGGCAAGGAAAGAGTAACGGAAGGAAAGGAAGGCAAGTCAAAGCCAGGAGAGGCAAGTGAAACAAAAGGCACGCCACGGTAGGGGAAACAAGGCTAAGGCACGACAACGCACGGCTAGGCAATGCACGGCAAGGCAAGGAAAGGGTAACGCAAGGCAAGGCACGGTGAGGCTAGGCAAGGCTAATTCACGACAACGCAAGGCTAGGCAATGCACGACAATGCAAGGAAAGCTTAAAGCAAAGGAAGGCACGGTCAGGCGAGATAAGGCTAAGGCACGACAACGCAAGGCTAGGCAATGCAGGGAAGGCAAGCAAAGAGTAACGGAAGGTAAGGAAGACAAGGGAAAGCAAGGAAAGGCAAGTGTAACGGAAGGAACGGCACGGCAAGGGGAAACAAGGCTAAGGCACGACAACGCATGCTAGGCAATGCACGGCAAGGCAAGGAAAGGGTAACGCATGGGAAAGCACGGTCAGGCGAGGCAAGCCTAAGGCATGACAACGCAAGGGTAGGCAATGCACGGAAAGCAAGCAAAGAGTAACGGAACGCAAGGAAGGCAAGGGAAAGCAAGGGAAGGCAAGAGTAACGGAAGGAATGGCACGGCAAGGGGTAAGAAGGCTAAGGCACGACAACGCAGGGCTAGGCAATGCACGTCAAGGCAAGGAAAGAGTAACGGAAGGAACGGAAGGCAAGGCAAAGCCAGGCAAGGCAAGTGTAACAAAAGGCACGCAACGGCAAGGGGAAACAAGGCTAAGGCACGACAACACACGGCTAGGAAATGCACGGCAAGGCAAGGAAAGGGTAACGCAAGGCAAGGCACGGTGAGGCTAGGCAAGGCTAATGCACGACAACGCAAGGCTAGGCAATGCACGACAATACAAGGAAAGCTTAAAGCAAAGGAAGGCACGGTCAGAAGAGATAAGGCTAAGGCACGACAACGCAAGGCTAGGCAATGCAGGGAAGGCAAGCAAAGAGTAACGGAAGGTAAGGACGGCAAGGGAAAGCAAGGAAAGGCAAGTGTAACGGAAGGAACGGCACGGCAAGGGGAAACAAGTCTAAGGCACGACAACGCACGCTAGGCAATGCACGGAAGGCAAGGAAAGTGTAACGCATGGGAAATAACGGTCAAGGGAGGCAAGGCTAAGGCACGACAACGCAAGGCTTGGCAATGCACGGAAGGCAAGCAAGGAGTAACGGAATGCAAGGAAGGAAAGGGAAAGCAAGGGATGGCAAGGGTAACGGAAGGAACGGCACGGCAAGGGGTAACAAGCCTAAGGCACAACAACACACGGCTAGGAAATGCACGGTAAGGCAAGGAAAGGGTAACGCAAGGCAAGGCACGGTGAGGCTAGGCAAGGTTAATGCACGACAACGCAAGGCTAGGCAATGCACGACAATACAAGGAAAGCTTAAAGCAAAGGAAGGCACGGTCAGTCGAGATAAGGCTAAGGCACGACAACGCAAGGCTAGGCAATGCACGGCAAGGCAAGGAAAGAGTAACGGAAGGAAAGGAAGGCAAGGCAAAGCCAGGCAAGGCAAGTGTAACAAAAGGCACGCAACGGCAAGGGGAAACAAGGCTAAGGCACGACAACACACGGCTAGGAAATGCACGGAAGGCAAGCAAAGAGTAACGGAAGGTAAGGAAGGCAAGGGAAAGCAAGGGAAGGCAAGGGTAACGGAAGGGACGGCACGGCAAGGGGTAACAAGGCTAAGGCACGACAACGCAGGGCTAGGCAATGCACGGCAAGGCAAGCAAAGAGTAACGGAAGGAAAGGAAGGCAAGGCAAAGCCAGGCAAGGCAAGTGTAACAAAAGGCACGCAACGGCAAGGGGAAACAAGGCTAAGGCACGACAACACACGGCTAGGAAATGCACGGCAAGGCAAGGAAAGGGTAACGCAAGGCAAGGCACGGTGAGGCTAGGCAAGGCTAATGCACGACAACGCAAGGCTAGGCAATGCACGACAATTCAAGTAAAGCTTAAAGCAAAGGAAGGCACGGTCAGGCGAGATAAGGCTAAGGCACGACAACTCAAGGCTAGGCAATGCAGGGAAGGCAAGCAAAGAGTAACGGAAGGTAAGGAAGGCAAGGGAAAGCAAGGAAAGGCAATGGTAACGGAAGGAACGGCACGGCAAGGGGAAACAAGTCTAAGGCACGACAACGCACGCTAGGCAATGCACGGCAAGGCAAGGAAAGGGTAACCCATGGGAAACCACGGTCAGGGGAGGCAAGGCTAAGGCACGACAACGCAAGGCTTGGCAATGCTCGGAAGGCAAGCAAAGAGTAACGGAACGCAAGGAAGGCAAGGGAAAGCAAGGGAAGGCAAGGGTAACGGAAGGAACGACACGACAAGGGGTAAGAAGGCTAAGGCACGACAACGCAGGGCTAGGCAATGCACGGCAAGGTAAGGAAAGGGTAACGCAGGGGAGGGCACGGTCAGGTGAGCCAATGATCAGGCACGAAAATGCAAGGCTAGGCAATGCACGGCAAGGCAAGGAAAGAGTAACGGAAGGAAAGGAAGGCAAGGCAAAGCCAGGCAAGGCAAGTGTAACAAAAGGCACGCCACGGCAAGGGGACACAAGGCTAAGGCACGACAACGCACGGCTAGGCAATGCACGGCAAGGCAAGGAAAGGGTAACGCATGGGAAAGCACGGTCAGGCGAGGCAAGGCTAAGGAAAGCCAACGCAAGGCTAGGCAATGCACGGAAAGCAAGCAAGGAGTAACGGAATGCAAGGAAGGAAAGGGAAAGCAAGGGAAGGCAAGGGTAACGAAAGGAACGGCACGGCAAGGTGTAACAAGGCTAAGGCACGACAACACACGGCTAGGAAATGCACGGCAAGGCAAGGAAGGGGTAACGCAAGGCAAGGCACGGTGAGGCTAGGCAAGGCTAATGCACGACAACGCAAGCCTAGGCAATGTACGACAATGCAAGTAAAGCTTAAAGCAAAGGAAGGCACGGTCAGGCGAGATAAGGCTAAGGCACGACAACTCAAGGCTAGGCAATGCAGGGAAGGCAAACAAAGAGTAACGGAAGGTAAGGAAGGCAAGGGAAAGCAAGGAAAGGCAATGGTAACGGAAGGAACGGCACGGCAAGGGGAAACAAGTCTAAGGCACGACAACGCACGCTAGGCAATGCACGGCAAGGCAAGGAAAGGGTAACCCATGGGAAACCACGGTCAGGGGAGGCAAGGCTAAGGCACGACAACGCAAGGCTTGGCAATGCACGGAAGGCAAGCAAAGAGTAACGGATGGTAAGGAAGGCAAGGGAAAGCAAAGAAAGGCAAGTGTAACGGAAGGAACGGCACGGCAAGGGGAAACAAGGCTAAGGCACGACAACGCACGCTAGGCAATGCACGGCAAGGCAAGGAAAGGGTAACGCATGGGAAAGCACGGTCAGGCGAGGCAAGGCTAAGGAAAGCCAACGCAAGGCTAGGCAATGCACGGAAAGCAAGCAAGGAGTAACGGAATGCAAGGAAGGAAAGGGAAAGCAAGGGAAGGCAAGGGTAACGAAAGGAACGGCACGGCAAGGTGTAACAAGGCTAAGGCACGACAACACACGGCTAGGAAATGCACGGCAAGGCAAGGAAGGGGTAACGCAAGGCAAGGCACGGTGAGGCTAGGCAAGGTTAATGCACGACAACGCAAGGCTAGGCAATGCACGACAAGGCAAGGAAAGCTTAAAGCAAAGGAAGGCACGGTCAGGCGAGATAAGGCTAAGGCACGACAACGCAAGGCTAGGCAATGCACGGAAGGCAAGCAAAGAGTAACGGAAGGAAGGGAAAGCAAGGAAAGGCAAGCGTAACGGAAGGAACGGCACGGCAAGGGGAAACAATGCTAAGGCACGACAACGCACGCTAGGCAATGCACGGCAAGGCAAGGAAAGAGTAACGGAAGGAACGGAAGGCAAGGCAAAGCCAGGCACGGAAAGTGTAACAAAAGGCACGCAACGGCAAGGGGAAACAAGGCTAAGGCACGACAACGCACGGCTAGGCAATGCACGGAAAGGCAAGGAAAGGGTAACTCATGGGAAAGCACGGTCAGGCGATGCAAGGCTAAGGCATGACAATGCAAGGCTAGGCAATGCACGGAAAGCAAGCAAAGAGTAACGGAACGCAAGGAAGGCAAGGGAAAGCAAGGGAAGGCAAGGGTAACGGAAGGAACGGCACGGCAAGGGGTAACAAGGCTAAGGCACGGCAACGCAGGGCTAGGCAATGCACGGCAAGGCAAGGAAAGGGTAACGCAGGGGAAGGCACGGTCAGTTGAGGCAAGGATAAGGCACGACAATGCAAGGCTAGGCAATGCACGGCAAGGCAAGGAAAGAGTAACGGAAGGAAAGGAAGGCAAGGCAAAGCCAGGAGAGGCAAGTGTAACAAAAGGCACGCCACGGCAAGGGGAAACAAGGCTAAGGCACGACAACGCACGGCTAGGCAATGCACGGCAAGGCAAGGAAAGGGTAACGCAAGGCAAGGCACGGTGAGGCTAGGCAAGGCTAATTCACGACAACGCAAGGCTAGGCAATGCACGACAATGCAAGGAAAGCTTAAAGCAAAGGAAGGCACGGTCAGGCGAGATAAGGCTAAGGCACGACAACGCAAGGCTAGGCAATGCAGGGAAGGGAAGCAAAGAGTAACGGAAGGTAAGGAAGGCAAGGGAAAGCAAAGAAAGGCAAGTGTAACGGAAGGAACGGCACGGCAAGGGGAAACAAGGCTAAGGCACGACAACGCACGCTAGGCAATGCACGGCAAGGCAAGGAAAGGGTAACGCATGGGAAAGCACGGTCAGGCGAGGCAAGCCTAAGGCATGACAACGCAAGGCTAGGCAATGCACGGAAAGCAAGCAAAGAGTAACGGAACGCAAGGAAGGCAAGGGAAAGCAAGGGAAGGCAAGGGTAACGGAAGGAACGGCACGGCAAGGGGTAACAAGGCTAAGGCACGACAACGCAGGGCTAGGCAATGCACGGCAAGGCAAGGAAAGGGTAACGCAGGGGAAGGCACGGTGAGGTGAGGCAAGGATAAGGCACGACAATGCAAGGCTAGGCAATGCACGGCAAGGCAAGGAAAGAGTAACGTAAGGAAAGGAAGGCAAGGCAAAGCCAGGCAAGGCAAGTGTAACAAAAGGCACGCAACGGCAAGGGGAAACAAGGCTAAGGCACGACAACACACGGCTAGGAAATGCAAGGCAAGGCAAGTAAAGGGTAACGCAAGGCAAGGCACGGTGAGGCTAGGCAAGGCTAATGCACGACAACGCAAGGCTAGGCAATGCACGACAATGCAAGTAAAGCTTAAAGCAAAGGAAGGCACGGTTAGAAGAGATAAGGCTAAGGCACGACAACGCACGCTAGGCAATGCACGGCAAGGGAAGGAAAGGGTAACGCATGGGAAAGAACGGTCAGGGGAGGCAAGCCTAAGGCATGACAACGCAAGGCTAGGCAATGCAAAGAAAGCAAGCAAAGAGTAACGGAACGCAAGGAAGGCAAGGGAAAGCAAGGGAAGGCAAGGGTAACGGAAGGGACGACACGACAAGGGGTAAGAAGGCTAAGGCACGACAACGCAGGGCTAGGCAATGCACGGCAAGGCAAGGAAAGGGTAACGCAAGGCAAGGCACGGTGAGGCTAGGCAAGGCTAATGCACGACAACGCAAGGCTAGGCAATGCACGACAATGCAAGGAATGCTTAAAGCAAAGGAAGGCACGGTCAGGCGAGATAAGGCTAAGGCACGACAACGCAAGGCTAGGCAATGCACGGAAGGTAAGCAAAGAGTAACGGAAGGTAAGGAAGACAAGGGAAAGCAAGGAAAGGCAAGTGTAACGGAAGGAACGGCACGGCAAGGGGAAACAAGGCTAAGGCACGACAACGCATGCTAGGCAATGGACGGCAAGGCAAGGAAAGGGTAACGCATGGGAAAGCACGGTCAGGCGAGGCAAGCCTAAGGCATGACAACGCAAGGGTAGGCAATGCACGGAAAGCAAGCAAAGAGTAACGGAACGCAAGGAAGGCAAGGGAAAGCAAGGGAAGGCAAGAGTAACGGAAGGAATGGCACGGCAAGGTGTAACAAGGCTAAGGCACGACAACGCAGGGCTAGGCAATGCACGTCAAGGCAAGGAAAGAGTAACGGAAGGAACGGAAGGCAAGGCAAAGCCAGGCAAGGCAAGTGTAACAAAAGGCACGCAACGGCAAGGGGAAACAAGGCTAAGGCACGACAACACACGGCTAGGAAATGCACGGCAATGCAAGGAAAGGGTAACGCAAGGCAAGGCACGGTGAGGCTAGGCAAGGCTAATGCACGACAACGCAAGGCTAGGCAATGCACGACAATGCAAGTAAAGCTTAAAGCAAAGGAAGGCACGGTCAGAAGAGATAAGGCTAAGGCACGACAACGCAAGGCTAGGCAATGCAGGGAAGGCAAGCAAAGAGTAACGGAAGGTAAGGAAGGCAAGGGAAAGCAAGGAAAGGCAAGTGTAACGGAAGGAACGGCACGGCAAGGGGAAACAAGTCTAAGGCACGACAACGCACGCTAGGCAATGCACGGAAGGCAAGGAAAGTGTAACGCATGGGAAATAACGGTCAAGGGAGGCAAGGCTAAGGCACGACAACGCAAGGCTTGGCAATGCACGGAAGCTAAGCAAGGAGTAACGGAATGCAAGGAAGGAAAGGGAAAGCAAGGGAAGGCAAGGGTAACGGAAGGAACTGCACGGCAAGGGGTAACAAGCCTAAGGCACAACAACACACGGCTAGGAAATGCACGGTAAGGCAAGGAAAGGGTAACGCAAGGCAAGGCACGGTGAGGCTAGGCAAGGTTAATGCACGACAACGCAAGGCTAGGCAATGCACGACAATACAAGGAAAGCTTAAAGCAAAGGAAGGCACGGTCAGTCGAGATAAGGCTAAGGCACGACAACGCAAGGCTAGGCAATGCACGGAAGGCAAGCAAAGAGTAACGGAAGGTAAGGAAGGCAAGGGAAAGTAAGGGAAGGCAAGGGTAACGGAAGGGACGGCACGGCAAGGGGTAACAAGGCTAAGGCACGACAACGCAGGGCTAGGCAATGCACGGCAAGGCAAGCAAAGAGTAACGGAAGGAAAGGAAGGCAAGGCAAAGCCAGGCAAGGCAAGTGTAACAAAAGGCACGCAACGGCAAGGGGAAACAAGGCTAAGGCACGACAACACACGGCTAGCAAATGCACGGCAAGGCAAGGAAAGGGTAACGCAAGGCAAGGCACGGTGAGGCTAGGCAAGGCTAATGCACGACAACGCAAGCCTAGGCAATGCACGACAATGCAAGTAAAGCTTAAAGCAAAGGAAGGCACGGTCAGGCGAGATAAGGCTAAGGCACGACAACTCAAGGCTAGGCAATGCAGGGAAGGCAAACAAAGAGTAACGGAAGGTAAGGAAGGCAAGGGAAAGCAAGGAAAGGCAATGGTAACGGAAGGAACGGCACGGCAAGGGGAAACAAGTCTAAGGCACGACAACGCACGCTAGGCAATGCACGGCAAGGCAAGGAAACGGTAACCCATGGGAAACCACGGTCAGGGGAGGCAAGGCTAAGGCACGACAACGCAAGGCTTGGCAATGCACGGAAGGCAAGCAAAGAGTAACGGATGGTAAGGAAGGCAAGGGAAAGCAAAGAAAGGCAAGTGTAACGGAAGGAACGGCACGGCAAGGGGAAACAAGGCTAAGGCACGACAACGCACGCTAGGCAATGCACGGCAAGGCAAGGAAAGGGTAACGCATGGGAAAGCACGGTCAGGCGATGCAAGGCTAAGGCATGACAACGCAAGGCTAGGCAATGCACGACAATGCAAGTAAAGCTTAAAGCAAAGGAAGGCACGGTTAGAAGAGATAAGGCTAAGGCACGACAACGCACGCTAGGCAATGCACGGCAAGGGAAGGAAAGGGTAACGCATGGGAAAGAACGGTCAGGGGAGGCAAGCCTAAGGCATGACAACGCAAGGCTAGGCAATGCAAAGAAAGCAAGCAAAGAGTAACGGAACGCAAGGAAGGCAAGGGAAAGCAAGGGAAGGCAAGGGTAACGGAAGGAACGGCACGACAAGGGGTAAGAAGGCTAAGGCACGACAACGCAGGGCTAGGCAATGCACGGCAAGGCAAGGAAAGAGTAACGGAAGGAACGGAAGGCAAGGCAAAGCCAGGCACGGCAAGTGTAAAAAAAGGCACGCAACGGCAAGGGGAAACAAGGCTAAGGCACGACAACGCACGGCTAGGCAATGCACGGAAAGGCAAGTAAAGGGTAACTCATGGGAAAGCACGGTCAGGCGATGCAAGGCTAAGGCATGACAACGCAAGACTAGGCAATGCAGGGAAAGCAAGCAAAGAGTAACGGAACGCAAGGAAGGCAAGGGAAAGCAAGGGAAGGCAAGGGTAACGGAAGGAAAGGCACGGCAAGGGGTAACAAGGCTAAGGCACGGCAACGCAGGGCTAGGCAATGCACGGCAAGGCAAGGAAAGGGTAACGCAGGGGAAGGCACGGTCAGTTGAGGCAAGGATAAGGCACGACAATGCAAGGCTAGGCAATGCACGGCAAGGCAAGGAAAGAGTAACGGAAGGAAAGGAAGGCAAGTCAAAGCCAGGAGAGGCAATTGAAACAAAAGGCACGGCACGGCAAGGGGAAACAAGGCAAAGGCACGACAACGCACGGCTAGGCAATGCACGGCAAGGCAAGGAAAGGGTAACGCAAGGCAAGGCACGGTGAGGCTAGGCAAGGCTAATTCACGACAACGCAAGGCTAGGCAATGCACGACAATGCAAGGAAAGCTTAAAGCAAAGGAAGGCACGGTCAGGCGAGATAAGGCTAAGGCACGACAACGCAAGGCTAGGCAATGCAGGGAAGGGAAGCAAAGAATAACGGAAGGTAAGGAAGGCAAGGGAAAGCAAAGAAAGGCAAGTGTAACGGAAGGAACGGCACGGCAAGGGGAAACAAGGCTAAGGCACGACAACGCACGCTAGACAATGGACGGCAAGGCAAGGAAAGGGTAACGCATGGGAAAGCACGGTCAGGCGAGGCAAGCCTAAGGCATGACAACGCAAGGCTAGGCAATGCACGGACAGCAAGCAAAGAGTAACGGAACGCAAGGAAGGCAAGGGAAAGCAAGGGAAGGCAAGGGTAACGGAAGGAACGGCACGGCAAGGGGTAACAAGGCTAAGGCACGACAACGCAGGGCTAGGCAATGCACGGCAAGGCAAGGAAAGGGTAACGCAGGGGAAGGCACGGTCAGGTGAGGCAAGGATAAGGCACGACAACGCACGCTAGGCAATGCACGGCAAGGCAAGGAAAGAGTAACGGAAGGAACGGAAGGCAAGGCAAAGCCAGGCACGGCAAGTGTAACAAAAGGCACGCAACGGCAAGGGGAAACAAGGCTAAGGCACGACAACGCACGGCTAGGCAATGCACGGAAAGGCAAGGAAAGGGTAACTCATGGGAAAGCACGGTCAGGCGATGCAAGGCTAAGGCATGACAATGCAAGGCTAGGCAATGCACGGAAAGCAAGCAAAGAGTAACGGAACGCAAGGAAGGCAAGGGAAAGCAAGGGAAGGCAAGGGTAACGGAAGGAACGGCACGGCAAGGGGTAACAAGGCTAAGGCACGGCAACGCAGGGCTAGGCAATGCACGGCAAGGCAAGGAAAGGGTAACGCAGGGGAAGGCACGGTCAGTTGAGGCAAGGATAAGGCACGACAATGCAAGGCTAGGCAATGCACGGCAAGGCAAGGAAAGAGTAACGGAAGGAAAGGAAGGCAAGGCAAAGCCAAGAGAGGCAAGTGTAACAAAAGGCACGCCACGGCAAGGGGAAACAAGGCTAAGGCACGACAACGCACGGCTAGGCAATGCACGGCAAGGCAAGGAAAGGGTAACGCAAGGCAAGGCACGGTGAGGCTAGGCAAGGCTATTTCACGACAACGCAAGGCTAGGCAATGCACGACAATGCAAGGAAAGCTTAAAGCAAAGGAAGGCACGGTCAGGCGAGATAAGGCTAAGGCACGACAACGCAAGGCTAGGCAATGCAGGGAAGGGAAGCAAAGAGTAACGGAAGGTAAGGAAGGCAAGGGAAAGCAAAGAAAGGCAAGTGTAACGGAAGGAAGGGCACGGCAAGGGGAAACAAGGCTAAGGCACGACAACGCACGCTAGGCAATGCACGGCAAGGCAAGAAAGGGTAACGCATGGGAAAGCACGGTCAGGCGAGGCAAGCCTAAGGCATGACAACGCAAGGCTAGGCAATGCACGGAAAGCAAGCAAAGAGTAACGGAACGCAAGGAAGGCAAGGGAAAGCAAGGGAAGGCAAGGGTAACGGAAGGAACGGCACGGCAAGGGGTAACAAGGCTAAGGCACGACAACGCAGGGCTAGGCAATGCACGGCAAGGCAAGGAAAGGGTAACGCAGGGGAAGGCACGGTCAGGTGAGGCAAGGATAAGGCACGACAATGCAAGGCTAGGCAATGCACGGCAAGGCAAGGAAAGAGTAACGTAAGGAAAGGAAGGCAAGGCAAAGCCAGGCAAGGCAAGTGTAACAAAAGGCACGCAACGGCAAGGGGAAACAAGGCTAAGGCACGACAACACACGGCTAGGAAATGCAAGGCAAGGCAAGTAAAGGGTAACGCAAGGCAAGGCACGGTGAGGCTAGGCAAGGCTAATGCACGACAACGCAAGGCTAGGCAATGCACGACAATGCAAGTAAAGCTTAAAGCAAAGGAAGGCACGGTTAGAAGAGATAAGGCTAAGGCACGACAACGCACGCTAGGCAATGCACGGCAAGGGAAGGAAAGGGTAACGCATGGGAAAGAACGGTCAGGGGAGGCAAGCCTAAGGCATGACAACGCAAGGCTAGGCAATGCAAAGAAAGCAAGCAAAGAGTAACGGAACGCAAGGAAGGCAAGGGAAAGCAAGGGAAGGCAAGGGTAACGGAAGGGACGACACGACAAGGGGTAAGAAGGCTAAGGCACGACAACGCAGGGCTAGGCAATGCACGGCAAGGCAAGGAAAGGGTAACGCAAGGCAAGGCACGGTGAGGCTAGGCAAGGCTAATGCACGACAACGCAAGGCTAGGCAATGCACGACAATGCAAGGAATGCTTAAAGCAAAGGAAGGCACGGTCAGGCGAGATAAGGCTAAGGCACGACAACGCAAGGCTAGGCAATGCACGGAAGGTAAGCAAAGAGTAACGGAAGGTAAGGAAGACAAGGGAAAGCAAGGAAAGGCAAGTGTAACGGAAGGAACGGCACGGCAAGGGGAAACAAGGCTAAGGCACGACAACGCATGCTAGGCAATGGACGGCAAGGCAAGGAAAGGGTAACGCATGGGAAAGCACGGTCAGGCGAGGCAAGCCTAAGGCATGACAACGCAAGGGTAGGCAATGCACGGAAAGCAAGCAAAGAGTAACGGAACGCAAGGAAGGCAAGGGAAAGCAAGGGAAGGCAAGAGTAACGGAAGGAATGGCACGGCAAGGTGTAACAAGGCTAAGGCACGACAACGCAGGGCTAGGCAATGCACGTCAAGGCAAGGAAAGAGTAACGGAAGGAACGGAAGGCAAGGCAAAGCCAGGCAAGGCAAGTGTAACAAAAGGCACGCAACGGCAAGGGGAAACAAGGCTAAGGCACGACAACACACGGCTAGGAAATGCACGGCAAGGCAAGGAAAGGGTAACGCAAGGCAAGGCACGGTGAGGCTAGGCAAGGCTAATGCACGACAACGCAAGGCTAGGCAATGCACGACAATGCAAGTAAAGCTTAAAGCAAAGGAAGGCACGGTCAGAAGAGATAAGGCTAAGGCACGACAACGCAAGGCTAGGCAATGCAGGGAAGGCAAGCAAAGAGTAACGGAAGGTAAGGAAGGCAAGGGAAAGCAAGGAAAGGCAAGTGTAACGGAAGGAACGGCACGGCAAGGGGAAACAAGTCTAAGGCACGACAACGCACGCTAGGCAATGCACGGAAGGCAAGGAAAGTGTAACGCATGGGAAATAACGGTCAAGGGAGGCAAGGCTAAGGCACGACAACGCAAGGCTTGGCAATGCACGGAAGCTAAGCAAGGAGTAACGGAATGCAAGGAAGGAAAGGGAAAGCAAGGGAAGGCAAGGGTAACGGAAGGAACGGCACGGCAAGGGGTAACAAGCCTAAGGCACAACAACACACGGCTAGGAAATGCACGGTAAGGCAAGGAAAGGGTAACGCAAGGCAAGGCACGGTGAGGCTAGGCAAGGTTAATGCACGACAACGCACGCTAGGCAATGCACGGCAAGGCAAGGAAAGGGTAACCCATGGGAAACCACGGTCAGGGGAGGCAAGGCTAAGGCACGACAACGCAAGGCTTGGCAATGCACGGAAGGCAAGCAAAGAGTAACGGATGGTAAGGAAGGCAAGGGAAAGCAAAGAAAGGCAAGTGTAACGGAAGGAACGGCACGGCAAGGGGAAACAAGGCTAAGGCACGACAACGCACGCTAGGCAATGCACGGCAAGGCAAGGAAAGGGTAACGCATGGGAAAGCACGGTCAGGCGATGCAAGGCTAAGGCATGACAACGCAAGGCTAGGCAATGCACGACAATGCAAGTAAAGCTTAAAGCAAAGGAAGGCACGGTTAGAAGAGATAAGGCTAAGGCACGACAACGCACGCTAGGCAATGCACGGCAAGGGAAGGAAAGGGTAACGCATGGGAAAGAACGGTCAGGGGAGGCAAGCCTAAGGCATGACAACGCAAGGCTAGGCAATGCAAAGAAAGCAAGCAAAGAGTAACGGAACGCAAGGAAGGCAAGGGAAAGCAAGGGAAGGCAAGGGTAACGGAAGGAACGGCACGACAAGGGGTAAGAAGGCTAAGGCACGACAACGCAGGGCTAGGCAATGCACGGCAAGGCAAGGAAAGAGTAACGGAAGGAACGGAAGGCAAGGCAAAGCCAGGCACGGCAAGTGTAAAAAAAGGCACGCAACGGCAAGGGGAAACAAGGCTAAGGCACGACAACGCACGGCTAGGCAATGCACGGAAAGGCAAGTAAAGGGTAACTCATGGGAAAGCACGGTCAGGCGATGCAAGGCTAAGGCATGACAACGCAAGACTAGGCAATGCAGGGAAAGGAAGCAAAGAGTAACGGAACGCAAGGAAGGCAAGGGAAAGCAAGGGAAGGCAAGGGTAACGGAAGGAACGGCACGGCAAGGGGTAACAAGGCTAAGGCACGGCAACGCAGGGCTAGGCAATGCACGGCAAGGCAAGGAAAGGGTAACGCAGGGGAAGGCACGGTCAGTTGAGGCAAGGATAAGGCACGACAATGCAAGGCTAGGCAATGCACGGCAAGGCAAGGAAAGAGTAACGGAAGGAAAGGAAGGCAAGTCAAAGCCAGGAGAGGCAATTGAAACAAAAGGCACGGCACGGCAAGGGGAAACAAGGCAAAGGCACGACAACGCACGGCTAGGCAATGCACGGCAAGGCAAGGAAAGGGTAACGCAAGCCAAGGCACGGTGAGGCTAGGCAAGGCTAATTCACGACAACGCAAGGCTAGGCAATGCACGACAATGCAAGGAAAGCTTAAAGCAAAGGAAGGCACGGTCAGGCGAGATAAGGCTAAGGCACGACAACGCAAGGCTAGGCAATGCAGGGAAGGGAAGCAAAGAGTAACGGAAGGTAAGGAAGGCAAGGGAAAGCAAAGAAAGGCAAGTGTAACGGAAGGAACGGCACGGCAAGGGGAAACAAGGCTAAGGCACGACAACGCACGCTAGACAATGGACGGCAAGGCAAGGAAAGGGTAACGCATGGGAAAGCACGGTCAGGCGAGGCAAGCTTAAGGCATGACAACGCAAGGCTAGGCAATGCACGGAAAGCAAGCAAAGAGTAACGGAACGCAAGGAAGGCAAGGGAAAGTAAGGGAAGGCAAGGGTATCGGAAGGAACGGCACGGCAAGGGGTAACAAGGCTAAGGCACGACAACGCAGGGCTAGGCAATGCACGGCAAGGCAAGGAAAGGGTAACGCAGGGGAAGGCACGGTCAGGTGAGGCAAGGATAAGGCACGACAATGCAAGGCTAGGCAATGCACGGCAAGGCAAGGAAAGAGTAACGGAAGGAAAGGAAGGCAAGGCAAAGCCAGGCAAGGCAAGTGTAACAAAAGGCACGCAACGGCAAGGGGAATTAAGGCTAAGGCACGACAACGCACGGCTAGGCAATGCACGGCAAGGGAAGGAAAGGGTAACGCAAGGCAAGGCACGGTGAGGCTAGGCAAGCCTAATGCACGACAACGCAAGGCTAGGCAATGCACGACAATGCAAGGAATGCTTAAAGCAAAGGAAGGCACGGTCAGGCGAGATAAGGCTAAGGCACGACAACGCAAGGCTAGGCAATGCACGGAAGGTAAGCAAAGAGTAACGGAAGGTAAGGAAGACAAGGGAAAGCAAGGAAAGGCAAGTGTAACGGAAGGAACGGCACGGCAAGGGGAAACAATGCTAAGGCACGACAACGCACGCTAGGCAATGCACGGCAAGGCAAGGAAAGAGTAACGGAAGGAACGGAAGGCAAGGCAAAGCCAGGCACGGCAAGTGTAACAAAAGGCACGCAACGGCAAGGGGAAACAAGGCTAAGGCACGACAACGCACGGCTAGGCAATGCACGGAAAGGCAAGGAAAGGGTAACTCATGGGAAAGCACGGTCAGGCGATGCAAGGCTAAGGCATGACAATGCAAGGCTAGGCAATGCACGGAAAGCAAGCAAAGAGTAACGGAACGCAAGGAAGGCAAGGGAAAGCAAGGGAATGCAAGGGTAACGGAAGGAACGGCACGGCAAGGGGTAACAAGGCTAAGGCACGGCAACGCAGGGCTAGGCAATGCACGGCAAGGCAAGGAAAGGGTAACGCAGGGGAAGGCACGGTCAGTTGGGGCAAGGATAAGGCACGACAATGCAAGGCTAGGCAATGCACGGCAAGGCAAGGAAAGAGTAACGGAAGGAAAGGAAGGCAAGGCAAAGCCAGGAGAGGCAAGTGTAACAAAAGGCACGCCACGGCAAGGGGAAACAAGGCTAAGGCACGACAACGCAGGGCTAGGCAATGCACGGCAAGGCAAGGAAAGGGTAACGCAAGGCAAGGCACGGTGAGGCTAGGCAAGTCTAATTCACGACAACGCAAGGCTAGGCAATGCACGACAATGCAAGGAAAGCTTAAAGCAAAGGAAGGCACGGTCAGGCGAGATAAGGCTAAGGCACGACAACGCAAGGCTAGCAATGCAGGGAAGGGAAGCAAAGAGTAACGGAAGGTAAGGAAGGCAAGGGAAAGCAAAGAAAGGCAAGTGTAACGGAAGGAACGGCACGTCAAGGGGAAACAAGGCTAAGGCACGACAACGCACGCTAGGCAATGCACGGCAAGGCAAGGAAAGGGTAACGCATGGGAAAGCACGGTCAGGCGAGGCAAGCCTAAGGCATGACAACGCAAGGCTAGGCAATGCACGGAAAGCAAGCAAAGAGTAACGGAACGCAAGGAAGGCAAAGGAAAGCAAGGGAAGGCAAGGGTAACGGAAGGAACGGCACGGCAAGGGGTAACAAGGCTAAGGCACGACAACGCAGGGCTAGGCAATGCACGGCAAGGCAAGGAAAGGGTAACGCAGGGGAAGGCACGGTCAGGTGAGGCAAGGATAAGGCACGACAATGCAAGGCTAGGCAATGCACGGCAAGGCAAGGAAAGAGTAACGTAAGGAAAGGAAGGCAAGGCAAAGCCAGGCAAGGCAAGTGTAACAAAAGGCACGCCACGGCAAGGGGAAACAAGGCTAAGGCACGACAACACACGGCTAGGAAATGCAAGGCAAGGCAAGTAAAGGGTAACGCAAGGCAAGGCACGGTGAGGCTAGGCAAGGCTAATGCACGACAACGAAAGGCTAGGCAATGCACGACAATGCAAGTAAAGCTTAAAGCAAAGGAAGGCACGGTTAGAAGAGATAAGGCTAAGGCACGACAACGCACGCTAGGCAATGCACGGCAAGGGAAGGAAAGGGTAACGCATGGGAAAGAACGGTCAGGGGAGGCAAGCCTAAGGCATGACAACGCAAGGCTAGGCAATGCAAAGAAAGCAAGCAAAGAGTAACGGAACGCAAGGAAGGCAAGGGAAAGCAAGGGAAGGCAAGGGTAACGGAAGGAACGGCACGACAAGGGGTAAGAAGGCTAAGGCACGACAACGCAGGGCTAGGCAATGCACGGCAAGGCAAGGAAAGAGTAACGGAAGGAACGGAAGGCAAGGCAAAGCCAGGCACGGCAAGTGTAAAAAAAGGCACGCAACGGCAAGGGGAAACAAGGCTAAGGCACGACAACGCACGGCTAGGCAATGCACGGAAAGGCAAGTAAAGGGTAACTCATGGGAAAGCACGGTCAGGCGATGCAAGGCTAAGGCATGACAACGCAAGACTAGGCAATGCAGGGAAAGGAAGCAAAGAGTAACGGAACGCAAGGAAGGCAAGGGAAAGCAAGGGAAGGCAAGGGTAACGGAAGGAACGGCACGGCAAGGGGTAACAAGGCTAAGGCACGGCAACGCAGGGCTAGGCAATGCACGGCAAGGCAAGGAAAGGGTAACGCAGGGGAAGGCACGGTCAGTTGAGGCAAGGATAAGGCACGACAATGCAAGGCTAGGCAATGCACGGCAAGGCAAGGAAAGAGTAACGGAAGGAAAGGAAGGCAAGTCAAAGCCAGGAGAGGCAATTGAAACAAAAGCCACGGCACGGCAAGGGGAAACAAGGCAAAGGCACGACAACGCACGGCTAGGCAATGCACGGCAAGGCAAGGAAAGGGTAACGCAAGGCAAGGCACGGTGAGGCTAGGCAAGGCTAATTCACGACAACGCAAGGCTAGGCAATGCACGACAATGCAAGGAAAGCTTAAAGCAAAGGAAGGCACGGTCAGGCGAGATAAGGCTAAGGCACGACAACGCAAGGCTAGGCAATGCAGGGAAGGGAAGCAAAGAGTAACGGAAGGTAAGGAAGGCAAGGGAAAGCAAAGAAAGGCAAGTGTAACGGAAGGAACGGCACGGCAAGGGGAACCAAGGCTAAGGCACGACAACGCACGCTAGACAATGGACGGCAAGGCAAGGAAAGGGTAACGCATGGGAAAGCACGGTCAGGCGAGGCAAGCTTAAGGCATGACAACGCAAGGCTAGGCAATGCACGGAAAGCAAGCAAAGAGTAACGGAACGCAAGGAAGGCAAGGGAAAGCAAGGGAAGGCAAGGGTATCGGAAGGAACGGCACGGCAAGGGGTAACAAGGCTAAGGCACGACAACGCAGGGCTAGGCAATGCACGGCAAGGCAAGGAAAGGGTAACGCAGGGGAAGGCACGGTCAGGTGAGGCAAGGATAAGGCACGACAATGCAAGGCTAGGCAATGCACGGCAAGGCAAGGAAAGAGTAACGGAAGGAAAGGAAGGCAAGGCAAAGCCAGGCAAGGCAAGTGTAACAAAAGGCACGCAACGGCAAGGGGAATTAAGGCTAAGGCACGACAACGCACGGCTAGGCAATGCACGGCAAGGGAAGGAAAGGGTAACGCAAGGCAAGGCACGGTGAGGCTAGGCAAGGCTAATGCACGACAATGCAAGGCTAGGCAATGCACGACAATGCAAGGAATGCTTAAAGCAAAGGAAGGCACGGTCAGGCGAGATAAGGCTAAGGCACGACAACGCAAGGCTAGGCAATGCACGGAAGGTAAGCAAAGAGTAACGGAAGGTAAGGAAGACAAGGGAAAGCAAGGAAAGGCAAGTGTAACGGAAGGAACGGCACGGCAAGGGGAAACAAGGCTAAGGCACGACAACGCACGCTAGGCAATGCACGGCAAGGCAAGGAAAGGGTAACGCATGGGAAAGCACGGTCAGGCGAGGCAAGCCTAAGGCATGACAACGCAAGGCTAGGCAATGCACGGAAAGCCAGCAAACAGTAACGGAACGCAAGGAAGGCAAGGGAAAGCAAGCGAAGGCAAGGGTAACGGTAGGAACGGCACGGCAAGGGGTAACAAGGCTAAGGCACGACAACGCAGGGCTATGCAATGCACGTCAAGGCAAGGAAAGAGTAACGGAAGGAACGGAAGGCAAGGCAAAGCCAGGCAAGGCAAGTGTAACAAAAGGCACGCAACTGCAAGGGGAAACAAGGCTAAGGCACGACAACACACGGCTAGGAAATGCACGGCAAGGCAACGAAAGGGTAACGCAAGGCAAGGCACGGTGAGGTTAGGCAAGGCTAATGCACCACAACGCAAGGCTAGGCAATGCACGACAATGCAAGGAAAGCTTAAAGCAAAGGAAGGCACGGTCAGAAGAGATAAGGCTAAGGCACGACAACGCAAGGCAAGCAAAGAGTAACGGAAGGTAAGGAAGGCAAAGGAAAGCAAGGAAAGGCAATGGTAACGGAAGGAACGGCACGGCAAGGGGAAACAAGTCTAAGGCACGACAACGCACGCTAGGCAATGCACGGCAAGGCAAGGAAAGGGTAACGCATGGGAAAGAACGGTCAGGGGAGGCAAGGCTAAGGCACGACAACGCAAGGCTTGGCAATGCACGGAAGGCAAGCAAGGAGTAACGGAATGCAAGGAAGGAAAGGGAAAGCAAGGGAAGGCAAGGGTAACGAAAGGAACGGCACGGCAAGGGGTAACAAGCCTAAGGCACGACAACACACGGCTAGGAAATGCAAGGTAAGGCAAGGAAAGGGTAACGCAAGGCAAGGCACGGTGAGGCTAGGCAAGGTTAATGCACGACAACGCAAGGCTAGGCAATGCACGACAATACAAGGAAAGCTTAAAGCAAAGGAAGGCACGGTCAGTCGAGATAAGGCTAAGGCACGACAACGCAAGGCTAGGCAATGCACGGAAGGCAAGCAAAGAGTAACGGAAGTTAAGGAAGGCAAGGGAAAGCAAGGGAAGGCAAGGGTAACGGAAGGGACGGCACGGCAAGGGGTAACAAGGCTAAGGCACCACAATGCAGGGCTAGGCAATGCACGGCAAGGCAAGCAAAGAGTAACGGAAGGAAAGGAAGGCAAGGCAAAGCCAGGCAAGGCAAGTGTAACAAAAGGCACGCAACGGCAAGGGGAAACAAGGCTAAGGAACGACAACACACGGCTAGGAAATGCACGGCAAGGCAAGGAAAGGGTAACGCAAGGCAAGGCACGGTGAGGCTAGGCAAGGCTAATGCACGACAACGCAAGGCTAGGCAATGCACGACAATGCAAGTAAAGCTTAAAGCAAAGGAAGGCACGGTCAGGCGAGATAAGGCTAAGGCACGACAACGCAAGGCTAGGCAATGCAGGGAATGCAAGCAAAGAGTAACGGAAGGTAAGGAAGGCAAGGGAAAGCAAGGAAAGGCAATGGTAACGGAAGGAACGGCACGGCAAGGGGAAACAAGTCTAAGGCACGACAACGCACGCTAGGCAATGCACGGCAAGGCAAGGAAAGGGTAACGCATGGGAAAGCACGGTCAGGGGAGGCAAGGCTAAGGCACGACAACGCAAGGCTTGGCAATGCACGGAAGGCAAGCAAAGAGTAACGGATGGTAAGGAAGGCAAGGGAACGCAAAGAAAGGCAAGTGTAACTGAAGGAACGGCACGGCATGGGGAAACAAGGCTAAGGCACGACAACGCACGCTAGGCAATGCACGGCAAGGCAAGGAAAGGGTAACGCATGGGAAAGCACGGTCAGGCGAGGCAAGGCTAAGGAAAGCCAACGCAAGGCTAGGCAATGCACGGAAAGCAAGCAAGGAGTAACGGAATGCAAGGAAGGAAAGGGAAAGCAAGGGAAGGCAAGGGTAACGAAAGGAACGGCACGGCAAGGTGTAACAAGGCTAAGGCACGACAACGCAGGGCTAGGCAATGCACGGCAAGGCAAGGAAAGGGTAACGCATGGGAAAGCACGCTCAGGCGAAGCAAGGCTAAGGCATGACAACGCAAGGCTAGGCAATGCACGGAAAGCAAGCAAAGAGTAACGGAACGCAAGGAAGGCAAGGGAAAGCAAGGGAAGGCAAGGGTAACGGAAGGAACGGCACGGCAAGGGGTAAGAAGGCTAAGGCACGGCAACGCAGGGCTAGGCAATGCACGGCAAGGCAAGGAAAGGGTAACGCAGGGGAAGGCACGGTCAGGTGAGGCAAGGATAAGGCACGACAATGCAAGGCTAGGCAATGCACGGCAAGGCAAGGAAAGAGTAACGGAAGGAAAGGAAGGCAAGGCAAAGCCAGGCAAGGCAAGTGTAACAAAAGGCACGCCACGGCAAGGGGAATCAAGGCTAAGGCACGACAACGCACGGCTAGGCAATGCACGGCAAGGCAAGGAAAGGGTAACGCAAGGCAAGGCACGGTGAGGCTAGGCAAGGCTAATGCACGACAACGCAAGGCGAGGCAATGCACGGCAAGGGAAGGAAAGGGTAACGCATGGGAAAGAACGGTCAGGGGAGGCAAGGCTAAGGCACGACAACGCAAGGCTTGGCAATGCACGGAAGGCAAGCAAAGAGTAACGGAAGTAAGGAAGGCAAGGGAAAGCAAAGAAAGGCATGTGTAACGGAAGGAACGGCACGGCAAGGGGAAACAAGGCTAAGGCACGACAACGCACGCTAGGCAATGCACGGCAAGGCAAGGAAAGGGTAACGCATGGGAAAGCACGGTCAGGCGAGGCAAGGCTAAGGAAAGCCAACGCAAGGCTAGGCAATGCACGGTAAGCAAGCAAGGAGTAACGGAATGCAAGGAAGGAAAGGGAAAGCAAGGGAAGGCAAGGGTAACGGAAAGAACGGCACGGCAAGGGGTAACAAGGCTAAGGCACGACAACACACGGCTAGGAAATGCACGGCAAGGCAAGGTAAGGGTAACGCAAGGCAAGGCACGGTGAGGCTAGGCAAGGTTAATGCACGACAACGCAAGGCTAGGCAATGCACGACAATGCAAGTAAAGCTTAAAGCAAAGGAAGGCACGGTCAGGCGAGATAAGGCTAAGGCACGACAACGCAAGGCTAGGCAATGCAGGGAAGGCAAGCAAAGAGTAACGGAAGGTAAGGAAGGCAAGGGAACGCAAGGAAAGGCAATGGTAACGGAAGGAACGGCACGGCAAGGGGAAACAAGTCTAAGGCACGACAACGCACGCTAGGCAATGCACGGCAAGGCAAGGAAAGGTTAACGCATGGGAAAGCACGGTCAGGGGAGGCAAGGCTAAGGTACGACAACGCAAGGCTAGGCAATGCACGGAAGGCAAGCAAAGAGTAAGGGAAGGTAAGGAAGGCAAGGGAAAGCAAAGAAAGGCAAGTGTAACGGACGGAACGGCACGGCAAGGGGAAACAAGGCTAAGGCACGACAACGCACGCTAGGCAATGCACGGCAAGGCAAGGAAAGGGTAACGCATGGGAAAGCACGGTCAGGCGAGGCAAGGCTAAGGAAAGCCAACGCAAAGCTAGGCAATGCACGGAAAGCAAGCAAGGAGTAACGGAATGCAAGGAAGGAAAGGGAAAGCAAGGGAAGGCAAGGGTAACGAAAGGAACGGCACGGCAAGGGGTAACAAGGCTAAGGCACGACAACACACGGCTAGGAAATGCACGGCAAGGCAAGGAAAGGGTAACGCAAGGCAAGGCACGGTGAGGCTAGGCAAGGTTAATGCACGACAACGCAAGGCTAGGCAATGCACGACAATGCAAGGAAAGCTTAAAGCAAAGGAAGGCACGGTCAGGCGAGATAAGGCTAAGGCACGACAACGCAAGGCTAGGCAATGCAGGGAAGGCAAGCAAAGAGTAACGGAAGGTAAGGAAGGCAAGGGAAAGCAAGGAAAGGCAAGTGTAACGGAAGGAACGGCACGGCAAGGGGAAACAATGCTAAGGCAGGACAACGCACGCTAGGCAATGCACGGCAAGGCAAGGAAAGGGTAACGCATGGGAAAGCACGGTCAGGCGAGGCAAGGCTAAGGCACGACAACCCAAGGCTAGGCAATGCACGGAAGGCAAGCAAAGAGAAACGGAAGGTAAGGAAGGAAAGGGAAAGCAAAGAAAGGCAAGTGTAACCGAAGGAACGGCACGGCAAGGGGAAACAATGCTAAGGCACGACAACGCACGGCTAGGCAATGCACGGCAAGGCAAGCAAAGGGTAACGCAAGGAAAGGCACGGTGAGGCTAGGCAAGGCTAATGCACGAAAACGCAAGGCTAGGCGATGCACGACAATGCAAGGAAAGCTTAAAGCAAAGGAAGGCAAAGTCAGGCGAGATAAGGCTAAGGCACGACAACGCAAGGCTAGGAAATTCAGGGAAGGCAAGCAAAGAGTGACGGAAGGTAAGCAAGGCAAGGAAAAGGAAGGAAAGGCCAGGGTAACGGAAGGAACGGCACGGCAAGCGGAAACAAGTCTAAGGCACGACACCGAACGCTAGGCAATGAAGGGCAAGGCAAGGAAAGGGTAACGCATTTGAAAGCACGGTCAGGCGAGGCAACGCTAAGGCACGACAACGCAAGGCTAGGCAATGCACGGAAGGCAAGCAAAGAGTAACGGAAGGTAAGGAAGGCAAGGGAAAGGAAGGAAAGGCAAGTGTAACGGAAGGAACGGCACGGCAAGGGGAAACAAGGCTAAGGCACGGTAATGCACGGCTAGGCAATTCACGGCAAGGCAAGGAAAGGGTAACGCAAGGCAAGGCACGGTGAGGCTAGGCAAGGCTAATACACGACAACGCAAGGCTAGGCAATGCACGACAATGCAAGGAAAGCTTAAAGCAAAGGAAGGCACGGTCAGGCGAGATAAGGCTAAGGCACGACAACGCAAGGCTAGGCAATGCAGGGAAGGGAAGCAAAGAGTAACGGAAGGTAAGCAAGGCAAGGAAAAGCAAGGAAAGGCAAGGGTAACGGTAGGAACTGCACGGCAAGGGGAAACAAGGCTAAGGCACGGCAACGCAGGCTGGGCAATGCACGGCAAGGCAAGGAAAGGGTAACGCATGGGAAAGCACGTTCAGGCGAGGCAAGGCTAAGGCACGCCAACGCAAGGCTAGGCAATGCACGGAAGGCAAGCAAAGAGTAACGGAAGGTAAGGAAGGCAAGAGAAAGCAAGGAAAGGCAAGTGTAACGGAAGGAACGGCACGGCAAGGGGAAACAAGGCTAAGGCACGACATCGCACGCTAGGCAATGCACGGCAAGGCAAGGAAAGGGTAACGCATGGGAAAGCACGGTCAGGCGAGGCAAGCCTAAGGCATGACAACGCAAGGCTAGGCAATTCACGGAAAGCAAGCAAAGAGTAACGGAACGCAAGAAGGCAAGGGAAAGCAAGGGAAGGCAAGGGTAACGGAAGGAACGGCACGGCAAGGGGTAAGAAGGCTAAAGCACGACAACGCAGGGCTTAGGCAATGCACGGCAAGGCAAGGAAAGGGTAACGCAGGGGAAGGCACGGTCACGTGAGGCAAGGATAAGGCACGACAATGCAAGGCTAGGCAATGCACGGCAAGGCAAGGAAAGAGTAACGGAAGGAAAGGAAGGCAAGGCAAAGCCAGGCAAGGCAAGTGTAACAAAAGGCACGCCACGGCAAGGGGAATCAAGGCTAAGGCACGACAACGCACGGCTAGGCAATGCACGGCAAGGCAAGGAAAGAGTAACGGAACGCAAGGCAAGGCACGGTGAGGCTAGGCAAGGCTAATGCACGACAACGCAAGGCTAGGCAATGCACGGCAAGGGAAGGAAAGGGTAACGCATGGGAAAGAACGGTCAGGGGAGGCAAGCCTAAGGCATGACAACGCAAGGCTAGGCAATGCACGGAAAGCAAGCAAAGAGTAACGGAACGCAAGGAAGGCAAGGGAAAGCAAGGGAAGGCAAGGGTAACGGAAGGAACGGCACGGCAAGGGGTAACAAGGCCAAGGCACGACAACGCAGGGCTAGGCAATGCACGGCAAGGCAAGGAAAGGGTAACGCAGGGGAAGGCACGGTCAGGTGAGGCAAGGATAAGGCACGACAATGCAAGGCTAGGCAATGCACGGCAAGGCAAGGAAAGAGTAACGGAAGGAAAGGAAGGCAAGGCAAAGCCAGGCAAGGCAAGTGTAACAAAAGGCACGCAACGGCAAGGGGAAACAAGGCTAAGGCACGACAACACACGGCTAGGAAATGCAAGGCAAGGCAAGTAAAGGGTAACGCAAGGCAAGGCACGGTGAGGCTAGGCAAGGCTAATGCACGACAACGCAAGGCTAGGCAATGCACGACAATGCAAGTAAAGCTTAAAGCAAAGGAAGGCACGGTTAGAAGAGATAAGGCTAAGGCACGACAACGCAGGGCTAGGCAATGCACGGCAAGGCAAGGAAAGAGTAACGGAAGGAACGGAAGGCAAGGCAAAGCCAGGCACGGCAAGTGAAACAAAAGGCACGCAACGGCAAGGGGAAACAAGGCTAAGGCACGACAACGCACGGCTAGGCAATGCACGGCAAGGCAAGGAAATGGTAACGCAAGGCAAGGCACGGTGAGCCTAGGCAAGGCTAATGCACGACAACGCAAGGCTAGGCAATGCACGACAATGCAAGGAATGCTTAAAGCAAAGGAAGGCACGGTCAGGCGAGATAAGGCTAAGGCACGACAACGCAAGGCTAGGCAATGCACGGAAGGTAAGCAAAGAGTAACGGAAGGTAAGGAAGACAAGGGAAAGCAAGGAAAGGCAAGTGTAACGGAAGGAACGGCACGGCAAGGGGAAACAAGGCTAAGGCACGACAACGCACGCTAGGCAATGCACGGCAAGGCAAGGAAAGGGTAACGCATGGGAAAGCACGGTCAGGCGAGGAAAGCCTAAGGCATGACAACGCAAGGCTAGGCAATGCACGGAAAGCAAGCAAAGAGTAACGGAACGCAAGGAAGGCAAGGGAAAGCAAGGGAAGGCAAGGGTAACGGAAGGAATGGCACGGCAAGGGGAAACAATGCTAAGGCACGACAATGCCCGCTAGGCAATGCACGGCAAGGCAAGGAAAGAGTAACGGAAGGAACGGAAGGCAAGGCAAAGCCAGGCACGGCAAGTGTAAAAAAAGGCACGCAACGGCAAGGGGAAACAAGGCTAAGGCACGACAACGCACGGCTAGGCAATGCACGGAAAAGCAAGGAAAGGGTAACTCATGGGAAAGCACGGTCAGGCGATGCAAGGCTAAGGCATGACAATGCAAGGCTAGGCAATGCACGGAAAGCAAGCAAAGAGTAACGGAACGCAAGGAAGGCAAGGGAAAGCAAGGGAAGGCAAGGGTAACGGAAGGAACGGCACGGCAAGGGGTAACAAGGCTAAGGCACGGCAACGCAGGGCTAGGCAATGCACGGCAAGGCAAGGAAAGGGTAACGCAGGGGAAGGCACGGTCAGTTGAGGCAAGGATAAGGCACGACAATGCAAGGCTAGGCAATGCACGGCAAGGCAAGGAAAGAGTAACGGAAGGAAAGGAAGGCAAGTCAAAGCCAGGAGAGGCAAGTGTAACAAAAGGCACGCCACGGCAAGGGGAAACAAGGCTAAGGCACGACAACGCACGGCTAGGCAATGCACGGCAAGGCAAGGAAAGGGTAACGCAAGGCAAGGCACGGTGAGTCTAGGCAAGGCTAATTCACGACAACGCAAGGCTAGGCAATGCACGACAATGCAAGGAAAGCTTAAAGCAAAGGAAGGCACGGTCAGGCGAGATAAGGCTAAGGCACGACAACGCAAGGCTAGGCAATGCAGGGAGGGTAAGCAAAGAGTAACGGAAGGTAAGGAAGGCAAGGGAAAGCAAAGAAAGGCAAGTGTAACGGAAGGAACGGCACGGCAAGGGGAAACAAGGCTAAGGCACGACAACGCACGCTAGGCAATGCAAGGCAAGGCAAGGAAAGGGTAACGCATGGGAAAGCACGGTCAGGCGAGGCAAGCCTAAGGCATGACAACGCAAGGCTAGGCAATGCCCGGAAAGCAAGCAAAGAGTAACGGAACGCAAGGAAGTCAAGGGAAAGCAAGGGAAGGCAAGGGTAACGGAAGGAACGGCACGGCAAGGGGTAACAAGGCCAAGGCACGACAACGCAGGGCTAGGCAATGCACGGCAAGGCAAGGAAAGGGTAACGCAGGGGAAGGCACGGTCAGGTGAGGCAAGGATAAGGCACGACAATGCAAGGCTAGGCAATGCACGGCAAGGCAAGGAAAGAGTAACGGAAGGAAAGGAAGGCAAGGCAAAGCCAGGCAAGGCAAGTGTAACAAAAGGCACGCAACGGCAAGGGGAAACAAGGCTAAGGCACGACAACACACGGCTAGGAAATGCAAGGCAAGGGAAGTAAAGGGTAACGCAAGGCAAGGCACGGTGAGGCTAGGCAAGGCTAATGCACGACAACGCAAGGCTAGGCAATGCACGACAATGCAAGTAAAGCTTAAAGCAAAGGAAGGCACGGTTAGAAGAGATAAGGCTAAGGCACGACAACGCACGCTAGGCAATGCACGGCAAGGGAAGGAAAGGGTAACGCATGGGAAAGAACGGTCAGGGGAGGCAAGCCTAAGGCATGACAACGCAAGGCTAGGCAATGCACGGAAAGCAAGCAAAGAGTAACGGAACGCAAGGAAGGCAAGGGAAAGCAAGGGAAGGCAAGGGTAACGGAAGGAACGGCACGACAAGGGGTAAGAAGGCTAAGGCACGACAACGCAGGGCTAGGCAATGCACGGCAAGGCAAGGAAAGAGTAACGGAAGGAACGGAAGGCAACGCAAAGCCAGGCACGGCAAGTGTAACAAAAGGCACGCAACGGCAAGGGGAAACAAGGCTAAGGCACGACAACGCACGGCTAGGCAATGCACGGAAAGGCAAGGAAAGGGTAACTCATGGGAAAGCACGGTCAGGCGATGCAAGGCTAAGGCATGACAACGCAAGGCTAGGCAATGCAGGGAAAGCAAGCAAAGAGTAACGGAACGCAAGGCAGGCAAGTGAAAGCAAGGTAAGGCAAGGGTAACGGAAGGAACGGCACGGCAAGGGGTAACAAGGCTAAGGCACGGCAACGCAGGGCTAGGCAAGGCACGGCAAGGCAAGGAAAGGGTAACGCAGGGGAAGGCACGGTCAGTTGAGGCAAGGATAAGGCACGACAATGCAAGGCTAGGCAATGCACGGCAAGGCAAGGAAAGAGTAACGGAAGGAACGGAAGGCAAGGCAAAGCCAGGCACGGCAAGTGTAAAAAAAGGCACGCAACGGCAAGGGGAAACAAGGCTAAGGCACGACAACGCACGCTAGGCAATGCACGGCAAGGCAAGGAAAGGGTAACGCATGGGAAAGCACGGTCAGGCGAGGCAAGCCTAAGGCATGACAACGCAAGGCTAGGCAATGCACGGAAAGCAAGCAAAGAGTAACGGAACGCAAGGAAGGCAAGGGAAAGCAAGGGAAGGTAAGGGTAACGGAAGGAACGGCACGGCAAGGGGTAACAAGGCTAAGGCACGACAACTCAGGGCTAGGCAATGGACGGCAAGGCAAGGAAAGGGTAACGCAGGGGAAGGCACGGTCAGGTGAGGCAAGGATAAGGCACGACAATGCAAGGCTAGGCAATGCACGGCAAGGCAAGGAAAGAGTAACGGAAGGAAAGGAAGGCAAGGCAAAGCCAGGCAAGGCAAGTGTAACAAAATGCACGCAACGGCAAGGGGAATCAAGGCTAAGGCACGACAACGCACGGCTAGGCAATGCACGGCAAGGCAAGGAAAGGGTAACGCAAGGCAAGGCACGGTGAGGCTAGGCAAGGCTAATGCACGACAACGCAAGGCTAGGCAATGCACGACAATGCAAGGAATGCTTAAAGCAAAGGAAGGCACGGTCAGGCGAGATAAGGCTAAGGCACGACAACGCAAGGCTAGGCAATGCACGGAAGGTAAGCAAAGAGTAACGGAAGGTAAGGAAGACAAGGGAAAGCAAGGAAAGGCAAGTGTAACGGAAGGAACGGCACGGCAAGGGGAAACAAGGCTAAGGCACGACAACGCATGCTAGGCAATGCACGGCAAGGCAAGGAAAGGAAAGGGTAACGCATGGGAAAGCACGGTCAGGCGAGGCAAGCCTAAGGCATGACAACGCAAGGGTAGGCAATGCACGGAAAGCAAGCAAAGAGTAACGGAACGCAAGGAAGGCAAGGGAAAGCAAGGGAAGGCAAGAGTAACGGAAGGAACGGCACGGCAAGGGGTAACAAGGCCAAGGCACGACAACGCAGGGCTAGGCAATGCACGTCAAGGCAAGGAAAGAGTAACGGAAGGAACGGAAGGCAAGGCAAAGCCAGGCAAGGCAAGTGTAACAAAAGGCACGCAACGGCAAGGGGAAACAAGGCTAAGGCACGACAACACACGGCTAGGAAATGCACGGCAAGGCAAGGAAAGGGTAACGCAAGGCAAGGCACGGTGAGGCTAGGCAAGGCTAATGCACGACAACGCAAGGCTAGGCAATGCACGACAATGCAAGTAAAGCTTAAAGCAAAGGAAGGCACTTTCAGAAGAGATAAGGCTAAGGCACGACAACGCAAGGCTAGGCAATGCAGGGAAGGCAAGCAAAGAGTAACGGAAGGTAAGGAAGGCAAGGGAAAGCAAGGAAAGGCAAGTGTAACGGAAGGAACGGCACGGCAAGGGGAAACAAGTCTAAGGCACGACAACGCACGCTAGGCAATGCACAGAAGGCAAGGAAAGTGTAACGCATGGGAAATAACGGTCAAGGGAGGCAAGGCTAAGGCACGACAACGCAAGGCTTGGCAATGCACGGAAGGCAAGCAAGGAGTAACGGAATGCAAGGAAGGAAAGGGAAAGCAAGGGAAGGCAAGGGTAAGGGAAGGAACGGCACGGCAAGGGGTAACAAGCCTAAGGCACAACAACACACGGCTAGGAAATGCACGGTAAGGCAAGGAAAGGGTAACGCAAGGCAAGGCACGGTGAGGCTAGGCAAGGTTAATGCACGACAACGCAAGGCTAGGCAATGCACGACAATACAAGGAAAGCTTAAAGCAAAGGAAGGCACGGTCAGTCGAGATAAGGCTAAGGCACGACAACGCAAGGCTAGGCAATGCACGGAAGGCAAGCAAAGAGTAACGGAAGGTAAGGAAGGCAAGGGAAAGTAAGGGAAGGCAAGGGTAACGGAAGGGACGGCACGGCAAGGGGTAACAAGGCTAAGGCACGACAACGCAGGGCTAGGCAATGCACGGCAAGGCAAGCAAAGAGTAACGGAAGGAAAGGAAGGCAAGGCAAAGCCAGGCAAGGCAAGTGTAACAAAAGGCACGCAACGGCAAGGGGAAACAAGGCTAAGGCACGACAACACACGGCTAGGAAATGCACGGCAAGGCAAGGAAAGGGTAACGCAAGGCAAGGCACGGTGAGGCTAGGCAAGGCTAATGCACGACAACGCAAGCCTAGGCAATGTACGACAATGCAAGTAAAGCTTAAAGCAAAGGAAGGCACGGTCAGGCGAGATAAGGCTAAGGCACGACAACTCAAGGCTAGGCAATGCAGGGAAGGCAAACAAAGAGTAACGGAAGGTAAGGAAGGCAAGGGAAAGCAAGGAAAGGCAATGGTAACGGAAGGAACGGCACGGCAAGGGGAAACAAGTCTAAGGCACGACAACGCACGCTAGGCAATGCACGGCAAGGCAAGGAAAGGGTAACCCATGGGAAACCACGGTCAGGGGAGGCAAGGCTAAGGCACGACAACGCAAGGCTTGGCAATGCACGGAAGGCAAGCAAAGAGTAACGGATGGTAAGGAAGGCAAGGGAAAGCAAAGAAAGGCAAGTGTAACGGAAGGAACGGCACGGCAAGGGGAAACAAGGCTAAGGCACGACAACGCACGCTAGGCAATGCACGGCAAGGCAAGGAAAGGGTAACGCATGGGAAAGCACGGTCAGGCGAGGCAAGGCTAAGGAAAGCCAACGCAAGGCTAGGCAATGCACGGAAAGCAAGCAAGGAGTAACGGAATGCAAGGAAGGAAAGGGAAAGCAAGGGAAGGCAAGGGTAACGAAAGGAACGGCACGGCAAGGTGTAACAAGGCTAAGGCACGACAACACACGGCTAGGAAATGCACGGCAAGGCAAGGAAGGGGTAACGCAAGGCAAGGCACGGTGAGGCTAGGCAAGGTTAATGCACGACAACGCAAGGCTAGGCAATGCACGACAATGCAAGGAAAGCTTAAAGCAAAGGAAGGCACGGTCAGGCGAGATAAGGCTAAGGCACGACAACGCAAGGCTAGGCAATGCACGGAAGGCAAGCAAAGAGTAACGGAAGGAAAGGAAGGCAAGGGAAAGCAAGGAAAGGCAAGCGTAACGGAAGGAACGGCACGGCAAGGGGAAACAATGCTAAGGCACGACAACGCACGCTAGGCAATGCACGGCAAGGCAAGGAAAGAGTAACGGAAGGAACGGAAGGCAAGGCAAAGCCAGGCACGGCAAGTGTAACAAAAGGCACGCAACGGCAAGGGGAAACAAGGCTAAGGCACGACAACGCACGGCTAGGCAATGCACGGAAAGGCAAGGAAAGGGTAACTCATGGGAAAGCACGGTCAGGCGATGCAAGGCTAAGGCATGACAATGCAAGGCTAGGCAATGCACGGAAAGCAAGCAAAGAGTAACGGAACGCAAGGAAGGCAAGGGAAAGCAAGGGAAGGCAAGGGTAACGGAAGGAACGGCACGGCAAGGGGTAACAAGGCTAAGGCACGGCAACGCAGGGCTAGGCAATGCACGGCAAGGCAAGGAAAGGGTAACGCAGGGGAAGGCACGGTCAGTTGAGGCAAGGATAAGGCACGACAATGCAAGGCTAGGCAATGCACGGCAAGGCAAGGAAAGAGTAACGGAAGGAAAGGAAGGCAAGGCAAAGCCAGGAGAGGCAAGTGTAACAAAAGGCACGCCACGGCAAGGGGAAACAAGGCTAAGGCACGACAACGCACGGCTAGGCAATGCACGGCAAGGCAAGGAAAGGGTAACGCAAGGCAAGGCACGGTGAGGCTAGGCAAGGCTAATTCACGACAACGCAAGGCTAGGCAATGCACGACAATGCAAGGAAAGCTTAAAGCAAAGGAAGGCACGGTCAGGCGAGATAAGGCTAAGGCACGACAACGCAAGGCTAGGCAATGCAGGGAAGGGAAGCAAAGAGTAACGGAAGGTAAGGAAGGCAAGGGAAAGCAAAGAAAGGCAAGTGTAACGGAAGGAACGGCACGGCAAGGGGAAACAAGGCTAAGGCACGACAACGCACGCTAGGCAATGCACGGCAAGGCAAGGAAAGGGTAACGCATGGGAAAGCACGGTCAGGCGAGGCAAGCCTAAGGCATGACAACGCAAGGCTAGGCAATGCACGGAAAGCAAGCAAAGAGTAACGGAACGCAAGGAAGGCAAGGGAAAGCAAGGGAAGGCAAGGGTAACGGAAGGAACGGCACGGCAAGGGGTAACAAGGCTAAGGCACGACAACGCAGGGCTAGGCAATGCACGGCAAGGCAAGGAAATGGTAACGCAGGGGAAGGCACGGTCAGGTGAGGCAAGGATAAGGCACGACAATGCAAGGCTAGGCAATGCACGGCAAGGCAAGGAAAGAGTAACGTAAGGAAAGGAAGGCAAGGCAAAGCCAGGCAAGGCAAGTGTAACAAAAGGCACGCAACGGCAAGGGGAAACAAGGCTAAGGCACGACAACACACGGCTAGGAAATGCAAGGCAAGGCAAGTAAAGGGTAACGCAAGGCAAGGCACGGTGAGGCTAGGCAAGGCTAATGCACGACAACGCAAGGCTAGGCAATGCACGACAATGCAAGTAAAGCTTAAAGCAAAGGAAGGCACGGTTAGAAGAGATAAGGCTAAGGCACGACAACGCACGCTAGGCAATGCACGGCAAGGGAAGGAAAGGGTAACGCATGGGAAAGAACGGTCAGGGGAGGCAAGCCTAAGGCATGACAACGCAAGGCTAGGCAATGCAAAGAAAGCAAGCAAAGAGTAACGGAACGCAAGGAAGGCAAGGGAAAGCAAGGGAAGGCAAGGGTAACGGAAGTGACGACACGACAAGGGGTAAGAAGGCTAAGGCACGACAACGCAGGGCTAGGCAATGCACGGCAAGGCAAGGAAAGGGTAACGCAAGGCAAGGCACGGTGAGGCTAGGCAAGGCTAATGCACGACAACGCAAGGCTAGGCAATGCACGACAATGCAAGGAATGCTTAAAGCAAAGGAAGGCACGGTCAGGCGAGATAAGGCTAAGGCACGACAACGCAAGGCTAGGCAATGCACGGAAGGTAAGCAAAGAGTAACGGAAGGTAAGGAAGACAAGGGAAAGCAAGGAAATGCAAGTGTAACGGAAGGAACGGCACGGCAAGGGGAAACAAGGCTAAGGCACGACAACGCATGCTAGGCAATGGACGGCAAGGCAAGGAAAGGGTAACGCATGGGAAAGCACGGTCAGGCGAGGCAAGCCTAAGGCATGACAACGCAAGGGTAGGCAATGCACGGAAAGCAAGCAAAGAGTAACGGAACGCAAGGAAGGCAAGGGAAAGCAAGGGAAGGCAAGAGTAACGGAAGGAATGGCACGGCAAGGGGTAACAAGGCTAAGGCACGACAACGCAGGGCTAGGCAATGCACGTCAAGGCAAGGAAAGAGTAACGGAAGGAACGGAAGGCAACTCAAAGCCAGGCAAGGCAAGTGTAACAAAAGGCACGCAACGGCAAGGGGAAACAAGGCTAAGGCACGAAAACACACGGCTAGGAAATGCACGGCAAGGCAAGGAAAGGGTAACGCAAGGCAAGGCACGGTGAGGCTAGGCAAGGCTAATGCACGACAACGCAAGGCTAGGCAATGCACGACAATGCAAGGAAAGCTTAAAGCAAAGGAAGGCACGGTCAGAAGAGATAAGGCTAAGGCACGACAACGCAAGGCTAGGCAATGCAGGGAAGGCAAGCAAAGAGTAACGGAAGGTAAGGAAGGCAAGGGAAAGCAAGGAAAGGCAAGTGTAACGGAAGGAACGGCACGGCAAGGGGAAACAAGTCTAAGGCACGACAACGCACGCTAGGCAATGCACGGAAGGCAAGGAAAGTGTAACGCATGGGAAATAACGGTCAAGGGAGGCAAGGCTAAGGCACGACAACGCAAGGCTTGGCAATGCACGGAAGCTAAGCAAGGAGTAACGGAATGCAAGGAAGGAAAGGGAAAGTAAGGGAAGGCAAGGGTAACGGAAGGAACTGCACGGCAAGGGGTAACAAGCCTAAGGCACAACAACACACGGCTAGGAAATGCACGGTAAGGCAAGGAAAGGGTAACGCAAGGCAAGGCACGGTGAGGCTAGGCAAGGTTAATGCACGACAACGCAAGGCTAGGCAATGCACGACAATACAAGGAAAGCTTAAAGCAAAGGAAGGCACGGTCAGTCGAGATAAGGCTAAGGCACGACAACGCAAGGCTAGGCAATGCACGGAAGGCAAGCAAAGAGTAACGGAAGGTAAGGAAGGCAAGGGAAAGTAAGGGAAGGCAAGGGTAACGGAAGGGACGGCACGGCAAGGGGTAACAAGGCTTAGGCACGACAACGCAGGGCTAGGCAATGCACGGCAAGGCAAGCAAAGAGTAACGGAAGGAAAGGAAGGCAAGGCAAAGCCAGGCAAGGCAAGTGTAACAAAAGGCACGCAACGGCAAGGGGAAACAAGGCTAAGGCACGACAACACACGGCTAGCAAATGCACGGCAAGGCAAGGAAAGGGTAACGCAAGGCAAGGCACGGTGAGGCTAGGCAAGGCTAATGCACGACAACGCAAGCCTAGGCAATGCACGACAATGCAAGTAAAGCTTAAAGCAAAGGAAGGCACGGTCAGGCGAGATAAGGCTAAGGCACGACAACTCAAGGCTAGGCAATGCAGGGAAGGCAAACAAAGAGTAACGGAAGGTAAGGAAGGCAAGGGAAAGCAAGGAAAGGCAATGGTAACGGAAGGAACGGCACGGCAAGGGGAAACAAGGCTAAGGCACGACAACGCACGCTAGGCAATGCACGGCAAGGCAAGGAAAGGGTAACCCATGGGAAACCACGGTCAGGGGAGGCAAGGCTAAGGCACGACAACGCAAGGCTTGGCAATGCACGGAAGGCAAGCAAAGAGTAACGGATGGTAAGGAAGGCAAGGGAAAGCAAAGAAAGGCAAGTGTAACGGAAGGAACGGCACGGCAAGGGGAAACAAGGCTAAGGCACGACAACGCACGCTAGGCAATGCACGGCAAGGCAAGGAAAGGGTAACGCATGGGAAAGCACGGTCAGGCGATGCAAGGCTAAGGCATGACAACGCAAGGCTAGGCAATGCACGACAATGCAAGTAAAGCTTAAAGCAAAGGAAGGCACGGTTAGAAGAGATAAGGCTAAGGCACGACAACGCACGCTAGGCAATGCACGGCAAGGGAAGGAAAGGGTAACGCATGGGAAAGAACGGTCAGGGGAGGCAAGCCTAAGGCATGACAACGCAAGGCTAGGCAATGCAAAGAAAGCAAGCAAAGAGTAACGGAACGCAAGGAAGGCAAGGGAAAGCAAGGGAAGGCAAGGGTAACGGAAGGAACGGCACGACAAGGGGTAAGAAGGCTAAGGCACGACAACGCAGGGCTAGGCAATGCACGGCAAGGCAAGGAAAGAGTAACGGAAGGAACGGAAGGCAAGTCAAAGCCAGGAGAGGCAATTGAAACAAAAGGCACGGCACGGCAAGGGGAAACAAGGCAAAGGCACGACAACGCACGGCTAGGCAATGCACGGCAAGGCAAGGAAAGGGTAACGCAAGGCAAGGCACGGTGAGGCTAGGCAAGGCTAATTCACGACAACGCAAGGCTAGGCAATGCACGACAATGCAAGGAAAGCTTAAAGCAAAGGAAGGCACGGTCAGGCGAGATAAGGCTAAGGCACGACAACGCAAGGCTAGGCAATGCAGGGAAGGGAAGCAAAGAGTAACGGAAGGTAAGGAAGGCAAGGGAAAGCAAAGAAAGGCAAGTGTAACGGAAGGAACGGCACGGCAAGGGGAAACAAGGCTAAGGCACGACAACGCACGCTAGACAATGGACGGCAAGGCAAGGAAAGGGTAACGCATGGGAAAGCACGGTCAGGCGAGGCAAGCCTAAGGCATGACAACGCAAGGCTAGGCAATGCACGGAAAGCAAGCAAAGAGTAACGGAACGCAAGGAAGGCAAGGGAAAGCAAGGGAAGGCAAGGGTAACGGAAGGAACGGCACGGCAAGGGGTAACAAGGCTAAGGCACGACAACGCAGGGCTAGGCAATGCACGGCAAGGCAAGGAAAGGGTAACGCAGGGGAAGGCACGGTCAGGTGAGGCAAGGATAAGGCACGACAACGCACGCTAGGCAATGCACGGCAAGGCAAGGAAAGAGTAACGGAAGGAACGGAAGGCAAGGCAAAGCCAGGCACGGCAAGTGTAACAAAAGGCACGCAACGGCAAGGGGAAACAAGGCTAAGGCACGACAACGCACGGCTAGGCAATGCACGGAAAGGCAAGGAAAGGGTAACTCATGGGAAAGCACGGTCAGGCGATGCAAGGCTAAGGCATGACAATGCAAGGCTAGGCAATGCACGGAAAGCAAGCAAAGAGTAACGGAACGCAAGGAAGGCAAGGGAAAGCAAGGGAAGGCAAGGGTAACGGAAGGAACGGCACGGCAAGGGGTAACAAGGCTAAGGCACGGCAACGCAGGGCTAGGCAATGCACGGCAAGGCAAGGAAAGGGTAACGCAGGGGAAGGCACGGTCAGTTGAGGCAAGGATAAGGCACGACAATGCAAGGCTAGGCAATGCACGGCAAGGCAAGGAAAGAGTAACGGAAGGAAAGGAAGGCAAGGCAAAGCCAAGAGAGGCAAGTGTAACAAAAGGCACGCCACGGCAAGGGGAAACAAGGCTAAGGCACGACAACGCACGGCTAGGCAATGCACGGCAAGGCAAGGAAAGGGTAACGCAAGGCAAGGCACGGTGAGGCTAGGCAAGGCTATTTCACGACAACGCAAGGCTAGGCAATGCACGACAATGCAAGGAAAGCTTAAAGCAAAGGAAGGCACGGTCAGGCGAGATAAGGCTAAGGCACGACAACGCAAGGCTAGGCAATGCAGGGAAGGGAAGCAAAGAGTAACGGAAGGTAAGGAAGGCAAGGGAAAGCAAAGAAAGGCAAGTGTAACGGAAGGAACGGCACGGCAAGGGGAAACAAGGCTAAGGCACGACAACGCACGCTAGGCAATGCACGGCAAGGCAAGAAAGGGTAACGCATGGGAAAGCACGGTCAGGCGAGGCAAGCCTAAGGCATGACAACGCAAGGCTAGGCAATGCACGGAAAGCAAGCAAAGAGTAACGGAACGCAAGGAAGGCAAGGGAAAGCAAGGGAAGGCAAGGGTAACGGAAGGAACGGCACGGCAAGGGGTAACAAGGCTAAGGCACGACAACGCAGGGCTAGGCAATGCACGGCAAGGCAAGGAAAGGGTAACGCAGGGGAAGGCACGGTCAGGTGAGGCAAGGATAAGGCACGACAATGCAAGGCTAGGCAATGCACGGCAAGGCAAGGAAAGAGTAACGTAAGGAAAGGAAGGCAAGGCAAAGCCAGGCAAGGCAAGTGTAACAAAAGGCACGCAACGGCAAGGGGAAACAAGGCTAAGGCACGACAACACACGGCTAGGAAATGCAAGGCAAGGCAAGTAAAGGGTAACGCAAGGCAAGGCACGGTGAGGCTAGGCAAGGCTAATGCACGACAACGCAAGGCTAGGCAATGCACGACAATGCAAGTAAAGCTTAAAGCAAAGGAAGGCACGGTTAGAAGAGATAAGGCTAAGGCACGACAACGCACGCTAGGCAATGCACGGCAAGGGAAGGAAAGGGTAACGCATGGGAAAGAACGGTCAGGGGAGGCAAGCCTAAGGCATGACAACGCAAGGCTAGGCAATGCAAAGAAAGCAAGCAAAGAGTAACGGAACGCAAGGAAGGCAAGGGAAAGCAAGGGAAGGCAAGGGTAACGGAAGGGACGACACGACAAGGGGTAAGAAGGCTAAGGCACGACAACGCAGGGCTAGGCAATGCACGGCAAGGCAAGGAAAGGGTAACGCAAGGCAAGGCACGGTGAGGCTAGGAAGGCTAATGCACGACAACGCAAGGCTAGGCAATGCACGACAATGCAAGGAATGCTTAAAGCAAAGGAAGGCACGGTCAGGCGAGATAAGGCTAAGGCACGACAACGCAAGGCTAGGCAATGCACGGAAGGTAAGCAAAGAGTAACGGAAGGTAAGGAAGACAAGGGAAAGCAAGGAAAGGCAAGTGTAACGGAAGGAACGGCACGGCAAGGGGAAACAAGGCTAAGGCACGACAACGCATGCTAGTCAATGGACGGCAAGGCAAGGAAAGGGTAACGCATGGGAAAGCACGGTCAGGCGAGGCAAGCCTAAGGCATGACAACGCAAGGGTAGGCAATGCACGGAAAGCAAGCAAAGAGTAACGGAACGCAAGGAAGGCAAGGGAAAGCAAGGGAAGGCAAGAGTAACGGAAGGAATGGCACGGCAAGGTGTAACAAGGCTAAGGCACGACAACGCAGGGCTAGGAAATGCACGGTAAGGCAAGGAAAGGGTAACGCAAGGCAAGGCACGGTGAGGCTAGGCAAGGTTAATGCACGACAACGCACGCTAGGCAATGCACGGCAAGGCAAGGAAAGGGTAACCCATGGGAAACCACGGTCAGGGGAGGCAAGGCTAAGGCACGACAACGCAAGGCTTGGCAATGCACGGAAGGCAAGCAAAGAGTAACGGATGGTAAGGAAGGCAAGGGAAAGCAAAGAAAGGCAAGTGTAACGGAAGGAACGGCACGGCAAGGGGAAACAAGGCTAAGGCACGACAACGCACGCTAGGCAATGCACGGCAAGGCAAGGAAAGGGTAACGCATGGGAAAGCACGGTCAGGCGATGCAAGGCTAAGGCATGACAACGCAAGGCTAGGCAATGCACGACAATGCAAGGAAAGCTTAAAGCAAAGGAAGGCACGGTTAGAAGAGATAAGGCTAAGGCACGACAACGCACGCTAGGCAATGCACGGCAAGGGAAGGAAAGGGTAACGCATGGGAAAGAACGGTCAGGGGAGGCAAGCCTAAGGCATGACAACGCAAGGCTAGGCAATGCAAAGAAAGCAAGCAAAGAGTAACGGAACGCAAGGAAGGCAAGGGAAAGCAAGGGAAGGCAAGGGTAACGGAAGGAACGGCACGACAAGGGGTAAGAAGGCTTAGGCACGACAACGCAGGGCTAGGCAATGCACGGCAAGGCAAGGAAAGAGTAACGGAAGGAACGGAAGGCAAGGCAAAGCCAGGCACGGCAAGTGTAAAAAAAGGCACGCAACGGCAAGGGGAAACAAGGCTAAGGCACGACAACGCACGGCTAGGCAATGCACGGAAAGGCAAGTAAAGGGTAACTCATGGGAAAGCACGGTCAGGCGATGCAAGGCTAAGGCATGACAACGCAAGACTAGGCAATGCAGGGAAAGGAAGCAAAGAGTAACGGAACGCAAGGAAGGCAAGGGAAAGCAAGGGAAGGCAAGGGTAACGGAAGGAACGGCACGGCAAGGGGTAACAAGGCTAAGGCACGGCAACGCAGGGCTAGGCAATGCACGGCAAGGCAAGGAAAGGGTAACGCAGGGGAAGGCACGGTCAGTTGAGGCAAGGATAAGGCACGACAATGCAAGGCTAGGCAATGCACGGCAAGGCAAGGAAAGAGTAACGGAAGGAAAGGAAGGCAAGTCAAAGCCAGGAGAGGCAATTGAAACAAAAGGCACGGCACGGCAAGGGGAAACAAGGCAAAGGCACGACAACGCACGGCTAGGCAATGCACGGCAAGGCAAGGAAAGGGTAACGCAAGCCAAGGCACGGTGAGGCTAGGCAAGGCTAATTCACGACAACGCAAGGCTAGGCAATGCACGACAATGCAAGGAAAGCTTAAAGCAAAGGAAGGCACGGTCAGGCGAGATAAGGCTAAGGCACGACAACGCAAGGCTAGGCAATGCAGGGAAGGGAAGCAAAGAGTAACGGAAGGTAAGGAAGGCAAGGGAAAGCAAAGAAAGGCAAGTGTAACGGAAGGAACGGCACGGCAAGGGGAAACAAGGCTAAGGCACGACAACGCACGCTAGACAATGGACGGCAAGGCAAGGAAAGGGTAACGCATGGGAAAGCACGGTCAGGCGAGGCAAGCTTAAGGCATGACAACGCAAGGCTAGGCAATGCACGGAAAGCAAGCAAAGAGTAACGGAACGCAAGGAAGGCAAGGGAAAGCAAGGGAAGGCAAGGGTATCGGAAGGAACGGCACGGCAAGGGGTAACAAGGCTAAGGCACGACAACGCAGGTCTAGGCAATGCACGGCAAGGCAAGGAAAGGGTAACGCAGGGGAAGGCACGGTCAGGTGAGGCAAGGATAAGGCACGACAATGCAAGGCTAGGCAATGCACGGCAAGGCAAGGAAAGAGTAACGGAAGGAAAGGAAGGCAAGGCAAAGCCAGGCAAGGCAAGTGTAACAAAAGGCACGCAACGGCAAGGGGAATTAAGGCTAAGGCACGACAACGCACGGCTAGGCAATGCACGGCAAGGGAAGGAAAGGGTAACGCAAGGCAAGGCACGGTGAGGCTAGGCAAGGCTAATGCACGACAACGCAAGGCTAGGCAATGCACGACAATGCAAGGAATGCTTAAAGCAAAGGAAGGCACGGTCAGGCGAGATAAGGCTAAGGCACGACAACGCAAGGCTAGGCAATGCACGGAAGGTAAGCAAAGAGTAACGGAAGGTAAGGAAGACAAGGGAAAGCAAGGAAAGGCAAGTGTAACGGAAGGAACGGCACGGCAAGGGGAAACAATGCTAAGGCACGACAACGCACGCTAGGCAATGCACGGCAAGGCAAGGAAAGAGTAACGGAAGGAACGGAAGGCAAGGCAAAGCCAGGCACGGCAAGTGTAACAAAAGGCACGCAACGGCAAGGGGAAACAAGGCTAAGGCACGACAACGCACGGCTAGGCAATGCACGGAAAGGCAAGGAAAGGGTAACTCATGGGAAAGCACGGTCAGGCGATGCAAGGCTAAGGCATGACAATGCAAGGCTAGGCAATGCACGGAAAGCAAGCAAAGAGTAACGGAACGCAAGGAAGGCAAGGGAAAGCAAGGGAATGCAAGGGTAACGGAAGGAACGGCACGGCAAGGGGTAACAAGGCTAAGGCACGGCAACGCAGGGCTAGGCAATGCACGGCAAGGCAAGGAAAGGGTAACGCAGGGGAAGGCACGGTCAGTTGAGGCAAGGATAAGGCACGACAATGCAAGGCTAGGCAATGCACGGCAAGGCAAGGAAAGAGTAACGGAAGGAAAGGAAGGCAAGGCAAAGCCAGGAGAGGCAAGTGTAACAAAAGGCACGCCACGGCAAGGGGAAACAAGGCTAAGGCACGACAACGCACGGCTAGGCAATGCACGGCAAGGCAAGGAAAGGGTAACGCAAGGCAAGGCACGGTGAGGCTAGGCAAGGCTAATTCACGACAACGCAAGGCTAGGCAATGCACGACAATGCAAGGAAAGCTTAAAGCAAAGGAAGGCACGGTCAGGCGAGATAAGGCTAAGGCACGACAACGCAAGGCTAGCAATGCAGGGAAGGGAAGCAAAGAGTAACGGAAGGTAAGGAAGGCAAGGGAAAGCAAAGAAAGGCAAGTGTAACGGAAGGAACGGCACGTCAAGGGGAAACAAGGCTAAGGCACGACAACGCACGCTAGGCAATGCACGGCAAGGCAAGGAAAGGGTAACGCATGGGAAAGCACGGTCAGGCGAGGCAAGCCTAAGGCATGACAACGCAAGGCTAGGCAATGCACGGAAAGCAAGCAAAGAGTAACGGAACGCAAGGAAGGCAAGGGAAAGCAAGGGAAGGCAAGGGTAACGGAAGGAACGGCACGGCAAGGGGTAACAAGGCTAAGGCACGACAACGCAGGGCTAGGCAATGCACGGGAAGGCAAGGAAAGGGTAACGCAGGGGAAGGCACGGTCAGGTGAGGCAAGGATAAGGCACGACAATGCAAGGCTAGGCAATGCACGGCAAGGCAAGGAAAGAGTAACGTAAGGAAAGGAAGGCAAGGCAAAGCCAGGCAAGGCAAGTGTAACAAAAGGCACGCCACGGCAAGGGGAAACAAGGCTAAGGCACGACAACACACGGCTAGGAAATGCAAGGCAAGGCAAGTAAAGGGTAACGCAAGGCAAGGCACGGTGAGGCTAGGCAAGGCTAATGCACGACAACGAAAGGCTAGGCAATGCACGACAATGCAAGTAAAGCTTAAAGCAAAGGAAGGCACGGTTAGAAGAGATAAGGCTAAGGCACGACAACGCACGCTAGGCAATGCACGGCAAGGGAAGGAAAGGGTAACGCATGGGAAAGAACGGTCAGGGGAGGCAAGCCTAAGGCATGACAACGCAAGGCTAGGCAATGCAAAGAAAGCAAGCAAAGAGTAACGGAACGCAAGGAAGGCAAGGGAAAGCAAGGGAAGGCAAGGGTAACGGAAGGAACGGCACGACAAGGGGTAAGAAGGCTAAGGCACGACAACGCAGGGCTAGGCAATGCACGGCAAGGCAAGGAAAGAGTAACGGAAGGAACGGAAGGCAAGGCAAAGCCAGGCACGGCAAGTGTAAAAAAAGGCACGCAACGGCAAGGGGAAACAAGGCTAAGGCACGACAACGCACGGCTAGGCAATGCACGGAAAGGCAAGTAAAGGGTAACTCATGGGAAAGCACGGTCAGGCGATGCAAGGCTAAGGCATGACAACGCAAGACTAGGCAATGCAGGGAAAGGAAGCAAAGAGTAACGGAACGCAAGGAAGGCAAGGGAAAGCAAGGGAAGGCAAGGGTAACGGAAGGAACGGCACGGCAAGGGGTAACAAGGCTAAGGCACGGCAACGCAGGGCTAGGCAATGCACGGCAAGGCAAGGAAAGGGTAACGCAGGGGAAGGCACGGTCAGTTGAGGCAAGGATAAGGCACGACAATGCAAGGCTAGGCAATGCACGGCAAGGCAAGGAAAGAGTAACGGAAGGAAAGGAAGGCAAGTCAAAGCCAGGAGAGGCAATTGAAACAAAAGCCACGGCACGGCAAGGGGAAACAAGGCAAAGGCACGACAACGCACGGCTAGGCAATGCACGGCAAGGCAAGGAAAGGGTAACGCAAGGCAAGGCACGGTGAGGCTAGGCAAGGCTAATTCACGACAACGCAAGGCTAGGCAATGCACGACAATGCAAGGAAAGCTTAAAGCAAAGGAAGGCACGGTCAGGCGAGATAAGGCTAAGGCACGACAACGCAAGGCTAGGCAATGCAGGGAAGGGAAGCAAAGAGTAACGGAAGGTAAGGAAGGCAAGGGAAAGCAAAGAAAGGCAAGTGTAACGGAAGGAACGGCACGGCAAGGGGAACCAAGGCTAAGGCACGACAACGCACGCTAGACAATGGACGGCAAGGCAAGGAAAGATTAACGCATGGGAAAGCACGGTCAGGCGAGGCAAGCTTAAGGCATGACAACGCAAGGCTAGGCAATGCACGGAAAGCAAGCAAAGAGTAACGGAACGCAAGGAAGGCAAGGGAAAGCAAGGGAAGGCAAGGGTATCGGAAGGAACGGCACGGCAAGGGGTAACAAGGCTAAGGCACGACAACGCAGGGCTAGGCAATGCACGGCAAGGCAAGGAAAGGGTAACGCAGGGGAAGGCACGGTCAGGTGAGGCAAGGATAAGGCACGACAATGCAAGGCTAGGCAATGCACGGCAAGGCAAGGAAAGAGTAACGGAAGGAAAGGAAGGCAAGGCAAAGCCAGGCAAGGCAAGTGTAACAAAAGGCACGCAACGGCAAGGGGAATTAAGGCTAAGGCACGACAACGCACGGCTAGGCAATGCACGGCAAGGGAAGGAAAGGGTAACGCAAGGCAAGGCACGGTGAAGCTAGGCAAGGCTAATGCACGACAATGCAAGGCTAGGCAATGCAAGACAATGCAATGAAAGCTTAAAGCAAAGGAAGGCACGGTCAGGCGAGATAAGGCTAAGGCACGACAACGCAAGGCTAGGCAATGCACGGAAGGTAAGCAAAGAGTAACGGAAGGTAAGGAAGACAAGGGAAAGCAAGGAAAGGCAAGTGTAACGGAAGGAACGGCACGGCAAGGGGAAACAAGGCTAAGGCACGACAACGCACGCTAGGCAATGCACGGCAAGGCAAGGAAAGGGTAACGCATGGGAAAGCACGGTCAGGCGAGGCAAGCCTAAGGCATGACAACGCAAGGCTAGGCAATGCACGGAAAGCCAGCAAACAGTAACGGAACGCAAGGAAGGCAAGGGAAAGCAAGCGAAGGCAAGGGTAACGGTAGGAACGGCACGGCAAGGGGTAACAAGGCTAAGGCACATCAACGCAGGGCTATGCAATGCACGTCAAGGCAAGGAAAGAGTAACGGAAGGAACGGAAGGCAAGGCAAAGCCAGGCAAGGCAAGTGTAACAAAAGGCACGCAACTGCAAGGGGAAACAAGGCTAAGGCACGACAACACACGGCTAGGAAATGCACGGCAAGGCAACGAAAGGGTAACGCAAGGCAAGGCACGGTGAGGTTAGGCAAGGCTAATGCACCACAACGCAAGGCTAGGCAATGCACGACAATGCAAGGAAAGCTTAAAGCAAAGGAAGGCACGGTCAGAAGAGATAAGGCTAAGGCACGACAACGCAAGGCAAGCAAAGAGTAACGGAAGGTAAGGAAGGCAAAGGAAAGCAAGGAAAGGCAATGGTAACGGAAGGAACGGCACGGCAAGGGGAAACAAGTCTAAGGCACGACAACGCACGCTAGGCAATGCACGGCAAGGCAAGGAAAGGGTAACGCATGGGAAAGAACGGTCAGGGGAGGCAAGGCTAAGGCACGACAACGCAAGGCTTGGCAATGCACGGAAGGCAAGCAAGGAGTAACGGAATGCAAGGAAGGAAAGGGAAAGCAAGGGAAGGCAAGGGTAACGAAAGGAACGGCACGGCAAGGGGTAACAAGCCTAAGGCACGACAACACACGGCTAGGAAATGCAAGGTAAGGCAAGGAAAGGGTAACGCAAGGCAAGGCACGGTGAGGCTAGGCAAGGTTAATGCACGACAACGCAAGGCTAGGCAATGCACGACAATACAAGGAAAGCTTAAAGCAAAGGAAGGCACGGTCAGTCGAGATAAGGCTAAGGCACGACAACGCAAGGCTAGGCAATGCACGGAAGGCAAGCAAAGAGTAACGGAAGTTAAGGAAGGCAAGGGAAAGCAAGGGAAGGCAAGGGTAACGGAAGGGACGGCACGGCAAGGGGTAACAAGGCTAAGGCACCACAATGCAGGGCTAGGCAATGCACGGCAAGGCAAGCAAAGAGTAACGGAAGGAAAGGAAGGCAAGGCAAAGCCAGGCAAGGCAAGTGTAACAAAAGGCACGCAACGGCAAGGGGAAACAAGGCTAAGGCACGACAACACACGGCTAGGAAATGCACGGCAAGGCAAGGAAAGGCTAACGCAAGGCAAGGCACGGTGAGGCTAGGCAAGGCTAATGCACGACAACGCAAGGCTAGGCAATGCACGACAATGCAAGTAAAGCTTAAAGCAAAGGAAGGCACGGTCAGGCGAGATAAGGCTAAGGCACGACAACGCAAGGCTAGGCAATGCAGGGAATGCAAGCAAAGAGTAACGGAAGGTAAGGAAGGCAAGGGAAAGCAAGGAAAGGCAATGGTAACGGAAGGAACGGCACGGCAAGGGGAAACAAGTCTAAGGCACGACAACGCACGCTAGGCAATGCACGGCAAGGCAAGGAAAGGGTAACGCATGGGAAAGCACGGTCAGGGGAGGCAAGGCTAAGGCACGACAACGCAAGGCTTGGCAATGCACGGAAGGCAAGCAAAGAGTAACGGATGGTAAGGAAGGCAAGGGAACGCAAAGAAAGGCAAGTGTAACTGAAGGAACGGCACGGCATGGGGAAACAAGGCTAAGGCACGACAACGCACGCTAGGCAATGCACGGCAAGGCAAGGAAAGGGTAACGCATGGGAAAGCACGGTCAGGCGAGGCAAGGCTAAGGAAAGCCAACGCAAGGCTAGGCAATGCACGGAAAGCAAGCAAGGAGTAACGGAATGCAAGGAAGGAAAGGGAAAGCAAGGGAAGGCAAGGGTAACGAAAGGAACGGCACGGCAAGGTGTAACAAGGCTAAGGCACGACAACGCAGGGCTAGGCAATGCACGGCAAGGCAAGGAAAGGGTAACGCATGGGAAAGCACGCTCAGGCAAAGCAAGGCTAAGGCATGACAACGCAAGGCTAGGCAATGCACGGAAAGCAAGCAAAGAGTAACGGAACGCAAGGAAGGCAAGGGAAAGCAAGGGAAGGCAAGGGTAACGGAAGGAACGGCACGGCAAGGGGTAAGAAGGCTAAGGCACGGCAACGCAGGGCTAGGCAATGCACGGCAAGGCAAGGAAAGGGTAACGCAGGGGAAGGCACGGTCAGGTGAGGCAAGGATAAGGCACGACAATGCAAGGCTAGGCAATGCACGGCAAGGCAAGGAAAGAGTAACGGAAGGAAAGGAAGGCAAGGCAAAGCCAGGCAAGGCAAGTGTAACAAAAGGCACGCCACGGCAAGGGGAATCAAGGCTAAGGCACGACAACGCACGGCTAGGCAATGCACGGCAAGGCAAGGAAAGGGTAACGCAAGGCAAGGCACGGTGAGGCTAGGCAAGGCTAATGCACGACAACGCAAGGCGAGGCAATGCACGGCAAGGGAAGGAAAGGGTAACGCATGGGAAAGAACGGTCAGGGGAGGCAAGGCTAAGGCACGACAACGCAAGGCTTGGCAATGCACGGAAGGCAAGCAAAGAGTAACGGAAGTAAGGAAGGCAAGGGAAAGCAAAGAAAGGCATGTGTAACGGAAGGAACGGCACGGCAAGGGGAAACAAGGCTAAGGCACGACAACGCACGCTAGGCAATGCACGGCAAGGCAAGGAAAGGGTAACGCATGGGAAAGCACGGTCAGGCGAGGCAAGGCTAAGGAAAGCCAACGCAAGGCTAGGCAATGCACGGTAAGCAAGCAAGGAGTAACGGAATGCAAGGAAGGAAAGGGAAAGCAAGGGACGGCAAGGGTAACGGAAAGAACGGCACGGCAAGGGGTAACAAGGCTAAGGCACGACAACACACGGCTAGGAAATGCACGGCAAGGCAAGGTAAGGGTAACGCAAGGCAAGGCACGGTGAGGCTAGGCAAGGTTAATGCACGACAACGCAAGGCTAGGCAATGCACGACAATGCAAGTAAAGCTTAAAGCAAAGGAAGGCACGGTCAGGCGAGATAAGGCTAAGGCACGACAACGCAAGGCTAGGCAATGCAGGGAAGGCAAGCAAAGAGTAACGGAAGGTAAGGAAGGCAAGGGAACGCAAGGAAAGGCAATGGTAACGGAAGGAACGGCACGGCAAGGGGAAACAAGTCTAAGGCACGACAACGCACGCTAGGCAATGCACGGCAAGGCAAGGAAAGGTTAACGCATGGGAAAGCACGGTCAGGGGAGGCAAGGCTAAGGTACGACAACGCAAGGCTAGGCAATGCACGGAAGGCAAGCAAAGAGTAAGGGAAGGTAAGGAAGGCAAGGGAAAGCAAAGAAAGGCAAGTGTAACGGACGGAACGGCACGGCAAGGGGAAACAAGGCTAAGGCACGACAACGCACGCTAGGCAATGCACGGCAAGGCAAGGAAAGGGTAACGCATGGGAAAGCACGGTCAGGCGAGGCAAGGCTAAGGAAAGCCAACGCAAAGCTAGGCAATGCACGGAAAGCAAGCAAGGAGTAACGGAATGCAAGGAAGGAAAGGGAAAGCAAGGGAAGGCAAGGGTAACGAAAGGAACGGCACGGCAAGGGGTAACAAGGCTAAGGCACGACAACACACGGCTAGGAAATGCACGGCAAGGCAAGGAAGGGTAACGCAAGGCAAGGCACGGTGAGGCTAGGCAAGGTTAATGCACGACAACGCAAGGCTAGGCAATGCACGACAATGCAAGGAAAGCTTAAAGCAAAGGAAGGCACGGTCAGGCGAGATAAGGCTAAGGCACGACAACGCAAGGCTAGGCAATGCAGGGAAGGCAAGCAAAGAGTAACGGAAGGTAAGGAAGGCAAGGGAAAGCAAGGAAAGGCAAGTGTAACGGAAGGAACGGCACGGCAAGGGGAAACAATGCTAAGGCACGACAACGCACGCTAGGCAATGCACGGCAAGGCAAGGAAAGGGTAACGCATGGGAAAGCACGGTCAGGCGAGGCAAGGCTAAGGCACGACAACCCAAGGCTAGGCAATGCACGGAAGGCAAGCAAAGAGAAACGGAAGGTAAGGAAGGAAAGGGAAAGCAAAGAAAGGCAAGTGTAACCGAAGGAACGGCACGGCAAGGGGAAACAATGCTAAGGCACGACAACGCACGGCTAGGCAATGCACGGCAAGGCAAGCAAAGGGTAACGCAAGGAAAGGCACGGTGAGGCTAGGCAAGGCTAATGCACGAAAACGCAAGGCTAGGCGATGCACGACAATGCAAGGAAAGCTTAAAGCAAAGGAAGGCAAGGTCAGGCGAGATAAGGCTAAGGCACGACAACGCAAGGCTAGGAAATTCAGGGAAGGCAAGCAAAGAGTGACGGAAGGTAAGCAAGGCAAGGAAAAGGAAGGAAAGGCCAGGGTAACGGAAGGAACGGCACGGCAAGCGGAAACAAGTCTAAGGCACGACACCGAACGCTAGGCAATGAAGGGCAAGGCAAGGAAAGGGTAACGCATTTGAAAGCACGGTCAGGCGAGGCAACGCTAAGGCACGACAACGCAAGGCTAGGCAATGCACGGAAGGCAAGCAAAGAGTAACGGAAGGTAAGGAAGGCAAGGGAAAGGAAGGAAAGGCAAGTGTAACGGAAGGAACGGCACGGCAAGGGGAAACAAGGCTAAGGCACGGTAATGCACGGCTAGGCAATTCACGGCAAGGCAAGGAAAGGGTAACGCAAGGCAAGGCACGGTGAGGCTAGGCAAGGCTAATACACGACAACGCAAGGCTAGGCAATGCACGACAATGCAAGGAAAGCTTAAAGCAAAGGAAGGCACGGTCAGGCGAGATAAGGCTAAGGCACGACAACGCAAGGCTAGGCAATGCAGGGAAGGGAAGCAAAGAGTAACGGAAGGTAAGCAAGGCAAGGAAAAGCAAGGAAAGGCAAGGGTAACGGTAGGAACTGCACGGCAAGGGGAAACAAGGCTAAGGCACGGCAACGCAGGCTGGGCAATGCACGGCAAGGCAAGGAAAGGGTAACGCATGGGAAAGCACGTTCAGGCGAGGCAAGGCTAAGGCACGCCAACGCAAGGCTAGGCAATGCACGGAAGGCAAGCAAAGAGTAACGGAAGGTAAGGAAGGCAAGGGAAAGCAAGGAAAGGCAAGTGTAACGGAAGGAACGGCACGGCAAGGGGAAACAAGGCTAAGGCACGACATCGCACGCTAGGCAATGCACGGCAAGGCAAGGAAAGGGTAACGCATGGGAAAGCACGGTCAGGCGAGGCAAGCCTAAGGCATGACAACGCAAGGCTAGGCAATTCACGGAAAGCAAGCAAAGAGTAACGGAACGCAAGAAGGCAAGGGAAAGCAAGGGAAGGCAAGGGTAACGGAAGGAACGGCACGGCAAGGGGTAAGAAGGCTAAAGCACGACAACGCAGGGCTTAGGCAATGCACGGCAAGGCAAGGAAAGGGTAACGCAGGGGAAGGCACGGTCACGTGAGGCAAGGATAAGGCACGACAATGCAAGGCTAGGCAATGCACGGCAAGGCAAGGAAAGAGTAACGGAAGGAAAGGAAGGCAAGGCAAAGCCAGGCAAGGCAAGTGTAACAAAAGGCACGCCACGGCAAGGGGAATCAAGGCTAAGGCACGACAACGCACGGCTAGGCAATGCACGGCAAGGCAAGGAAAGGGTAACGCAAGGCAAGGCACGGTGAGGCTAGGCAAGGCTAATGCACGACAACGCAAGGCTAGGCAATGCACGGCAAGGGAAGGAAAGGGTAACGCATGGGAACGAACGGTCAGGGGAGGCAAGCCTAAGGCATGACAACGCAAGGCTAGGCAATGCACGGAAAGCAAGCAAAGAGTAACGGAACGCAAGGAAGGCAAGGGAAAGCAAGGGAAGGCAAGGGTAACGGAAGGAACGGCACGGCAAGGGGTAACAAGGCCAAGGCACGACAACGCAGGGCTAGGCAATGCACGGCAAGGCAAGGAAAGGGTAACGCAGGGGAAGGCACGGTCAGGTGAGGCAAGGATAAGGCACGACAATGCAAGGCTAGGCAATGCACGGCAAGGCAAGGAAAGAGTAACGGAAGGAAAGGAAGGCAAGGCAAAGCCAGGCAAGGCAAGTGTAACAAAAGGCACGCAACGGCAAGGGGAAACAAGGCTAAGGCACGACAACACACGGCTAGGAAATGCAAGGCAAGGCAAGTAAAGGGTAACGCAAGGCAAGGCACGGTGAGGCTAGGCAAGGCTAATGCACGACAACGCAAGGCTAGGCAATGCACGACAATGCAAGTAAAGCTTAAAGCAAAGGAAGGCACGGTTAGAAGAGATAAGGCTAAGGCACGACAACGCAGGGCTAGGCAATGCACGGCAAGGCAAGGAAAGAGTAACGGAAGGAACGGAAGGCAAGGCAAAGCCAGGCACGGCAAGTGAAACAAAAGGCACGCAACGGCAAGGGGAAACAAGGCTAAGGCACGACAACGCACGGCTAGGCAATGCACGGCAAGGCAAGGAAATGGTAACGAAAGGCAAGGCACGGTGAGCCTAGGCAAGGCTAATGCACGACAACGCAAGGCTAGGCAATGCACGACAATGCAAGGAATGCTTAAAGCAAAGGAAGGCACGGTCAGGCGAGATAAGGCTAAGGCACGACAACGCAAGGCTAGGCAATGCACGGAAGGTAAGCAAAGAGTAACGGAAGGTAAGGAAGACAAGGGAAAGCAAGGAAAGGCAAGTGTAACGGAAGGAACGGCACGGCAAGGGGAAACAAGGCTAAGGCACGACAACGCACGCTAGGCAATGCACGGCAAGGCAAGGAAAGGGTAACGCATGGGAAAGCACGGTCAGGCGAGGAAAGCCTAAGGCATGACAACGCAAGGCTAGGCAATGCACGGAAAGCAAGCAAAGAGTAACGGAACGCAAGGAAGGCAAGGGAAAGCAAGGGAAGGCAAGGGTAACGGAAGGAATGGCACGGCAAGGGGAAACAATGCTAAGGCACGACAATGCCCGCTAGGCAATGCACGGCAAGGCAAGGAAAGAGTAACGGAAGGAACGGAAGGCAAGGCAAAGCCAGGCACGGCAAGTGTAAAAAAAGGCACGCAACGGCAAGGGGAAACAAGGCTAAGGCACGACAACGCACGGCTAGGCAATGCACGGAAAAGCAAGGAAAGGGTAACTCATGGGAAAGCACGGTCAGGCGATGCAAGGCTAAGGCATGACAATGCAAGGCTAGGCAATGCACGGAAAGCAAGCAAAGAGTAACGGAACGCAAGGAAGGCAAGGGAAAGCAAGGGAAGGCAAGGGTAACGGAAGGAACGGCACGGCAAGGGGTAACAAGGCTAAGGCACGGCAACGCAGGGCTAGGCAATGCACGGCAAGGCAAGGAAAGGGTAACGCAGGGGAAGGCACGGTCAGTTGAGGCAAGGATAAGGCACGACAATGCAAGGCTAGGCAATGCACGGCAAGGCAAGGAAAGAGTAACGGAAGGAAAGGAAGGCAAGTCAAAGCCAGGAGAGGCAAGTGTAACAAAAGGCACGCCACGGCAAGGGGAAACAAGGCTAAGGCACGACAACGCACGGCTAGGCAATGCACGGCAAGGCAAGGAAAGGGTAACGCAAGGCAAGGCACGGTGAGTCTAGGCAAGGCTAATTCACGACAACGCAAGGCTAGGCAATGCACGACAATGCAAGGAAAGCTTAAAGCAAAGGAAGGCACGGTCAGGAGAGATAAGGCTAAGGCACGACAACGCAAGGCTAGGCAATGCAGGGAGGGTAAGCAAAGAGTAACGGAAGGTAAGGAAGGCAAGGGAAAGCAAAGAAAGGCAAGTGTAACGGAAGGAACGGCACGGCAAGGGGAAACAAGGCTAAGGCACGACAACGCACGCTAGGCAATGCAAGGCAAGGCAAGGAAAGGGTAACGCATGGGAAAGCACGGTCAGGCGAGGCAAGCCTAAGGCATGACAACGCAAGGCTAGGCAATGCCCGGAAAGCAAGCAAAGAGTAACGGAACGCAAGGAAGTCAAGGGAAAGCAAGGGAAGGCAAGGGTAACGGAAGGAACGGCACGGCAAGGGGTAACAAGGCCAAGGCACGACAACGCAGGGCTAGGCAATGCACGGCAAGGCAAGGAAAGGGTAACGCAGGGGAAGGCACGGTCAGGTGAGGCAAGGATAAGGCACGACAATGCAAGGCTAGGCAATGCACGGCAAGGCAAGGAAAGAGTAACGGAAGGAAAGGAAGGCAAGGCAAAGCCAGGCAAGGCAAGTGTAACAAAAGGCACGCAACGGCAAGGGGAAACAAGGCTAAGGCACGACAACACACGGCTAGGAAATGCAAGGCAAGGGAAGTAAAGGGTAACGCAAGGCAAGGCACGGTGAGGCTAGGCAAGGCTAATGCACGACAAGGCAAGGCTAGGCAATGCACGACAATGCAAGTAAAGCTTAAAGCAAAGGAAGGCACGGTTAGAAGAGATAAGGCTAAGGCACGACAACGCACGCTAGGCAATGCACGGCAAGGGAAGGAAAGGGTAACGCATGGGAAAGAACGGTCAGGGGAGGCAAGCCTAAGGCATGACAACGCAAGGCTAGGCAATGCACGGAAAGCAAGCAAAGAGTAACGGAACGCAAGGAAGGCAAGGGAAAGCAAGGGAAGGCAAGGGTAACGGAAGGAACGGCACGACAAGGGGTAAGAAGGCTAAGGCACGACAACGCAGGGCTAGGCAATGCACGGCAAGGCAAGGAAAGAGTAACGGAAGGAACGGAAGGCAACGCAAAGCCAGGCACGGCAAGTGTAACAAAAGGCACGCAACGGCAAGGGGAAACAAGGCTAAGGCACGACAACTCACGGCTAGGCAATGCACGGAAAGGCAAGGAAAGGGTAACTCATGGGAAAGCACGGTCAGGCGATGCAAGGCTAAGGCATGACAACGCAAGGCTAGGCAATGCAGGGAAAGCAAGCAAAGAGTAACGGAACGCAAGGCAGGCAAGGGAAAGCAAGGTAAGGCAAGGGTAACGGAAGGAACGGCACGGCAAGGGGTAACAAGGCTAAGGCACGGCAACGCAGGGCTAGGCAAGGCACGGCAAGGCAAGGAAAGGGTAACGCAGGGGAAGGCACGGTCAGTTGAGGCAAGGATAAGGCACGACAATGCAAGGCTAGGCAATGCACGGCAAGGCAAGGAAAGAGTAACGGAAGGAAAGGAAGGCAAGTCAAAGCCAGGAGAGGCAATTGAAACAAAAGGCACGGCACGGCAAGGGGAAACAAGGCAAAGGCACGACAACGCACGGCTAGGCAATGCACGGCAAGGCAAGGAAAGGGTAACGCAAGCCAAGGCACGGTGAGGCTAGGCAAGGCTAATTCACGACAACGCAAGGCTAGGCAATGCACGACAATGCAAGGAAAGCTTAAAGCAAAGGAAGGCACGGTCAGGCGAGATAAGGCTAAGGCACGACAACGCAAGGCTAGGCAATGCAGGGAAGGGAAGCAAAGAGTAACGGAAGGTAAGGAAGGCAAGGGAAAGCAAAGAAAGGCAAGTGTAACGGAAGGAACGGCACGGCAAGGGGAAACAAGGCTAAGGCACGACAACGCACGCTAGACAATGGACGGCAAGGCAAGGAAAGGGTAACGCATGGGAAAGCACGGTCAGGCGAGGCAAGCTTAAGGCATGACAACGCAAGGCTAGGCAATGCACGGAAAGCAAGCAAAGAGTAACGGAACGCAAGGAAGGCAAGGGAAAGCAAGGGAAGGCAAGGGTATCGGAAGGAACGGCACGGCAAGGGGTAACAAGGCTAAGGCACGACAACGCAGGGCTAGGCAATGCACGGCAAGGCAAGGAAAGGGTAACGCAGGGGAAGGCACGGTCAGGTGAGGCAAGGATAAGGCACGACAATGCAAGGCTAGGCAATGCACGGCAAGGCAAGGAAAGAGTAACGGAAGGAAAGGAAGGCAAGGCAAAGCCAGGCAAGGCAAGTGTAACAAAAGGCACGCAACGGCAAGGGGAATTAAGGCTAAGGCACGACAACGCACGGCTAGGCAATGCACGGCAAGGGAAGGAAAGGGTAACGCAAGGCAAGGCACGGTGAGGCTAGGCAAGGCTAATGCACGACAACGCAAGGCTAGGCAATGCACGACAATGCAAGGAATGCTTAAAGCAAAGGAAGGCACGGTCAGGCGAGATAAGGCTAAGGCACGACAACGCAAGGCTAGGCAATGCACGGAAGGTAAGCAAAGAGTAACGGAAGGTAAGGAAGACAAGGGAAAGCAAGGAAAGGCAAGTGTAACGGAAGGAACGGCACGGCAAGGGGAAACAATGCTAAGGCACGACAACGCACGCTAGGCAATGCACGGCAAGGCAAGGAAAGAGTAACGGAAGGAACGGAAGGCAAGGCAAAGCCAGGCACGGCAAGTGTAACAAAAGGCACGCAACGGCAAGGGGAAACAAGGCTAAGGCACGACAACGCACGGCTAGGCAATGCACGGAAAGGCAAGGAAAGGGTAACTCATGGGAAAGCACGGTCAGGCGATGCAAGGCTAAGGCATGACAATGCAAGGCTAGGCAATGCACGGAAAGCAAGCAAAGAGTAACGGAACGCAAGGAAGGCAAGGGAAAGCAAGGGAATGCAAGGGTAACGGAAGGAACGGCACGGCAAGGGGTAACAAGGCTAAGGCACGGCAACGCAGGGCTAGGCAATGCACGGCAAGGCAAGGAAAGGGTAACGCAGGGGAAGGCACGGTCAGTTGAGGCAAGGATAAGGCACGACAATGCAAGGCTAGGCAATGCACGGCAAGGCAAGGAAAGAGTAACGGAAGGAAAGGAAGGCAAGGCAAAGCCAGGAGAGGCAAGTGTAACAAAAGGCACGCCACGGCAAGGGGAAACAAGGCTAAGGCACGACAACGCACGGCTAGGCAATGCACGGCAAGGCAAGGAAAGGGTAACGCAAGGCAAGGCACGGTGAGGCTAGGCAAGGCTAATTCACGACAACGCAAGGCTAGGCAATGCACGACAATGCAAGGAAAGCTTAAAGCAAAGGAAGGCACGGTCAGGCGAGATAAGGCTAAGGCACGACAACGCAAGGCTAGCAATGCAGGGAAGGGAAGCAAAGAGTAACGGAAGGTAAGGAAGGCAAGGGAAAGCAAAGAAAGGCAAGTGTAACGGAAGGAACGGCACGTCAAGGGGAAACAAGGCTAAGGCACGACAACGCACGCTAGGCAATGCACGGCAAGGCAAGTAAAGGGTAACGCATGGGAAAGCACGGTCAGGCGAGGCAAGCCTAAGGCATGACAACGCAAGGCTAGGCAATGCACGGAAAGCAAGCAAAGAGTAACGGAACGCAAGGAAGGCAAGGGAAAGCAAGGGAAGGCAAGGGTAACGGAAGGAACGGCACGGCAAGGGGTAACAAGGCTAAGGCACGACAACGCAGGGCTAGGCAATGCACGGCAAGGCAAGGAAAGGGTAACGCAGGGGAAGGCACGGTCAGGTGAGGCAAGGATAAGGCACGACAATGCAAGGCTAGGCAATGCACGGCAAGGCAAGGAAAGAGTAACGTAAGGAAAGGAAGGCAAGGCAAAGCCAGGCAAGGCAAGTGTAACAAAAGGCACGCCACGGCAAGGGGAAACAAGGCTAAGGCACGACAACACACGGCTAGGAAATGCAAGGCAAGGCAAGTAAAGGGTAACGCAAGGCAAGGCACGGTGAGGCTAGGCAAGGCTAATGCACGACAACGAAAGGCTAGGCAATGCACGACAATGCAAGTAAAGCTTAAAGCAAAGGAAGGCACGGTTAGAAGAGATAAGGCTAAGGCACGACAACGCACGCTAGGCAATGCACGGCAAGGGAAGGAAAGGGTAACGCATGGGAAAGAACGGTCAGGGGAGGCAAGCCTAAGGCATGACAACGCAAGGCTAGGCAATGCAAAGAAAGCAAGCAAAGAGTAACGGAACGCAAGGAAGGCAAGGGAAAGCAAGGGAAGGCAAGGGTAACGGAAGGAACGGCACGACAAGGGGTAAGAAGGCTAAGGCACGACAACGCAGGGCTAGGCAATGCACGGCAAGGCAAGGAAAGAGTAACGGAAGGAACGGAAGGCAAGGCAAAGCCAGGCACGGCAAGTGTAAAAAAAGGCACGCAACGGCAAGGGGAAACAAGGCTAAGGCACGACAACGCACGGCTAGGCAATGCACGGAAAGGCAAGTAAAGGGTAACTCATGGGAAAGCACGGTCAGGCGATGCAAGGCTAAGGCATGACAACGCAAGACTAGGCAATGCAGGGAAAGGAAGCAAAGAGTAACGGAACGCAAGGAAGGCAAGGGAAAGCAAGGGAAGGCAAGGGTAACGGAAGGAACGGCACGGCAAGGGGTTACAAGGCTAAGGCACGGCAACGCAGGGCTAGGCAATGCACGGCAAGGCAAGGAAAGGGTAACGCAGGGGAAGGCACGGTCAGTTGAGGCAAGGATAAGGCACGACAATGCAAGGCTAGGCAATGCACGGCAAGGCAAGGAAAGAGTAACGGAAGGAAAGGAAGGCAAGTCAAAGCCAGGAGAGGCAATTGAAACAAAAGCCACGGCACGGCAAGGGGAAACAAGGCAAAGGCACGACAACGCACGGCTAGGCAATGCACGGCAAGGCAAGGAAAGGGTAACGCAAGGCAAGGCACGGTGAGGCTAGGCAAGGCTAATTCACGACAACGCAAGGCTAGGCAATGCACGACAATGCAAGGAAAGCTTAAAGCAAAGGAAGGCACGGTCAGGCGAGATAAGGCTAAGGCACGACAACGCAAGGCTAGGCAATGCAGGGAAGGGAAGCAAAGAGTAACGGAAGGTAAGGAAGGCAAGGGAAAGCAAAGAAAGGCAAGTGTAACGGAAGGAACGGCACGGCAAGGGGAACCAAGGCTAAGGCACGACAACGCACGCTAGACAATGGACGGCAAGGCAAGGAAAGGGTAACGCATGGGAAAGCACGGTCAGGCGAGGCAAGCTTAAGGCATGACAACGCAAGGCTAGGCAATGCACGGAAAGCAAGCAAAGAGTAACGGAACGCAAGGAAGGCAAGGGAAAGCAAGGGAAGGCAAGGGTATCGGAAGGAACGGCACGGCAAGGGGTAACAAGGCTAAGGCACGACAACGCAGGGCTAGGCAATGCACGGCAAGGCAAGGAAAGGGTAACGCAGGGGAAGGCACGGTCAGGTGAGGCAAGGATAAGGCACGACAATGCAAGGCTAGGCAATGCACGGCAAGGCAAGGAAAGAGTAACGGAAGGAAAGGAAGGCAAGGCAAAGCCAGGCAAGGCAAGTGTAACAAAAGGCACGCAACGGCAAGGGGAATTAAGGCTAAGGCACGACAACGCACGGCTAGGCAATGCACGGCAAGGGAAGGAAAGGGTAACGCAAGGCAAGGCACGGTGAGGCTAGGCAAGGCTAATGCACGACAATGCAAGGCTAGGCAATGCACGACAATGCAAGGAATGCTTAAAGCAAAGGAAGGCACGGTCAGGCGAGATAAGGCTAAGGCACGACAACGCAAGGCTAGGCAATGCACGGAAGGTAAGCAAAGAGTAACGGAAGGTAAGGAAGACAAGGGAAAGCAAGGAAAGGCAAGTGTAACGGAAGGAACGGCACGGCAAGGGGAAACAAGGCTAAGGCACGACAACGCACGCTAGGCAATGCACGGCAAGGCAAGGAAAGGGTAACGCATGGGAAAGCACGGTCAGGCGAGGCAAGCCTAAGGCATGACAACGCAAGGCTAGGCAATGCACGGAAAGCCAGCCAACAGTAACGGAACGCAAGGAAGGCAAGGGAAAGCAAGCGAAGGCAAGGGTAACGGTAGGAACGGCACGGCAAGGGGTAACAAGGCTAAGGCACGACAACGCAGGGCTATGCAATGCACGTCAAGGCAAGGAAAGAGTAACGGAAGGAACGGAAGGCAAGGCAAAGCCAGGCAAGGCAAGTGTAACAAAAGGCACGCAACTGCAAGGGGAAACAAGGCTAAGGCACGACAACACACGGCTAGGAAATGCACGGCAAGGCAACGAAAGGGTAACGCAAGGCAAGGCACGGTGAGGTTAGGCAAGGCTAATGCACCACAACGCAAGGCTAGGCAATGCACGACAATGCAAGGAAAGCTTAAAGCAAAGGAAGGCACGGTCAGAAGAGATAAGGCTAAGGCACGACAACGCAAGGCAAGCAAAGAGTAACGGAAGGTAAGGAAGGCAAAGGAAAGCAAGGAAAGGCAATGGTAACGGAAGGAACGGCACGGCAAGGGGAAACAAGTCTAAGGCACGACAACGCACGCTAGGCAATGCACGGCAAGGCAAGGAAAGGGTAACGCATGGGAAAGAACGGTCAGGGGAGGCAAGGCTAAGGCACGACAACGCAAGGCTTGGCAATGCACGGAAGGCAAGCAAGGAGTAACGGAATGCAAGGAAGGAAAGGGAAAGCAAGGGAAGGCAAGGGTAACGAAAGGAACGGCACGGCAAGGGGTAACAAGCCTAAGGCACGACAACACACGGCTAGGAAATGCAAGGTAAGGCAAGGAAAGGGTAACGCAAGGCAAGGCACGGTGAGGCTAGGCAAGGTTAATGCACGACAACGCAAGGCTAGGCAATGCACGACAATACAAGGAAAGCTTAAAGCAAAGGAAGGCACGGTCAGTCGAGATAAGGCTAAGGCACGACAACGCAAGGCTAGGCAATGCACGGAAGGCAAGCAAAGAGTAACGGAAGTTAAGGAAGGCAAGGGAAAGCAAGGGAAGGCAAGGGTAACGGAAGGGACGGCACGGCAAGGGGTAACAAGGCTAAGGCACCACAATGCAGGGCTAGGCAATGCACGGCAAGGCAAGCAAAGAGTAACGGAAGGAAAGGAAGGCAAGGCAAAGCCAGGCAAGGCAAGTGTAACAAAAGGCACGCAACGGCAAGGGGAAACAAGGCTAAGGCACGACAACACACGGCTAGGAAATGCACGGCAAGGCAAGGAAAGGGTAACGCAAGGCAAGGCACGGTGAGGCTAGGCAAGGCTAATGCACGACAACGCAAGGCTAGGCAATGCACGACAATGCAAGTAAAGCTTAAAGCAAAGGAAGGCACGGTCAGGCGAGATAAGGCTAAGGCACGACAACGCAAGGCTAGGCAATGCAGGGAATGCAAGCAAAGAGTAACGGAAGGTAAGGAAGGCAAGGGAAAGCAAGGAAAGGCAATGGTAACGGAAGGAACGGCACGGCAAGGGGAAACAAGTCTAAGGCACGACAACGCACGCTAGGCAATGCACGGCAAGGCAAGGAAAGGGTAACGCATGGGAAAGCACGGTCAGGGGAGGCAAGGCTAAGGCACGACAACGCAAGGCTTGGCAATGCACGGAAGGCAAGCAAAGAGTAACGGATGGTAAGGAAGGCAAGGGAACGCAAAGAAAGGCAAGTGTAACTGAAGGAACGGCACGGCATGGGGAAACAAGGCTAAGGCACGACAACGCACGCTAGGCAATGCACGGCAAGGCAAGGAAAGGGTAACGCATGGGAAAGCACGGTCAGGCGAGGCAAGGCTAAGGAAAGCCAACGCAAGGCTAGGCAATGCACGGAAAGCAAGCAAGGAGTAACGGAATGCAAGGAAGGAAAGGGAAAGCAAGGGAAGGCAAGGGTAACGAAAGGAACGGCACGGCAAGGTGTAACAAGGCTAAGGCACGACAACGCAGGGCTAGGCAATGCACGGCAAGGCAAGGAAAGGGTAACGCATGGGAAAGCACGCTCAGGCGAAGCAAGGCTAAGGCATGACAACGCAAGGCTAGGCAATGCACGGAAAGGCAAGGAAAGAGTAACGGAAGGAAAGGAAGGCAAGGCAAAGCCAGGGAAGGCAAGTGTAACAAAAGGCACGCCACGGCAAGGGGAATCAAGGCTAAGGCACGACAACGCACGGCTAGGCAATGCACGGCAAGGCAAGGAAAGGGTAACGCAAGGCAAGGCACGGTGAGGCTAGGCAAGGCTAATGCACGACAACGCAAGGCGAGGCAATGCACGGCAAGGGAAGGAAAGGGTAACGCATGGGAAAGAACGGTCAGGGGAGGCAAGGCTAAGGCACGACAACGCAAGGCTTGGCAATGCACGGAAGGCAAGCAAAGAGTAACGGAAGTAAGGAAGGCAAGGGAAAGCAAAGAAAGGCATGTGTAACGGAAGGAACGGCACGGCAAGGGGAAACAAGGCTAAGGCACGACAACGCACGCTAGGCAATGCACGGCAAGGCAAGGAAAGGGTAACGCATGGGAAAGCACGGTCAGGCGAGGCAAGGCTAAGGAAAGCCAACGCAAGGCTAGGCAATGCACGGTAAGCAAGCAAGGAGTAACGGAATGCAAGGAAGGAAAGGGAAAGCAAGGGACGGCAAGGGTAACGGAAAGAACGGCACGGCAAGGGGTAACAAGGCTAAGGCACGACAACACACGGCTAGGAAATGCACGGCAAGGCAAGGTAAGGGTAACGCAAGGCAAGGCACGGTGAGGCTAGGCAAGGTTAATGCACGACAACGCAAGGCTAGGCAATGCACGACAATGCAAGTAAAGCTTAAAGCAAAGGAAGGCACGGTCAGGCGAGATAAGGCTAAGGCACGACAACGCAAGGCTAGGCAATGCAGGGAAGGCAAGCAAAGAGTAACGGAAGGTAAGGAAGGCAAGGGAACGCAAGGAAAGGCAATGGTAACGGAAGGAACGGCACGGCAAGGGGAAACAAGTCTAAGGCACGACAACGCACGCTAGGCAATGCACGGCAAGGCAAGGAAAGGTTAACGCATGGGAAAGCACGGTCAGGGGAGGCAAGGCTAAGGTACGACAACGCAAGGCTAGGCAATGCACGGAAGGCAAGCAAAGAGTAAGGGAAGGTAAGGAAGGCAAGGGAAAGCAAAGAAAGGCAAGTGTAACGGACGGAACGGCACGGCAAGGGGAAACAAGGCTAAGGCACGACAACGCACGCTAGGCAATGCACGGCAAGGCAAGGAAAGGGTAACGCATGGGAAAGCACGGTCAGGCGAGGCAAGGCTAAGGAAAGCCAACGCAAAGCTAGGCAATGCACGGAAAGCAAGCAAGGAGTAACGGAATGCAAGGAAGGAAAGGGAAAGCAAGGGAAGGCAAGGGTAACGAAAGGAACGGCACGGCAAGGGGTAACAAGGCTAAGGCACGACAACACACGGCTAGGAAATGCACGGCAAGGCAAGGAAAGGGTAACGCAAGGCAAGGCACGGTGAGGCTAGGCAAGGTTAATGCACGACAACGCAAGGCTAGGCAATGCACGACAATGCAAGGAAAGCTTAAAGCAAAGGAAGGCACGGTCAGGCGAGATAAGGCTAAGGCACGACAACGCAAGGCTAGGCAATGCAGGGAAGGCAAGCAAAGAGTAACGGAAGGTAAGGAAGGCAAGGGAAAGCAAGGAAAGGCAAGTGTAACGGAAGGAACGGCACGGCAAGGGGAAACAATGCTAAGGCACGACAACGCACGCTAGGCAATGCACGGCAAGGCAAGGAAAGGGTAACGCATGGGAAAGCACGGTCAGGCGAGGCAAGGCTAAGGCACGACAACCCAAGGCTAGGCAATGCACGGAAGGCAAGCAAAGAGAAACGGAAGGTAAGGAAGGAAAGGGAAAGCAAAGAAAGGCAAGTGTAACCGAAGGAACGGCACGGCAAGGGGAAACAATGCTAAGGCACGACAACGCACGGCTAGGCAATGCACGGCAAGGCAAGCAAAGGGTAACGCAAGGAAAGGCACGGTGAGGCTAGGCAAGGCTAATGCACGAAAACGCAAGGCTAGGCGATGCACGACAATACAAGGAAAGCTTAAAGCAAAGGAAGGCAAGGTCAGGCGAGATAAGGCTAAGGCACGACAACGCAAGGCTAGGAAATTCAGGGAAGGCAAGCAAAGAGTGACGGAAGGTAAGCAAGGCAAGGAAAAGGAAGGAAAGGCCAGGGTAACGGAAGGAACGGCACGGCAAGCGGAAACAAGTCTAAGGCACGACACCGAACGCTAGGCAATGAAGGGCAAGGCAAGGAAAGGGTAACGCATTTGAAAGCACGGTCAGGCGAGGCAACGCTAAGGCACGACAACGCAAGGCTAGGCAATGCACGGAAGGCAAGCAAAGAGTAACGGAAGGTAAGGAAGGCAAGGGAAAGGAAGGAAAGGCAAGTGTAACGGAAGGAACGGCACGGCAAGGGGAAACAAGGCTAAGGCACGGTAATGCACGGCTAGGCAATTCACGGCAAGGCAAGGAAAGGGTAACGCAAGGCAAGGCACGGTGAGGCTAGGCAAGGCTAATACACGACAACGCAAGGCTAGGCAGTGCACGACAATGCAAGGAAAGCTTAAAGCAAAGGAAGGCACGGTCAGGCGAGATAAGGCTAAGGCACGACAACGCAAGGCTAGGCAATGCAGGGAAGGGAAGCAAAGAGTAACGGAAGGTAAGCAAGGCAAGGAAAAGCAAGGAAAGGCAAGGGTAACGGTAGGAACTGCACGGCAAGGGGAAACAAGGCTAAGGCACGGCAACGCAGGCTGGGCAATGCACGGCAAGGCAAGGAAAGGGTAACGCATGGGAAAGCACGTTCAGGCGAGGCAAGGCTAAGGCACGCCAACGCAAGGCTAGGCAATGCACGGAAGGCAAGCAAAGAGTAACGGAAGGTAAGGAAGGCAAGGGAAAGCAAGGAAAGGCAAGTGTAACGGAAGGAACGGCACGGCAAGGGGAAACAAGGCTAAGGCACGACATCGCACGCTAGGCAATGCACGGCAAGGCAAGGAAAGGGTAACGCATGGGAAAGCACGGTCAGGCGAGGCAAGCCTAAGGCATGACAACGCAAGGCTAGGCAATTCACGGAAAGCAAGCAAAGAGTAACGGAACGCAAGAAGGCAAGGGAAAGCAAGGGAAGGCAAGGGTAACGGAAGGAACGGCACGGCAAGGGGTAAGAAGGCTAAAGCACGACAACGCAGGGCTTAGGCAATGCACGGCAAGGCAAGGAAAGGGTAACGCAGGGGAAGGCACGGTCACGTGAGGCAAGGATAAGGCACGACAATGCAAGGCTAGGCAATGCACGGCAAGGCAAGGAAAGAGTAACGGAAGGAAAGGAAGGCAAGGCAAAGCCAGGCAAGGCAAGTGTAACAAAAGGTACGCCACGGCAAGGGGAATCAAGGCTAAGGCACGACAACGCACGGCTAGGCAATGCACGGCAAGGCAAGGAAAGGGTAACGCAAGGCAAGGCACGGTGAGGCTAGGCAAGGCTAATGCACGACAACGCAAGGCTAGGCAATGCACGGCAAGGGAAGGAAAGGGTAACGCATGGGAAAGAACGGTCAGGGGAGGCAAGCCTAAGGCATGACAACGCAAGGCTAGGCAATGCACGGAAAGCAAGCAAAGAGTAACGGAACGCAAGGAAGGCAAGGGAAAGCAAGGGAAGGCAAGGGTAACGGAAGGAACGGCACGGCAAGGGGTAACAAGGCCAAGGCACGACAACGCAGGGCTAGGCAATGCACGGCAAGGCAAGGAAAGGGTAACGCAGGGGAAGGCACGGTCAGGTGAGGCAAGGATAAGGCACGACAATGCAAGGCTAGGCAATGCACGGCAAGGCAAGGAAAGAGTAACGGAAGGAAAGGAAGGCAAGGCAAAGCCAGGCAAGGCAAGTGTAACAAAAGGCACGCAACGGCAAGGGGAAACAAGGCTAAGGCACGACAACACACGGCTAGGAAATGCAAGGCAAGGCAAGTAAAGGGTAACGCAAGGCAAGGCACGGTGAGGCTAGGCAAGGCTAATGCACGACAACGCAAGGCTAGGCAATGCACGACAATGCAAGTAAAGCTTAAAGCAAAGGAAGGCACGGTTAGAAGAGATAAGGCTAAGGCACGACAACGCAGGGCTAGGCAATGCACGGCAAGGCAAGGAAAGAGTAACGGAAGGAACGGAAGGCAAGGCAAAGCCAGGCACGGCAAGTGAAACAAAAGGCACGCAACGGCAAGGGGAAACAAGGCTAAGGCACGACAACGCACGGCTAGGCAATGCACGGCAAGGCAAGGAAATGGTAACGCAAGGCAAGGCACGGTGAGCCTAGGCAAGGCTAATGCACGACAACGCAAGGCTAGGCAATGCACGACAATGCAAGGAATGCTTAAAGCAAAGGAAGGCACGGTCAGGCGAGATAAGGCTAAGGCACGACAACGCAAGGCTAGGCAATGCACGGAAGGTAAGCAAAGAGTAACGGAAGGTAAGGAAGACAAGGGAAAGCAAGGAAAGGCAAGTGTAACGGAAGGAACGGCACGGCAAGGGGAAACAAGGCTAAGGCACGACAACGCACGCTAGGCAATGCACGGCAAGGCAAGGAAAGGGTAACGCATGGGAAAGCACGGTCAGGCGAGGAAAGCCTAAGGCATGACAACGCAAGGCTAGGCAATGCACGGAAAGCAAGCAAAGAGTAACGGAACGCAAGGAAGGCAAGGGAAAGCAAGGGAAGGCAAGGGTAACGGAAGGAATGGCACGGCAAGGGGAAACAATGCTAAGGCACGACAATGCCCGCTAGGCAATGCACGGCAAGGCAAGGAAAGAGTAACGGAAGGAACGGAAGGCAAGGCAAAGCCAGGCACGGCAAGTGTAAAAAAAGGCACGCAACGGCAAGGGGAAACAAGGCTAAGGCACGACAACGCACGGCTAGGCAATGCACGGAAAAGCAAGGAAAGGGTAACTCATGGGAAAGCACGGTCAGGCGATGCAAGGCTAAGGCATGACAATGCAAGGCTAGGCAATGCACGGAAAGCAAGCAAAGAGTAACGGAACGCAAGGAAGGCAAGGGAAAGCAAGGGAAGGCAAGGGTAACGGAAGGAACGGCACGGCAAGGGGTAACAAGGCTAAGGCACGGCAACGCAGGGCTAGGCAATGCACGGCAAGGCAAGGAAAGGGTAACGCAGGGGAAGGCACGGTCAGTTGAGGCAAGGATAAGGCACGACAATGCAAGGCTAGGCAATGCACGGCAAGGCAAGGAAAGAGTAACGGAAGGAAAGGAAGGCAAGTCAAAGCCAGGAGAGGCAAGTGTAACAAAAGGCACGCCACGGCAAGGGGAAACAAGGCTAAGGCACGACAACGCACGGCTAGGCAATGCACGGCAAGGCAAGGAAAGGGTAACGCAAGGCAAGGCACGGTGAGTCTAGGCAAGGCTAATTCACGACAACGCAAGGCTAGGCAATGCACGACAATGCAAGGAAAGCTTAAAGCAAAGGAAGGCACGGTCAGGAGAGATAAGGCTAAGGCACGACAACGCAAGGCTAGGCAATGCAGGGAGGGTAAGCAAAGAGTAACGGAAGGTAAGGAAGGCAAGGGAAAGCAAAGAAAGGCAAGTGTAACGGAAGGAACGGCACGGCAAGGGGAAACAAGGCTAAGGCACGACAACGCACGCTAGGCAATGCAAGGCAAGGCAAGGAAAGGGTAACGCATGGGAAAGCACGGTCAGGCGAGGCAAGCCTAAGGCATGACAACGCAAGGCTAGGCAATGCCCGGAAAGCAAGCAAAGAGTAACGGAACGCAAGGAAGTCAAGGGAAAGCAAGGGAAGGCAAGGGTAACGGAAGGAACGGCACGGCAAGGGGTAACAAGGCCAAGGCACGACAACGCAGGGCTAGGCAATGCACGGCAAGGCAAGGAAAGGGTAACGCAGGGGAAGGCACGGTCAGGTGAGGCAAGGATAAGGCACGACAATGCAAGGCTAGGCAATGCACGGCAAGGCAAGGAAAGAGTAACGGAAGGAAAGGAAGGCAAGGCAAAGCCAGGCAAGGCAAGTGTAACAAAAGGCACGCAACGGCAAGGGGAAACAAGGCTAAGGCACGACAACACACGGCTAGGAAATGCAAGGCAAGGGAAGTAAAGGGTAACGCAAGGCAAGGCACGGTGAGGCTAGGCAAGGCTAATGCACGACAACGCAAGGCTAGGCAATGCACGACAATGCAAGTAAAGCTTAAAGCAAAGGAAGGCACGGTTAGAAGAGATAAGGCTAAGGCACGACAACGCACGCTAGGCAATGCACGGCAAGGGAAGGAAAGGGTAACGCATGGGAAAGAACGGTCAGGGGAGGCAAGCCTAAGGCATGACAACGCAAGGCTAGGCAATGCACGGAAAGCAAGCAAAGAGTAACGGAACGCAAGGAAGGCAAGGGAAAGCAAGGGAAGGCAAGGGTAACGGAAGGAACGGCACGACAAGGGGTAAGAAGGCTAAGGCACGACAACGCAGGGCTAGGCAATGCACGGCAAGGCAAGGAAAGAGTAACGGAAGGAACGGAAGGCAACGCAAAGCCAGGCACGGCAAGTGTAACAAAAGGCACGCAACGGCAAGGGGAAACAAGGCTAAGGCACGACAACGCACGGCTAGGCAATGCACGGAAAGGCAAGGAAAGGGTAACTCATGGGAAAGCACGGTCAGGCGATGCAAGGCTAAGGCATGACAACGCAAGGCTAGGCAATGCAGGGAAAGCAAGCAAAGAGTAACGGAACGCAAGGCAGGCAAGGGAAAGCAAGGTAAGGCAAGGGTAACGGAAGGAACGGCACGGCAAGGGGTAACAAGGCTAAGGCACGGCAACGCAGGGCTAGGCAAGGCACGGCAAGGCAAGGAAAGGAAAGGGTAACGCAGGGGAAGGCACGGTCAGTTGAGGCAAGGATAAGGCACGACAATGCAAGGCTAGGCAATGCACGGCAAGGCAAGGAAAGAGTAACGGAAGGAACGGAAGGCAAGGCAAAGCCAGGCACGGCAAGTGTAAAAAAAGGCACGCAACGGCAAGGGGAAACAAGGCTAAGGCACGACAACGCACGGCTAGGCAATGCACGGAAAAGCAAGGAAAGGGTAACTCATGGGAAAGCACGGTCAGGCGATGCAAGGCTAAGGCATGACAATGCAAGGCTAGGCAATGCACGGAAAGCAAGCAAAGAGTAACGGAACGCAAGGAAGGCAAGGGAAAGCAAGGGAAGGCAAGGGTAACGGAAGGAACGGCACGGCAAGGGGTAACAAGGCTAAGGCACGGCAACGCAGGGCTAGGCAATGCACGGCAAGGCAAGGAAAGGGTAACGCAGGGGAAGGCACGGTCAGTTGAGGCAAGGATAAGGCACGACAATGCAAGGCTAGGCAATGCACGGCAAGGCAAGGAAAGAGTAACGGAAGGAAAGGAAGGCAAGTCAAAGCCAGGAGAGGCAAGTGTAACAAAAGGCACGCCACGGCAAGGGGAAACAAGGCTAAGGCACGACAACGCACGGCTAGGCAATGCACGGCAAGGCAAGGAAAGGGTAACGCAAGGCAAGGCACGGTCAGTCTAGGCAAGGCTAATTCACGACAACGCAAGGCTAGGCAATGCACGACAATGCAAGGAAAGCTTAAAGCAAAGGAAGGCACGGTCAGGCGAGATAAGGCTAAGGCACGACAACGCAAGGCTAGGCAATGCAGGGAGGGTAAGCAAAGAGTAACGGAAGGTAAGGAAGGCAAGGGAAAGCAAAGAAAGGCAAGTGTAACGGAAGGAACGGCACGGCAAGGGGAAACAAGGCTAAGGCACGACAACGCACGCTAGGCAATGCAAGGCAAGGCAAGGAAAGGGTAACGCATGGGAAAGCACGGTCAGGCGAGGCAAGCCTAAGGCATGGCAACGCAAGGCTAGGCAATGCCCGGAAAGCAAGCAAAGAGTAACGGAACGCAAGGAAGTCAAGGGAAAGCAAGGGAAGGCAAGGGTAACGGAAGGAACGGCACGGCAAGGGGTAACAAGGCCAAGGCACGACAACGCAGGGCTAGGCAATGCACGGCAAGGCAAGGAAAGGGTAACGCAGGGGAAGGCACGGTCAGGTGAGGCAAGGATAAGGCACGACAATGCAAGGCTAGGCAATGCACGGCAAGGCAAGGAAAGAGTAACGGAAGGAAAGGAAGGCAAGGCAAAGCCAGGCAAGGCAAGTGTAACAAAAGGCACGCAACGGCAAGGGGAAACAAGGCTAAGGCACGACAACACACGGCTAGGAAATGCAAGGCAAGGGAAGTAAAGGGTAACGCAAGGCAAGTCACGGTGAGGCTAGGCAAGGCTAATGCACGACAACGCAAGGCTAGGCAATGCACGACAATGCAAGTAAAGCTTAAAGCAAAGGAAGGCACGGTTAGAAGAGATAAGGCTAAGGCACGACAACGCACGCTAGGCAATGCACAGCAAGGGAAGGAAAGGGTAACGCATGGGAAAGAACGGTCAGGGGAGGCAAGCCTAAGGCATGACAACGCAAGGCTAGGCAATGCACGGAAAGCAAGCAAAGAGTAACGGAACGCAAGGAAGGCAAGGGAAAGCAAGGGAAGGCAAGGGTAACGGAAGGAACGGCACGACAAGGGGTAAGAAGGCTAAGGCACGACAACGCAGGGCTAGGCAATGCACGGCAAGGCAAGGAAAGAGTAACGGAAGGAACGGAAGGCAACGCAAAGCCAGGCACGGCAAGTGTAACAAAAGGCACGCAACGGCAAGGGGAAACAAGGCTAAGGCACGACAACGCACGGCTAGGCAATGCACGGAAAGGCAAGGAAAGGGTAACTCATGGGAAAGCACGGTCAGGCGATGCAAGGCTAAGGCATGACAACGCAAGGCTAGGCAATGCAGGGAAAGCAAGCAAAGAGTAACGGAACGCAAGGCAGGCAAGGGAAAGCAAGGTAAGGCAAGGGTAACGGAAGGAACGGCACGGCAAGGGGTAACAAGGCTAAGGCACGGCAACGCAGGGCTAGGCAAGGCACGGCAAGGCAAGGAAAGGGTAACGCAGGGGAAGGCACGGTCAGTTGAGGCAAGGATAAGGCACGACAATGCAAGGCTAGGCAATGCACGGCAAGGCAAGGAAAGAGTAACGGAAGGAAAGGAAGGCAAGTCAAAGCCAGGAGAGGCAAGTGAAACAAAAGGCACGCCACGGCAAGGGGAAACAAGGCTAAGGCACGACAACGCACGGCTAGGCAATGCACGGCAAGGCAAGGAACGGGTAACGCAAGGCAAGGCACGGTGAGGCTAGGCAAGGCTAATTCACGACAACGCAAGGCTAGGCAATGCACGACAATGCAAGGAAAGCTTAAAGCAAAGGAAGGCACGGTCAGGCGAGATAAGGCTAAGGAACGACAACGCAAGGCTAGGCAATGCAGGGAAGGGAAGCAAAGAGTAACGGAAGGTAAGGAAGGCAAGGGAAAGCAAAGAAAGGCAAGTGTAACGGAAGGAACGGCACGGCAAGGGGAAACAAGGCTAAGGCACGACAACGCACGCTAGGCAATGCACGGCAAGGCAAGGAAAGGGTAACGCATGGGAAAGCACGGTCAGGCGAGGCAAGCCTAAGGCATGACAACGCAAGGCTAGGCAATGCACGGAAAGCAAGCAAAGAGTAACGGAACGCAAGGAAGGCAAGGGAATGCAAGGGAAGGCAAGGGTAACGGAAGGAACGGCACGGCAAGGGGAAACAAGGCTAAGGCACGACAACGCACGCTAGGCAATGCACGGCAAGGCAAGGAAAGGGTAACGCATGGGAAAGCACGGTCAGGCGAGGCAAGCCTAAGGCATGACAACGCAAGGCTAGGCAATGCACGGAAAGCAAGCAAAGAGTAACGGAACGCAAGGAAGGCAAGGGAAAGCAAGGGAAGGCAAGGGTAACGGAAGGAACGGCACGGCAAGGGGAAACAATGCTAAGGCACGACAACGCACGCTAGGCAATGCACGGCAAGGCAAGGAAAGAGTAACGGAAGGAACGGAAGGCAAGGCAAAGCCAGGCACGGCAAGTGTAACAAAAGGCACGCAACGGCAAGGGGAAACAAGGCTAAGGCACGACAACGCACGGCTAGGCAATGCACGGAAAGGCAAGGAAAGGGTAACTCATGGGAAAGCACGGTCAGGCGATGCAAGGCTAAGGCATGACAATGCAAGGCTAGGCAATGCACGGAAAGCAAGCAAAGAGTAACGGAACGCAAGGAAGGCAAGGGAAAGCAAGGGAAGGCAAGGGTAACGGAAGGAACGGCACGGCAAGGGGTAACAAGGCTAAGGCACGGCAACGCAGGGCTAGGCAATGCACGGCAAGGCAAGGAAAGGGTAACGCAGGGGAAGGCACGGTCAGTTGAGGCAAGGATAAGGCACGACAATGCAAGGCTAGGCAATGCATGGCAAGGCAAGGAAAGAGTAACGGAAGGAAAGGAAGGCAAGTCAAAGCCAGGAGAGGCAAGTGTAACAAAAGGCACGCCACGGCAAGGGGAAACAAGGCTAAGGCACGACAACGCACGGCTAGGCAATGCACGGCAAGGCAAGGAAAGGGTAACGCAAGGCAAGGCACGGTGAGGCTAGGCAAGCCTAAGGCATGACAACGCAAGGCTAGGCAATGCACGGAAAGCAAGCAAAGAGTAACGGAACGCAAGGAAGGCAAGGGAAAGCAAGGGAAGGCAAGGGTAACGGAAGGAACGGCACGGCAAGGGGTAACAAGGCTAAGGCACGACAACGCAGGGCTAGGCAATGCACGTCAAGGCAAGGAAAGAGTAACGGAAGGAACGGAAGGCAAGGCAAAGCCAGGCAAGGCAAGTGTAACAAAAGGCACGCAACGGCAAGGGGAAACAAGGCTAAGGCACGACAACACACGGCTAGGAAATGCACGGCAAGGCAAGGAAAGGGTAACGCAAGGCAAGGCACGGTGAGGCTAGGCAAGGCTAATGCACGAAAACGCAAGGCTAGGCAATGCACGACAATGCAAGTAAAGCTTAAAGCAAAGGAAGGCACGGTCAGAAGACATAAGGCTAAGGCACGACAACGCAAGCCTAGGCAATGCTTGGAAGGCAAGCAAAGAGTAACGGAAGGTAAGGAAGGCAAAGGAAAGCAAGGAAAGGCAATGGTAACGGAAGGAACGGCACGGCAAGGGGAAACATGTCTAAGGCACGACAACGCACGCTAGGCAATGCACGGCAAGGCAAGGAAAGGGTAACGCATGGGAAAGAACGGTCAGGGGAGGCAAGGCTAAGGCACGACAACGCAAGGCTTGGCAATGCACGGAAGGCAAGCAAGGAGTAACGGAATGCAAGGAAGGAAAGGGAAAGCAAGGGAAGGCAAGGGTAACGGAAGGAACGGCACGGCAAGGGGTAACAAGCCTAAGGCACGACAACACACGGCTAGGAAATGCACGGTAAGGCAAGGAAAGGGTAACCGAAGGCAAGGCACGGTGAGGCTAGGCAAGGTTAATGCACGACAACGCAAGGCTAGGCAAAGCACGACAATACAAGGAAAGCTTAAAGCAAAGGAAGGCACGGTCAGTCGAGATAAGGCTAAGGCACGACAACGCAAGGCTAGGCAATGCACGGAAGGCAAGCAAAGAGAAACGGAAGGTAAGGAAGGCAAGGGAAAGCAAGGGAAGGCAAGGGTAACGGAAGGGACGGCACGGCAAGGGGTAACAAGGCTAAGGCACGACAACGCAGGGCTAGGCAATGCACGGCAAGGCAAGCAAAGAGTAACGGAAGGAAAGGAAGGCAAGGCAAAGCCAGGCAAGGCAAGTGTAACAAAAGGCACGCAACGGCAAGGGGAATCAAGGCTAAGGCACAACAACACACGGCTAGGAAATGCACGGCAAGTCAAGGAAAGTGTAACGCAAGGCAAGGCACGGTGAGGCTAGGCAAGGCTAATGCACGACAACACAAGGCTAGGCAATGCACGACAATGCAAGTAAAGCTTAAAGCAAAGGAAGGCACGGTTAGAAGAGATAAGGCTAAGGCACGACAACGCACGCTAGGCAATGCACGGCAAGGGAAGGAAAGGGTAACGCATGTGAAAGAACGGTCAGGGGAGGCAAGCCTAAGGCATGACAACGCAAGGCTAGGCAATGCACGGAAAGCAAGCAAAGAGTAACGGAACGCAAGGAAGGCAAGGGAAAGCAAGGGAAGGCAAGGGTAACGGAAGGAACGGCACGACAAGGGGTAAGAAGGCTAAGGCACGACAACGCAGGGCTAGGCAATGCACGGCAAGGCAAGGAAAGAGTAACGGAAGGAACGGAAGGCAAGGCAAAGCCAGGCACGGCAAGTGAAACAAAAGGCACTCAACGGCAAGGGGAAACAAGGCTAAGGCACGACAACGCACGGCTAGGCAATGCACGGAAAGGCAAGGAAAGGGTAACTCATGGGAAAGCACGGTCAGGCGATGCAAGGCTAAGGCATGACAACGCAAGGCTAGGCAATGCAGGGAAAGCAAGCAAAGAGTAACGGAACGCAAGGAAGGCAAGGGAAAGCAAGGTAAGGCAAGGGTAACGGAAGGAACGGCACGGCAAGGGGTAACAAGGCTATGGCACGGCAACGCAGGGCTAGGCAATGCACGGCAAGGCAAGGAAAGGGTAACGCAGGGGAAGGCACGGTCAGTTGAGGCAAGGATAAGGCACGACAATGCAAGGCTAGGCAATGCACGGCAAGGCAAGGAAAGAGTAACGGAAGGAAAGGAAGGCAAGTCAAAGCCAGGAGAGGCAAGTGAAACAAAAGGCACGCCACGGCAAGGGGAAACAAGGCTAAGGCACGACAACGCACGGCTAGGCAATGCACGGCAAGGCAAGGCACGGTGAGGCTAGGCAAGGCTAATTCACGACAACGCAAGGCTAGGCAATGCACGACAATGCAAGGAAAGCTTAAAGCAAAGGAAGGCACGGTCAGGCGAGATAAGGCTAAGGCACGACAACGCAAGGCTAGGCAATGCAGGGAAGGGAAGCAAAGTGTAACGGAAGGTAAGGAAGGCAAGGGAAAGCAAAGAAAGGCAAGTGTATCGGAAGGAACGGCACGGCAAGGGGAAACAAGGCTAAGGCACGACAACGCACGCTAGGCAATGCACGGCAAGGCAAGGAAAGGGTAACGCATGGGAAAGCACGGTCAGGCGAGGCAAGCCTAAGGCATGACAACGCAAGGCTAGGCAATGCACGGAAAGCAAGCAAAGAGTAACGGAACGCAAGGAAGGCAAGGGAAAGCAAGGGAAGGCAAGGGTAACGGAAGGAACGGCACGGCAAGGGGTAACAAGGCTAAGGCACGACAACGCAGGGCTAGGCAATGCACGGCAAGGCAAGGAAAGGGTAACGCAGGGGAAGGCACGGTCAGGTGAGGCAAGGATAAGGCACGACAATGCAAGGCTAGGCAATGCACGGCAAGGCAAGGAAAGAGTAACGGAAGGAAAGGAAGGCAAGGCAAAGCCAGGCAAGGCAAGTGTAACAAAAGGCACGCAACGGCAAGGGGAATCAAGGCTAATGCACGACAACGCACGGCTAGGCAATGCACGGCAAGGCAAGGAAAGGGTAACGCAAGGCAAGGCACGGTGAGGCTAGGCAAGGCTAATGCACGACAACGCAAGGCTAGGCAATGCACGACAATGCAAGGAATGCTTAAAGCAAAGGAAGGCACGGTCAGGCGAGATAAGGCTAAGGCACGACAACGCAAGGCTAGGCAATGCACGGAAGGTAAGCAAAGAGTAACGGAAGGTAAGGAAGACAAGGGAAAGCAAGGAAAGGCAAGTGTAACGGAAGGAACGGCACGGCAAGGGGAAACAAGGCTAAGGCACGACAACGCACGCTAGGCAATGCACGGCAAGGCAAGGAAAGGGTAACCCATGGGAAAGCACGGTCAGGCGAGGCAAGCCTAAGGCATGACAACGCAAGGCTAGGCACTGCACGGAAAGCAAGCAAAGAGTAACGGAACGCAAGGAAGGCAAGGGAAAGCAAGGGAAGGCAAGTGTAACGGAAGGAACGGCACAGCAAGGGGAAACAATGCTAAGGCACGACAACGCACGCTAGGCAATGCACGGCAAGGCAAGGAAAGAGTAACGGAAGGAACGGAAGGCAAGGCAAAGCCAGGCACGGCAAGTGTAACAAAAGGCACGCAACGGCAAGGAGAAACAAGGCTAAGGCACGACAACGCACGGCTAGGCAATGCACGGAAAGGCAAGGAAAGGGTAACTCATGGGAAAGCACGGTCAGGCGATGCAAGGCTAAGGCATGACAATGCAAGGCTAGGCAATGCACGGAAAGCAAGCAAAGAGTAACGGAACGCAAGGAAGGCAAGGGAAAGCAAGGGAAGGCAAGGGTAACGGAAGGAACGGCACGGCAAGGGGTAACAAGGCTAAGGCACGGCAACGCAGGGCTAGGCAATGCACGGCAAGGCAAGGAAAGGGTAACGCAGGGGAAGGCACGGTAAGGTGAGGCAAGGATAAGGCACGACAATGCAAGGCTAGGCAATGCACGGCAAGGCAAGGAAAGAGTAACGGAAGGAAAGGAAGGCAAGGCAAAGCCAGGCAAGGCAAGTGTAACAAAAGGCACGCAACGGCAAGGGGAAACAAGGCTAAGGCACGACAACACACGGCTAGGAAATGCAAGGCAAGGCAAGTAAAGGGTAACGCAAGGCAAGGCACGGTGAGGCTAGGCAAGGCTAATGCACGACAACGCAAGGCTAGGCAATGCACGACAATGCAAGTAAAGCTTAAAGCAAAGGAAGGCACGGTTAGAAGAGATAAGGCTAAGGTACGACAACGCACGCTAGGCAATGCACGGCAAGGGAAGGAAAGGGTAACGCATGGGAAAGAACGGTCAGGGGAGGCAAGCCTAAGGCATGACAACGCAAGGCTAGGCAATGCACGGAAAGCAAGCAAAGAGTAACGGAACGCAAGGAAGGCAAGGGAAAGCAAGGGAAGGCAAGGGTAACGGAAGGAACGGCACGACAAGGGGTAAGAAGGCTAAGGCACGACAACGCAGGGCTAGGCAATGCACGGCAAGGCAAGGAAAGAGTAACGGAAGGAACGGAAGGCAAGGCAAAGCCAGGCACGGCAAGTGTAACAAAAGGCACGCAACGGCAAGGGGAAACAAGGCTAAGGCACGACAACGCACGGCTAGGCAATGCACGGAAAGGCAAGGAATGGGTAACTCATGGGAAAGCACGGTCAGGCGATGCAAGGCTAAGGCATTACAACGCAAGGCTAGGCAATGCAGGGAAAGCAAGCAAAGAGTAACGGAACGCAAGGAAGGCAAGGGAAAGCAAGGGAAGGCAAGGGTAACGGAAGGAACGGCACGACAAGGGGTAAGAAGGCTAAGGCACGACAACGCAGGGCTAGGCAATGCACGGCAAGGCAAGGAAAGAGTAACGGAAGGAACGGAAGGCAACGCAAAGCCAGGCACGGCAAGTGTAACAAAAGGCACGCAACGGCAAGGGGAAACAAGGCTAAGGCACGACAACGCACGGCTAGGCAATGCACGGAAAGGCAAGGAAAGGGTAACTCATGGGAAAGCACGGTCAGGCGATGCAAGGCTAAGGCATGACAACGCAAGGCTAGGCAATGCAGGGAAAGCAAGCAAAGAGTAACGGAACGCAAGGCAGGCAAGGGAAAGCAAGGTAAGGCAAGGGTAACGGAAGGAACGGCACGGCAAGGGGTAACAAGGCTAAGGCACGGCAACGCAGGGCTAGGCAAGGCACGGCAAGGCAAGGAAAGGGTAACGCAGGGGAAGGCACGGTCAGTTGAGGCAAGGATAAGGCACGACAATGCAAGGCTAGGCAATGCACGGCAAGGCAAGGAAAGAGTAACGGAAGGAAAGGAAGGCAAGTCAAAGCCAGGAGAGGCAAGTGAAACAAAAGGCACGCCACGGCAAGGGGAAACAAGGCTAAGGCACGACAACGCACGGCTAGGCAATGCACGGCAAGGCAAGGAACGGGTAACGCAAGGCAAGGCACGGTGAGGCTAGGCAAGGCTAATTCACGACAACGCAAGGCTAGGCAATGCACGACAATGCAAGGAAAGCTTAAAGCAAAGGAAGGCACGGTCAGGCGAGATAAGGCTAAGGAACGACAACGCAAGGCTAGGCAATGCAGGGAAGGGAAGCAAAGAGTAACGGAAGGTAAGGAAGGCAAGGGAAAGCAAAGAAAGGCAAGTGTAACGGAAGGAACGGCACGGCAAGGGGAAACAAGGCTAAGGCACGACAACGCACGCTAGGCAATGCACGGCAAGGCAAGGAAAGGGTAACGCATGGGAAAGCACGGTCAGGCGAGGCAAGCCTAAGGCATGACAACGCAAGGCTAGGCAATGCACGGAAAGCAAGCAAAGAGTAACGGAACGCAAGGAAGGCAAGGGAATGCAAGGGAAGGCAAGGGTAACGGAAGGAACGGCACGGCAAGGGGAAACAAGGCTAAGGCACGACAACGCACGCTAGGCAATGCACGGCAAGGCAAGGAAAGGGTAACGCATGGGAAAGCACGGTCAGGCGAGGCAAGCCTAAGGCATGACAACGCAAGGCTAGGCAATGCACGGAAAGCAAGCAAAGAGTAACGGAACGCAAGGAAGGCAAGGGAAAGCAAGGGAAGGCAAGGGTAACGGAAGGAACGGCACGGCAAGGGGAAACAATGCTAAGGCACGACAACGCACGCTAGGCAATGCACGGCAAGGCAAGGAAAGAGTAACGGAAGGAACGGAAGGCAAGGCAAAGCCAGGCACGGCAAGTGTAACAAAAGGCACGCAACGGCAAGGGGAAACAAGGCTAAGGCACGACAACGCACGGCTAGGCAATGCACGGAAAGGCAAGGAAAGGGTAACTCATGGGAAAGCACGGTCAGGCGATGCAAGGCTAAGGCATGACAATGCAAGGCTAGGCAATGCACGGAAAGCAAGCAAAGAGTAACGGAACGCAAGGAAGGCAAGGGAAAGCAAGGGAAGGCAAGGGTAACGGAAGGAACGGCACGGCAAGGGGTAACAAGGCTAAGGCACGGCAACGCAGGGCTAGGCAATGCACGGCAAGGCAAGGAAAGGGTAACGCAGGGGAAGGCACGGTCAGTTGAGGCAAGGATAAGGCACGACAATGCAAGGCTAGGCAATGCATGGCAAGGCAAGGAAAGAGTAACGGAAGGAAAGGAAGGCAAGTCAAAGCCAGGAGAGGCAAGTGTAACAAAAGGCACGCCACGGCAAGGGGAAACAAGGCTAAGGCACGACAACGCACGGCTAGGCAATGCACGGCAAGGCAAGGAAAGGGTAACGCAAGGCAAGGCACGGTGAGGCTAGGCAAGCCTAAGGCATGACAACGCAAGGCTAGGCAATGCACGGAAAGCAAGCAAAGAGTAACGGAACGCAAGGAAGGCAAGGGAAAGCAAGGGAAGGCAAGGGTAACGGAAGGAACGGCACGGCAAGGGGTAACAAGGCTAAGGCACGACAACGCAGGGCTAGGCAATGCACGTCAAGGCAAGGAAAGAGTAACGGAAGGAACGGAAGGCAAGGCAAAGCCAGGCAAGGCAAGTGTAACAAAAGGCACGCAACGGCAAGGGGAAACAAGGCTAAGGCACGACAACACACGGCTAGGAAATGCACGGCAAGGCAAGGAAAGGGTAACGCAAGGCAAGGCACGGTGAGGCTAGGCAAGGCTAATGCACGAAAACGCAAGGCTAGGCAATGCACGACAATGCAAGTAAAGCTTAAAGCAAAGGAAGGCACGGTCAGAAGACATAAGGCTAAGGCACGACAACGCAAGCCTAGGCAATGCTTGGAAGGCAAGCAAAGAGTAACGGAAGGTAAGGAAGGCAAAGGAAAGCAAGGAAAGGCAATGGTAACGGAAGGAACGGCACGGCAAGGGGAAACATGTCTAAGGCACGACAACGCACGCTAGGCAATGCACGGCAAGGCAAGGAAAGGGTAACGCATGGGAAAGAACGGTCAGGGGAGGCAAGGCTAAGGCACGACAACGCAAGGCTTGGCAATGCACGGAAGGCAAGCAAGGAGTAACGGAATGCAAGGAAGGAAAGGGAAAGCAAGGGAAGGCAAGGGTAACGGAAGGAACGGCACGGCAAGGGGTAACAAGCCTAAGGCACGACAACACACGGCTAGGAAATGCACGGTAAGGCAAGGAAAGGGTAACCGAAGGCAAGGCACGGTGAGGCTAGGCAAGGTTAATGCACGACAACGCAAGGCTAGGCAAAGCACGACAATACAAGGAAAGCTTAAAGCAAAGGAAGGCACGGTCAGTCGAGATAAGGCTAAGGCACGACAACGCAAGGCTAGGCAATGCACGGAAGGCAAGCAAAGAGAAACGGAAGGTAAGGAAGGCAAGGGAAAGCAAGGGAAGGCAAGGGTAACGGAAGGGACGGCACGGCAAGGGGTAACAAGGCTAAGGCACGACAACGCAGGGCTAGGCAATGCACGGCAAGGCAAGCAAAGAGTAACGGAAGGAAAGGAAGGCAAGGCAAAGCCAGGCAAGGCAAGTGTAACAAAAGGCACGCAACGGCAAGGGGAATCAAGGCTAAGGCACAACAACACACGGCTAGGAAATGCACGGCAAGTCAAGGAAAGTGTAACGCAAGGCAAGGCACGGTGAGGCTAGGCAAGGCTAATGCACGACAACACAAGGCTAGGCAATGCACGACAATGCAAGTAAAGCTTAAAGCAAAGGAAGGCACGGTTAGAAGAGATAAGGCTAAGGCACGACAACGCACGCTAGGCAATGCACGGCAAGGGAAGGAAAGGGTAACGCATGTGAAAGAACGGTCAGGGGAGGCAAGCCTAAGGCATGACAACGCAAGGCTAGGCAATGCACGGAAAGCAAGCAAAGAGTAACGGAACGCAAGGAAGGCAAGGGAAAGCAAGGGAAGGCAAGGGTAACGGAAGGAACGGCACGACAAGGGGTAAGAAGGCTAAGGCACGACAACGCAGGGCTAGGCAATGCACGGCAAGGCAAGGAAAGAGTAACGGAAGGAACGGAAGGCAAGGCAAAGCCAGGCACGGCAAGTGAAACAAAAGGCACTCAACGGCAAGGGGAAACAAGGCTAAGGCACGACAACGCACGGCTAGGCAATGCACGGAAAGGCAAGGAAAGGGTAACTCATGGGAAAGCACGGTCAGGCGATGCAAGGCTAAGGCATGACAACGCAAGGCTAGGCAATGCAGGGAAAGCAAGCAAAGAGTAACGGAACGCAAGGAAGGCAAGGGAAAGCAAGGTAAGGCAAGGGTAACGGAAGGAACGGCACGGCAAGGGGTAACAAGGCTATGGCACGGCAACGCAGGGCTAGGCAATGCACGGCAAGGCAAGGAAAGGGTAACGCAGGGGAAGGCACGGTCAGTTGAGGCAAGGATAAGGCACGACAATGCAAGGCTAGGCAATGCACGGCAAGGCAAGGAAAGAGTAACGGAAGGAAAGGAAGGCAAGTCAAAGCCAGGAGAGGCAAGTGAAACAAAAGGCACGCCACGGCAAGGGGAAACAAGGCTAAGGCACGACAACGCACGGCTAGGCAATGCACGGCAAGGCAAGGCACGGTGAGGCTAGGCAAGGCTAATTCACGACAACGCAAGGCTAGGCAATGCACGACAATGCAAGGAAAGCTTAAAGCAAAGGAAGGCACGGTCAGGCGAGATAAGGCTAAGGCACGACAACGCAAGGCTAGGCAATGCAGGGAAGGGAAGCAAAGTGTAACGGAAGGTAAGGAAGGCAAGGGAAAGCAAAGAAAGGCAAGTGTATCGGAAGGAACGGCACGGCAAGGGGAAACAAGGCTAAGGCACGACAACGCACGCTAGGCAATGCACGGCAAGGCAAGGAAAGGGTAACGCATGGGAAAGCACGGTCAGGCGAGGCAAGCCTAAGGCATGACAACGCAAGGCTAGGCAATGCACGGAAAGCAAGCAAAGAGTAACGGAACGCAAGGAAGGCAAGGGAAAGCAAGGGAAGGCAAGGGTAACGGAAGGAACGGCACGGCAAGGGGTAACAAGGCTAAGGCACGACAACGCAGGGCTAGGCAATGCACGGCAAGGCAAGGAAAGGGTAACGCAGGGGAAGGCACGGTCAGGTGAGGCAAGGATAAGGCACGACAATGCAAGGCTAGGCAATGCACGGCAAGGCAAGGAAAGAGTAACGGAAGGAAAGGAAGGCAAGGCAAAGCCAGGCAAGGCAAGTGTAACAAAAGGCACGCAACGGCAAGGGGAATCAAGGCTAATGCACGACAACGCACGGCTAGGCAATGCACGGCAAGGCAAGGAAAGGGTAACGCAAGGCAAGGCACGGTGAGGCTAGGCAAGGCTAATGCACGACAACGCAAGGCTAGGCAATGCACGACAATGCAAGGAATGCTTAAAGCAAAGGAAGGCACGGTCAGGCGAGATAAGGCTAAGGCACGACAACGCAAGGCTAGGCAATGCACGGAAGGTAAGCAAAGAGTAACGGAAGGTAAGGAAGACAAGGGAAAGCAAGGAAAGGCAAGTGTAACGGAAGGAACGGCACGGCAAGGGGAAACAAGGCTAAGGCACGACAACGCACGCTAGGCAATGCACGGCAAGGCAAGGAAAGGGTAACCCATGGGAAAGCACGGTCAGGCGAGGCAAGCCTAAGGCATGACAACGCAAGGCTAGGCACTGCACGGAAAGCAAGCAAAGAGTAACGGAACGCAAGGAAGGCAAGGGAAAGCAAGGGAAGGCAAGTGTAACGGAAGGAACGGCACAGCAAGGGGAAACAATGCTAAGGCACGACAACGCACGCTAGGCAATGCACGGCAAGGCAAGGAAAGAGTAACGGAAGGAACGGAAGGCAAGGCAAAGCCAGGCACGGCAAGTGTAACAAAAGGCACGCAACGGCAAGGAGAAACAAGGCTAAGGCACGACAACGCACGGCTAGGCAATGCACGGAAAGGCAAGGAAAGGGTAACTCATGGGAAAGCACGGTCAGGCGATGCAAGGCTAAGGCATGACAATGCAAGGCTAGGCAATGCACGGAAAGCAAGCAAAGAGTAACGGAACGCAAGGAAGGCAAGGGAAAGCAAGGGAAGGCAAGGGTAACGGAAGGAACGGCACGGCAAGGGGTAACAAGGCTAAGGCACGGCAACGCAGGGCTAGGCAATGCACGGCAAGGCAAGGAAAGGGTAACGCAGGGGAAGGCACGGTAAGGTGAGGCAAGGATAAGGCACGACAATGCAAGGCTAGGCAATGCACGGCAAGGCAAGGAAAGAGTAACGGAAGGAAAGGAAGGCAAGGCAAAGCCAGGCAAGGCAAGTGTAACAAAAGGCACGCAACGGCAAGGGGAAACAAGGCTAAGGCACGACAACACACGGCTAGGAAATGCAAGGCAAGGCAAGTAAAGGGTAACGCAAGGCAAGGCACGGTGAGGCTAGGCAAGGCTAATGCACGACAACGCAAGGCTAGGCAATGCACGACAATGCAAGTAAAGCTTAAAGCAAAGGAAGGCACGGTTAGAAGAGATAAGGCTAAGGTACGACAACGCACGCTAGGCAATGCACGGCAAGGGAAGGAAAGGGTAACGCATGGGAAAGAACGGTCAGGGGAGGCAAGCCTAAGGCATGACAACGCAAGGCTAGGCAATGCACGGAAAGCAAGCAAAGAGTAACGGAACGCAAGGAAGGCAAGGGAAAGCAAGGGAAGGCAAGGGTAACGGAAGGAACGGCACGACAAGGGGTAAGAAGGCTAAGGCACGACAACGCAGGGCTAGGCAATGCACGGCAAGGCAAGGAAAGAGTAACGGAAGGAACGGAAGGCAAGGCAAAGCCAGGCACGGCAAGTGTAACAAAAGGCACGCAACGGCAAGGGGAAACAAGGCTACGGCACGACAACGCACGGCTAGGCAATGCACGGAAAGGCAAGGAATGGGTAACTCATGGGAAAGCACGGTCAGGCGATGCAAGGCTAAGGCATTACAACGCAAGGCTAGGCAATGCAGGGAAAGCAAGCAAAGAGTAACGGAACGCAAGGCAGGCAACGGAAAGCAAGGTAAGGCAAGGGTAACGGAAGGAACGGCACGGCAAGGGGTAACAAGGCTAAGGCACGGCAACGCAGGGCTAGGCAAGGCACGGCAAGGCAAGGAAAGGGTAACGCAGGGGAAGGCACGGTCAGTTGAGGCAAGGATAAGGCACGACAATGCAAGGCTAGGCAATGCACGGCAAGGCAAGGAAAGAGTAACGGAAGGAAAGGAAGGCAAGTCAAAGCCAGGAGAGGCAAGTGAAACAAAAGGCACGCCACGGCAAGGGGAAACAAGGCTAAGGCACGACAACGCACGGCTAGGCAATGCACGGCAAGGCAAGGAACGGGTAACGCAAGGCAAGGCACGGTGAGGCTAGGCAAGGCTAATTCACGACAACGCAAGGCTAGGCAATGCACGACAATGGAAGGAAAGCTTAAAGCAAAGGAAGGCACGGTCAGGCGAGATAAGGCTAAGGAACGACAACGCAAGGCTAGGCAATGCAGGGAAGGGAAGCAAAGAGTAACGGAAGGTAAGGAAGGCAAGGGAAAGCAAAGAAAGGCAAGTGTAACGGAAGGAACGGCACGGCAAGGGGAAACAAGGCTAAGGCACGACAACGCACGCTAGGCAATGCACGGCAAGGCAAGGAAAGGGTAACGCATCGGAAAGCACGGTCAGGCGAGGCAAGCCTAAGGCATGACAACGCAAGGCTAGGCAATGCACGGAAAGCAAGCAAAGAGTAACGGAACGCAAGGAAGGCAAGGTAAAGCAAGGGAAGGCAAGGGTAACGGAAGGAACGGCACGGCAAGGGGTAACAAGGCTAAGGCACGACAACGCAGGGCTAGGCAATGCACGGCAAGGCAAGGAAAGGGTAACGCAGGGGAAGGCACGGTCAGGTGAGGCAAGGATAAGGCACGACAATGCAAGGCTAGGCAATGCACGGCAAGGCAAGGAAAGAGTAACGGAAGGAAAGGAAGGCAAGGCAAAGCCAGGCAAGGCAAGTGTAACAAAAGGCACGCAACGGCAAGGGGAATCAAGGCTAATGCACGACAACGCACGGCTAGGCAATGCACGGGAAGGCAAGGAAAGGGTAACGCAAGGCAAGGCACGGTGAGGCTAGGCAAGGCTAATGCACGACAACGCAAGGCTAGGCAATGCACGACAATGCAAGGAATGCTTAAAGCAAAGGAAGGCACGGTCAGGCGAGATAAGGCTAAGGCACGACAACGCAAGGCTAGGCAATGCACGGAAGGTAAGCAAAGAGTAACGGAAGGTAAGGAAGACAAGGGAAAGCAAGGAAAGGCAAGTGTAACGGAAGGAACGGCACGGCAAGGGGAAACAAGGCTAAGGCACGACAACGCACGCTAGGCAATGCACGGCAAGGCAAGGAAAGGGTAACCCATGGGAAAGCACGGTCAGGCGAGGCAAGCCTAAGGCATGACAACGCAAGGCTAGGCACTGCACGGAAAGCAAGCAAAGAGTAACGGAACGCAAGGAAGGCAAGGGAAAGCAAGGGAAGGCAAGTGTAACGGAAGGAACGGCACAGCAAGGGGAAACAATGCTAAGGCACGACGACGCACGCTAGGCAATGCACGGCAAGGCAAGGAAAGAGTAACGGAAGGAACGGAAGGCAAGGCAAAGCCAGGCACGGCAAGTGTAACAAAAGGCACGCAACGGCAAGGAGAAACAAGGCTAAGGCACGACAACGCACGGCTAGGCAATGCACGGAAAGGCAAGGAAAGGGTAACTCATGGGAAAGCACGGTCAGGCGATGCAAGGCTAAGGCATGACAATGCAAGGCTAGGCAATGCACGGAAAGCAAGCAAAGAGTAACGGAACGCAAGGAAGGCAAGGGAAAGCAAGGGAAGACAAGGGTAACGGAAGGAACGGCACGGCAAGGGGTAACAAGGCTAAGGCACGGCAACGCAGGGCTAGGCAATGCACGGCAAGGCAAGGAAAGGGTAACGCAGGGGAAGGCACGGTCAGTTGAGGCAAGGATAAGGCACGACAATGCAAGGCTAGGCAATGCACGGCAAGGCAAGGAAAGAGTAACGGAAGGAAAGGAAGGCAAGTCAAAGCCAGGAGAGGCAAGTGTAACAAAAGGCACGCCACGGCAAGGGGAAACAAGGCTAAGGCACGACAACGCACGGCTAGGCAATGCACGGCAAGGCAAGGAAAGGGTAACGCAAGGCAAGGCACGGTGAGTCTAGGCAAGGCTAATTCACGACAACGCAAGGCTAGGCAATGCACGACAATGCAAGGAAAGCTTAAAGCAAAGGAAGGCACGGTCAGGCGAGATAAGGCTAAGGCACGACAACGCAAGGCTAGGCAATGCAGGGAGGGGAAGCAAAGAGTAACGGAAGGTAAGGAAGGCAAGGGAAAGCAAAGAAAGGCAAGTGTAACGGAAGGAACGGCACGGCAAGGGGAAACAAGGCTAAGTCACGACAACGCACGCTAGGCAATGCACGGCAAGGCAAGGAAAGGGTAACGCATGGGAAAGCACGGTCAGGCGAGGCAATCCTAAGGCATGACAACGCAAGGCTAGGCAATGCACGGCAAGGCAAGGAAAGAGTAACGGAAGGAAAGGAAGGCAAGGCAAAGCCAGGCAAGGCAAGTGTAACAAAAGGCACGCAACGGCAAGGGGAAACAAGGCTAAGGCACGACAACACACGGCTAGGAAATGCAAGGCAAGGCAAGTAAAGGGTAACGCAAGGCAAGGCACGGTGAGGCTAGGCAAGGCTAATGCACGACAACGCAAGGCTAGGCAATGCACGACAATGCAAGTAAAGCTTAAAGCAAAGGAAGGCACGGTTAGAAGAGATAAGGCTAAGGCACGACAACGCACGCTAGGCAATGCACGGCAAGGGAAGGAAAGGGTAACGCATGGGAAAGAACGGTCAGGGGAGGCAAGCCTAAGGCATGACAACGCAAGGCTAGGCAATGCACGGAAAGCAAGCAAAGAGTAACGGAACGCAAGGAAGGCAAGGGAAAGCAAGGGAAGGCAAGGGTAACGGAAGGAACGGCACGACAAGGGGTAAGAAGGCTAAGGCACGACAACGCAGGGCTAGGCAATGCACGGCAAGGCAAGGAAAGAGTAACGGAAGGAACGGAAGGCAAGGCAAAGCCAGGCACGGCAAGTGTAACAAAAGGCACGCAACGGCAAGGGGAAACAAGGCTAAGGCACGACAACGCACGGCTAGGCAATGCACGGAAAGGCAAGGAAAGGGTAACTCATGGGAAAGCACGGTCAGGCGATGCAAGGCTAAGGCATGACAACGCAAGGCTAGGCAATGCAGGGAAAGCAAGCAAAGAGTAACGGAACGCAAGGCAGGCAAGGGAAAGCAAGGTAAGGCAAGGGTAACGGAAGGAACGGCACGGCAAGGGGTAACAAGGCTAAGGCACGGCAACGCAGGGCTAGGCAAGGCACGGCAAGGCAAGGAAAGGGTAACGCAGGGGAAGGCACGGTCAGTTGAGGCAAGGATAAGGCACGACAATGCAAGGCTAGGCAATGCACGGCAAGGCAAGGAAAGAGTAACGGAAGGAAAGGAAGGCAAGTCAAAGCCAGGAGAGGCAAGTGAAACAAAAGGCACGCCACGGCAAGGGGAAACAAGGCTAAGGCACGACAACGCAGGGCTAGGCAATGCACGGCAAGGCAAGGAACGGGTAACGCAAGGCAAGGCACGGTGAGGCTAGGGAAGGCTAATTCACGACAACGCAAGGCTAGGCAATGCACGACAATGGAAGGAAAGCTTAAAGCAAAGGAAGGCACGGTCAGGCGAGATAAGGCTAAGGAACGACAACGCAAGGCTAGGCAATGCAGGGAAGGGAAGCAAAGAGTAACGGAAGGTAAGGAAGGCAAGGGAAAGCAAAGAAAGGCAAGTGTAACGGAAGGAACGGCACGGCAAGGGGAAACAAGGCTAAGGCACGACAACGCACGCTAGGCAATGCACGGCAAGGCAAGGAAAGGGTAACGCATCGGAAAGCACGGTCAGGCGAGGCAAGCCTAAGGCATGACAACGCAAGGCTAGGCAATGCACGGAAAGCAAGCAAAGAGTAACGGAACGCAAGGAAGGCAAGGGAAAGCAAGGGAAGGCAAGGGTAACGGAAGGAACGGCACGGCAAGGGGTAACAAGGCTAAGGCACGACAACGCAGGGCTAGGCAATGCACGGCAAGGCAAGGAAAGGGTAACGCAGGGGAAGGCACTGTCAGGTGAGGCAAGGATAAGGCACGACAATGCAAGGCTAGGCAATGCACGGCAATGCAAGGAAAGAGTAACGGAAGGAAAGGAAGGCAAGGCAAAGCCAGGCAAGGCAAGTGTAACAAAAGGCACGCAACGGCAAGGGGAATCAAGGCTAAGGCACGACAACGCACGGCTAGGCAATGCACGGGAAGGCAAGGAAAGGGTAACGCAAGGCAGGGCACGGTGAGGCTAGGCAAGGCTAATGCACGACAACGCAAGGCTAGGCAATGCACGACAATGCAAGGAATGCTTAAAGCAAAGGAAGGCACGGTCAGGCGAGATAAGGCTAAGGCACGACAACGCAAGGCTAGGCAATGCACGGAAGGTAAGCAAAGAGTAACGGAAGGTAAGGAAGACAAGGGAAAGCAAGGAAAGGCAAGTGTAACGGAAGGAACGGCACTGCAAGGGGAAACAAGGCTAAGGCACGACAACGCACGCTAGGCAATGCACGGCAAGGCAAGGAAAGGGTAACGCATGGGAAAGCACGGTCAGGCGAGGCAAGCCTAAGGCATGACAACGCAAGGCTAGGCAATGCACGGAAAGCAAGCAAAGAGTAACGGAACGCAAGGAAGGCAAGGGAAAGCAAGGGAAGGCAAGGGTAACGGAAGGAACGGCACGGCAAGGGGAAACAATGCTAAGGCACGACAACGCACGCTAGGCAATGCACGGCAAGGCAAGGAAAGAGTAACGGAAGGAACGGAAGGCAAGGCAAAGCCAGGCACGGCAAGTGTAACAAAAGGCACGCAACGGCAAGGGGAAACAAGGCTAAGGCACGACAACGCACGGCTAGGCAATGCACGGAAAGGCAAGGAAAGGGTAACTCATGGGAAAGCACGGTCAGGCGATGCAAGGCTAAGGCATGACAATGCAAGGCTAGGCAATGCACGGAAAGCAAGCAAAGAGTAACGGAACGCAAGGAAGGCAAGTGAAAGCAAGGGAAGGCAAGGGTAACGGAAGGAACGGCACGGCAAGGGGTAACAAGGCTAAGGCACGGCAACGCAGGGCTAGGCAATGCACGGCAAGGCAAGGAAAGGGTAACGCAGGGGAAGGCACGGTCAGTTGAGGCAAGGATAAGGCACGACAATGCAAGGCTAGGCAATGCACGGCAAGGCAAGGAAAGAGTAACGGAAGGAAAGGAAGGCAAGTCAAAGCCAGGAGAGGCAAGTGTAACAAAAGGCACGCCACGGCAAGGGGAAACAAGGCTAAGGCACGACAACGCACGGCTAGGCAATGCACGGCAAGGCAAGGAAAGGGTAACGCAAGGCAAGGCACGGTGAGTCTAGGCAAGGCTAATTCACGACAACGCAAGGCTAGGCAATGCACGACAATGCAAGGAAAGCTTAAAGCAAAGGAAGGCACGGTCAGGCGAGATAAGGCTAAGGCACGACAATGCAAGGCTAGGCAATGCACGGAAGGTAAGCAAAGAGTAACGGAAGGTAAGGAAGACAAGGGAAAGCAAGGAAAGGCAAGTGTAACGGAAGGAACGGCACGGCAAGGGGAAACAAGGCTAAGGCACGACAACGCACGCTAGGCAATGCACGGCAAGTCAAGGAAAGGGTAACCCATGGGAAAGCACGGTCAGGCGAGGCAAGCCTAAGGCATGACAACGCAAGGCTAGGCACTGCACGGAAAGCAAGCAAAGAGTAACGGAACGCAAGGAAGGCAAGGGAAAGCAAGGGAAGGCAAGTGTAACGGAAGGAACGGCACAGCAAGGGGAAACAATGCTAAGGCACGACAACGCACGCTAGGCAATGCACGGCAAGGCAAGGAAAGAGTAACGGAAGGAACGGAAGGCAAGGCAAAGCCAGGCACGGCAAGTGTAACAAAAGGCACGCAACGGCAAGGAGAAACAAGGCTAAGGCACGACAACGCACGGCTAGGCAATGCACGGAAAGGCAAGGAAAGGGTTACTCATGGGAAAGCACGGTCAGGCGATGCAAGGCTAAGGCATGACAATGCAAGGCTAGGCAATGCACGGAAAGCAAGCAAAGAGTAACGGAACGCAAGGAAGGCAAGGGAAAGCAAGGGAAGGCAAGGGTAACGGAAGGAACGGCACGGCAAGGGGTAACAAGGCTAAGGCACGGCAACGCAGGGCTAGGCAATGCACGGCAAGGCAAGGAAAGGGTAACGCAGGGGAAGGCACGGTCAGTTGAGGCAAGGATAAGGCACGACAATGCAAGGCTAGGCAATGCACGGCAAGGCAAGGAAAGAGTAACGGAAGGAAAGGAAGGCAAGTCAAAGCCAGGAGAGGCAAGTGTAACAAAAGGCACGCCACGGCAAGGGGAAACAAGGCTAAGGCACGACAACACACGGCTAGGAAATGCACGGCAAGGCAAGGTAAGGGTAACGCAAGGCAAGGCACGGTGAGGCTAGGCAAGGATAATGCACGACAACGCAAGGCTAGGCAATGCACGACAATGCAAGTAAAGCTTAAAGCAAAGGAAGGCACGGTCAGGCGAGATAAGGCTAAGGCACGACAACGCAAGGCTAGGCAATGCAGGGAAGGCAAGCAAAGAGTAACGGAAGGTAAGGAAGGCAAGGGAACGCAAGGAAAGGCAATGGTAACGGAAGGAACGGCACGGCAAGGGGAAACAAGTCTAAGGCACGACAACGCACGCTAGGCAATGCACGGCAAGGCAAGGAAAGGTTAACGCATGGGAAAGCACGGTCAGGGGAGGCAAGGCTAAGGTACGACAACGCAAGGCTAGGCAATGCACGGAAGGCAAGCAAAGAGTAAGGGAAGGTAAGGAAGGCAAGGGAAAGCAAAGAAAGGCAAGTGTAACGGACGGAACGGCACGGCAAGGGGAAACAAGGCTAAGGCACGACAACGCACGCTAGGCAATGCACGGCAAGGCAAGGAAAGGGTAACGCATGGGAAAGCACGGTCAGGCGAGGCAAGGCTAAGGAAAGCCAACGCAAAGCTAGGCAATGCACGGAAAGCAAGCAAGGAGTAACGGAATGCAAGGAAGGAAAGGGAAAGCAAGGGAAGGCAAGGGTAACGAAAGGAACGGCACGGCAAGGGGTAACAAGGCTAAGGCACGACAACACACGGCTAGGAAATGCACGGCAAGGCAAGGAAAGGGTAACGCAAGGCAAGGCACGGTGAGGCTAGGCAAGGTTAATGCACGACAACGCAAGGCTAGGCAATGCACGACAATGCAAGGAAAGCTTAAAGCAAAGGAAGGCACGGTCAGGCGAGATAAGGCTAAGGCACGACAACGCAAGGCTAGGCAATGCAGGGAAGGCAAGCAAAGAGTAACGGAAGGTAAGGAAGGCAAGGGAAAGCAAGGAAAGGCAAGTGTAACGGAAGGAACGGCACGGCAAGGGGAAACAATGCTAAGGCACGACAACGCACGCTAGGCAATGCACGGCAAGGCAAGGAAAGGGTAACGCATGGGAAAGCACGGTCAGGCGAGGCAAGGCTAAGGCACGACAACCCAAGGCTAGGCAATGCACGGAAGGCAAGCAAAGAGAAACGGAAGGTAAGGAAGGAAAGGGAAAGCAAAGAAAGGCAAGTGTAACCGAAGGAACGGCACGGCAAGGGGAAACAATGCTAAGGCACGACAACGCACGGCTAGGCAATGCACGGCAAGGCAAGCAAAGGGTAACGCAAGGAAAGGCACGGTGAGGCTAGGCAAGGCTAATGCACGAAAACGCAAGGCTAGGCGATGCACGACAATGCAAGGAAAGCTTAAAGCAAAGGAAGGCAAGGTCAGGCGAGATAAGGCTAAGGCACGACAACGCAAGGCTAGGAAATTCAGGGAAGGCAAGCAAAGAGTGACGGAAGGTAAGCAAGGCAAGGAAAAGGAAGGAAAGGCCAGGGTAACGGAAGGAACGGCACGGCAAGCGGAAACAAGTCTAAGGCACGACACCGAACGCTAGGCAATGAAGGGCAAGGCAAGGAAAGGGTAACGCATTTGAAAGCACGGTCAGGCGAGGCAACGCTAAGGCACGACAACGCAAGGCTAGGCAATGCACGGAAGGCAAGCAAAGAGTAACGGAAGGTAAGGAAGGCAAGGGAAAGGAAGGAAAGGCAAGTGTAACGGAAGGAACGGCACGGCAAGGGGAAACAAGGCTAAGGCACGGTAATGCACGGCTAGGCAATTCACGGCAAGGCAAGGAAAGGGTAACGCAAGGCAAGGCACGGTGAGGCTAGGCAAGGCTAATACACGACAACGCAAGGCTAGGCAATGCACGACAATGCAAGGAAAGCTTAAAGCAAAGGAAGGCACGGTCAGGCGAGATAATGCTAAGGCACGACAACGCAAGGCTAGGCAATGCAGGGAAGGGAAGCAAAGAGTAACGGAAGGTAAGCAAGGCAAGGAAAAGCAAGGAAAGGCAAGGGTAACGGTAGGAACTGCACGGCAAGGGGAAACAAGGCTAAGGCACGGCAACGCAGGCTGGGCAATGCACGGCAAGGCAAGGAAAGGGTAACGCATGGGAAAGCACGTTCAGGCGAGGCAAGGCTGAGGCACGCCAACGCAAGGCTAGGCAATGCACGGAAGGCAAGCAAAGAGTAACGGAAGGTAAGGAAGGCAAGGGAAAGCAAGGAAAGGCAAGTGTAACGGAAGGAACGGCACGGCAAGGGGAAACAAGGCTAAGGCACGACATCGCACGCTAGGCAATGCACGGCAAGGCAAGGAAAGGGTAACGCATGGGAAAGCACGGTCAGGCGAGGCAAGCCTAAGGCATGACAACGCAAGGCTAGGCAATTCACGGAAAGCAAGCAAAGAGTAACGGAACGCAAGAAGGCAAGGGAAAGCAAGGGAAGGCAAGGGTAACGGAAGGAACGGCACGGCAAGGGGTAAGAAGGCTAAAGCACGACAACGCAGGGCTTAGGCAATGCACGGCAAGGCAAGGAAAGGGTAACGCAGGGGAAGGCACGGTCACGTGAGGCAAGGATAAGGCACGACAATGCAAGGCTAGGCAATGCACGGCAAGGCAAGGAAAGAGTAACGGAAGGAAAGGAAGGCAAGGCAAAGCCAGGCAAGGCAAGTGTAACAAAAGGCACGCCACGGCAAGGGGAATCAAGGCTAAGGCACGACAACGCACGGCTAGGCAATGCACGGCAAGGCAAGGAAAGGGTAACGCAAGGCAAGGCACGGTGAGGCTAGGCAAGGCTAATGCACGACAACGCAAGGCTAGGCAATGCACGGCAAGGGAAGGAAAGGGTAACGCATGGGAAAGAACGGTCAGGGGAGGCAAGCCTAAGGCATGACAACGCAAGGCTAGGCAATGCACGGAAAGCAAGCAAAGAGTAACGGAACGCAAGGAAGGCAAGGGAAAGCAAGGGAAGGCAAGGGTAACGGAAGGAACGGCACGGCAAGGGGTAACAAGGCCAAGGCACGACAACGCAGGGCTAGGCAATGCACGGCAAGGCAAGGAAAGGGTAACGCAGGGGAAGGCACGGTCAGGTGAGGCAAGGATAAGGCACGACAATGCAAGGCTAGGCAATGCACGGCAAGGCAAGGAAAGAGTAACGGAAGGAAAGGAAGGCAAGGCAAAGCCAGGCAAGGCAAGTGTAACAAAAGGCACGCAACGGCAAGGGGAAACAAGGCTAAGGCACGACAACACACGGCTAGGAAATGCAAGGCAAGGCAAGTAAAGGGTAACGCAAGGCAAGGCACGGTGAGGCTAGGCAAGGCTAATGCACGACAACGCAAGGCTAGGCAATGCACGACAATGCAAGTAAAGCTTAAAGCAAAGGAAGGCACGGTTAGAAGAGATAAGGCTAAGGCACGACAACGCAGGGCTAGGCAATGCACGGCAAGGCAAGGAAAGAGTAACGGAAGGAACGGAAGGCAAGGCAAAGCCAGGCACGGCAAGTGAAACAAAAGGCACGCAACGGCAAGGGGAAACAAGGCTAAGGCACGACAACGCACGGCTAGGCAATGCACGGCAAGGCAAGGAAATGGTAACGCAAGGCAAGGCACGGTGAGCCTAGGAAAGGCTAATGCACGACAACGCAAGGCTAGGCAATGCACGACAATGCAAGGAATGCTTAAAGCAAAGGAAGGCACGGTCAGGCGAGATAAGGCTAAGGCACGACAACGCAAGGCTAGGCAATGCACGGAAGGTAAGCAAAGAGTAACGGAAGGTAAGGAAGACAAGGGAAAGCAAGGAAAGGCAAGTGTAACGGAAGGAACGGCACGGCAAGGGGAAACAAGGCTAAGGCACGACAACGCACGCTAGGCAATGCACGGCAAGGCAAGGAAAGGGTAACGCATGGGAAAGCACGGTCAGGCGAGGAAAGCCTAAGGCATGACAACGCAAGGCTAGGCAATGCACGGAAAGCAAGCAAAGAGTAACGGAACGCAAGGAAGGCAAGGGAAAGCAAGGGAAGGCAAGGGTAACGGAAGGAATGGCACGGCAAGGGGAAACAATGCTAAGGCACGACAATGCCCGCTAGGCAATGCACGGCAAGGCAAGGAAAGAGTAACGGAAGGAACGGAAGGCAAGGCAAAGCCAGGCACGGCAAGTGTAAAAAAAGGCACGCAACGGCAAGGGGAAACAAGGCTAAGGCACGACAACGCACGGCTAGGCAATGCACGGAAAAGCAAGGAAAGGGTAACTCATGGGAAAGCACGGTCAGGCGATGCAAGGCTAAGGCATGACAATGCAAGGCTAGGCAATGCACGGAAAGCAAGCAAAGAGTAACGGAACGCAAGGAAGGCAAGGGAAAGCAAGGGAAGGCAAGGGTAACGGAAGGAACGGCACGGCAAGGGGTAACAAGGCTAAGGCACGGCAACGCAGGGCTAGGCAATGCACGGCAAGGCAAGGAAAGGGTAACGCAGGGGAAGGCACGGTCAGTTGAGGCAAGGATAAGGCACGACAATGCAAGGCTAGGCAATGCACGGCAAGGCAAGGAAAGAGTAACGGAAGGAAAGGAAGGCAAGTCAAAGCCAGGAGAGGCAAGTGTAACAAAAGGCACGCCACGGCAAGGGGAAACAAGGCTAAGGCACGACAACGCACGGCTAGGCAATGCACGGCAAGGCAAGGAAAGGGTAACGCAAGGCAAGGCACGGTGAGTCTAGGCAAGGCTAATTCACGACAACGCAAGGCTAGGCAATGCACGACAATGCAAGGAAAGCTTAAAGCAAAGGAAGGCACGGTCAGGCGAGATAAGGCTAAGGCACGACAACGCAAGGCTAGGCAATGCAGGGAGGGTAAGCAAAGAGTAACGGAAGGTAAGGAAGGCAAGGGAAAGCAAAGAAAGGCAAGTGTAACGGAAGGAACGGCACGGCAAGGGGAAACAAGGCTAAGGCACGACAACGCACGCTAGGCAATGCAAGGCAAGGCAAGGAAAGGGTAACGCATGGGAAAGCACGGTCAGGCGAGGCAAGCCTAAGGCATGACAACGCAAGGCTAGGCAATGCCCGGAAAGCAAGCAAAGAGTAACGGAACGCAAGGAAGTCAAGGGAAAGCAAGGGAAGGCAAGGGTAACGGAAGGAACGGCACGGCAAGGGGTAACAAGGCCAAGGCACGACAACGCAGGGCTAGGCAATGCACGGCAAGGCAAGGAAAGGGTAACGCAGGGGAAGGCACGGTCAGGTGAGGCAAGGATAAGGCACGACAATGCAAGGCTAGGCAATGCACGGCAAGGCAAGGAAAGAGTAACGGAAGGAAAGGAAGGCAAGGCAAAGCCAGGCAAGGCAAGTGTAACAAAAGGCACGCAACGGCAAGGGGAAACAAGGCTAAGGCACGACAACACACGGCTAGGAAATGCAAGGCAAGGGAAGTAAAGGGTAACGCAAGGCAAGGCACGGTGAGGCTAGGCAAGGCTAATGCACGACAACGCAAGGCTAGGCAATGCACGACAATGCAAGTAAAGCTTAAAGCAAAGGAAGGCACGGTTAGAAGAGATAAGGCTAAGGCACGACAACGCACGCTAGGCAATGCACGGCAAGGGAAGGAAAGGGTAACGCATGGGAAAGAACGGTCAGGGGAGGCAAGCCTAAGGCATGACAACGCAAGGCTAGGCAATGCACGGAAAGCAAGCAAAGAGTAACGGAACGCAAGGAAGGCAAGGGAAAGCAAGGGAAGGCAAGGGTAACGGAAGGAACGGCACGACAAGGGGTAAGAAGGCTAAGGCACGACAACGCAGGGCTAGGCAATGCACGGCAAGGCAAGGAAAGAGTAACGGAAGGAACGGAAGGCAACGCAAAGCCAGGCACGGCAAGTGTAACAAAAGGCACGCAACGGCAAGGGGAAACAAGGCTAAGGCACGACAACGCACGGCTAGGCAATGCACGGAAAGGCAAGGAAAGGGTAACTCATGGGAAAGCACGGTCAGGCGATGCAAGGCTAAGGCATGACAACGCAAGGCTAGGCAATGCAGGGAAAGCAAGCAAAGAGTAACGGAACGCAAGGCAGGCAAGGGAAAGCAAGGTAAGGCAAGGGTAACGGAAGGAACGGCACGGCAAGGGGTAACAAGGCTAAGGCACGGCAACGCAGGGCTAGGCAAGGCACGGCAAGGCAAGGAAAGGGTAACGCAGGGGAAGGCACGGTCAGTTGAGGCAAGGATAAGGCACGACAATGCAAGGCTAGGCAATGCACGGCAAGGCAAGGAAAGAGTAACGGAAGGAACGGAAGGCAAGGCAAAGCCAGGCACGGCAAGTGTAAAAAAAGGCACGCAACGGCAAGGGGAAACAAGGCTAAGGCACGACAACGCACGGCTAGGCAATGCACGGAAAAGCAAGGAAAGGGTAACTCATGGGAAAGCACGGTCAGGCGATGCAAGGCTAAGGCATGACAATGCAAGGCTAGGCAATGCACGGAAAGCAAGCAAAGAGTAACGGAACGCAAGGAAGGCAAGGGAAAGCAAGGGAAGGCAAGGGTAACGGAAGGAACGGCACGGCAAGGGGTAACAAGGCTAAGGCACGGCAACGCAGGGCTAGGCAATGCACGGCAAGGCAAGGAAAGGGTAACGCAGGGGAAGGCACGGTCAGTTGAGGCAAGGATAAGGCACGACAATGCAAGGCTAGGCAATGCACGGCAAGGCAAGGAAAGAGTAACGGAAGGAAAGGAAGGCAAGTCAAAGCCAGGAGAGGCAAGTGTAACAAAAGGCACGCCACGGCAAGGGGAAACAAGGCTAAGGCACGACAACGCACGGCTAGGCAATGCACGGCAAGGCAAGGAAAGGGTAACGCAAGGCAAGGCACGGTGAGTCTAGGCAAGGCTAATTCACGACAACGCAAGGCTAGGCAATGCACGACAATGCAAGGAAAGCTTAAAGCAAAGGAAGGCACGGTCAGGCGAGATAAGGCTAAGGCACGACAACGCAAGGCTAGGCAATGCAGGGAGGGTAAGCAAAGAGTAACGGAAGGTAAGGAAGGCAAGGGAAAGCAAAGAAAGGCAAGTGTAACGGAAGGAACGGCACGGCAAGGGGAAACAAGGCTAAGGCACGACAACGCACGCTAGGCAATGCAAGGCAAGGCAAGGAAAGGGTAACGCATGGGAAAGCACGGTCAGGCGAGGCAAGCCTAAGGCATGACAACGCAAGGCTAGGCAATGCCCGGAAAGCAAGCAAAGAGTAACGGAACGCAAGGAAGTCAAGGGAAAGCAAGGGAAGGCAAGGGTAACGGAAGGAACGGCACGGCAAGGGGTAACAAGGCCAAGGCACGACAACGCAGGGCTAGGCAATGCACGGCAAGGCAAGGAAAGGGTAACGCAGGGGAAGGCACGGTCAGGTGAGGCAAGGATAAGGCACGACAATGCAAGGCTAGGCAATGCACGGCAAGGCAAGGAAAGAGTAACGGAAGGAAAGGAAGGCAAGGCAAAGCCAGGCAAGGCAAGTGTAACAAAAGGCACGCAACGGCAAGGGGAAACAAGGCTAAGGCACGACAACACACGGCTAGGAAATGCAAGGCAAGGGAAGTAAAGGGTAACGCAAGGCAAGTCACGGTGAGGCTAGGCAAGGCTAATGCACGACAACGCAAGGCTAGGCAATGCACGACAATGCAAGTAAAGCTTAAAGCAAAGGAAGGCACGGTTAGAAGAGATAAGGCTAAGGCACGACAACGCACGCTAGGCAATGCACGGCAAGGGAAGGAAAGGGTAACGCATGGGAAAGAACGGTCAGGGGAGGCAAGCCTAAGGCATGACAACGCAAGGCTAGGCAATGCACGGAAAGCAAGCAAAGAGTAACGGAACGCAAGGAAGGCAAGGGAAAGCAAGGGAAGGCAAGGGTAACGGAAGGAACGGCACGACAAGGGGTAAGAAGGCTAAGGCACGACAACGCAGGGCTAGGCAATGCACGGCAAGGCAAGGAAAGAGTAACGGAAGGAACGGAAGGCAACGCAAAGCCAGGCACGGCAAGTGTAACAAAAGGCACGCAACGGCAAGGGGAAACAAGGCTAAGGCACGACAACGCACGGCTAGGCAATGCACGGAAAGGCAAGGAAAGGGTAACTCATGGGAAAGCACGGTCAGGCGATGCAAGGCTAAGGCATGACAACGCAAGGCTAGGCAATGCAGGGAAAGCAAGCAAAGAGTAACGGAACGCAAGGCAGGCAAGGGAAAGCAAGGTAAGGCAAGGGTAACGGAAGGAACGGCACGGCAAGGGGTAACAAGGCTAAGGCACGGCAACGCAGGGCTAGGCAAGGCACGGCAAGGCAAGGAAAGGGTAACGCAGGGGAAGGCACGGTCAGTTGAGGCAAGGATAAGGCACGACAATGCAAGGCTAGGCAATGCACGGCAAGGCAAGGAAAGAGTAACGGAAGGAAAGGAAGGCAAGTCAAAGCCAGGAGAGGCAAGTGAAACAAAAGGCACGCCACGGCAAGGGGAAACAAGGCTAAGGCACGACAACGCACGGCTAGGCAATGCACGGCAAGGCAAGGAACGGGTAACGCAAGGCAAGGCACGGTGAGGCTAGGCAAGGCTAATTCACGGCAACGCAAGGCTAGGCAATGCACGACAATGCAAGGAAAGCTTAAAGCAAAGGAAGGCACGGTCAGGCGAGATAAGGCTAAGGAACGACAACGCAAGGCTAGGCAATGCAGGGAAGGGAAGCAAAGAGTAACGGAAGGTAAGGAAGGCAAGGGAAAGCAAAGAAAGGCAAGTGTAACGGAAGGAACGGCACGGCAAGGGGAAACAAGGCTAAGGCACGACAACGCACGCTAGGCAATGCACGGCAAGGCAAGGAAAGGGTAACGCATGGGAAAGCACGGTCAGGCGAGGCAAGCCTAAGGCATGACAACGCAAGGCTAGGCAATGCACGGAAAGCAAGCAAAGAGTAACGGAACGCAAGGAAGGCAAGGGAATGCAAGGGAAGGCAAGGGTAACGGAAGGAACGGCACGGCAAGGGGAAACAAGGCTAAGGCACGACAACGCACGCTAGGCAATGCACGGCAAGGCAAGGAAAGGGTAACGCATGGGAAAGCACGGTCAGGCGAGGCAAGCCTAAGGCATGACAACGCAAGGCTAGGCAATGCACGGAAAGCAAGCAAAGAGTAACGGAACGCAAGGAAGGCAAGGGAAAGCAAGGGAAGGCAAGGGTAACGGAAGGAACGGCACGGCAAGGGGAAACAATGCTAAGGCACGACAACGCACGCTAGGCAATGCACGGCAAGGCAAGGAAAGAGTAACGGAAGGAACGGAAGGCAAGGCAAAGCCAGGCACGGCAAGTGTAACAAAAGGCACGCAACGGCAAGGGGAAACAAGGCTAAGGCACGACAACGCACGGCTAGGCAATGCACGGAAAGGCAAGGAAAGGGTAACTCATGGGAAAGCACGGTCAGGCGATGCAAGGCTAAGGCATGACAATGCAAGGCTAGGCAATGCACGGAAAGCAAGCAAAGAGTAACGGAACGCAAGGAAGGCAAGGGAAAGCAAGGGAAGGCAAGGGTAACGGAAGGAACGGCACGGCAAGGGGTAACAAGGCTAAGGCACGGCAACGCAGGGCTAGGCAATGCACGGCAAGGCAAGGAAAGGGTAACGCAGGGGAAGGCACGGTCAGTTGAGGCAAGGATAAGGCACGACAATGCAAGGCTAGGCAATGCATGGCAAGGCAAGGAAAGAGTAACGGAAGGAAAGGAAGGCAAGTCAAAGCCAGGAGAGGCAAGTGTAACAAAAGGCACGCCACGGCAAGGGGAAACAAGGCTAAGGCACGACAACGCACGGCTAGGCAATGCACGGCAAGGCAAGGAAAGGGTAACGCAAGGCAAAGCACGGTGAGGCTAGGCAAGCCTAAGGCATGACAACGCAAGGCTAGGCAATGCACGGAAAGCAAGCAAAGAGTAACGGAACGCAAGGAAGGCAAGGGAAAGCAAGGGAAGGGAAGGGTAACGGAAGGAACGGCACGGCAAGGGGTAACAAGGCTAAGGCACGACAACGCAGGGCTAGGCAATGCACGTCAAGGCAAGGAAAGAGTAACGGAAGGAACGGAAGGCAAGGCAAAGCCAGGCAAGGCAAGTGTAACAAAAGGCACGCAACGGCAAGGGGAAACAAGGCTAAGGCACGACAACACACGGCTAGGAAATGCACGGCAAGGCAAGGAAAGGGTAACGCAAGGCAAGGCACGGTGAGGCTAGGCAAGGCTAATGCACGACAACGCAAGGCTAGGCAATGCACGACAATGCAAGTAAAGCTTAAAGCAAAGGAAGGCACGGTCAGAAGACATAAGGCTAAGGCACGACAACGCAAGCCTAGGCAATGCAGGGAAGGCAAGCAAAGAGTAACGGAAGGTAAGGAAGGCAAAGGAAAGCAAGGAAAGGCAATGGTAACGGAAGGAACGGCACGGCAAGGGGAAACATGTCTAAGGCACGACAACGCACGCTAGGCAATGCACGGCAAGGCAAGGAAAGGGTAACGCATGGGAAAGAACGGTCAGGGGAGGCAAGGCTAAGGCACGACAACGCAAGGCTTGGCAATGCACGGAAGGCAAGCAAGGAGTAACGGAATGCAAGGAAGGAAAGGGAAAGCAAGGGAAGGCAAGGGTAACGGAAGGAACGGCACGGCAAGGGGTAACAAGCCTAAGGCACGACAACACACGGCTAGGAAATGCACGGTAAGGCAAGGAAAGGGTAACCGAAGGCAAGGCACGGTGAGGCTAGGCAAGGTTAATGCACGACAACGCAAGGCTAGGCAAAGCACGACAATACAAGGAAAGCTTAAAGCAAAGGAAGGCACGGTCAGTCGAGATGAGGCTAAGGCACGACAACGCAAGGCTAGGCAATGCACGGAAGGCAAGCAAAGAGAAACGGAAGGTAAGGAAGGCAAGGGAAAGCAAGGGAAGGCAAGGGTAACGGAAGGGACGGCACGGCAAGGGGTAACAAGGCTAAGGCACGACAACGCAGGGCTAGGCAATGCACGGCAAGGCAAGCAAAGAGTAACGGAAGGAAAGGAAGGCAAGGCAAAGCCAGGCAAGGCAAGTGTAACAAAAGGCACGCAACGGCAAGGGGAATCAAGGCTAAGGCACAACAACACACGGCTAGGAAATGCACGGCAAGTCAAGGAAAGTGTAACGCAAGGCAAGGCACGGTGAGGCTAGGCAAGGCTAATGCACGACAACACAAGGCTAGGCAATGCACGACAATGCAAGTAAAGCTTAAAGCAAAGGAAGGCACGGTTAGAAGAGATAAGGCTAAGGCACGACAACGCACGCTAGGCAATGCACGGCAAGGGAAGGAAAGGGTAACGCATGTGAAAGAACGGTCAGGGGAGGCAAGCCTAAGGCATGACAACGCAAGGCTAGGCAATGCACGGAAAGCAAGCAAAGAGTAACGGAACGCAAGGAAGGCAAGGGAAAGCAAGGGAAGGCAAGGGTAACGGAAGGAACGGCACGACAAGGGGTAAGAAGGCTAAGGCACGACAACGCAGGGCTAGGCAATGCACGGCAAGGCAAGGAAAGAGTAACGGAAGGAACGGAAGGCAAGGCAAAGCCAGGCACGGCAAGTGAAACAAAAGGCACTCAACGGCAAGGGGAAACAAGGCTAAGGCACGACAACGCACGGCTAGGCAATGCACGGAAAGGCAAGGAAAGGGTAACTCATGGGAAAGCACGGTCAGGCGATGCAAGGCTAAGGCATGACAACGCAAGGCTAGGCATGCAGGGAAAGCAAGCAAAGAGTAACGGAACGCAAGGAAGGCAAGGGAAAGCAAGGTAAGGCAAGGGTAACGGAAGGAACGGCACGGCAAGGGGTAACAAGGCTATGGCACGGCAACGCAGGGCTAGGCAATGCACGGCAAGGCAAGGAAAGGGTAACGCAGGGGAAGGCACGGTCAGTTGAGGCAAGGATAAGGCACGACAATGCAAGGCTAGGCAATGCACGGCAAGGCAAGGAAAGAGTAACGGAAGGAAAGGAAGGCAAGTCAAAGCCAGGAGAGGCAAGTGAAACAAAAGGCACGCCACGGCAAGGGGAAACAAGGCTAAGGCACGACAACGCACGGCTAGGCAATGCACGGCAAGGCAAGGAAAGGGTAACGCAAGGCAAGGCACGGTGAGGCTAGGCAAGGCTAATGCACGACAACGCAAGGCTAGGCAATGCACGACAATGCAAGGAATGCTTAAAGCAAAGGAAGGCACGGTCAGGCGAGATAAGGCTAAGGCACGACAACGCAAGGCTAGGCAATGCACGGAAGGTAAGCAAAGAGTAACGGAAGGTAAGGAAGACAAGGGAAAGCAAGGAAAGGCAAGTGTAACGGAAGGAACGGCACGGCAAGGGGAAACAAGGCTAAGGCACGACAACGCACGCTAGGCAATGCACGGCAAGGCAAGGAAAGGGTAACCCATGGGAAAGCACGGTCAGGCGAGGCAAGCCTAAGGCATGACAACGCAAGGCTAGGCACTGCACGGAAAGCAAGCAAAGAGTAACGGAACGCAAGGAAGGCAAGGGAAAGCAAGGGAAGGCAAGTGTAACGGAAGGAACGGCACAGCAAGGGGAAACAATGCTAAGGCACGACAACGCACGCTAGGCAATGCACGGCAAGGCAAGGAAAGAGTAACGGAAGGAACGGAAGGCAAGGCAAAGCCAGGCACGGCAAGTGTAACAAAAGGCACGCAACGGCAAGGAGAAACAAGGCTAAGGCACGACAACGCACGGCTAGGCAATGCACGGAAAGGCAAGGAAAGGGTAACTCATGGGAAAGCACGGTCAGGCGATGCAAGGCTAAGGCATGACAATGCAAGGCTAGGCAATGCACGGAAAGCAAGCAAAGAGTAACGGAACGCAAGGAAGGCAAGGGAAAGCAAGGGAAGGCAAGGGTAACGGAAGGAACGGCACGGCAAGGGGTAACAAGGCTAAGGCACGGCAACGCAGGGCTAGGCAATGCACGGCAAGGCAAGGAAAGGGTAACGCAGGGGAAGGCACGGTCAGTTGAGGCAAGGATAAGGCACGACAATGCAAGGCTAGGCAATGCACGGCAAGGCAAGGAAAGAGTAACGCAAGGAAAGGAAGGCAAGTCAAAGCCAGGAGAGGCAAGTGTAACAAAAGGCACGCCACGGCAAGGGGAAACAAGGCTAAGGCACGACAACGCACGGCTAGGCAATGCACGGCAAGGCAAGGAAAGGGTAACGCAAGGCAAGGCACGGTGAGTCTAGGCAAGGCTAATTCACGACAACGCAAGGCTAGGCAATGCACGACAATGCAAGGAAAGCTTAAAGCAAAGGAAGGCACGGTCAGGCGAGATAAGGCTAAGGCACGACAACGCAAGGCTAGGCAATGCAGGGAGGGGAAGCAAAGAGTAACGGAAGGTAAGGAAGGCAAGGGAAAGCAAAGAAAGGCAAGTGTAACGGAAGGAACGGCACGGCAAGGGGAAACAAGGCTAAGGCACGACAACGCACGCTAGGCAATGCACGGCAAGGCAAGGAAAGGGTAACGCATGGGAAAGCACGGTCAGGCGAGGCAATCCTAAGGCATGACAACGCAAGGCTAGGCAATGCCCGGAAAGCAAGCAAAGAGTAACGGAACGCAAGGAAGGCAAGGGAAAGCAAGGGAAGGCAAAGGTAACGGAAGGAACGGCACGGCAAGGGGTAACAAGGCCAAGGCACGACAACGCAGGGCTAGGCAATGCACGGCAAGGCAAGGAAAGGGTAACGCAGGGGAAGGCACGGTAAGGTGAGGCAAGGATAAGGCACGACAATGCAAGGCTAGGCAATGCACGGCAAGGCAAGGAAAGAGTAACGGAAGGAAAGGAAGGCAAGGCAAAGCCAGGCAAGGCAAGTGTAACAAAAGGCACGCAACGGCAAGGGGAAACAAGGCTAAGGCACGACAACACACGGCTAGGAAATGCAAGGCAAGGCAAGTAAAGGGTAACGCAAGGCAAGGCACGGTGAGGCTAGGCAAGGCTAATGCACGACAACGCAAGGCTAGGCAATGCACGACAATGCAAGTAAAGCTTAAAGCAAAGGAAGGCACGGTTAGAAGAGATAAGGCTAAGGCACGACAACGCACGCTAGGCAATGCACGGCAAGGGAAGGAAAGGGTAACGCATGGGAAAGAACGGTCAGGGGAGGCAAGCCTAAGGCATGACAACGCAAGGCTAGGCAATGCACGGAAAGCAAGCAAAGAGTAACGGAACGCAAGGAAGGCAAGGGAAAGCAAGGGAAGGCAAGGGTAACGGAAGGAACGGCACGACAAGGGGTAAGAAGGCTAAGGCACGACAACGCAGGGCTAGGCAATGCACGGCAAGGCAAGGAAAGAGTAACGGAAGGAACGGAAGGCAAGGCAAAGCCAGGCACGGCAAGTGTAACAAAAGGCACGCAACGGCAAGGGGAAACAAGGCTAAGGCACGACAACGCACGGCTAGGCAATGCACGGAAAGGCAAGGAATGGGTAACTCATGGGAAAGCACGGTCAGGCGATGCAAGGCTAAGGCATGACAACGCAAGGCTAGGCAATGCAGGGAAAGCAAGCAAAGAGTAACGGAACGCAAGGCAGGCAACGGAAAGCAAGGTAAGGCAAGGGTAACGGAAGGAACGGCACGGCAAGGGGTAACAAGGCTAAGGCACGGCAACGCAGGGCTAGGCAAGGCACGGCAAGGCAAGGAAAGGGTAACGCAGGGGAAGGCACGGTCAGTTGAGGCAAGGATAAGGCACGACAATGCAAGGCTAGGCAATGCACGGCAAGGCAAGGAAAGAGTAACGGAAGGAAAGGAAGGCAAGTCAAAGCCAGGAGAGGCAAGTGAAACAAAAGGCACGCCACGGCAAGGGGAAACAAGGCTAAGGCACGACAACGCACGGCTAGGCAATGCACGGCAAGGCAAGGAACGGGTAACGCAAGGCAAGGCACGGTGAGGCTAGGCAAGGCTAATTCACGACAACGCAAGGCTAGGCAATGCACGACAATGGAAGGAAAGCTTAAAGCAAAGGAAGGCACGGTCAGGCGAGATAAGGCTAAGGAACGACAACGCAAGGCTAGGCAATGCAGGGAAGGGAAGCAAAGAGTAACGGAAGGTAAGGAAGGCAAGGGAAAGCAAAGAAAGGCAAGTGTAACGGAAGGAACGGCACGGCAAGGGGAAACAAGGCTAAGGCACGACAACGCACGCTAGGCAATGCACGGCAAGGCAAGGAAAGGGTAACGCATCGGAAAGCACGGTCAGGCGAGGCAAGCCTAAGGCATGACAACGCAAGGCTAGGCAATGCACGGAAAGCAAGCAAAGACTAACGGAACGCAAGGAAGGCAAGGGAAAGCAAGGGAAGGCAAGGGTAACGGAAGGAACGGCACGGCAAGGGGTAACAAGGCTAAGGCACGACAACGCAGGGCTAGGCAATGCACGGCAAGGCAAGGAAAGGGTAACGCAGGGGAAGGCACGGTCAGGTGAGGCAAGGATAAGGCACGACAATGCAAGGCTAGGCAATGCACGGCAAGGCAAGGAAAGAGTAACGGAAGGAAAGGAAGGCAAGGCAAAGCCAGGCAAGGCAAGTGTAACAAAAGGCACGCAACGGCAAGGGGAATCAAGGCTAATGCACGACAACGCACGGCTAGGCAATGCACGGCAAGGCAAGGAAAGGGTAACGCAAGCCAAGGCACGGTGAGGCTAGGCAAGGCTAATGCACGACAACGCAAGGCTAGGCAATGCACGACAATGCAAGGAATGCTTAAAGCAAAGGAAGGCACGGTCAGGCGAGATAAGGCTAAGGCACGACAACGCAAGGCTAGGCAATGCACGGAAGGTAAGCAAAGAGTAACGGAAGGTAAGGAAGACAAGGGAAAGCAAGGAAAGGCAAGTGTAGCGGAAGGAACGGCACGGCAAGGGGAAACAAGGCTAAGGCACGACAACGCACGCTAGGCAATGCACGGCAAGGCAAGGAAAGGGTAACCCATGGGAAAGCACGGTCAGGCGAGGCAAGCCTAAGGCATGACAACGCAAGGCTAGGAACTGCACGGAAAGCAAGCAAAGAGTAACGGAACGCAAGGAAGGCAAGGGAAAGCAAGGGAAGGCAAGTGTAACGGAAGGAACGGCACAGCAAGGGGAAACAATGCTAAGGCACGACAACGCACGCTAGGCAATGCACGGCAAGGCAAGGAAAGAGTAACGGAAGGAACGGAAGGCAAGGCAAAGCCAGGCACGGCAAGTGTAACAAAAGGCACGCAACGGCAAGGAGAAACAAGGCTAAGGCACGACAACGCACGGCTAGGCAATGCACGGAAAGGCAAGGAAAGGGTAACTCATGGGAAAGCACGGTCAGGCGATGCAAGGCTAAGGCATGACAATGCAAGGCTAGGCAATGCAGGGAAAGCAAGCAAAGAGTAACGGAACGCAAGGCAGGCAAGGGAAAGCAAGGTAAGGCAAGGGTAACGGAAGGAACGGCACGGCAAGGGGTAACAAGGCTAAGGCACGGCAACGCAGGGCTAGGCAAGGCACGGCAAGGCAAGGAAAGGGTAACGCAGGGGAAGGCACGGTCAGTTGAGGCAAGGATAAGGCACGACAATGCAAGGCTAGGCAATGCACGGCAAGGCAAGGAAAGAGTAACGGAAGGAAAGGAAGGCAAGTCAAAGCCAGGAGAGGCAAGTGAAACAAAAGGCACGCCACGGCAAGGGGAAACAAGGCTAAGGCACGACAACGCACGGCTAGGCAATGCACGGCAAGGCAAGGAACGGGTAACGCAAGGCAAGGCACGGTGAGGCTAGGCAAGGCTAATTCACGACAACGCAAGGCTAGGCAATGCACGACAATGGAAGGAAAGCTTAAAGCAAAGGAAGGCACGGTCAGGCGAGATAAGGCTAAGGAACGACAACGCAAGGCTAGGCAATGCAGGGAAGGGAAGCAAAGAGTAACGGAAGGTAAGGAAGGCAAGGGAAAGCAAAGAAAGGCAAGTGTAACGGAAGGAACGGCACGGCAAGGGGAAACAAGGCTAAGGCACGACAACGCACGCTAGGCAATGCACGGCAAGGCAAGGAAAGGGTAACGCATCGGAAAGCACGGTCAGGCGAGGCAAGCCTAAGGCATGACAACGCAAGGCTAGGCAATGCACGGAAAGCAAGCAAAGAGTAACGGAACGCAAGGAAGGCAAGGGAAAGCAAGGGAAGGCAAGGGTAACGGAAGGAACGGCACGGCAAGGGGTAACAAGGCTAAGGCACGACAACGCAGGGCTAGGCAATGCACGGCAAGGCAAGGAAAGGGTAACGCAGGGGAAGGCACTGTCAGGTGAGGCAAGGATAAGGCACGACAATGCAAGGCTAGGCAATGCACGGCAATGCAAGGAAAGAGTAACGGAAGGAAAGGAAGGCAAGGCAAAGCCAGGCAAGGCAAGTGTAACAAAAGGCACGCAACGGCAAGGGGAATCAAGGCTAAGGCACGACAACGCACGGCTAGGCAATGCACGGGAAGGCAAGGAAAGGGTAACGCAAGGCAAGGCACGGTGAGGCTAGGCAAGGCTAATGCACGACAACGCAAGGCTAGGCAATGCACGACAATGCAAGGAATGCTTAAAGCAAAGGAAGGCACGGTCAGGCGAGATAAGGCTAAGGCACGACAACGCAAGGCTAGGCAATGCACGGAAGGTAAGCAAAGAGTAACGGAAGGTAAGGAAGACAAGGGAAAGCAAGGAAAGGCAAGTGTAACGGAAGGAACGGCACGGCAAGGGGAAACAAGGCTAAGGCACGACAACGCACGCTAGGCAATGCACGGCAAGGCAAGGAAAGGGTAACGCATGGGAAAGCACGGTCAGGCGAGGCAAGCCTAAGGCATGACAACGCAAGGCTAGGCAATGCACGGAAAGCAAGCAAAGAGTAACGGAACGCAAGAAAGGCAAGGGAAAGCAAGGGAAGGCAAGGGTAACGGAAGGAACGGCACGGCAAGGGGAAACAATGCTAAGGCACGACAACGCACGCTAGGCAATGCACGGCAAGGCAAGGAAAGAGTAACGGAAGGAACGGAAGGCAAGGCAAAGCCAGGCACGGCAAGTGTAACAAAAGGCACGCAACGGCAAGGGGAAACAAGGCTAAGGCACGACAACGCACGGCTAGGCAATGCACGGAAAGACAAGGAAAGGTTAACTCATGGGAAAGCACGGTCAGGCGATGCAAGGCTAAGGCATGACAATGCAAGGCTAGGCAATGCACGGAAAGCAAGCAAAGAGTAACGGAACGCAAGGAAGGCAAGGGAAAGCAAGGGAAGGCAAGGGTAACGGAAGGAACGGCACGGCAAGGGGTAACAAGGCTAAGGCACGGCAACGCAGGGCTAGGCAATGCACGGCAAGGCAAGGAAAGGGTAACGCAGGGGAAGGCACGGTCAGTTGAGGCAAGGATAAGGCACGACAATGCAAGGCTAGGCAATGCACGGCAAGGCAAGGAAAGAGTAACGGAAGGAAAGGAAGGCAAGTCAAAGCCAGGAGAGGCAAGTGTAACAAAAGGCACGCCACGGCAAGGGGAAACAAGGCTAAGGCACGACAACGCACGGCTAGGCAATGCACGGCAAGGCAAGGAAAGGGTAACGCAAGGCAAGGCACGGTGAGTCTAGGCAAGGCTAATTCACGACAACGCAAGGCTAGGCAATGCACGACAATGCAAGGAAAGCTTAAAGCAAAGGAAGGCACGGTCAGGCGAGATAAGGCTAAGGCACGACAATGCAAGGCTAGGCAATGCAGGGAGGGGAAGCAAAGAGTAACGGAAGGTAAGGAAGGCAAGGGAAAGCAAAGAAAGGCAAGTGTAACGGAAGGAACGGCACGGCAAGGGGAAACAAGGCTAAGGCACGACAACGCACGCTAGGCAATGCACGGCAAGGCAAGGAAAGGGTAACGCACGCGAAAGCACGGTCAGGCGAGGCAATCCTAAGGCATGACAACGCAAGGCTAGGCAATGCCCGGAAAGCAAGCAAAGAGTAACGGAACGCAAGGAAGGCAAGGGAAAGCAAGGGAAGGCAAAGGTAACGGAAGGAACGGCACGGCAAGGGGTAACAAGGCCAAGGCACGACAACGCAGGGCTAGGCAATGCACGGCAAGGCAAGGAAAGGGTAACGCAGGGGAAGGCACGGTAAGGTGAGGCAAGGATAAGGCACGACAATGCAAGGCTAGGCAATGCACGGCAAGGCAAGGAAAGAGTAACGGAAGGAAAGGAAGGCAAGGCAAAGCCAGGCAAGGCAAGTGTAACAAAAGGCACGCAACGGCAAGGGGAAACAAGGCTAAGGCACGACAACACACGGCTAGGAAATGCAAGGCAAGGCAAGTAAAGGGTAACGCAAGGCAAGGCACGGTGAGGCTAGGCAAGGCTAATGCACGACAACGCAAGGCTAGGCAATGCACGACAATGCAAGTAAAGCTTAAAGCAAAGGAAGGCACGGTTAGAAGAGATAAGGCTAAGGCACGACAACGCACGCTAGGCAATGCACGGCAAGGGAAGGATAGGGTAACGCATGGGAAAGAACGGTCAGGGGAGGCAAGCCTAAGGCATGACAACGCAAGGCTAGGCAATGCACGGAAAGCAAGCAAAGAGTAACGGAACGCAAGGAAGGCAAGGGAAAGCAAGGGAAGGCAAGGGTAACGGAAGGAACGGCACGACAAGGGGTAAGAAGGCTAAGGCACGACAACGCAGGGCTAGGCAATGCACGGCAAGGCAAGGAAAGAGTAACGGAAGGAACGGAAGGCAAGGCAAAGCCAGGCACGGCAAGTGTAACAAAAGGCACGCAACGGCAAGGGGAAACAAGGCTAAGGCACGACAACGCACGGCTAGGCAATGCACGGAAAGGCAAGGAAAGGGTAACTAATGGGAAAGCACGGTCAGGCGATGCAAGGCTAAGGCATGACAACGCAAGGCTAGGCAATGCAGGGAAAGCAAGCAAAGAGTAACGGAACGCAAGGCAGGCAAGGGAAAGCAAGGTAAGGCAAGGGTAACGGAAGGAACGGCACGGCAAGGGGTAACAAGGCTAAGGCACGGCAACGCAGGGCTAGGCAAGGCACGGCAAGGCAAGGAAAGGGTAACGCAGGGGAAGGCACGGTCAGTTGAGGCAAGGATAAGGCACGACAATGCAAGGCTAGGCAATGCACGGCAAGGCAAGGAAAGTGTAACGGAAGGAAAGGAAGGCAAGTCAAAGCCAGGAGAGGCAAGTGAAACAAAAGGCACGCCACGGCAAGGGGAAACAAGGCTAAGGCACGACAACGCACGGCTAGGCAATGCACGGCAAGGCAAGGAACGGGTAACGCAAGGCAAGGCACGGTGAGGCTAGGCAAGGCTAATTCACGACAACGCAAGGCTAGGCAATGCACGACAATGGAAGGAAAGCTTAAAGCAAAGGAAGGCACGGTCAGGCGAGATAAGGCTAAGGAACGACAACGCAAGGCTAGGCAATGCAGGGAAGGGAAGCAAAGAGTAACGGAAGGTAAGGAAGGCAAGGGAAAGCAAAGAAAGGCAAGTGTAACGGAAGGAACGGCACGGCAAGGGGAAACAAGGCTAAGGCACGACAACGCACGCTAGGCAATGCACGGCAAGGCAAGGAAAGGGTAACGCATCGGAAAGCACGGTCAGGCGAGGCAAGCCTAAGGCATGACAACGCAAGGCTAGGCAATGCACGGAAAGCAAGCAACGAGTAACGGAACGCAAGGAAGGCAAGGGAAAGCAAGGGAAGGCAAGGGTAACGGAAGGAACGGCACGGCAAGGGGTAACAAGGCTAAGGCACGACAACGCAGGGCTAGGCAATGCACGGCAAGGCAAGGAAAGGGTAACGCAGGGGAAGGCACTGTCAGGTGAGGCAAGGATAAGGCACGACAATGCAAGGCTAGGCAATGCACGGCAATGCAAGGAAAGAGTAACGGAAGGAAAGGAAGGCAAGGCAAAGACAGGCAAGGCAAGTGTAACAAAAGGCACGCAACAGCAAGGGGAATCAAGGCTAAGGCACGACAACGCACGGCTAGGCAATGCACGGGAAGGCAAGGAAAGGGTAACGCAAGGCAAGGCACGGTGAGGCTAGGCAAGGCTAATGCACGACAACGCAAGGCTAGGCAATGCACGACAATGCAAGGAATGCTTAAAGCAAAGGAAGGCACGGTCAGGCGAGATAAGGCTAAGGCACGACAACGCAAGGCTAGGCAATGCACGGAAGGTAAGCAAAGAGTAACGGAAGGTAAGGAAGACAAGGGAAAGCAAGGAAAGGCAAGTGTAACGGAAGGAACGGCACGGCAAGGGGAAACAAGGCTAAGGCACGACAACGCACGCTAGGCAATGCACGGCAAGGCAAGGAAAGGGTAACGCATGGGAAAGCACGGTCAGGCGAGGCAAGCCTAAGGCATGACAACGCAAGGCTAGGCAATGCACGGAAAGCAAGCAAAGAGTAACGGAACGCAAGGAAGGCAAGGGAAAGCAAGGGAAGGCAAGGGTAACGGAAGGAACGGCACGGCAAGGGGAAACAATGCTAAGGCACGACAACGCACGCTAGGCAATGCACGGCAAGGCAAGGAAAGAGTAACGGAAGGAACGGAAGGCAAGGCAAAGCCAGGCACGGCAAGTGTAACAAAAGGCACGCAACGGCAAGGGGAAACAAGGCTAAGGCACGACAACGCACGGCTAGGCAATGCACGGAAAGGCAAGGAAAGGGTAACGCAAGGCAAGGCACGGTGAGGCTAGGCAAGGCTAATTCACGACAACGCAAGGCTAGGCAATGCACGACAATGCAAGGAAAGCTTAAAGCAAAGGAAGGCACGGTCAGGCGAGATAAGGCTAAGGCACGACAACGCAAGGCTAGGCAATGCAGGGAGGGGAAGCAAAGAGTAACGGAAGGTAAGGAAGGCAAGGGAAAGCAAAGAAAGGCAAGTGTAACGGAAGGAACGGCACGGCAAGGGGAAACAAGGCTAAGGCACGACAACGCACGCTAGGCAATGCACGGCAAGGCAAGGAAAGGGTAACGCATGGGAAAGCACGGTCAGGCGAGGCAAGCCTAAGGCATGACAACGCAAGGCTAGGCAATGCACGGAAAGCAAGCAAAGAGTAACGGAACGAAAGGAAGGCAAGGGAAAGCAAGGGAAGGCAAGGGTAACGGAAGGAACGGCACGGCAAGGGGTAACAAGGCCAAGGCACGACAACGCAGGGCTAAGCAATGCACGGCAAGGCAAGGAAAGGGTAACGCAGGGGAAGGCACGGTCAGGTGAGGCAAGGATAAGGCACGACAATGCAAGGCTAGGCAATGCACGGCAAGGCAAGGAAAGAGTAACGGAAGGAAAGGAAGGCAAGGGAAAGCAAGGGAAGGCAAGGATAACGGAAGGAACGGCACTGTAAGGGGAAACAAGGCTAAGGCACGACAACGCACGCTAGGCAATGCACGGCAAGGGAAGGAAAGGGTAACGCATGGGAAAGAACGGTCAGGGGAGGCAAGCCTAAGGAATGACAACGCAAGGCTAGGCAATGCACGGAAAGCAAGCAAAGAGTAACGGAACGCAAGGAAGGCAAGGGAAAGCAAGGGAAGGCAAGGGTAACGGAAGGAACGGCACGACAAGGGGTAAGAAGGCTAAGGCACGACAACGCAGGGCTAGGCAATGCACGACAATGCAAGGAAAGCTTAAAGCAAAGGAAGGCACGGTCAGGCGAGATAAGGCTAAGGCACGACAACGCAAGGCTAGGCAATGCAGGGAAGGGAAGCAAAGAGTAACGGAAGGTAAGGAAGGCAAGGGAAAGCAAAGAAAGGCAAGTGTATCGGAAGGAACGGCACGGCAAGGGGAAACAAGGCTAAGGCACGACAACGCACGCTAGGCAATGCACGGCAAGGCAAGGAAAGGGTAACGCATGGGAAAGCACGGTCAGGCGAGGCAAGCCTAAGGCATGACAACGCAAGGCTAGGCAATGCACGGAAAGCAAGCAAAGAGTAACGGAACGCAAGGAAGGCAAGGGAAAGCAAGGGAAGGCAAGGGTAACGGAAGGAACGGCACGGCAAGGGGTAACAAGGCTAAGGCACGACAACGCAGGGCTAGGCAATGCACGGCAAGGCAAGGAAAGGGTAACGCAGGGGAAGGCACGGTCAGGTGAGGCAAGGATAAGGCACGACAATGCAAGGCTAGGCAATGCACGGCAAGGCAAGGAAAGAGTAACGGAAGGAAAGGAAGGCAAGGCAAAGCCAGGCAAGGCAAGTGTAACAAAAGGCACGCAACGGCAAGGGGAATCAAGGCTAATGCACGACAACGCACGGCTAGGCAATGCACGGCAAGGCAAGGAAAGGGTAACGCAAGGCAAGGCACGGTGAGGCTAGGCAAGGCTAATGCACGACAACGCAAGGCTAGGCAATGCACGACAATGCAAGGAATGCTTAAAGCAAAGGAAGGCACGGTCAGGCGAGATAAGGCTAAGGCACGACAACGCAAGGCTAGGCAATGCACGGAAGGTAAGCAAAGAGTAACGGAAGGTAAGGAAGACAAGGGAAAGCAAGGAAAGGCAAGTGTAACGGAAGGAACGGCACGGCAAGGGGAAACAAGGCTAAGGCACGACAACGCACGCTAGGCAATGCACGGCAAGGCAAGGAAAGGGTAACCCATGGGAAAGCACGGTCAGGCGAGGCAAGCCTAAGGCATGACAACGCAAGGCTAGGCACTGCACGGAAAGCAAGCAAAGAGTAACGGAACGCAAGGAAGGCAAGGGAAAGCAAGGGAAGGCAAGTGTAACGGAAGGAACGGCACAGCAAGGGGAAACAATGCTAAGGCACGACAACGCACGCTAGGCAATGCACGGCAAGGCAAGGAAAGAGTAACGGAAGGAACGGAAGGCAAGGCAAAGCCAGGCACGGCAAGTGTAACAAAAGGCACGCAACGGCAAGGAGAAACAAGGCTAAGGCACGACAACGCACGGCTAGGCAATGCACGGAAAGGCAAGGAAAGGGTAACTCATGGGAAAGCACGGTCAGGCGATGCAAGGCTAAGGCATGACAATGCAAGGCTAGGCAATGCACGGAAAGCAAGCAAAGAGTAACGGAACGCAAGGAAGGCAAGGGAAAGCAAGGGAAGGCAAGGGTAACGGAAGGAACGGCACGGCAAGGGGTAACAAGGCTAAGGCACGGCAACGCAGGGCTAGGCAATGCACGGCAAGGCAAGGAAAGGGTAACGCAGGGGAAGGCACGGTCAGTTGAGGCAAGGATAAGGCACGACAATGCAAGGCTAGGCAATGCACGGCAAGGCAAGGAAAGAGTAACGGAAGGAAAGGAAGGCAAGTCAAAGCCAGGAGAGGCAAGTGTAACAAAAGGCACGCCACGGCAAGGGGAAACAAGGCTAAGGCACGACAACGCACGGCTAGGCAATGCACGGCAAGGCAAGGAAAGGGTAACGCAAGGCAAGGCACGGTGAGTCTAGGCAAGGCTAATTCACGACAACGCAAGGCTAGGCAATGCACGACAATGCAAGGAAAGCTTAAAGCAAAGGAAGGCACGGTCAGGCGAGATAAGGCTAAGGCACGACAACGCAAGGCTAGGCAATGCAGGGAGGGGAAGCAAAGAGTAACGGAAGGTAAGGAAGGCAAGGGAAAGCAAAGAAAGGCAAGTGTAACGGAAGGAACGGCACGGCAAGGGGAAACAAGGCTAAGGCACGACAACGCAGGGCTAGGCAATGCACGGCAAGGCAAGGAAAGGGTAACGCAGGGGAAGGCACGGTAAGGTGAGGCAAGGATAAGGCACGACAATGCAAGGCTAGGCAATGCACGGCAAGGCAAGGAAAGAGTAACGGAAGGAAAGGAAGGCAAGGCAAAGCCAGGCAAGGCAAGTGTAACAAAAGGCACGCAACGGCAAGGGGAAACAAGGCTAAGGCACGACAACACACGGCTAGGAAATGCAAGGCAAGGCAAGTAAAGGGTAACGCAAGGCAAGGCACGGTGAGGCTAGGCAAGGCTAATGCACGACAACGCAAGGCTAGGCAATGCACGACAATGCAAGTAAAGCTTAAAGCAAAGGAAGGCACGGTTAGAAGAGATAAGGCTAAGGCACGACAACGCACGCTAGGCAATGCACGGCAAGGGAAGGAAAGGGTAACGCATGGGAAAGAACGGTCAGGGGAGGCAAGCCTAAGGCATGACAACGCAAGGCTAGGCAATGCACGGAAAGCAAGCAAAGAGTAACGGAACGCAAGGAAGGCAAGGGAAAGCAAGGGAAGGCAAGGGTAACGGAAGGAACGGCACGACAAGGGGTAAGAAGGCTAAGGCACGACAACGCAGGGCTAGGCAATGCACGGCAAGGCAAGGAAAGAGTAACGGAAGGAACGGAAGGCAAGGCAAAGCCAGGCACGGCAAGTGTAACAAAAGGCACGCAACGGCAAGGGGAAACAAGGCTAAGGCACGACAACGCACGGCTAGGCAATGCACGGAAAGGCAAGGAATGGGTAACTCATGGGAAAGCACGGTCAGGCGATGCAAGGCTAAGGCATGACAACGCAAGGCTAGGCAATGCAGGGAAAGCAAGCAAAGAGTAACGGAACGCAAGGCAGGCAACGGAAAGCAAGGTAAGGCAAGGGTAACGGAAGGAACGGCACGGCAAGGGGTAACAAGGCTAAGGCACGGCAACGCAGGGCTAGGCAAGGCACGGCAAGGCAAGGAAAGGGTAACGCAGGGGAAGGCACGGTCAGTTGAGGCAAGGATAAGGCACGACAATGCAAGGCTAGGCAATGCACGGCAAGGCAAGGAAAGAGTAACGGAAGGAAAGGAAGGTAAGTCAAAGCCAGGAGAGGCAAGTGAAACAAAAGGCACGCCACGGCAAGGGGAAACAAGGCTAAGGCACGACAACGCACGGCTAGGCAATGCACGGCAAGGCAAGGAACGGGTAACGCAAGGCAAGGCACGGTGAGGCTAGGCAAGGCTAATTCACGACAACGCAAGGCTAGGCAATGCACGACAATGGAAGGAAAGCTTAAAGCAAAGGAAGGCACGGTCAGGCGAGATAAGGCTAAGGAACGACAACGCAAGGCTAGGCAATGCAGGGAAGGGAAGCAAAGAGTAACGGAAGGTAAGGAAGGCAAGGGAAAGCAAAGAAAGGCAAGTGTAACGGAAGGAACGGCACGGCAAGGGGAAACAAGGCTAAGGCACGACAACGCACGCTAGGCAATGCACGGCAAGGCAAGGAAAGGGTAACGCATCGGAAAGCACGGTCAGGCGAGGCAAGCCTAAGGCATGACAACGCAAGGCTAGGCAATGCACGGAAAGCAAGCAAAGACTAACGGAACGCAAGGAAGGCAAGGGAAAGCAAGGGAAGGCAAGGGTAACGGAAGGAACGGCACGGCAAGGGGTAACAAGGCTAAGGCACGACAACGCAGGGCTAGGCAATGCACGGCAAGGCAAGGAAAGGGTAACGCAGGGGAAGGCACGGTCAGGTGAGGCAAGGATAAGGCACGACAATGCAAGGCTAGGCAATGCACGGCAAGGCAAGGAAAGAGTAACGGAAGGAAAGGAAGGCAAGGCAAAGCCAGGCAAGGCAAGTGTAACAAAAGGCACGCAACGGCAAGGGGAATCAAGGCTAATGCACGACAACGCACGGCTAGGCAATGCACGGCAAGGCAAGGAAAGGGTAACGCAAGCCAAGGCACGGTGAGGCTAGGCAAGGCTAATGCACGACAACGCAAGGCTAGGCAATGCACGACAATGCAAGGAATGCTTAAAGCAAAGGAAGGCACGGTCAGGCGAGATAAGGCTAAGGCACGACAACGCAAGGCTAGGCAATGCACGGAAGGTAAGCAAAGAGTAACGGAAGGTAAGGAAGACAAGGGAAAGCAAGGAAAGGCAAGTGTAACGGAAGGAACGGCACGGCAAGGGGAAACAAGGCTAAGGCACGACAACGCACGCTAGGCAATGCACGGCAAGGCAAGGAAAGAGTAACGGAAGGAACGGAAGGCAAGGCAAAGCCAGGCACGGCAAGTGTAACAAAAGGCACGCAACGGCAAGGAGAAACAAGGCTAAGGCACGACAACGCACGGCTAGGCAATGCACGGAAAGGCAAGGAAAGGGTAACTCATGGGAAAGCACGGTCAGGCGATGCAAGGCTAAGGCATGACAATGCAAGGCTAGGCAATGCAGGGAAAGCAAGCAAAGAGTAACGGAACGCAAGGCAGGCAAGGGAAAGCAAGGTAAGGCAAGGGTAACGGAAGGAACGGCACGGCAAGGGGTAACAAGGCTAAGGCACGGCAACGCAGGGCTAGGCAAGGCACGGCAAGGCAAGGAAAGGGTAACGCAGGGGAAGGCACGGTCAGTTGAGGCAAGGATAAGGCACGACAATGCAAGGCTAGGCAATGCACGGCAAGGCAAGGAAAGAGTAACGGAAGGAAAGGAAGGCAAGTCAAAGCCAGGAGAGGCAAGTGAAACAAAAGGCACGCCACGGCAAGGGGAAACAAGGCTAAGGCACGACAACGCACGGCTAGGCAATGCACGGCAAGGCAAGGAACGGGTAACGCAAGGCAAGGCACGGTGAGGCTAGGCAAGGCTAATTCACGACAACGCAAGGCTAGGCAATGCACGACAATGGAAGGAAAGCTTAAAGCAAAGGAAGGCACGGTCAGGCGAGATAAGGCTAAGGAACGACAACGCAAGGCTAGGCAATGCAGGGAAGGGAAGCAAAGAGTAACGGAAGGTAAGGAAGGCAAGGGAAAGCAAAGAAAGGCAAGTGTAACGGAAGGAACGGCACGGCAAGGGGAAACAAGGCTAAGGCACGACAACGCACGCTAGGCAATGCACGGCAAGGCAAGGAAAGGGTAACGCATCGGAAAGCACGGTCAGGCGAGGCAAGCCTAAGGCATGACAACGCAAGGCTAGGCAATGCACGGAAAGCAAGCAAAGAGTAACGGAACGCAAGGAAGGCAAGGGAAAGCAAGGGAAGGCAAGGGTAACGGAAGGAACGGCACGGCAAGGGGTAACAAGGCTAAGGCACGACAACGCAGGGCTAGGCAATGCACGGCAAGGCAAGGAAAGGGTAACGCAGGGGAAGGCACTGTCAGGTGAGGCAAGGATAAGGCACGACAATGCAAGGCTAGGCAATGCACGGCAATGCAAGGAAAGAGTAACGGAAGGAAAGGAAGGCAAGGCAAAGCCAGGCAAGGCAAGTGTAACAAAAGGCACGCAACGGCAAGGGGAATCAAGGCTAAGGCACGACAACGCACGGCTAGGCAATGCACGGGAAGGCAAGGAAAGGGTAACGCAAGGCAAGGCACGGTGAGGCTAGGCAAGGCTAATGCACGACAACGCAAGGCTAGGCAATGCACGACAATGCAAGGAATGCTTAAAGCAAAGGAAGGCACGGTCAGGCGAGATAAGGCTAAGGCACGACAACGCAAGGCTAGGCAATGCACGGAAGGTAAGCAAAGAGTAACGGAAGGTAAGGAAGACAAGGGAAAGCAAGGAAAGGCAAGTGTAACGGAAGGAACGGCACGGCAAGGGGAAACAAGGCTAAGGCACGACAACGCACGCTAGGCAATGCACGGCAAGGCAAGGAAAGGGTAACGCATGGGAAAGCACGGTCAGGCGAGGCAAGCCTAAGGCATGACAACGCAAGGCTAGGCAATGCACGGAAAGCAAGCAAAGAGTAACGGAACGCAAGAAAGGCAAGGGAAAGCAAGGGAAGGCAAGGGTAACGGAAGGAACGGCACGGCAAGGGGAAACAATGCTAAGGCACGACAACGCACGCTAGGCAATGCACGGCAAGGCAAGGAAAGAGTAACGGAAGGAACGGAAGGCAAGGCAAAGCCAGGCACGGCAAGTGTAACAAAAGGCACGCAACGGCAAGGGGAAACAAGGCTAAGGCACGACAACGCACGGCTAGGCAATGCACGGAAAGACAAGGAAAGGTTAACTCATGGGAAAGCACGGTCAGGCGATGCAAGGCTAAGGCATGACAATGCAAGGCTAGGCAATGCACGGAAAGCAAGCAAAGAGTAACGGAACGCAAGGAAGGCAAGGGAAAGCAAGGGAAGGCAAGGGTAACGGAAGGAACGGCACGGCAAGGGGTAACAAGGCTAAGGCACGGCAACGCAGGGCTAGGCAATGCACGGCAAGGCAAGGAAAGGGTAACGCAGGGGAAGGCACGGTCAGTTGAGGCAAGGATAAGGCACGACAATGCAAGGCTAGGCAATGCACGGCAAGGCAAGGAAAGAGTAACGGAAGGAAAGGAAGGCAAGTCAAAGCCAGGAGAGGCAAGTGTAACAAAAGGCACGCCACGGCAAGGGGAAACAAGGCTAAGGCACGACAACGCACGGCTAGGCAATGCACGGCAAGGCAAGGAAAGGGTAACGCAAGGCAAGGCACGGTGAGTCTAGGCAAGGCTAATTCACGACAACGCAAGGCTAGGCAATGCACGACAATGCAAGGAAAGCTTAAAGCAAAGGAAGGCACGGTCAGGCGAGATAAGGCTAAGGCACGACAATGCAAGGCTAGGCAATGCAGGGAGGGGAAGCAAAGAGTAACGGAAGGTAAGGAAGGCAAGGGAAAGCAAAGAAAGGCAAGTGTAACGGAAGGAACGGCACGGCAAGGGGAAACAAGGCTAAGGCACGACAACGCACGCTAGGCAATGCACGGCAAGGCAAGGAAAGGGTAACGCACGCGAAAGCACGGTCAGGCGAGGCAATCCTAAGGCATGACAACGCAAGGCTAGGCAATGCCCGGAAAGCAAGCAAAGAGTAACGGAACGCAAGGAAGGCAAGGGAAAGCAAGGGAAGGCAAAGGTAACGGAAGGAACGGCACGGCAAGGGGTAACAAGGCCAAGGCACGACAACGCAGGGCTAGGCAATGCACGGCAAGGCAAGGAAAGGGTAACGCAGGGGAAGGCACGGTAAGGTGAGGCAAGGATAAGGCACGACAATGCAAGGCTAGGCAATGCACGGCAAGGCAAGGAAAGAGTAACGGAAGGAAAGGAAGGCAAGGCAAAGCCAGGCAAGGCAAGTGTAACAAAAGGCACGCAACGGCAAGGGGAAACAAGGCTAAGGCACGACAACACACGGCTAGGAAATGCAAGGCAAGGCAAGTAAAGGGTAACGCAAGGCAAGGCACGGTGAGGCTAGGCAAGGCTAATGCACGACAACGCAAGGCTAGGCAATGCACGACAATGCAAGTAAAGCTTAAAGCAAAGGAAGGCACGGTTAGAAGAGATAAGGCTAAGGCACGACAACGCACGCTAGGCAATGCACGGCAAGGGAAGGATAGGGTAACGCATGGGAAAGAACGGTCAGGGGAGGCAAGCCTAAGGCATGACAACGCAAGGCTAGGCAATGCACGGAAAGCAAGCAAAGAGTAACGGAACGCAAGGAAGGCAAGGGAAAGCAAGGGAAGGCAAGGGTAACGGAAGGAACGGCACGACAAGGGGTAAGAAGGCTAAGGCACGACAACGCAGGGCTAGGCAATGCACGGCAAGGCAAGGAAAGAGTAACGGAAGGAACGGAAGGCAAGGCAAAGCCAGGCACGGCAAGTGTAACAAAAGGCACGCAACGGCAAGGGGAAACAAGGCTAAGGCACGACAACGCACGGCTAGGCAATGCACGGAAAGGCAAGGAAAGGGTAACTAATGGGAAAGCACGGTCAGGCGATGCAAGGCTAAGGCATGACAACGCAAGGCTAGGCAATGCAGGGAAAGCAAGCAAAGAGTAACGGAACGCAAGGCAGGCAAGGGAAAGCAAGGTAAGGCAAGGGTAACGGAAGGAACGGCACGGCAAGGGGTAACAAGGCTAAGGCACGGCAACGCAGGGCTAGGCAAGGCACGGCAAGGCAAGGAAAGGGTAACGCAGGGGAAGGCACGGTCAGTTGAGGCAAGGATAAGGCACGACAATGCAAGGCTAGGCAATGCACGGCAAGGCAAGGAAAGTGTAACGGAAGGAAAGGAAGGCAAGTCAAAGCCAGGAGAGGCAAGTGAAACAAAAGGCACGCCACGGCAAGGGGAAACAAGGCTAAGGCACGACAACGCACGGCTAGGCAATGCACGGCAAGGCAAGGAACGGGTAACGCAAGGCAAGGCACGGTGAGGCTAGGCAAGGCTAATTCACGACAACGCAAGGCTAGGCAATGCACGACAATGGAAGGAAAGCTTAAAGCAAAGGAAGGCACGGTCAGGCGAGATAAGGCTAAGGAACGACAACGCAAGGCTAGGCAATGCAGGGAAGGGAAGCAAAGAGTAACGGAAGGTAAGGAAGGCAAGGGAAAGCAAAGAAAGGCAAGTGTAACGGAAGGAACGGCACGGCAAGGGGAAACAAGGCTAAGGCACGACAACGCACGCTAGGCAATGCACGGCAAGGCAAGGAAAGGGTAACGCATCGGAAAGCACGGTCAGGCGAGGCAAGCCTAAGGCATGACAACGCAAGGCTAGGCAATGCACGGAAAGCAAGCAACGAGTAACGGAACGCAAGGAAGGCAAGGGAAAGCAAGGGAAGGCAAGGGTAACGGAAGGAACGGCACGGCAAGGGGTAACAAGGCTAAGGCACGACAACGCAGGGCTAGGCAATGCACGGCAAGGCAAGGAAAGGGTAACGCAGGGGAAGGCACTGTCAGGTGAGGCAAGGATAAGGCACGACAATGCAAGGCTAGGCAATGCACGGCAATGCAAGGAAAGAGTAACGGAAGGAAAGGAAGGCAAGGCAAAGACAGGCAAGGCAAGTGTAACAAAAGGCACGCAACAGCAAGGGGAATCAAGGCTAAGGCACGACAACGCACGGCTAGGCAATGCACGGGAAGGCAAGGAAAGGGTAACGCAAGGCAAGGCACGGTGAGGCTAGGCAAGGCTAATGCACGACAACGCAAGGCTAGGCAATGCACGACAATGCAAGGAATGCTTAAAGCAAAGGAAGGCACGGTCAGGCGAGATAAGGCTAAGGCACGACAACGCAAGGCTAGGCAATGCACGGAAGGTAAGCAAAGAGTAACGGAAGGTAAGGAAGACAAGGGAAAGCAAGGAAAGGCAAGTGTAACGGAAGGAACGGCACGGCAAGGGGAAACAAGGCTAAGGCACGACAACGCACGCTAGGCAATGCACGGCAAGGCAAGGAAAGGGTAACGCATGGGAAAGCACGGTCAGGCGAGGCAAGCCTAAGGCATGACAACGCAAGGCTAGGCAATGCACGGAAAGCAAGCAAAGAGTAACGGAACGCAAGGAAGGCAAGGGAAAGCAAGGGAAGGCAAGGGTAACGGAAGGAACGGCACGGCAAGGGGAAACAATGCTAAGGCACGACAACGCACGCTAGGCAATGCACGGCAAGGCAAGGAAAGAGTAACGGAAGGAACGGAAGGCAAGGCAAAGCCAGGCACGGCAAGTGTAACAAAAGGCACGCAACGGCAAGGGGAAACAAGGCTAAGGCACGACAACGCACGGCTAGGCAATGCACGGAAAGGCAAGGAAAGGGTAACGCAAGGCAAGGCACGGTGAGGCTAGGCAAGGCTAATTCACGACAACGCAAGGCTAGGCAATGCACGACAATGGAAGGAAAGCTTAAAGCAAAGGAAGGCACGGTCAGGCGAGATAAGGCTAAGGAACGACAACGCAAGGCTAGGCAATGCAGGGAAGGGAAGCAAAGAGTAACGGAAGGTAAGGAAGGCAAGGGAAAGCAAAGAAAGGCAAGTGTAACGGAAGGAACGGCACGGCAAGGGGAAACAAGGCTAAGGCACGACAACGCACGCTAGGCAATGCACGGCAAGGCAAGGAAAGGGTAACGCATCGGAAAGCACGGTCAGGCGAGGCAAGCCTAAGGCATGACAACGCAAGGCTAGGCAATGCACGGAAAGCAAGCAAAGACTAACGGAACGCAAGGAAGGCAAGGGAAAGCAAGGGAAGGCAAGGGTAACGGAAGGAACGGCACGGCAAGGGGTAACAAGGCTAAGGCACGACAACGCAGGGCTAGGCAATGCACGGCAAGGCAAGGAAAGGGTAACGCAGGGGAAGGCACGGTCAGGTGAGGCAAGGATAAGGCACGACAATGCAAGGCTAGGCAATGCACGGCAAGGCAAGGAAAGAGTAACGGAAGGAAAGGAAGGCAAGGCAAAGCCAGGCAAGGCAAGTGTAACAAAAGGCACGCAACGGCAAGGGGAATCAAGGCTAATGCACGACAACGCACGGCTAGGCAATGCACGGCAAGGCAAGGAAAGGGTAACGCAAGCCAAGGCACGGTGAGGCTAGGCAAGGCTAATGCACGACAACGCAAGGCTAGGCAATGCACGACAATGCAAGGAATGCTTAAAGCAAAGGAAGGCACGGTCAGGCGAGATAAGGCTAAGGCACGACAACGCAAGGCTAGGCAATGCACGGAAGGTAAGCAAAGAGTAACGGAAGGTAAGGAAGACAAGGGAAAGCAAGGAAAGGCAAGTGTAGCGGAAGGAACGGCACGGCAAGGGGAAACAAGGCTAAGGCACGACAACGCACGCTAGGCAATGCACGGCAAGGCAAGGAAAGGGTAACCCATGGGAAAGCACGGTCAGGCGAGGCAAGCCTAAGGCATGACAACGCAAGGCTAGGAACTGCACGGAAAGCAAGCAAAGAGTAACGGAACGCAAGGAAGGCAAGGGAAAGCAAGGGAAGGCAAGTGTAACGGAAGGAACGGCACAGCAAGGGGAAACAATGCTAAGGCACGACAACGCACGCTAGGCAATGCACGGCAAGGCAAGGAAAGAGTAACGGAAGGAACGGAAGGCAAGGCAAAGCCAGGCACGGCAAGTGTAACAAAAGGCACGCAACGGCAAGGAGAAACAAGGCTAAGGCACGACAACGCACGGCTAGGCAATGCACGGAAAGGCAAGGAAAGGGTAACTCATGGGAAAGCACGGTCAGGCGATGCAAGGCTAAGGCATGACAATGCAAGGCTAGGCAATGCAGGGAAAGCAAGCAAAGAGTAACGGAACGCAAGGCAGGCAAGGGAAAGCAAGGTAAGGCAAGGGTAACGGAAGGAACGGCACGGCAAGGGGTAACAAGGCTAAGGCACGGCAACGCAGGGCTAGGCAAGGCACGGCAAGGCAAGGAAAGGGTAACGCAGGGGAAGGCACGGTCAGTTGAGGCAAGGATAAGGCACGACAATGCAAGGCTAGGCAATGCACGGCAAGGCAAGGAAAGAGTAACGGAAGGAAAGGAAGGCAAGTCAAAGCCAGGAGAGGCAAGTGAAACAAAAGGCACGCCACGGCAAGGGGAAACAAGGCTAAGGCACGACAACGCACGGCTAGGCAATGCACGGCAAGGCAAGGAACGGGTAACGCAAGGCAAGGCACGGTGAGGCTAGGCAAGGCTAATTCACGACAACGCAAGGCTAGGCAATGCACGACAATGGAAGGAAAGCTTAAAGCAAAGGAAGGCACGGTCAGGCGAGATAAGGCTAAGGAACGACAACGCAAGGCTAGGCAATGCAGGGAAGGGAAGCAAAGAGTAACGGAAGGTAAGGAAGGCAAGGGAAAGCAAAGAAAGGCAAGTGTAACGGAAGGAACGGCACGGCAAGGGGAAACAAGGCTAAGGCACGACAACGCACGCTAGGCAATGCACGGCAAGGCAAGGAAAGGGTAACGCATCGGAAAGCACGGTCAGGCGAGGCAAGCCTAAGGCATGACAACGCAAGGCTAGGCAATGCACGGAAAGCAAGCAAAGAGTAACGGAACGCAAGGAAGGCAAGGGAAAGCAAGGGAAGGCAAGGGTAACGGAAGGAACGGCACGGCAAGGGGTAACAAGGCTAAGGCACGACAACGCAGGGCTAGGCAATGCACGGCAAGGCAAGGAAAGGGTAACGCAGGGGAAGGCACTGTCAGGTGAGGCAAGGATAAGGCACGACAATGCAAGGCTAGGCAATGCACGGCAATGCAAGGAAAGAGTAACGGAAGGAAAGGAAGGCAAGGCAAAGCCAGGCAAGGCAAGTGTAACAAAAGGCACGCAACGGCAAGGGGAATCAAGGCTAAGGCACGACAACGCACGGCTAGGCAATGCACGGGAAGGCAAGGAAAGGGTAACGCAAGGCAAGGCACGGTGAGGCTAGGCAAGGCTAATGCACGACAACGCAAGGCTAGGCAATGCACGACAATGCAAGGAATGCTTAAAGCAAAGGAAGGCACGGTCAGGCGAGATAAGGCTAAGGCACGACAACGCAAGGCTAGGCAATGCACGGAAGGTAAGCAAAGAGTAACGGAAGGTAAGGAAGACAAGGGAAAGCAAGGAAAGGCAAGTGTAACGGAAGGAACGGCACGGCAAGGGGAAACAAGGCTAAGGCACGACAACGCACGCTAGGCAATGCACGGCAAGGCAAGGAAAGGGTAACGCATGGGAAAGCACGGTCAGGCGAGGCAAGCCTAAGGCATGACAACGCAAGGCTAGGCAATGCACGGAAAGCAAGCAAAGAGTAACGGAACGCAAGAAAGGCAAGGGAAAGCAAGGGAAGGCAAGGGTAACGGAAGGAACGGCACGGCAAGGGGAAACAATGCTAAGGCACGACAACGCACGCTAGGCAATGCACGGCAAGGCAAGGAAAGAGTAACGGAAGGAACGGAAGGCAAGGCAAAGCCAGGCACGGCAAGTGTAACAAAAGGCACGCAACGGCAAGGGGAAACAAGGCTAAGGCACGACAACGCACGGCTAGGCAATGCACGGAAAGACAAGGAAAGGTTAACTCATGGGAAAGCACGGTCAGGCGATGCAAGGCTAAGGCATGACAATGCAAGGCTAGGCAATGCACGGAAAGCAAGCAAAGAGTAACGGAACGCAAGGAAGGCAAGGGAAAGCAAGGGAAGGCAAGGGTAACGGAAGGAACGGCACGGCAAGGGGTAACAAGGCTAAGGCACGGCAACGCAGGGCTAGGCAATGCACGGCAAGGCAAGGAAAGGGTAACGCAGGGGAAGGCACGGTCAGTTGAGGCAAGGATAAGGCACGACAATGCAAGGCTAGGCAATGCACGGCAAGGCAAGGAAAGAGTAACGGAAGGAAAGGAAGGCAAGTCAAAGCCAGGAGAGGCAAGTGTAACAAAAGGCACGCCACGGCAAGGGGAAACAAGGCTAAGGCACGACAACGCACGGCTAGGCAATGCACGGCAAGGCAAGGAAAGGGTAACGCAAGGCAAGGCACGGTGAGTCTAGGCAAGGCTAATTCACGACAACGCAAGGCTAGGCAATGCACGACAATGCAAGGAAAGCTTAAAGCAAAGGAAGGCACGGTCAGGCGAGATAAGGCTAAGGCACGACAATGCAAGGCTAGGCAATGCAGGGAGGGGAAGCAAAGAGTAACGGAAGGTAAGGAAGGCAAGGGAAAGCAAAGAAAGGCAAGTGTAACGGAAGGAACGGCACGGCAAGGGGAAACAAGGCTAAGGCACGACAACGCACGCTAGGCAATGCACGGCAAGGCAAGGAAAGGGTAACGCACGCGAAAGCACGGTCAGGCGAGGCAATCCTAAGGCATGACAACGCAAGGCTAGGCAATGCCCGGAAAGCAAGCAAAGAGTAACGGAACGCAAGGAAGGCAAGGGAAAGCAAGGGAAGGCAAAGGTAACGGAAGGAACGGCACGGCAAGGGGTAACAAGGCCAAGGCACGACAACGCAGGGCTAGGCAATGCACGGCAAGGCAAGGAAAGGGTAACGCAGGGGAAGGCACGGTAAGGTGAGGCAAGGATAAGGCACGACAATGCAAGGCTAGGCAATGCACGGCAAGGCAAGGAAAGAGTAACGGAAGGAAAGGAAGGCAAGGCAAAGCCAGGCAAGGCAAGTGTAACAAAAGGCACGCAACGGCAAGGGGAAACAAGGCTAAGGCACGACAACACACGGCTAGGAAATGCAAGGCAAGGCAAGTAAAGGGTAACGCAAGGCAAGGCACGGTGAGGCTAGGCAAGGCTAATGCACGACAACGCAAGGCTAGGCAATGCACGACAATGCAAGTAAAGCTTAAAGCAAAGGAAGGCACGGTTAGAAGAGATAAGGCTAAGGCACGACAACGCACGCTAGGCAATGCACGGCAAGGGAAGGATAGGGTAACGCATGGGAAAGAACGGTCAGGGGAGGCAAGCCTAAGGCATGACAACGCAAGGCTAGGCAATGCACGGAAAGCAAGCAAAGAGTAACGGAACGCAAGGAAGGCAAGGGAAAGCAAGGGAAGGCAAGGGTAACGGAAGGAACGGCACGACAAGGGGTAAGAAGGCTAAGGCACGACAACGCAGGGCTAGGCAATGCACGGCAAGGCAAGGAAAGAGTAACGGAAGGAACGGAAGGCAAGGCAAAGCCAGGCACGGCAAGTGTAACAAAAGGCACGCAACGGCAAGGGGAAACAAGGCTAAGGCACGACAACGCACGGCTAGGCAATGCACGGAAAGGCAAGGAAAGGGTAACTAATGGGAAAGCACGGTCAGGCGATGCAAGGCTAAGGCATGACAACGCAAGGCTAGGCAATGCAGGGAAAGCAAGCAAAGAGTAACGGAACGCAAGGCAGGCAAGGGAAAGCAAGGTAAGGCAAGGGTAACGGAAGGAACGGCACGGCAAGGGGTAACAAGGCTAAGGCACGGCAACGCAGGGCTAGGCAAGGCACGGCAAGGCAAGGAAAGGGTAACGCAGGGGAAGGCACGGTCAGTTGAGGCAAGGATAAGGCACGACAATGCAAGGCTAGGCAATGCACGGCAAGGCAAGGAAAGTGTAACGGAAGGAAAGGAAGGCAAGTCAAAGCCAGGAGAGGCAAGTGAAACAAAAGGCACGCCACGGCAAGGGGAAACAAGGCTAAGGCACGACAACGCACGGCTAGGCAATGCACGGCAAGGCAAGGAACGGGTAACGCAAGGCAAGGCACGGTGAGGCTAGGCAAGGCTAATTCACGACAACGCAAGGCTAGGCAATGCACGACAATGGAAGGAAAGCTTAAAGCAAAGGAAGGCACGGTCAGGCGAGATAAGGCTAAGGAACGACAACGCAAGGCTAGGCAATGCAGGGAAGGGAAGCAAAGAGTAACGGAAGGTAAGGAAGGCAAGGGAAAGCAAAGAAAGGCAAGTGTAACGGAAGGAACGGCACGGCAAGGGGAAACAAGGCTAAGGCACGACAACGCACGCTAGGCAATGCACGGCAAGGCAAGGAAAGGGTAACGCATCGGAAAGCACGGTCAGGCGAGGCAAGCCTAAGGCATGACAACGCAAGGCTAGGCAATGCACGGAAAGCAAGCAACGAGTAACGGAACGCAAGGAAGGCAAGGGAAAGCAAGGGAAGGCAAGGGTAACGGAAGGAACGGCACGGCAAGGGGTAACAAGGCTAAGGCACGACAACGCAGGGCTAGGCAATGCACGGCAAGGCAAGGAAAGGGTAACGCAGGGGAAGGCACTGTCAGGTGAGGCAAGGATAAGGCACGACAATGCAAGGCTAGGCAATGCACGGCAATGCAAGGAAAGAGTAACGGAAGGAAAGGAAGGCAAGGCAAAGACAGGCAAGGCAAGTGTAACAAAAGGCACGCAACAGCAAGGGGAATCAAGGCTAAGGCACGACAACGCACGGCTAGGCAATGCACGGGAAGGCAAGGAAAGGGTAACGCAAGGCAAGGCACGGTGAGGCTAGGCAAGGCTAATGCACGACAACGCAAGGCTAGGCAATGCACGACAATGCAAGGAATGCTTAAAGCAAAGGAAGGCACGGTCAGGCGAGATAAGGCTAAGGCACGACAACGCAAGGCTAGGCAATGCACGGAAGGTAAGCAAAGAGTAACGGAAGGTAAGGAAGACAAGGGAAAGCAAGGAAAGGCAAGTGTAACGGAAGGAACGGCACGGCAAGGGGAAACAAGGCTAAGGCACGACAACGCACGCTAGGCAATGCACGGCAAGGCAAGGAAAGGGTAACGCATGGGAAAGCACGGTCAGGCGAGGCAAGCCTAAGGCATGACAACGCAAGGCTAGGCAATGCACGGAAAGCAAGCAAAGAGTAACGGAACGCAAGGAAGGCAAGGGAAAGCAAGGGAAGGCAAGGGTAACGGAAGGAACGGCACGGCAAGGGGAAACAATGCTAAGGCACGACAACGCACGCTAGGCAATGCACGGCAAGGCAAGGAAAGAGTAACGGAAGGAACGGAAGGCAAGGCAAAGCCAGGCACGGCAAGTGTAACAAAAGGCACGCAACGGCAAGGGGAAACAAGGCTAAGGCACGACAACGCACGGCTAGGCAATGCACGGAAAGGCAAGGAAAGGGTAACGCAAGGCAAGGCACGGTGAGGCTAGGCAAGGCTAATTCACGACAACGCAAGGCTAGGCAATGCACGACAATGCAAGGAAAGCTTAAAGCAAAGGAAGGCACGGTCAGGCGAGATAAGGCTAAGGCACGACAACGCAAGGCTAGGCAATGCAGGGAGGGGAAGCAAAGAGTAACGGAAGGTAAGGAAGGCAAGGGAAAGCAAAGAAAGGCAAGTGTAACGGAAGGAACGGCACGGCAAGGGGAAACAAGGCTAAGGCACGACAACGCACGCTAGGCAATGCACGGCAAGGCAAGGAAAGGGTAACGCATGGGAAAGCACGGTCAGGCGAGGCAAGCCTAAGGCATGACAACGCAAGGCTAGGCAATGCACGGAAAGCAAGCAAAGAGTAACGGAACGAAAGGAAGGCAAGGGAAAGCAAGGGAAGGCAAGGGTAACGGAAGGAACGGCACGGCAAGGGGTAACAAGGCCAAGGCACGACAACGCAGGGCTAAGCAATGCACGGCAAGGCAAGGAAAGGGTAACGCAGGGGAAGGCACGGTCAGGTGAGGCAAGGATAAGGCACGACAATGCAAGGCTAGGCAATGCACGGCAAGGCAAGGAAAGAGTAACGGAAGGAAAGGAAGGCAAGGGAAAGCAAGGGAAGGCAAGGATAACGGAAGGAACGGCACTGTAAGGGGAAACAAGGCTAAGGCACGACAACGCACGCTAGGCAATGCACGGCAAGGGAAGGAAAGGGTAACGCATGGGAAAGAACGGTCAGGGGAGGCAAGCCTAAGGAATGACAACGCAAGGCTAGGCAATGCACGGAAAGCAAGCAAAGAGTAACGGAACGCAAGGAAGGCAAGGGAAAGCAAGGGAAGGCAAGGGTAACGGAAGGAACGGCACGACAAGGGGTAAGAAGGCTAAGGCACGACAACGCAGGGCTAGGCAATGCACGGCAAGGCAAGGAAAGAGTAACGGAAGGAACGGAAGGCAAGGCAAAGCCAGGCACGGCAAGTGTAACAAAAGGCACGCAACGGCAAGGGGAAACAAGGCTAAGGCACGACAACGCACGGCTAGGCAATGCACGGAAAGGCAAGGAAAGGGTAACTCATGGGAAAGCACGGTCAGGCGATGCAAGGCTAAGGCATGACAACGCAAGGCTAGGCAATGCAGGGAAAGCAAGCAAAGAGTAACGGAACGCAAGGAAGGCAAGGGAAAGCAAGGAAAGGCAAGTGTAACGGAAGGAACGGCACGGCAAGGGGAAACAAGGCTAAGGCACGACAACGCACGCTAGGCAATGCACGGCAAGGCAAGGAAAAGGTAACGCATGGGAAAGCACGGTCAGGCGAGGCAAGCCTAAGGCATGACAACGCAAGGCTAGGCAATGCACGGAAAGCAAGCAAAGAGTAACGGAACGCAAGGAAGGCAAGGGAAAGCAAGGGAAGGCAAGGGTAATGGAAGGAACGGCACGGCAAGGGGAAACAATGCTAAGGCACGACAACGCACGCTAGGCAATGCACGGCAAGGCAAGGAAAGAGTAACGGAAGGAACGGAAGGCAAGGCAAAGCCAGGGACGGCAAGTGTAACAAAAGGCACGCAACGGCAAGGGGAAACAAGGCTAAGGCACGACAACGCACGGCTAGGCAATGCACGGAAACCAAGGAAAGGGTAACTTATGGGAAAGCACGGTCAGGCGATGCAAGGCTAAGGCATGACAATGCAAGGCTAGGCAATGCACGGAAAGCAAGCAAAGAGTAACGGAACGCAAGGAAGGCAAGGGAAAGCAAGGGAAGGCAAGGGTAACGGAAGGAACGGCACGGCAAGGGGTAACAAGGCTAAGGCACGGCAACGCAGGGCTAGGCAATGCACGGCAAGGCAAGGAAAGGGTAACGCAGGGGAAGGCACGGTCAGTTCAGGCAAGGATAACGCACGACAATGCAAGGCTAGGCAATGCACGGCAAGGCAAGGAAAGAGTAACGGAAGGAAAGGAAGGCAAGTCAAAGCCAGGAGAGGCAAGTGTAACAAAAGGCACGCCACGGAGAGGGGAAACAAGGCTAAGCCACGACAACGCACGGCTAGGCAATGCACGGCAAGGCAAGGAAAGGGTAACGCAAGGCAAGGCACGGTGAGGCTAGGCAAGGCTAATTCACGACAACGCAAGGCTAGGCAATGCACGACAATGCAAGGAAAGCTTAAAGCAAAGGAAGGCACGGTCAGGCGAGATAAGGCTAAGGCACGACAACGCAAGGCTAGGCAATGCAGGGAAGGGAAGCAAAGAGTAACGGAAGGTAAGGAAGGCAAGGGAAAGCAAAGAAAGGCAAGTGTAACGGAAGGAACGGCACGGCAAGGGGAAACAAGGCTAAGGCACGACAACGCACGCTAGGCAATGCACGGCAAGGCAAGGAAAGGGTAACGCATGGGAAAGCACGGTCAGGCGAGGCAAGCCTAAGGCATGACAACGCAAGGCTAGGCAATGCACGGAAAGCAAGCAAAGAGTAACGGAACGCAAGGAAGGCAAGGGAAAGCAAGGGAAGGCAAGGGTAACGGAAGGAACGGCACGGCAAGGGGTAACAAGGCTAAGGCACGACAACGCAGGGCTAGGCAATGCACGGCAAGGCAAGGAAAGGGTAACGCAGGGGAAGGCACGGTCAGGTGAGGCAAGGATAAGGCACGACAATGCAAGGCTAGGCAATGCACGGCAAGGCAAGGAAAGAGTAACGGAAGGAAAGGAAGGCAAGGCAAAGCCAGGCAAGGCAAGTGTAACAAAAGGCACGCAACGGCAAGGGGAATCAAGGCTAAGGCACGACAACGCACGGCTAGGCAATGCACGGCAAGGCAAGGAAAGGGTAACGCAAGGCAAGGCACGGTGAGGCTAGGCAAGGCTAATGCACGACAACGCAAGGCTAGGCAATGCACGACAATGCAAGGAATGCTTAAAGCAAAGGAAGGCACGGTCAGGCGAGATAAGGCTAAGGCACGACAACGCAAGGCTAGGCAATGCACGAAAGGTAAGCAAAGAGTAACGGAAGGTAAGGAAGACAAGGGAAAGCAAGGAAAGGCAAGTGTAACGGAAGGAACGGCACGGCAAGGGGAAACAAGGCTAAGGCACGACAACGCACGCTAGGCAATGCACGGCAAGGCAAGGAAAGGGTAACGCATGGGAAAGCACGGTCAGGCGAGGCAAGCCTAAGGCATGATAACGCAAGGCTAGGCAATGCACGGAAAGCAAGCAAAGAGTAACGGAACGCAAGGAAGGCAAGGGAAAGCAAGGGAAGGCAAGGGTAACGGAAGGAACGGCACGGCAAGGGGAAACAATGCTAAGGCACGACAACGCACGCTAGGCGATGCACGGCAAGGCAAGGAAAGAGTAACGGAAGGAACGGAAGGCAAGGCAAAGCCAGGCACGGCAAGTGTAACAAAAGGCACGCAACGGCAAGGGGAAACAAGGCTAAGGCACGACAACGCACGGCTAGGCAATGCACGGAAAGGCAAGGAAAGGGTAACTCATGGGAAAGCACGGTCAGGCGATGCAAGGCTAAGGCATGACAATGCAAGGCTAGGCAATGCACGGAAAGCAAGCAAAGAGTAACGGAACGCAAGGAAGGCAAGGGAAAGCAAGGGAAGGCAAGGTTAACGGAAGGAACGGCACGGCAAGGGGTAACAAGGCTAAGGCACGGCAACGCAGGGCTAGGCAATGCACGGCAAGGCAAGGAAAGGGTAACGCAGGGGAAGGCACGGTCAGTTGAGGCAAGGATAAGGCACGACAATGCAAGGCTAGGCAATGCACGGCAAGGCAAGGAAAGAGTAACGGAAGGAAAGGAAGGCAAGTCAAAGCCAGGAGAGGCAAGTGTAACAAAAGGCACGCCACGGCAAGGGGAAACAAGGCTAAGGCACGACAACGCACGGCTAGGCAATGCACGGCAAGGCAAGGAAAGGGTAACGCAAGGCAAGGCACGGTGAGTCTAGGCAAGGCTAATTCACGACAATGCAAGGCTAGGCAATGCACGACAATGCAAGGAAAGCTTAAAGCAAAGGAAGGCACGGTCAGGCGAGATAAGGCTAAGGCACGACAACGCAAGGCTAGGCAATGCAGGGAGGGGAAGCAAAGAGTAACGGAAGGTAAGGAAGGCAAGGGAAAGCAAAGAAAGTCAAGTGTTACGGAAGGAACGGCACGGCAAGGGGAAACAAGGCTAAGGCACGACAACGCACGGCTAGGCAATGCACGGAAAGGCAAGGAAAGGGTAACTCATGGGAAAGCACGGTCAGGCGATGCAAGGCTAAGGCATGACAATGCAAGGCTAGGCAATGCACGGAAAGCAAGCAAAGAGTAACGGAACGCAAGGAAGGCAAGGGAAAGCAAGGGAAGGCAAGGGTAACGGAAGGAACGGCACGGCAAGGGGTAACAAGGCCAAGGCACGACAACGCAGGGCTAGGCAATGCACGGCAAGGCAAGGAAAGAGTATCGCAGGAGAAGGCACGGTCAGGTGAGGCAAGGATAAGGCACGACAATGCAAGGCTAGGCAATGCACGGCAAGGCAAGGAAAGAGTAACGGAAGGAAAGGAAGGCAAGGCAAAGCCAGGCAAGGCAAGTGTAACAAAAGGCACGCAACGGCAAGGGGAAACAAGGCTAAGGAACGACAACACTCGGCTAGGAAATCCAAGGCAAGGCAAGTAAAGGGTAACGCAAGGCAAGGCACGGTGAGGCTAGGCAAGGCTAATGCACGACAACGCAAGGCTAGGCAATGCACGACAATGCAAGTAAAGCTTAAAGCAAAGGAAGGCACGGTTAGAAGAGATAAGGCTAAGGCACGACAACGCACGCTAGGCAATGCACGGCAAGGGAAGGAAAGGGTAACGCATGGGAAAGAACGGTCAGGGGAGGCAAGCCTAAGGCATGACAACGCAAGGCTAGGCAATGCACTGAAAGCAAGCAAAGAGTAACGGATGCAAGGAAGGCAAGGGAAAGCAAGGGAAGGCAAGGGTAACGGAAGGAACGGCACGACAAGGGGTAAGAAGGCTAAGGCACGACAACGCAGGGCTAGGCAATGCACGGCAAGGCAAGGAAAGAGTAACGGAAGGAACGGAAGGCAAGGCAAAGCCAGGCACGGCAAGTGTAACAAAAGGCACGCAACGGCAAGGGGAAACAAGGCTAAGGCACGACAACGCACGGCTAGGCAATGCACGGAAAGGCAAGGAAAGGGTAACTCATGGGAAAGCACGGTCAGGCGATGCAAGGCTAAGGCATGACAACGCAAGGCTAGGCAATGCACGGAAAGCAAGCAAAGAGTAACGGAACGCAAGGAAGGCAAGGGAAAGCAAGGGAAGGCAAGGGTAACGGAAGGAACGGCACGACATGGGGTAAGAAGGCTAAGCGCACGACAACGCAGGGCTAGGCAATGCACGGCAAGGCAAGGAAAGAGTAACGGAAGGAACGGAAGGCAAGGCAAAGCCAGGCACGGCAAGTGTAACAAAAGGCACGCAACGGCAAGGGGAAACAAGGCTAAGGCACGAAAACGCACGGCTAGGCAATGCACGGAAAGGCAAGGAAAGGGTAACTCATGGGAAAGCACGGTCAGGCGATGCAAGGCTAAGGCATGACAATGCAAGGCTAGGCAATGCACGGAAAGCAAGCAAAGAGTAACGGAACGCAAGGAAGGCAAGGGAAAGCAAGGGAAGGCAAGGGTAACGGAAGGAACGGCACGGCAAGGGGTAACAAGGCTAAGGCACGGCAACGCAGGGCTAGGCAATGCACGGCAAGGCAAGGAAAGGGTAACGCAGGGGAAGGCACGGTCAGTTGAGGCAAGGATAAGGCACGACAATGCAAGGCTAGGCAATGCACGGCAAGGCAAGGAAAGAGTAACGGAAGGAAAGGAAGGCAAGTCAAAGCCAGGAGAGGCAAGTGAAACAAAAGTCACGCCACGGCACAAGGGGTAAGAAGGCTAAGGCACGACAACGCACGGCTAGGCAATGCACGGCAAGGCAAGGAAAGGGTAACGCAAGGCAAGGCACGGTGAGGCTAGGCAAGGCTAATTCACGACAACGCAAGGCTAGGCAATGCACGACAATGCAAGGAAAGCTTAAAGCAAAGGAAGGCACGGTCAGGCGAGATAAGGCTAAGGCACGACAACGCAAGGCTAGGCAATGCAGGGAAGGGAAGCAAAGAGTAACGGAAGGTAAGGAAGGCAAGGGAAAGCAAAGAAAGGCAAGTGTAACGGAAGGAACGGCACGGCAAGGGGAAACAAGGCTAAGGCACGACAACGCACGCTAGGCAATGCACGGCAAGGCAAGGAACGGGTAACGCATGGGAAAGCACGGTCAGGCGAGGCAAGCCTAAGGCATGACAACGCAAGGCTAGGCAATGCACGGAAAGCAAGCAAAGAGTAACGGAACGCAAGGAAGGCAAGGGAAAGCAAGAGAAGGCAAGGGTAACGGAAGGAACGGCACGGCAAGGGGTAACAAGGCTAAGGCACGACAACGCAGGGCTAGGCAATGCACGTCAAGGCAAGGAAAGAGTAACGGAAGGAACGGAAGGCAAGGCAAAGCCAGGCAAGGCAAGTGTAACAAAAGGCACGCAACGGCAAGGGGAAACAAGGCTAAGGCACGACAACACACGGCTAGGAAATGCACGGCAAGGCAAGGAAAGGGTAACGCAAGGCAAGGCACGGTGAGGCTAGGCAAGGCTAATGCACGACAACGCAAGGCTAGGCAATGCACGACAATGCAAGTAAAGCTTAAAGCAAAGGAAGGCACGGTCAGAAGACATAAGGCTAAGGCACGACAGCGCAAGGCTAGGCAATGCAGGGAAGGCAAGCACAGAGTAACGGAAGGTAAGGAAGGCAAAGGAAAGCAAGGAAAGGCAATGGTAACGGAAGGAACGGCAGGGCAAGGGGAAACAAGTCTAAGGCACGACAACGCACGCTAGGCAATGCACGGCAAGGCAAGGAAAGGGTAACGCATGGGAAAGAACGGTCAGGGGAGGCAAGGCTAAGGCACGACAACGCAAGGCTTGGCAATGCACGGAAGGCAAGCAAGGAGTAACGGAATACAAGGAAGGAAAGGGAAAGCAAGGGAAGGCAAGGGTAACGGAAGGAACGGCACGGCAAGGGGTAACAAGCCTAAGGCACGACAACACACGGCTAGGAAATGCACGGTAAGGCAAGGAAAGGGTAACGCAAGGCAAGGCACGGTGAGGCTAGGCAAGGTTAATGCACGACAACGCAAGGCTAGGCAAAGCACGACAATACAAGGAAAGCTTAAAGCAAAGGAAGGCACGGTCAGTCGAGATAAGGCTAAGGCACGACAACGCAAGGCTAGGCAATGCACGGAAGGCAAGCAAAGAGTAACGGAAGGTACGGAAGGCAAGGGAAAGCAAGGGAAGGCAAGGGTAACGGAAGGGACGGCACGGCAAGGGGTAACAAGGCTAAGGCACGACAACGCAGGGCTAGGCAATGCACGGCAAGGCAAGGAAAGAGTAACGGAAGGAACGGAAGGCAAGGCAAAGCCAGGCACGGCAAGTGTAACAAAAGGCACGCAACGGCAAGGGGAAACAAGGCTAAGGCACGACAACGCACGGCTAGGCAATGCACGGAAAGGCAAGGAAAGGGTAACTCATGGGAAAGCACGGTCAGGCGATGCAAGGCTAAGGCATGACAACGCAAGGCTAGGCAATGCAGGGAAAGCAAGCAAAGAGTAACGGAACGCAAGGAAGGCAAGGGAAAGCAAGGTAAGGCAAGGGTAACGGAAGGAACGACACGGCAAGGGGTAACAAGGCTAAGGCACGGCAACGCAGGGCTAGGCAATGCACGGCAAGGCAAGGAAAGGGTAACGCAGGGGAAGGCACGGTCAGTTGAGGCAAGGATAAGGCACGACAATGCAAGGCTAGGCAATGCACGGCAAGGCAAGGAAAGAGTAACGGAAGGAAAGGAAGGCAAGTCAAAGCCAGGAGAGGCAAGTGAAACAAAAGGCACGCCACGGCAAGGGGAAACAAGGCTAAGGCACGACAACGCACGGCTAGGCAATGCACGGCAAGGCAAGGAAAGGGTAACGCAAGGCAAGGCACGGTGAGGCTAGGCAAGGCTAAATCACGACAACGAAAGGCTAGGCAATGCACGACAATGCAAGGAAAGCTTAAAGCAAAGGAAGGCACGGTCAGGCGAGATAAGGCTAAGGCACGACAACGCAAGGCTAGGCAATGCAGGGAAGGGAAGCAAAGAGTAACGGAAGGTAAGGAAGGCAAGGGAAAGCAAAGAAAGGCAAGTGTAACGGAAGGAACGGCACGGCAAGGGGAAACAAGGCTAAGGCACGACAACGCAGGGCTAGGCAATGCACGGCAAGGCAAGGAAAGGGTAACGCAGGGGAAGGCACGGTCAGGTGAGGCAAGGATAAGGCACGACAATGCAAGGCTAGGCAATGCACGGCAAGGCAAGGAAAGAGTAACGGAATGAAAGGAAGTCAAGGCAAAGCCAGGCAAGGCAAGTGTAACAAAAGGCACGCAACGGCAAGGGGAATCAAGGCTAAGGCACGACAACGCACGGCTAGGCAATGCACGGCAAGGCAAGGAAAGGGTAACGCAAGGCAAGGCACGGTGAGGCTAGGCAAGGCTAATGCACGACAACGCAAGGCTAGGCAATGCACGACAATGCAAGGAATGCTTAAAGCAAAGGAAGGCACGGTCAGGCAAGATAAGGCTAAGGAACGACAACGCAAGGCTAGGCAATGCACGGAAGGTAAGCAAAGAGTAACGGAAGGTAAGGAAGACAAGGGAAAGCAAGGAAAGGCAAGTGTAACGGAAGGAACGGCACGGCAAGGGGAAACAAGGCTAAGGCACGACAACGCACGCTAGGCAATGTACGGCAAGGGAAGGAAAGGGTAACGCATGGGAAAGAACGGTCAGGGGAGGCAAGCCTAAGGCATGACAACGCAAGGCTAGGCAATGCACGGAAAGCAAGCAAAGAGTAACGGAACGCAAGGAAGGCAAGGGAAAGCAAGGGAAGGCAAGGGTAACGGAAGGAACGGCACGACATGGGGTAAGAAGGCTAAGGCACGACAACGCAGGGCTAGGCAATGCACGGCAAGGCAAGGAAAGAGTAACGGAAGGAACGGAAGGCAAGGCAAAGCCAGGCACGGCAAGTGTAACAAAAGGCACGCAACGGCAAGGGGAAACAAGGCTAAGGCACGAAAACGCACGGCTAGGCAATGCACGGAAAGGCAAGGAAAGGGTAACTCATGGGAAAGCACGGTCAGGCGATGCAAGGCTAAGGCATGACAATGCAAGGCTAGGCAATGCACGGAAAGCAAGCAAAGAGTAACGGAACGCAAGGAAGGCAAGGGAAAGCAAGGGAAGGCAAGGGTAACGGAAGGAACGGCACGGCAAGGGGTAACAAGGCTAAGGCACGGCAACGCAGGGCTAGGCAATGCACGGCAAGGCAAGGAAAGGCTACCGCAGGGGAAGGCACGGTCAGTTGAGGCAAGGATAAGGCACGACAATGCAAGGCTAGGCAATGCACGGCAAGGCAAGGAAAGAGTAACGGAAGGAAAGGAAGGCAAGTCAAAGCCAGGAGAGGCAAGTGAAACAAAAGTCACGCCACGGCACAAGGGGTAAGAAGGCTAAGGCACGACAACGCACGGCTAGGCAATGCACGGCAAGGCAAGGAAAGGGTAACGCAAGGCAAGGCACGGTGAGGCTAGGCAAGGCTAATTCACGACAACGCAAGGCTAGGCAATGCACGACAATGCAAGGAAAGCTTAAAGCAAAGGAAGGCACGGTCAGGCGAGATAAGGCTAAGGCACGACAACGCAAGGCTAGGCAATGCAGGGAAGGGAAGCAAAGAGTAACGGAAGGTAAGGAAGGCAAGGGAAAGCAAAGAAAGGCAAGTGTAACGGAAGGAACGGCACGGCAAGGGGAAACAAGGCTAAGGCACGACAACGCACGCTAGGCAATGCACGGCAAGGCAAGGAAAGGGTAACGCATGGGAAAGCACGGTCGGGCGAGGCAAGCCTAAGGCATGACAACGCAAGGCTAGGCAATGCACGGCAAGGCAAGGAAAGAGTAACGGAAGGAACGGAAGGCAAGGCAAAGCCAGGCAAGGCAAGTGTAACAAAAGGCACGCAACGGCAAGGGGAAACAAGGCTAAGGCACGACAACACACGGCTAGGAAATGCACGGCAAGGCAAGGAAAGGGTAACGCAAGGCAAGGCACGGTGAGGCTAGGCAAGGCTAATGCACGACAACGCAAGGCTAGGCAATGCACGACAATGCAAGTAAAGCTTAAAGCAAAGGAAGGCACGGTCAGAAGACATAAGGCTAAGGCACGACAACGCAAGGCTAGGCAATGCAGGGAAGGCAAGCAAAGAGTAACGGAAGGTAAGGAAGGCAAAGGAAAGCAAGGAAAGGCAATGGTAACGGAAGGAACGGCACGGCAAGGGGAAACAAGTCTAAGGCACGACAACGCACGCTAGGCAATGCACGGCAAGGCAAGGAAAGGGTAACGCATGGGAAAGAACGGTCAGGGGAGGCAAGGCTAAGGCACGACAACGCAAGGCTTGGCAATGCACGGAAGGCAAGCAAGGAGTAACGGAATACAAGGAAGGAAAGGGAAAGCAAGGGAAGGCAAGGGTAACGGAAGGAACGGCACGGCAAGGGGTAACAAGCCTAAGGCACGACAACACATGGCTAGGAAATGCACGGTAAGGCAAGGAAAGGGTAACGCAAGGCAAGGCACGGTGAGGCTAGGCAAGGTTAATGCACGACAACGCAAGGCTTGGCAAAGCACGACAATACAAGGAAAGCTTAAAGCAAAGGAAGGCACGGTCAGTCGAGATAAGGCTAAGGCACGACAACGCAAGGCTAGGCAATGCACGGAAGGCAAGCAAAGAGTAACGGAAGGTAAGGAAGGCAAGGGAAAGCAAGGGAAGGCAAGGGTAACGGAAGGGACGGCACGGCAAGGGGTAACAAGGCTAAGGCACGACAACGCAGGGCTAGGCAATGCACGGCAAGGCAAGCAAAGAGTAACGGAAGGAACGGAAGGCAAGGCAAAGCCAGGCACGGCAAGTGTAACAAAAGGCACGCAACGGCAAGGGGAAACAAGGCTAAGGCACGACAACGCACGGCTAGGCAATGCACGGAAAGGCAAGGAAAGGGTAACTCATGGGAAAGCACGGTCAGGCGATGCAAGGCTAAGGCATGACAATGCAAGGCTAGGCAATGCACGGAAAGCAAGCAAAGAGTAACGGAACGCAAGGAAGGCAAGGGAAAGCAAGGGAAGGCAAGGGTAACGGATGGAACGGCACGGCAAGGGGTAACAAGGCTAAGGCACGACAACACACGGCTAGGAAATGCACGGCAAGGCAAGGAAAGGGTAACGCAAGGCAAGGCACGGTGAGGCTAGGCAAGGTTAATGCACGACAACGCAAGGCTAGGCAATGCACGACAATGCAAGGAAAGCTTAAAGCAAAGGAAGGCACGGTCAGGCGAGATAAGGCTAAGGCACGACAACGCAAGGCTAGGCAATGCACGGAAGGTAAGCAAAGAGTAACGGATGGTAAGGAAGACAAGGGAAAGCAAGGAAAGGCAAGTGTAACGGAAGGAACGGCACGGCAAGGGGAAACATGGCTAAGGCACGACAACGCACGCTAGGCAATGCACGGCAAGGCAAGGAAAGAGTAACGGAAGGAACGGAAGGCAAGGCAAAGCCAGGCACGGCAAGTGTAACAAAAGGCACGCAACGGCAAGGGGAAACAAGGCTTAGGCACGACAACGCACGGCTAGGCAATGCACGGAAAGGCAAGGAAAGGGTAACTCATGGGAATGCACGGTCAGGCGATGCAAGGCTAAGGCATGACAATGCAAGGCTAGGCAATGCACGGAAAGCAAGCAAAGAGTAACGGAACGCAAGGAAGGCAAGGGAAAGCAAGGGAAGGCAAGGGTAACGGATGGAACGGCACGGCAAGGGGTAACAAGGCTAAGGCACGGCAACGCAGGGCTAGGCAATGCACGGCAAGGCAAGGAAAGGGTAACGCAGGGGAAGGCACGGTCAGTTGAGGGAAGGATAAGGCACGACAATGCAAGGCTAGGCAATGCACGGCAAGGCAAGGAAAGAGTAACGGAAGGAAAGGAAGGCAAGTCAAAGCGAGGAGAGGCAAGTGTAACAAAAGGCACGCCACGGCAAGGGGAAACAAGGCTAAGGCACGAAAACGCAAGGCTAGGCAATGCACGGCAAGGCAAGGAAAGGGTAACGCAAGGCAAGGCACGGTGAGGCTAGGCAAGGCTAATTCACGACAACGCAAGGCTAGGCAATGCACGACAATGCAAGGAAAGCTTAAAGCAATGGAAGGCACGGTCAGGCGAGATAAGGCTAAGGCACGACAACGCAAGGCTAGGCAATGCAGGGAAGGGAAGGAAAGAGTAACGGAAGGTAAGGAAGGCAAGGGAAAGCAAAGAAAGGCAAGTGTAACGGAAGGAACGGCACGGCAAGGGGAAACAAGGCTAAGGCACGACAACGCACGCTAGGCAATGTACGGCAAGGGAAGGAAAGGGTAACGCATGGGAAAGAACGGTCAGGGGAGGCAAGCCTAAGGCATGACAATGCAAGGCTAGGCAATGCACGGAAAGCAAGCAAAGAGTAACGGAACGCAAGGAAGGCAAGGGAAAGCAAGGGAAGGCAAGGGTAACGGAAGGAACGGCACGACAAGGGGTAAGAAGGCTAAGGCACGACAACGCAGGGCTAGGCAATGCACGGCAAGGCAAGGAAAGAGTAACGGAAGGAACGGAAGGCAAGGCAAAGCCAGGCACGGCAAGTGTAACAAAAGGCACGCAACGACAAGGGGAAACAAGGCTAAGGCACGAAAACGCACGGCTAGGCAATGCACGGAAAGGCAAGGAAAGGGTAACTCATGGGAAAGCACGGTCAGGCGTTGCAAGGCTAAGGCATGACAATGCAAGGCTAGGCAATGCACGGAAAGCAAGCAAAGAGTAACGGAACGCAAGGAAGGCAAGGGAAAGCAAGGGAAGGCAAGGGTAATGGAAGGAACGGCACGGCAAGGGGTAACAAGGCTAAGGCACGGCAACGCAGGGCTAGGCAATGCACGGCAAGGCAAGGAAAGGGTAACGCAGGGGAAGGCACGGTCAGTTGAGGCAAGGATAAGGCACGACAATGCAAGGCTAGGCAATGCACGGCAAGGCAAGGAAAGAGTAACGGAAGGAAAGGAAGGCAAGTCAAAGCCAGGAGAGGCAAGTGAAACAAAAGTCACGCCACGGCACAAGGGGTAAGAAGGCTAAGGCACGACAACGCACGGCTAGGCAATGCACGGCAAGGCAAGGAAAGGGTAACGCAAGGCAAGGCACGGTGAGGCTAGGCAAGGCTAATTCACGACAACGCAAGGCTAGGCAATGCACGACAATGCAAGGAAAGCTTAAAGCAAAGGAAGGCACGGTCAGGCGAGATAAGGCTAAGGCACGACAACGCAAGGCTAGGCAATGCAGGGAAGGGAAGCAAAGAGTAACGGAAGGTAAGGAAGGCAAGGGAAAGCAAAGAAAGGCAAGTGTAACGGAAGGAACGGCACGGCAAGGGGAAACAAGGCTAAGGCACGACAACGCACGCTAGGCAATGCACGGCAAGGCAAGGAAAGGGTAACGCATGGGAAAGCACGGTCAGGCGAGGCAAGCCTAAGGCATGACAACGCAAGGCTAGGCAATGCACGGAAAGCAAGCAAAGAGTAACGGAACGCAAGGAAGGCAAGGGAAAGCAAGGGAAGGCAAGGGTAACGGAAGGAACGGCACGGCAAGGGGTAACAAGGCTAAGGCACGACAACGCAGGGCTAGGCAATGCACGTCAAGGCAAGGAAAGAGTAACGGAAGGAACGGAAGGCAAGGCAAAGCCAGGCAAGGCAAGTGTAACAAAAGGCACGCAACGGCAAGGGGAAACAAGGCTAAGGCACGCCAACACACGGCTAGGAAATGCACGGCAAGGCAAGGAAAGGGTAACGCAAGGCAAGGCACGGTGAGGCTAGGCAAGGCTAATGCACGACAACGCAAGGCTAGGCAATGCACGACAATGCAAGTAAAGCTTAAAGCAAAGGAAGGCACGGTCAGAAGACATAAGGCTAAGGCACGATAACGCAAGGCTAGGCAATGCAGGGAAGGCAAGCAAAGAGTAACGGAAGGTAAGGAAGGCAAAGGAAAGCAAGGAAAGGCAATGGTAACGGAAGGAACGGCACGGCAAGGGGAAACAAGTCTAAGGCACGACAACGCACGCTAGGCAATGCACGGCAAGGCAAGGAAAGGGTAACGCATGGGAAAGAACGGTCAGGGGAGGCAAGGCTAAGGCACGACAACGCAAGGCTTGGCAATGCACGGAAGGCAAGCAAGGAGTAACGGAATACAAGGAAGGAAAGGGAAAGCAAGGGAAGGCAAGGGTAACGGAAGGAACGGCACGGCAAGGGGTAACAAGCCTAAGGCACGACAACACACGGCTAGGAAATGCACGGTAAGGCAAGGAAAGGGTAACGCAAGGCAAGGCACGGTGAGGCTAGGCAAGGTTAATGCACGACAACGCAAGGCTAGGCAAAGCACGACAATACAAGGAAAGCTTAAAGCAAAGGAAGGCACGGTCAGTCGAGATAAGGCTAAGGCACGACAACGCAAGGCTAGGCAATGCACGGAAGGCAAGCAAAGAGTAACGGAAGGTAAGGAAGGCAAGGGAAAGCAAGGGAAGGCAAGGGTAACGGAAGGGACGGCACGGCAAGGGGTAACAAGGCTAAGGCACGACAACGCAGGGCTAGGCAATGCACGGCAAGGCAAGCAAAGAGTAACGGAAGGAAAGGAAGGCAAGGCAAAGCCAGGCAAGGCAAGTGTAACAAAAGGCACGCAACGGCAAGGGGAAACAAGGCTAAGGCACAACAACACACGGCTAGGAAATGCACGGCAAGGCAAGGAAAGGGTAACGCAAGGCAAGGCACGGTGAGGCTAGGCAAGGCTAATGCACGACAACGCAAGGCTAGGCAATGCACGACAATGCAAGGAAAGCTTAAAGCAAAGGAAGGCACGGTCAGGCGAGATAAGGCTAAGGCACGACAACGCAAGGCTAGGCAATGCACGGAAGGCAAGCAAAGAGTAACGGAAGGAAAGGAAGGCAAGGGAAAGCAAGGAAAGGCAAGTGTAACGGAAGGAACGGCACGGCAAGGGGAAACAATGCTAAGGCACGACAACGCACGCTAGGCAATGCACGGCAAGGCAAGGAAAGAGTAACGGAAGGAACGGAAGGCAAGGCAAAGCCAGGCACGGCAAGTGTAACAAAAGGCACGCAACGGCAAGGGGAAACAAGGCTAAGGCACGACAACGCACGGATAGGCAATGCACGGAAAGGCAAGGAAAGGGTAACTCATGGGAAAGCACGGTCAGGCGATGCAAGGCTAAGGCATGACAATGCAAGGCTAGGCAATGCACGGAAAGCAAGCAAAGAGTAACGGAACGCAAGGAAGGCAAGGGAAAGCAAGGGAAGGCAAGGGTAACGGATGGAACGGCACGACAAGGGGTAACAAGGCTAAGGCACGACAACACACGGCTAGGAAATGCACGGCAAGGCAAGGAAAGGGTAACGCAAGGCAAGGCACGGTGAGGCTAGGCAAGGTTAATGCACGACAACGCAAGGCTAGGCAATGCACGACAATGCAAGGAAAGCTTAAAGCAAAGGAAGGCACGGTCAGGCGAGATAAGGCTAAGGCACGACAACGCAAGGCTAGGCAATGCACGGAAGGTAAGCAAAGAGTAACGGAAGGTAAGGAAGACAAGGGAAAGCAAGGAAAGGCAAGTGTAACGGAAGGAACGGCACGGCAAGGGGAAACATGGCTAAGGCACGACAACGCACGCTAGGCAATGCACGGCAAGGCAAGGAAAGAGTAACGGAAGGAACGGAAGGCAAGGCAAAGCCAGGCACGGCAAGTGTAACAAAAGGCACGCAACGGCAAGGGGAAACAAGGCTAAGGCACGACAACGCACGGCTAGGCAATGCACGGAAAGGCAAGGAAAGGGTAACGCAAGGCAAGGCACGGTCAGGCGATGCAAGGCTAAGGCATGACAATGCAAGGCTAGGCAATGCACGGAAAGCAAGCAAAGAGTAACGGAACGCAAGGAAGGCAAGGGAAAGCAAGGGAAGGCAAGGGTAACGGATGGAACGGCACGGCAAGGGGTAACAAGGCTAAGGCACGGCAACGCAGGGCTAGGCTTTGCACGGCAAGGCAAGGAAAGGGTAACGCAAGGCAAGGCACGGTGAGGCTAGGCAAGGCTAATGCACGACAACGCAAGGCTAGGCAATGCACGACAATGCAAGTAAAGCTTAAAGCAAAGGAAGGCACGGTCAGAAGACATAAGGCTAAGGCACGACAACGCAAGGCTAGGCAATGCAGGGAAGGCAAGCAAAGAGTAACGGAAGGTAAGGAAGGCAAAGGAAAGCAAGGAAAGGCAATGGTAACGGAAGGAACGGCACGGCAAGGGGAAACAAGTCTAAGGCACGACAACGCACGCTAGGCAATGCACGGCAAGGCAAGGAAAGGGTAACGCATGGGAAAGAACGGTCAGGGGAGGCAAGGCTAAGGCACGACAACGCAAGGCTTGGCAATGCACGGAAGGCAAGCAAGGAGTAACGGAATACAAGGAAGGAAAGGGAAAGCAAGGGAAGGCAAGGGTAACGGAAGGAACGGCACGGCAAGGGGTAACAAGCCTAAGGCACGACAACACATGGCTAGGAAATGCACGGTAAGGCAAGGAAAGGGTAACGCAAGGCAAGGCACGGTGAGGCTAGGCAAGGTTAATGCACGACAACGCAAGGCTTGGCAAAGCACGACAATACAAGGAAAGCTTAAAGCAAAGGAAGGCACGGTCAGTCGAGATAAGGCTAAGGCACGACAACGCAAGGCTAGGCAATGCACGGAAGGCAAGCAAAGAGTAACGGAAGGTAAGGAAGGCAAGGGAAAGCAAGGGAAGGCAAGGGTAACGGAAGGGACGGCACGGCAAGGGGTAACAAGGCTAAGGCACGACAACGCAGGGCTAGGCAATGCACGGCAAGGCAAGCAAAGAGTAACGGAAGGAAAGGAAGGCAAGGCAAAGCCAGGCAAGGCAAGTGTAACAAAAGGCACGCAACGGCAAGGGGAAACAAGGCTAAGGCACAACAACACACGGCTAGGAAATGCACGGCAAGGCAAGGAAAGGGTAACGCAAGGCAAGGCACGGTGAGGCTAGGCAAGGCTAAGGCACGACAACGCAAGGCTAGGCAATGCACGACAATGCAAGGAAAGCTTAAAGCAAAGGAAGGCACGGTCAGGCGAGATAAGGCTAAGGCACGACAACGCAAGGCTAGGCAATGCACGGAAGGCAAGCAAAGAGTAACGGAAGGAAAGGAAGGCAAGGGAAAGCAAGGAAAGGCAAGTGTAACGGAAGGAACGGCACGGCAAGGGGAAACAATGCTAAGGCACGACAACGCACGCTAGGCAATGCACGGCAAGGCAAGGAAAGAGTAACGGAAGGAACGGAAGGCAAGGCAAAGCCAGGCACGGCAAGTGTAACAAAAGGCACGCAACGGCAAGGGGAAACAAGGCTAAGGCACGACAACGCACGGATAGGCAATGCACGGAAAGGCAAGGAAAGGGTAACTCATGGGAAAGCACGGTCAGGCGATGCAAGGCTAAGGCATGACAATGCAAGGCTAGGCAATGCACGGAAAGCAAGCAAAGAGTAACGGAACGCAAGGAAGGCAAGGGAAAGCAAGGGAAGGCAAGGGTAACGGATGGAACGGCACAGCAAGGGGTAACAAGGCTAAGGCACGACAACACACGGCTAGGAAATGCACGGCAAGGCAAGGAAAGGGTAACGCAAGGCAAGGCACGGTGAGGCTAGGCAAGGTTAATGCACGACAACGCAAGGCTAGGCAATGCACGACAATGCAAGGAAAGCTTAAAGCAAAGGAAGGCACGGTCAGGCGAGATAAGGCTAAGGCACGACAACGCAAGGCTAGGCAATGCACGGAAGGTAAGCAAAGAGTAACGGATGGTAAGGAAGACAAGGGAAAGCAAGGAAAGGCAAGTGTAACGGAAGGAACGGCACGGCAAGGGGAAACATGGCTAAGGCACGACAACGCACGCTAGGCAATGCACGGCAAGGCAAGGAAAGAGTAACGGAAGGAACGGAAGGCAAGGCAAAGCCAGGCACGGCAAGTGTAACAAAAGGCACGCAACGGCAAGGGGAAACAAGGCTAAGGCACGACAACGCACGGCTAGGCAATGCACGGAAAGGCAAGGAAAGGGTAACTCATGGGAAAGCACGGTCAGGCGATGCAAGGCTAAGGCATGACAATGCAAGGCTAGGCAATGCACGGAAAGCAAGCAAAGAGTAACGGAACGCAAGGAAGGCAAGGGAAAGCAAGGGAAGGCAAGGGTAACGGATGGAACGGCACGGCAAGGGGTAACAAGGCTAAGGCACGGCAACGCAGGGCTAGGCTTTGCACGGCAAGGCAAGGAAAGGGTAACGCAAGGCAAGGCACGGTGAGGCTAGGCAAGGCTAATGCACGACAACGCAAGGCTAGGCAATGCACGACAATGCAAGTAAAGCTTAAAGCAAAGGAAGGCACGGTCAGAAGACATAAGGCTAAGGCACGACAACGCAAGGCTAGGCAATGCAGGGAAGGCAAGCAAAGAGTAACGGAAGGTAAGGAAGGCAAAGGAAAGCAAGGAAAGGCAATGGTAACGGAAGGAACGGCACGGCAAGGGGAAACAAGTCTAAGGCACGACAACGCACGCTAGGCAATGCACGGCAAGGCAAGGAAAGGGTAACGCATGGGAAAGAACGGTCAGGGGAGGCAAGGCTAAGGCACGACAACGCAAGGCTTGGCAATGCACGGAAGGCAAGCAAGGAGTAACGGAATACAAGGAAGGAAAGGGAAAGCAAGGGAAGGCAAGGGTAACGGAAGGAACGGCACGGCAAGGGGTAACAAGCCTAAGGCACGACAACACATGGCTAGGAAATGCACGGTAAGGCAAGGAAAGGGTAACGCAAGGCAAGGCACGGTGAGGCTAGGCAAGGTTAATGCACGACAACGCAAGGCTTGGCAAAGCACGACAATACAAGGAAAGCTTAAAGCAAAGGAAGGCACGGTCAGTCGAGATAAGGCTAAGGCACGACAACGCAAGGCTAGGCAATGCACGGAAGGCAAGCAAAGAGTAACGGAAGGTAAGGAAGGCAAGGGAAAGCAAGGGAAGGCAAGGGTAACGGAAGGGACGGCACGGCAAGGGGTAACAAGGCTAAGGCACGACAACGCAGGGCTAGGCAATGCACGGCAAGGCAAGCAAAGAGTAACGGAAGGAAAGGAAGGCAAGGCAAAGCCAGGCAAGGCAAGTGTAACAAAAGGCACGCAACGGCAAGGGGAAACAAGGCTAAGGCACAACAACACACGGCTAGGAAATGCACGGCAAGGCAAGGAAAGGGTAACGCAAGGCAAGGCACGGTGAGGCTAGGCAAGGCTAAGGCACGACAACGCAAGGCTAGGCAATGCACGACAATGCAAGGAAAGCTTAAAGCAAAGGAAGGCACGGTCAGGCGAGATAAGGCTAAGGCACGACAACGCAAGGCTAGGCAATGCACGGAAGGCAAGCAAAGAGTAACGGAAGGAAAGGAAGGCAAGGGAAAGCAAGGAAAGGCAAGTGTAACGGAAGGAACGGCACGGCAAGGGGAAACAATGCTAAGGCACGACAACGCACGCTAGGCAATGCACGGCAAGGCAAGGAAAGAGTAACGGAAGGAACGGAAGGCAAGGCAAAGCCAGGCACGGCAAGTGTAACAAAAGGCACGCAACGGCAAGGGGAAACAAGGCTAAGGCACGACAACGCACGGATAGGCAATGCACGGAAAGGCAAGGAAAGGGTAACTCATGGGAAAGCACGGTCAGGCGATGCAAGGCTAAGGCATGACAATGCAAGGCTAGGCAATGCACGGAAAGCAAGCAAAGAGTAACGGAACGCAAGGAAGGCAAGGGAAAGCAAGGGAAGGCAAGGGTAACGGATGGAACGGCACAGCAAGGGGTAACAAGGCTAAGGCACGACAACACACGGCTAGGAAATGCACGGCAAGGCAAGGAAAGGGTAACGCAAGGCAAGGCACGGTGAGGCTAGGCAAGGTTAATGCACGACAACGCAAGGCTAGGCAATGCACGACAATGCAAGGAAAGCTTAAAGCAAAGGAAGGCACGGTCAGGCGAGATAAGGCTAAGGCACGACAACGCAAGGCTAGGCAATGCACGGAAGGTAAGCAAAGAGTAACGGATGGTAAGGAAGACAAGGGAAAGCAAGGAAAGGCAAGTGTAACGGAAGGAACGGCACGGCAAGGGGAAACATGGCTAAGGCACGACAACGCACGCTAGGCAATGCACGGCAAGGCAAGGAAAGAGTAACGGAAGGAACGGAAGGCAAGGCAAAGCCAGGCACGGCAAGTGTAACAAAAGGCACGCAACGGCAAGGGGAAACAAGGCTAAGGCACGACAACGCACGGCTAGGCAATGCACGGAAAGGCAAGGAAAGGGTAACTCATGGGAAAGCACGGTCAGGCGATGCAAGGCTAAGGCATGACAATGCAAGGCTAGGCAATGCACGGAAAGCAAGCAAAGAGTAACGGAACGCAAGGAAGGCAAGGGAAAGCAAGGGAAGGCAAGGGTAACGGATGGAACGGCACGGCAAGGGGTAACAAGGCTAAGGCACGGCAACGCAGGGCTAGGCAATGCACGGCAAGGCAAGGAAAGGGTAACGCAGGGGAAGGCACGGTCAGTTGAGGGAAGGATAAGGCACGACAATGCAAGGCTAGGCAATGCACGGCAAGGCAAGGAAAGAGTAACGGAAGGAAAGGAAGGCAAGTCAAAGCGAGGAGAGGCAAGTGTAACAAAAGGCACGCCACGGCAAGGGGAAACAAGGCTAAGGCACGACAACGCACGGCTAGGCAATGCACGGCAAGGCAAGGAAAGGGTAACGCAAGGCAAGGCACGGTGAGGCTAGGCAAGGCTAATTCACGACAACGCAAGGCTAGGCAATGCACGACAATGCAAGGAAAGCTTAAAGCAATGGAAGGCACGGTCAGGCGAGATAAGGCTAAGGCACGACAACGCAAGGCTAGGCAATGCAGGGAAGGGAAGGAAAGAGTAACGGAAGGTAAGGAAGGCAAGGGAAAGCAAAGAAAGGCAAGTGTAACGGAAGGAACGGCACGGCAAGGGGAAACAAGGCTAAGGCACGACAACGCACGCTAGGCAATGTACGGCAAGGGAAGGAAAGGGTAACGCATGGGAAAGAACGGTCAGGGGAGGCAAGCCTAAGGCATGACAATGCAAGGCTAGGCAATGCACGGAAAGCAAGCAAAGAGTAACGGAACGCAAGGAAGGCAAGGGAAAGCAAGGGAAGGCAAGGGTAACGGAAGGAACGGCACGACAAGGGGTAAGAAGGCTAAGGCACGACAACGCAGGGCTAGGCAATGCACGGCAAGGCAAGGAAAGAGTAACGGAAGGAACGGAAGGCAAGGCAAAGCCAGGCACGGCAAGTGTAACAAAAGGCACGCAACGGCAAGGGGAAACAAGGCTAAGGCACGAAAACGCACGGCTAGGCAATGCACGGAAAGGCAAGGAAAGGGTAACTCATGGGAAAGCACGGTCAGGCGATGCAAGGCTAAGGCATGACAATGCAAGGCTAGGCAATGCACGGAAAGCAAGCAAAGAGTAACGGAACGCAAGGAAGGCAAGGGAAAGCAAGGGAAGGCAAGGGTAACGGAAGGAACGGCACGGCAAGGGGTAACAAGGCTAAGGCACGGCAACGCAGGGCTAGGCAATGCACGGCAAGGCAAGGAAAGGGTAACGCAGGGGAAGGCACGGTCAGTTGAGGCAAGGATAAGGCACGACAATGCAAGGCTAGGCAATGCACGGCAAGGCAAGGAAAGAGTAACGGAAGGAAAGGAAGGCAAGTCAAAGCCAGGAGAGGCAAGTGAAACAAAAGTCACGCCACGGCACAAGGGGTAAGAAGGCTAAGGCACGACAACGCACGGCTAGGCAATGCACGGCAAGGCAAGGAAAGGGTAACGCAAGGCAAGGCACGGTGAGGCTAGGCAAGGCTAATTCACGACAACGCAAGGCTAGGCAATGCACGACAATGCAAGGAAAGCTTAAAGCAAAGGAAGGCACGGTCAGGCGAGATAAGGCTAAGGCACGACAACGCAAGGCTAGGCAATGCAGGGAAGGGAAGCAAAGAGTAACGGAAGGTAAGGAAGGCAAGGGAAAGCAAAGAAAGGCAAGTGTAACGGAAGGAACGGCACGGCAAGGGGAAACAAGGCTAAGACACGACAACGCACGCTAGGCAATGCACGGCAAGGCAAGGAAAGGGTAACGCATGGGAAAGCACGGTCAGGCGAGGCAAGCCTAAGGCATGACAACGCAAGGCTAGGCAATGCACGGAAAGCAAGCAAAGAGTAACGGAACGCAAGGAAGGCAAGGGAAAGCAAGGGAAGGCAAGGGTAACGGAAGGAACGGCACGGCAAGGGGTAACAAGGCTAAGGCACGACAACGCAGGGCTAGGCAATGCACGTCAAGGCAAGGAAAGAGTAACGGAAGGAACGGAAGGCAAGGCAAAGCCAGGCAAGGCAAGTGTAACAAAAGGCACGCAACGGCAAGGGGAAACAAGTCTAAGGCACGACAACGCACGCTAGGCAATGCACGGCAAGGCAAGGAAAGGGTAACGCATGGGAAAGAACGGTCAGGGGAGGCAAGGCTAAGGCACGACAACGCAAGGCTTGGCAATGCACGGAAGGCAAGCAAGGAGTAACGGAATACAAGGAAGGAAAGGGAAAGCAAGGGAAGGCAAGGGTAACGGAAGGAACGTCACGGCAAGGGGTAACAAGCCTAAGGCACGACAACACACGGCTAGGAAATGCACGATAAGGCAAGGAAAGGGTAACGCAAGGCAAGGCACGGTGAGGCTAGGCAAGGTTAATGCACGACAACGCAAGGCTAGGCAAAGCACGACAATACAAGGAAAGCTTAAAGCAAAGGAAGGCACGGTCAGTCGAGATAAGGCTAAGGCACGACAACGCAAGGCTAGGCAATGCACGGAAGGCAAGCAAAGAGTAACGGAAGGTAAGGAAGGCAAGGGAAAGCAAGGGAAGGCAAGGGTAACGGAAGGGACGGCACGGCAAGGGGTAACAAGGCTAAGGCACGACAACGCAGGGCTAGGCAATGCACGGCAAGGCAAGCAAAGAGTAACGGAAGGAAAGGAAGGCAAGGCAAAGCCAGGCAAGGCAAGTGTAACAAAAGGCACGCAACGGCAAGGGGAAACAAGGCTAAGGCACAACAACACACGGCTAGGAAATGCACGGCAAGGCAAGGAAAGGGTAACGCAAGGCAAGGCACGGTGAGGCTAGGCAAGGCTAATGCACGACAACGCAAGGCTAGGCAATGCACGACAATGCAAGGAAAGCTTAAAGCAAAGGAAGGCACGGTCAGGCGAGATAAGGCTAAGGCACGACAACGCAAGGCTAGGCAATGCACGGAAGGCAAGCAAAGAGTAACGGAAGGAAAGGAAGGCAAGGGAAAGCAAGGAAAGGCAAGTGTAACGGAAGGAACGGCACGGCAAGGGGAAAGAATGCTAAGGCACGACAACGCACGCTAGGCAATGCACGGCAAGGCAAGGAAAGAGTAACGGAAGGAACGGAAGGCAAGGCAAAGCCAGGCACGGCAAGTGTAACAAAAGGCACGCAACGGCAAGGGGAAACAAGGCTAAGGCACGACAACGCACGGATAGGCAATGCACGGAAAGGCAAGGAAAGGGTAACTCATGGGAAAGCACGGTCAGGCGATGCAAGGCTAAGGCATGACAATGCAAGGCTAGGCAATGCACGGAAAGCAAGCAAAGAGTAACGGAACGCAAGGAAGGCAAGGGAAAGCAAGGGAAGGCAAGGGTAACGGATGGAACGGCACGACAAGGGGTAACAAGGCTAAGGCACGACAACACACGGCTAGGAAATGCACGGCAAGGCAAGGAAAGGGTAACGCAAGGCAAGGCACGGTGAGGCTAGGCAAGGTTAATGCACGACAACGCAAGGCTAGGCAATGCACGACAATGCAAGGAAAGCTTAAAGCAAAGGAAGGCACGGTCAGGCGAGATAAGGCTAAGGCACGACAACGCAAGGCTAGGCAATGCACGGAAGGTAAGCAAAGAGTAACGGAAGGTAAGGAAGACAAGGGAAAGCAAGGAAAGGCAAGTGTAACGGAAGGAACGGCACGGCAAGGGGAAACATGGCTAAGGCACGACAACGCACGCTAGGCAATGCACGGCAAGGCAAGGAAAGAGTAACGGAAGGAACGGAAGGCAAGGCAAAGCCAGGCACGGCAAGTGTAACAAAAGGCACGCAACGGCAAGGGGAAACAAGGCTAAGGCACGACAACGCACGGCTAGGCAATGCACGGAAAGGCAAGGAAAGGGTAACTCATGGGAAAGCACGGTCAGGCGATGCAAGGCTAAGGCATGACAATGCAAGGCTAGGCAATGCACGGAAAGCAAGCAAAGAGTAACGGAACGCAAGGAAGGCAAGGGAAAGCAAGGGAAGGCAAGGGTAACGGATGGAACGGCACGGCAAGGGGTAACAAGGCTAAGGCACGGCAACGCAGGGCTAGGCAATGCACGGCAAGGCAAGGAAAGGGTAACGCAGGGGAAGGCACGGTCAGTTGAGGGAAGGATAAGGCACGACAATGCAAGGCTAGGCAATGCACGGCAAGGCAAGGAAAGAGTAACGGAAGGAAAGGAAGGCAAGTCAAAGCGAGGAGAGGCAAGTGTAACAAAAGGCACGCCACGGCAAGGGGAAACAAGGCTAAGGCACGACAACGCACGGCTAGGCAATGCACGGAAAGGCAAGGAAAGGGTAACTCATGGGAAAGCACGGTCAGGCGATGCAAGGCTAAGGCATGACAATGCAAGGCTAGGCAATGCACGGAAAGCAAGCAAAGAGTAACGGAACGCAAGGAAGGCAAGGGAAAGCAAGGGAAGGCAAGGGTGACGGATGGAACGGCACAGCAAGGGGTAACAAGGCTAAGGCACGACAACACACGGCTAGGAAATGCACGGCAAGGCAAGGAAAGGGTAACGCAAGGCAAGGCACGGTGAGGCTAGGCAAGGTTAATGCACGACAACGCAAGGCTAGGCAATGCACGACAATGCAAGGAAAGTTTAAAGCAAAGGAAGGCACGGTCAGGCGAGATAAGGGTAAGGCACGACAACGCAAGGCTAGGCAATGCACGGAAGGTAAGCAAAGAGTAACGGATGGTAAGGAAGACAAGGGAAAGCAAGGAAAGGCAAGTGTAACGGAAGGAACGGCACGGCAAGGGGAAACATGGCTAAGGCACGACAACGCACGCTAGGCAATGCACGGCAAGGCAAGGAAAGAGTAACGGAAGGAACGGAAGGCAAGGCAAAGCCAGGCACGGCAAGTGTAACAAAAGGCACGCAACGGCAAGGGGAAACAAGGCTAAGGCACGACAACGCACGGCTAGGCAATGCACGGAAAGGCAAGGAAAGGGTAACTCATGGGAAAGCACGGTCAGGCGATGCAAGGCTAAGGCATGACAATGCAAGGCTAGGCAATGCACGGAAAGCAAGCAAAGAGTAACGGAACGCAAGGAAGGCAAGGGAAAGCAAGGGAAGGCAAGGGTAACGGATGGAACGGCACGGCAAGGGGTAACAAGGCTAAGGCACGGCAACGCAGGGCTAGGCAATGCACGGCAAGGCAAGGAAAGGGTAACGCAGGGGAAGGCACGGTCAGTTGAGGGAAGGATAAGGCACGACAATGCAAGGCTAGGCAATGCACGGCAAGGCAAGGAAAGAGTAACGGAAGGAAAGGAAGGCAAGTCAAAGCGAGGAGAGGCAAGTGTAACAAAAGGCACGCCACGGCAAGGGGAAACAAGGCTAAGGCACGACAACGCACGGCTAGGCAATGCACGGCAAGGCAAGGAAAGGGTAACGCAAGGCAAGGCACGGTGAGGCTAGGCAAGGCTAATTCACGACAACGCAAGGCTAGGCAATGCACGACAATGCAAGGAAAGCTTAAAGCAATGGAAGGCACGGTCAGGCGAGATAAGGCTAAGGCACGACAACGCAAGGCTAGGCAATGCAGGGAAGGGAAGGAAAGAGTAACGGAAGGTAAGGAAGGCAAGGGAAAGCAAAGAAAGGCAAGTGTAACGGAAGGAACGGCACGGCAAGGGGAAACAAGGCTAAGGCACGACAACGCACGCTAGGCAATGTACGGCAAGGGAAGGAAAGGGTAACGCATGGGAAAGAACGGTCAGGGGAGGCAAGCCTAAGGCATGACAATGCAAGGCTAGGCAATGCACGGAAAGCAAGCAAAGAGTAACGGAACGCAAGGAAGGCAAGGGAAAGCAAGGGAAGGCAAGGGTAACGGAAGGAACGGCACGACAAGGGGTAAGAAGGCTAAGGCACGACAACGCAGGGCTAGGCAATGCACGGCAAGGCAAGGAAAGAGTAACGGAAGGAACGGAAGGCAAGGCAAAGCCAGGCACGGCAAGTGTAACAAAAGGCACGCAACGGCAAGGGGAAACAAGGCTAAGGCACGAAAACGCACGGCTAGGCAATGCACGGAAAGGCAAGGAAAGGGTAACTCATGGGAAAGCACGGTCAGGCGATGCAAGGCTAAGGCATGACAATGCAAGGCTAGGCAATGCACGGAAAGCAAGCAAAGAGTAACGGAACGCAAGGAAGGCAAGGGAAAGCAAGGGAAGGCAAGGGTAACGGAAGGAACGGCACGGCAAGGGGTAACAAGGCTAAGGCACGGCAACGCAGGGCTAGGCAATGCACGGCAAGGCAAGGAAAGGGTAACGCAGGGGAAGGCACGGTCAGTTGAGGCAAGGATAAGGCACGACAATGCAAGGCTAGGCAATGCACGGCAAGGCAAGGAAAGAGTAACGGAAGGAAAGGAAGGCAAGTCAAAGCCAGGAGAGGCAAGTGAAACAAAAGTCACGCCACGGCACAAGGGGTAAGAAGGCTAAGGCACGACAACGCACGGCTAGGCAATGCACGGCAAGGCAAGGAAAGGGTAACGCAAGGCAAGGCACGGTGAGGCTAGGCAAGGCTAATTCACGACAACGCAAGGCTAGGCAATGCACGACAATGCAAGGAAAGCTTAAAGCAAAGGAAGGCACGGTCAGGCGAGATAAGGCTAAGGCACGACAACGCAAGGCTAGGCAATGCAGGGAAGGGAAGCAAAGAGTAACGGAAGGTAAGGAAGGCAAGGGAAAGCAAAGAAAGGCAAGTGTAACGGAAGGAACGGCACGGCAAGGGGAAACAAGGCTAAGGCACGACAACGCACGCTAGGCAATGCACGGCAAGGCAAGGAAAGGGTAACGCATGGGAAAGCACGGTCAGGCGAGGCAAGCCTAAGGCATGACAACGCAAGGCTAGGCAATGCACGGAAAGCAAGCAAAGAGTAACGGAACGCAAGGAAGGCAAGGGAAAGCAAGGGAAGGCAAGGGTAACGGAAGGAACGGCACGGCAAGGGGTAACAAGGCTAAGGCACGACAACGCAGGGCTAGGCAATGCACGTCAAGGCAAGGAAAGAGTAACGGAAGGAACGGAAGGCAAGGCAAAGCCAGGCAAGGCAAGTGTAACAAAAGGCACGCAACGGCAAGGGGAAACAAGGCTAAGGCACGCCAACACACGGCTAGGAAATGCACGGCAAGGCAAGGAAAGGGTAACGCAAGGCAAGGCACGGTGAGGCTAGGCAAGGCTAATGCACGACAACGCAAGGCTAGGCAATGCACGACAATGCAAGTAAAGCTTAAAGCAAAGGAAGGCACGGTCAGAAGACATAAGGCTAAGGCACGATAACGCAAGGCTAGGCAATGCAGGGAAGGCAAGCAAAGAGTAACGGAAGGTAAGGAAGGCAAAGGAAAGCAAGGAAAGGCAATGGTAACGGAAGGAACGGCACGGCAAGGGGAAACAAGTCTAAGGCACGACAACGCACGCTAGGCAATGCACGGCAAGGCAAGGAAAGGGTAACGCATGGGAAAGAACGGTCAGGGGAGGCAAGGCTAAGGCACGACAACGCAAGGCTTGGCAATGCACGGAAGGCAAGCAAGGAGTAACGGAATACAAGGAAGGAAAGGGAAAGCAAGGGAAGGCAAGGGTAACGGAAGGAACGGCACGGCAAGGGGTAACAAGCCTAAGGCACGACAACACACGGCTAGGAAATGCACGGTAAGGCAAGGAAAGGGTAACGCAAGGCAAGGCACGGTGAGGCTAGGCAAGGTTAATGCACGACAACGCAAGGCTAGGCAAAGCACGACAATACAAGGAAAGCTTAATGCAAAGGAAGGCACGGTCAGTCGAGATAAGGCTAAGGCACGACAACGCAAGGCTAGGCAATGCACGGAAGGCAAGCAAAGAGTAACGGAAGGTAAGGAAGGCAAGGGAAAGCAAGGGAAGGCAAGGGTAACGGAAGGGACGGCACGGCAAGGGGTAAAAAGGCTAAGGCACGACAACGCACGGCTAGGCAATGCACGGAAAGGCAAGGAAAGGGTAACTCATGGGAAAGCACGGTCAGGCGATGCAAGGCTAAGGCATGACAATGCAAGGCTAGGCAATGCACGGAAAGCAAGCAAAGAGTAACGGAACGCAAGGAAGGCAAGGGAAAGCAAGGGAAGGCAAGGGTAACGGATGGAACGGCACGACAAGGGGTAACAAGGCTAAGGCACGACAACACACGGCTAGGAAATGCACGGCAAGGCAAGGAAAGGGTAACGCAAGGCAAGGCACGGTGAGGCTAGGCAAGGTTAATGCACGACAACGCAAGGCTAGGCAATGCACGACAATGCAAGGAAAGCTTAAAGCAAAGGAAGGCACGGTCAGGCGAGATAAGGGTAAGGCACGACAACGCAAGGCTAGGCAATGCACGGAAGGTAAGCAAAGAGTAACGGATGGTAAGGAAGACAAGGGAAAGCAAGGAAAGGCAAGTGTAACGGAAGGAACGGCACGGCAAGGGGAAACATGGCTAAGGCACGACAACGCACGCTAGGCAATGCACGGCAAGGCAAGGAAAGAGTAACGGAAGGAACGGAAGGCAAGGCAAAGCCAGGCACGGCAAGTGTAACAAAAGGCACGCAACGGCAAGGGGAAACAAGGCTAAGGCACGACAACGCACGGCTAGGCAATGCACGGAAAGGCAAGGAAAGGGTAACTCATGGGAAAGCACGGTCAGGCGATGCAAGGCTAAGGCATGACAATGCAAGGCTAGGCAATGCACGGAAAGCAAGCAAAGAGTAACGGAACGCAAGGAAGGAAAGGGAAAGCAAGGGAAGGCAAGGGTAACGGATGGAACGGCACGGCAAGGGGTAACAAGGCTAAGGCACGGCAACGCAGGGCTAGGCAATGCACGGCAAGGCAAGGAAAGGGTAACGCAGGGGAAGGCACGGTCAGTTGAGGGAAGGATAAGGCACGACAATGCAAGGCTAGGCAATGCACGGCAAGGCAAGGAAAGAGTAACGGAAGGAAAGGAAGGCAAGTCAAAGCGAGGAGAGGCAAGTGTAACAAAAGGCACGCCACGGCAAGGGGAAACAAGGCTAAGGCACGACAACGCACGGCTAGGCAATGCACGGCAAGGCAAGGAAAGGGTAACGCAAGGCAAGGCACGGTGAGGCTAGGCAAGGCTAATTCACGACAACGCAAGGCTAGGCAATGCACGACAATGCAAGGAAAGCTTAAAGCAATGGAAGGCACGGTCAGGCGAGATAAGGCTAAGGCACGACAACGCAAGGCTAGGCAATGCAGGGAAGGGAAGGAAAGAGTAACGGAAGGTAAGGAAGGCAAGGGAAAGCAAAGAAAGGCAAGTGTAACGGAAGGAACGGCACGGCAAGGGGAAACAAGGCTAAGGCACGACAACGCACGCTAGGCAATGTACGGCAAGGGAAGGAAAGGGTAACGCATGGGAAAGAACGGTCAGGGGAGGCAAGCCTAAGGCATGACAATGCAAGGCTAGGCAATGCACGGAAAGCAAGCAAAGAGTAACGGAACGCAAGGAAGGCAAGGGAAAGCAAGGGAAGGCAAGGGTAACGGAAGGAACGGCACGACAAGGGGTAAGAAGGCTAAGGCACGACAACGCAGGGCTAGGCAATGCACGGCAAGGCAAGGAAAGAGTAACGGAAGGAACGGAAGGCAAGGCAAAGCCAGGCACGGCAAGTGTAACAAAAGGCACGCAACGGCAAGGGGAAACAAGGCTAAGGCACGAAAACGCACGGCTAGGCAATGCACGGAAAGGCAAGGAAAGGGTAACTCATGGGAAAGCACGGTCAGGCGATGCAAGGCTAAGGCATGACAATGCAAGGCTAGGCAATGCACGGAAAGCAAGCAAAGAGTAACGGAACGCAAGGAAGGCAAGGGAAAGCAAGGGAAGGCAAGGGTAACGGAAGGAACGGCACGGCAAGGGGTAACAAGGCTAAGGCACGGCAACGCAGGGCTAGGCAATGCACGGCAAGGCAAGGAAAGGGTAACGCAGGGGAAGGCACGGTCAGTTGAGGCAAGGATAAGGCACGACAATGCAAGGCTAGGCAATGCACGGCAAGGCAAGGAAAGAGTAACGGAAGGAAAGGAAGGCAAGTCAAAGCCAGGAGAGGCAAGTGAAACAAAAGTCACGCCACGGCACAAGGGGTAAGAAGGCTAAGGCACGACAACGCACGGCTAGGCAATGCACGGCAAGGCAAGGAAAGGGTAACGCAAGGCAAGGCACGGTGAGGCTAGGCAAGGCTAATTCACGACAACGCAAGGCTAGGCAATGCACGACAATGCAAGGAAAGCTTAAAGCAAAGGAAGGCACGGTCAGGCGAGATAAGGCTAAGGCACGACAACGCAAGGCTAGGCAATTCAGGGAAGGGAAGCAAAGAGTAACGGAAGGTAAGGAAGGCAAGGGAAAGCAAAGAAAGGCAAGTGTAACGGAAGGAACGGCACGGCAAGGGGAAACAAGGCTAAGGCACGACAACGCACGCTAGGCAATGCACGGCAAGGCAAGGAAAGGGTAACGCATGGGAAAGCACGGTCAGGCGAGGCAAGCCTAAGGCATGACAACGCAAGGCTAGGCAATGCACGGAAAGCAAGCAAAGAGTAACGGAACGCAAGGAAGGCAAGGGAAAGCAAGGGAAGGCAAGGGTAACGGAAGGAACGGCACGGCAAGGGGTAACAAGGCTAAGGCACGACAACGCAGGGCTAGGCAATGCACGTCAAGGCAAGGAAAGAGTAACGGAAGGAACGGAAGGCAAGGCAAAGCCAGGCAAGGCAAGTGTAACAAAAGGCACGCAACGGCAAGGGGAAACAAGGCTAAGGCACGCCAACACACGGCTAGGAAATGCACGGCAAGGCAAGGAAAGGGTAACGCAAGGCAAGGCACGGTGAGGCTAGGCAAGGCTAATGCACGACAACGCAAGGCTAGGCAATGCACGACAATGCAAGTAAAGCTTAAAGCAAAGGAAGGCACGGTCAGAAGACATAAGGCTAAGGCACGATAACGCAAGGCTAGGCAATGCAGGGAAGGCAAGCAAAGAGTAACGGAAGGTAAGGAAGGCAAAGGAAAGCAAGGAAAGGCAATGGTAACGGAAGGAACGGCACGGCAAGGGGAAACAAGTCTAAGGCACGACAACGCACGCTAGGCAATGCACGGCAAGGCAAGGAAAGGGTAACGCATGGGAAAGAACGGTCAGGGGAGGCAAGGCTAAGGCACGACAACGCAAGGCTTGGCAATGCACGGAAGGCAAGCAAGGAGTAACGGAATACAAGGAAGGAAAGGGAAAGCAAGGGAAGGCAAGGGTAACGGAAGGAACGGCACGGCAAGGGGTAACAAGCCTAAGGCACGACAACACACGGCTAGGAAATGCACGGTAAGGCAAGGAAAGGGTAACGCAAGGCAAGGCACGGTGAGGCTAGGCAAGGTTAATGCACGACAACGCAAGGCTAGGCAAAGCACGACAATACAAGGAAAGCTTAAAGCAAAGGAAGGCACGGTCAGTCGAGATAAGGCTAAGGCACGACAACGCAAGGCTAGGCAATGCACGGAAGGCAAGCAAAGAGTAACGGAAGGTAAGGAAGGCAAGGGAAAGCAAGGGAAGGCAAGGGTAACGGAAGGGACGGCACGGCAAGGGGTAAAAAGGCTAAGGCACGACAACGCACGGCTAGGCAATGCACGGCAAGGCAAGGAAAGGGTAACGCAAGGCAAGGCACGGTGAGGCTAGGCAAGGTTAATGCACGACAACGCAAGGCTAGGCAATGCACGACAATGCAAGGAAAGCTTAAAGCAAAGGAAGGCACGGTCAGGCGAGATAAGGCTAAGGCACGACAACGCAAGGCTAGGCAATGCACGGAAGGTAAGCAAAGAGTAACGGAAGGTAAGGAAGACAAGGGAAAGCAAGGAAAGGCAAGTGTAACGGAAGGAACGGCACGGCAAGGGGAAACATGGCTAAGGCAAGACAACGCACGCTAGGCAATGCACGGCAAGGCAAGGAAAGAGTAACGGAAGGAACGGAAGGCAAGGCAAAGCCAGGCACGGCAAGTGTAACAAAAGGCACGCAACGGCAAGGGGAAACAAGGCTAAGGCACGACAACGCACGGCTAGGCAATGCACGGAAAGGCAAGGAAAGGGTAACTCATGGGAAAGCACGGTCAGGCGATGCAAGGCTAAGGCATGACAATGCAAGGCTAGGCAATGCACGGAAAGCAAGCAAAGAGTAACGGAACGCAAGGAAGGCAAGGGAAAGCAAGGGAAGGCAAGGGTAACGGATGGAACGGCACGGCAAGGGGTAACAAGGCTAAGGCACGGCAACGCAGGGCTAGGCAATGCACGGCAAGGCAAGGAAAGGGTAACGCAGGGGAAGGCACGGTCAGTTGAGGGAAGGATAAGGCACGACAATGCAAGGCTAGGCAATGCACGGCAAGGCAAGGAAAGAGTAACGGAAGGAAAGGAAGGCAAGTCAAAGCGAGGAGAGGCAAGTGTAACAAAAGGCACGCCACGGCAAGGGGAAACAAGGCTAAGGCACGACAACGCACGGCTAGGCAATGCACGGCAAGGCAAGGAAAGGGTAACGCAAGGCAAGGCACGGTGAGGCTAGGCAAGGCTAATGCACGACAAGGCAAGGCTAGGCAATGCACGACAATGCAAGGAATGCTTAAAGCAAAGGAAGGCACGGTCAGGCGAGATAAGGCTAAGGAACGACAACGCAAGGCTAGGCAATGCACGGAAGGCAAGCAAAGAGTAACGGAAGGTAAGGAAGACAAGGGAAAGCAAGGAAAGGCAAGTGTAACGGAAGGAACGGAACGGCAAGGGGAAACAAGGCTAAGGCACGACAACGCACGCTAGGCAATGCACGGCAAGGCAAGGAAAGGGTAACGCATGGGAAAGCACGGTCAGGCGAGGCAAGCCTAAGGCATGACAACGCAAGGCTAGGCAATGCACGGAAAGCAAGCAAAGAGTAACGGAACGCAAGGAAGGCAAGGGAAAGCAAGGGAAGGCAAGGGTAACGGAAGGAACGGCACGGCAAAGGGTAACAAGGCTAAGGCTAAGGCACGACAACGCAGGGCTAGGCAATGCACGTCAAGGCAAGGAAAGAGTAACGGAAGGCAAAGCACGGTGAGGCTAGGCAAGGTTAATGCACGACAACGCAAGGCTAGGCAATGCACGACAATACAAGGAAAGCTTAAAGCAAAGGAAGGCACGGTCAGTCGAGATAAGGCTAAGGCACGACAACGCAAGGCTAGGCAATGCACGGAAGGCAAGCAAAGAGTAACGGAGGGTAAGGAAGGCAAGGGAAAGCAAGGGAAGGCAAGGGTAACGGAAGGGACGGCACGGCAAGGGGTAACAAGGCTAAGGCACGACAACGCAGGGCTAGTCAATGCACGGCAAGGCAAGCAAAGAGTAACGGAAGGAAAGGAAGGCAAGGCAAAGCCAGGCAAGGCAAGTGTAACAAAAGGCACGCAACGGCAAGGGGAAACAAGGCTAAGGCACGACAACACACGGCTAGGAAATGCACGGCACGGCAAGGAAAGGGTAACGCAAGGCAAGGCACGGTGAGGCTAGGCAAGGCTAATGCACGACAACGCAAGGCTAGGCAATGCACGACAATGCAAGTAAAGCTTAAAGCAAAGGAAGGCACGGTCAGGCGAGATAAGGCTAAGGCACGACAACGCAAGGCTAGGCAATGCAGGGAAGGCAAGCAAAGAGTAACGGAAGGTAAGGAAGGCAAGGGAAAGCAAGGGAAGGCAATGGTAACGGTAGGAACGACACGGCAAGGGGGAAACAAGTCTAAGGCACGACAACGCACGCTAGACAATGCACGGCAAGGCAAGGAAAGGGTAACGCATGGGAAAGCACGGTCAGGGGAGGCAAGGCTAAGGCACGACAACGCAAGGCTTGGCAATGCACGGAAGGCAAGCAAAGAGTAAAGGATGGTAAGGAAGGCAAGTGAAAGCAAAGAAAGGCAAGTGTAACGGAAGGAACGGCACGGCAAGGGGAAACAAGGCTAAGGCACGACAACGCACGCTAGGCAATGCACGGCAAGGCAAGGAAAGGGTAACGCATGGGAAAGCACGGTCAGGCGAGGCAAGGCTAAGGAAAGCCAACGAAAGGCTAGGCAATGCACGGAAAGCAAGCAAGGAGTAACGGAATGCAAGGAAGGAAAGGGAAAGCAAGGGAAGGCAAGGGTAACGAAAGGAAAGGAAGGTGTAACGAAAGGGAAAGCAATGCACGGCAAGGCAAGGGTAACGGCAAGGTTAAGGACAACGGCACGGACAAGGGGCTTAAAGCAAAGGAAGGCAACAAGGCTAAGGCACGACAACGCACGGCTAGGCAATGCACGGCAAGGCAAGGCACGACAAAGGGTAACGCAAGGCAAGGAAAGGCACGGTGAGGCTAGGCAAGGTAATGCACGAGGCTAAGGCACGACAAGGCTAGGCAATGCACGACAATGCAAGGAAAGCTTAAAGCAAAGGAAGGCACGGTCAGGCGAGATAAGGCTAAGGCACGACAACGCAAGGCTAGGCAATGCACGGAAGGCAAGCAAAGAGTAACGGAAGGTAAGGAAGGCAAGGCAAAGCCAGGCAAGGCAAGTGTAACAAAAGGCACGCCACGGCAAGGGGAATCAAGGCTAATGCACGACAACGCAAGGCTAGGCGATGCACGACAATGCAAGGAAAGCTTAAAGCAAAGGAAGGCAAGGTCAGGCGATATAAGGCTAAGGCACGACAACGCAAGGCTAGGAAATTCAGGGAAGGCAAGCAAAGAGGAACGGAAGGTAAGCAAGGCAAGGAAAAGGAAGGAAAGGCCAGGGTAACGGAAGGAACGGCACGGCAAGGGGAAACAAGTCTAAGGCACGACACCGAACGCTAGGCAATGAACGGCAAGGCAAGGAAAGGGTAACGCATTTGAAAGCACGGTCAGGCGAGGCAACGCTAAGGCACGACAACGCAAGGCTAGGCAATGCAGGGAAGGCAAGCAAAGAGTAACGGAAGGTAAGGAAGGCAAGGGAAAGGAAGGAAAGGAAAGTGTAACGGAAGGAACGGCACGACAAGGGGAAACAAGGCTAAGGCACGACAACGCACGGCTAGGCAATGCACGGAAAGGCAAGGAAAGGGTAACGCATGGGAAAGCACGGTCAGGCGATGCAAGGCTAAGGCATGACAACGCAAGGCTAGGCAATGCACGGAAAGCAAGCAAAGAGTAACGGAACGCAAGGAAGGCAAGGGAAAGCAAGGGAAGGCAAGGGTAACGGAAGGAACGGCACGGCAAGGGGTAAGAAGGCTAAGGCACGGCAACGCAGGGCTAGGCAATGCACGGCAAGGCAAGGAAAGGGTAACGCAGGGGAAGGCACGGTCAGGTGAGGCAAGGATAAGGCACGACAATGCAAGGCTAGGCAATGCAGGAAAGGGAAGCAAAGAGTAACGGAAGGTAAGCAAGGCAAGGAAAACCAAGGAAAGCCAAGGGTAACGGAAGGAACTGCACGGCAAGGGGAAACAAGGCTAAGGCACGGCAACGCAGGCTGGGCAATGCACGGGAAGGCCAGGAAAGGGTAACGCAGGGGAAGGCACGGTCAGGTGAGGCAAGGATAAGGCACGACAATGCAAGGCTAGGCAATGCACGGCAAGGCAAGGAAAGAGTAACGGAAGGAAAGGAAGGCAAGGCAAAGCCAGGCAAGGCAAGTGTAACAAAAGGCACGCAAAGGCAAGGGGAAACAAGGCTAAGGCACGACAACACACGGCTAGGAAATGCAAGGCAAGGAATGTAACGGGTAACGCAAGGCAAGGCACGGTGAGGCTAGGCAAGGCTAATGCACGACAACGCAAGGCTAGGCAATGCACGACAATGCAAGTAAAGCTTAAAGCAAAGGAAGGCACGGTTAGAAGAGATAAGGCTAAGGCACGACAACGCAAGGCTAGGCAATGCACGGAAGGCAAGAAAAGAGTAACGGAAGGTAAGGAAGGCAAAGGAAAGCAAGGAAAGGCAATGGTAACGGAAGGAACGGCACGGCAAGGGGAAACAAGTCTAAGGCACGACAACGCACGCTAGGTAATGCACGGCAAGGGAAGGAAAGGGTAACGCATGGGAAAGAACGGTCAGGGGAGGCAAGCCTAAGGCATGACAACGCAAGGCTTGGCAATGCACGGAAAGCAAGCAAAGAGTAACGGAACGCAAGGAAGGCAAGGGAAAGCAAGGGAAAGCAAGGGTAACGGAAGGAACGGCACGACAAGGGGTAAGAAGGCTAAGGCACGACAACGCAGGGCTAGGCAATGCACGGCAAGGCAAGCAAAGAGTAACGGAAGTAAAGGAAGGCAAGGCAAAGCCAGGCAAGGCAAGTGTAACAAAAGGCACGCAACGGCAAGGGGAAACAAGGCTAAGGCATGACAACACACGGCTAGGAAATGCACGGCAAGGCAAGGAAAGGGTAACGCAAGGCAAGGCACGGTGAGGCTAGGCAAGGCTAATGCACGACAACGCAAGGCTAGGCAATGCACGACAATGCAAGTAAAGCTTAAAGCAAAGGAAGGCACGATCAGAAGAGATAAGGCTAAGGCACGACAACGCAAGGCTAGGCAATGCAGGGAAGGCAAGCAAAGAGTAACGGAAGGTAAGGAAGGCAAGGGAAAGCAAGGAAAGGCAATGGTAACGGAAGGAACGGCACGGCAAGGGGAAACAAGTCTAATGCACGACAACGCACGCTAGGCAATGCACGGCAAGGCAAGGAAAGGGTAACGCATGGGAAAGCACGGTCAGGGGAGGCAAGGCTAAGGCACGACAACGCAAGGCTTGGCAATGCACGGAAGGCAAGCAAAGAGTAATGGAAGGTAAGGAAGGCAAGGGAAATCAAAGAAAGGCAAGTGTAACGGACGGAACGGCACGGCAAGGGGAAACAAGGCTAAGGCAGGACAACGCACGCTAGGCAATGCACGGCAAGGCAAGGAAAGGGTAACGCATGGGAAAGCACGGTCAGGCGAGGCAAGGCTAAGGAAAGCCAACGCAAGGCTAGGCAATGCACGGAAAGCAAGCAAGGAGTAACGGAATGCAAGGAAGGAAAGGGAAAGCAAGGGAAGGCAAGGGTAACGAAAGGAACGGCACGGTAAGGGGAAACAAGGCTAAGGCACGACAACACACGGCTAGGAAATGCACGGCAAGGCAAGGAAAGGGTAACGCAAGGCAAGGCACGGTGAGGCTAGGCAAGGTTAATGCACGACAACGCAAGGCTAGGCAATGCACGACAATGCAAGGAAAGCTTAAAGCAAAGGAAGGCACGGTCAGGCGAGATAAGGCTAAGGCACGACAACGCAAGGCTAGGCAATGCACGGAAAGCAAGCAAAGAGTAACGGAAGGTAAGGAAGGCAAGGGAAAGCAAGGAAAGGCAAGTGTAACGGAAGGAACGGCACGGCAAGGGGAAACAATGCTAAGGCACGACAACGCACGCTAGGCAATGCACGGCAAGGCAAGGAAAGGGTAACGCATGGGAAAGCACGGTCAGGCGAGGCAAGGCTAAGGCACGACAACCCAAGGCTAGGCAATGCATGGAAGGCAAGCAAAGAGAAACGGAAGGTAAGGAAGGAAAGGGAAAGCAAAGAAAGGAAAGTGTAACCGAAGGAACGGCACGGCAAGGGGAAACAAGGCTAAGGCACGACAACGCACGGCTAGGCAATGCACGGCAAGGCAAGCAAAGGGTAACGCAAGGAAAGGCACGGTGAGGCTAGGCAAGGCTAATGCACGAAAACGCAAGGCTAGGCGATGCACGACAATGCAAGGAAAGCTTAAAGCAAAGGAATGAAAGGTCAGGCGATATAAGGCTAAGGCACGACAACGCAAGGCTAGGAAATTCAGGGAAGGCAAGCAAAGAGTAACGGAAGGTAAGCAAGGCAAGGAAAAGGAAGGAAAGGCCAGGGTAACGGAAGGAACGGCACGGCAAGGGGAAACAAGTCTAAGGCACGACACCGAACGCTAGGCAATGAAGGGCAAGGCAAGGAAAGGGTAACGCATTTGAAAGCACGGTCAAGCGAGGCAACGCTAAGGCACGACAACGCAAGGCTAGGCAATGCACGGAAGGCAAGCAAAGAGTAACGGAAGGTAAGGAAGGCAAGGGAAAGGAAGGAAAGGCAAGTGTAACGGAAGGAACGGCACGGCAAGGGGAAACAAGGCTAAGGCACGACAACGCACGCTAGGCAATGCACGGCAAGGCAAGGAAAGGGTAACGCATGGGAAACCACGGTCAGGCGAGGCAAGCCTAAGGCATGACAACGCAAGGCTAAGCAATGCACGGAAAGCAAGCAAAGAGTAACGGAACGCAAGGAAGGCAAGGGAAAGCAAGGGAAGGCAAGGGTAACGGAAGGAACGGCACGGCAAGGGGTAACAAGGCTAACGCACGACAACGCAGGGCTAGGCAATGCACGGCAAGGCAAGGAAAGGGTAACGCAGGGGAAGGCACGGTCAGGTGAGGCAAGGATAAGGCACGACAATGCAAGGCTAGGCAATGCACGGCAAGGCAAGGAAAGAGTAACGGAAGGAAAGGAAGGCAAGGCAAAGCCAGGCAAGGCAAGTGTAACAAAAGGCACGCAACTTCAAGGGGAAACAAGGCTAAGGAACGACAACACTCGGCTAGGAAATGCAAGGCAAGGCAAGTAAAGGGTAACGCAAGGCAAGGCACGGTGAGGCTAGGCAAGGCTAATGCACGACAACGCAAGGCTAGGCAATGCACGACAATGCAAGTAAAGCTTAAAGCAAAGGAAGGCACGGTTAGAAGAGATAAGGCTAAGGCACGACAACGCAAGGCTAGGCAATGCAGGGAAGGCAAGAAAAGAGTAACGGAAGGTAAGGAAGGCAAAGGAAAGCAAGGAAAGGCAATGGTAACGGAAGGAACGGCACGGCAAGGGGAAACAAGTCTAAGGCACGACAACGCACGCTAGGCAATGCACGGCAAGGGAAGGAAAGGGTAACGCATGGGAAAGAACGGTCAGGGGAGGCAAGCCTAAGGCATGACAACGCAAGGCTAGGCAATGCACGGAAAGCAAGCAAAGAGTAACGGAACGCAAGGAAGGCAAGGGAAAGCAAGGGAAGGCAAGGGTAACGGAAGGAACGGCACGGCAAGGGGTAAGAAGGCTAAGGCACGACAACGCAGGGCTAGGCAATGCACGGCAAGGCAAGGAAAGAGTAACGGAAGGAACGGAAGGCAAGGCAAAGCCAGGCAGGCAAGTGTAACAAAAGGCACGCAACGGCAAGGGGAAACAAAGCTAAGGCACGACAACACACGGCTAGGAAATGCACGGCAAGGCAAGGAAAGGGTAACGCAAGGCAAGGCACGGTGAGGCTAGGCAAGGCTAATGCACGACAACGCAAGGCTAGGCAATGCACGACAATGCAAGTAAAGCTTAAAGCAAAGGAAGGCACGGTCAGAAGAGATAAGGCTAAGGCACGACAACGCAAGGCTAGGCAATGCAGGGAAGGCAAGCAAAGAGTAACGGAAGGTAAGGAAGGCAAGGAAAGCAAGGAAAGGCAATGGTAACGGAAGGAACGGCACGGCAAGGGGAAACAAGTCTAAGGCACGACAACGCACGCTAGGCAATGCACGGCAAGGGAAGGAAAGGGTAACGCATGGGAAAGCACGGTCAGGCGAGGCAAGGCTAAGGAAAGCCAACGCAAGGCTAGGCAATGCACGGAAAGCAAGCAAGGAGTAACGGAATGCAAGGAAGGAAAGGGAAAGCAAGGGAAGGCAAGGGTAACGAAAGGAACGGCACGGCAAGGGGTAACAAGGCTAAGGCACGACAACACACGGCTAGGAAATGCACGGCAAGGCAAGGAAAGGGTAACGCAAGGCAAGGCACGGTGAGGTTAGGCAAGGTTAATGCACGACAACGCAAGGCTAGGCAATGCACGACAATGCAAGGAAAGCTTAAAGCAAAGGAAGGCACGGTCAGGCGAGATAAGGCTAAGGCACGACAACGCAAGGCTAGGCAATGCACGGAAAGCAAGCAAAGAGTAACGGAAGGTAAGGAAGGCAAGGGAAAGCAAGGAAAGGCAAGTGTAACGGAAGGAACGGCACGGCAAGGGGAAACAATGCTAAGGCACGACAACGCACGCTAGGCAATGCACGGCAAGGCAAGGAAAGGGTAACGCATGGGAAAGCACGGTCAGGCGAGGCAAGGCTAAGGCACGACAACCCAAGGCTAGGCAATGCACGGAAGGCAAGCAAAGAGAAACGGAAGGTAAGGAAGGAAAGGGAAAGCAAAGAAAGGAAAGTGTAACGAAGGAACGGCACGGCAAGGGGAAACAAGGCTAAGGCACGACAACGCACGGCTAGGCAATGCACGGCAAGGCAAGCAAAGGGTAACGCAAGGAAAGGCACGGTGAGGCTAGGCAAGGCTAATGCACGAAAACGCAAGGCTAGGCGATGCACGACAATGCAAGGAAAGCTTAAAGCAAAGGAAGGCAAGGTCAGGCGATATAAGGCTAAGGCACGACAACGCAAGGCTAGGAAATTCAGGGAAGGCAAGCAAAGAGTAACGGAAGGTAAGCAAGGCAAGGAAAAGGAAGGAAAGGCCAGGGTAACGGAAGGAACGGCACGGCAAGGGGAAACAAGTCTAAGGCACGACACCGAACGCTAGGCAATGAACGGCAAGGCAAGGAAAGGGTAACGCATTTGAAAGCACGGTCAGGCGAGGCAACGCTAAGGCACGACAACGCAAGGCTAGGCAATGCACGGAAGGCAAGCAAAGAGTAACGGAAGGTAAGGAAGGCAAGGGAAAGGAAGGAAAGGCAAGTGTAACGGAAGGAACGGCACGGCAAGGGGAAACAAGGCTAAGGCACGACAACGCACGCTAGGCAATGCACGGCAAGGCAAGGAAAGGGTAACGCATGGGAAAGCACGGTCAGGCGAGGCAAGCCTAAGGCATGACAACGCAAGGCTAGGCAATGCACGGAAAGCAAGCAAAGAGTAACGGAACGCAAGGAAGGCAAGGGAAAGCAAGGGAAGGCAAGGGTAACGGAAGGAACGGCACGGCAAGGGGTAACAAGGCTAAGGCACGACAACGCAGGGCTAGGCAATGCACGGCAAGGCAAGGAAAGGGTAACGCAGGGGAAGGCACGGTCAGGTGAGGCAAGGATAAGGCACGACAATGCAAGGCTAGGCAATGCACGGCAAAGCAAGGAAAGAGTAACGGAAGGAAAGGAAGGCAAGGCAAAGCCAGGCAAGGCAAGTGTAACAAAAGGCACGCAACGGCAAGGGGAAACAAGGCTAAGGCACGACAACACACGGCTAGGAAATGCAAGGCAAGGCAAGGAAAGGGTAACGCAAGGCAAGGCACGGTGAGGCTAGGAAAGGCTAATGCACGACAACGCAAGGCTAGGCAATGCACGACAATGCAAGTAAAGCTTAAAGCAAAGGAAGGCACGGTTAGAAGAGATAAGGCTAAGGCACGACAACGCAAGGCTAGGCAATGCAGGGAAGGCAAGAAAAGAGTAACGGAAGGTAAGGAAGGCAAAGGAAAGCAAGGAAAGGCAATGGTAACGGAAGGAACGGCACGGCAAGGGGAAACAAGTCTAAGGCACGACAACGCACGCTAGGCAATGCACGGCAAGGGAAGGAAAGGGTAACGCATGGGAAAGAACGGTCAGGGGAGGCAAGCCTAAGGCATGACAACGCAAGGCTAGGCAATGCACGGAAAGCAAGCAAAGAGTAACGGAACGCAAGGAAGGCAAGGGAAAGCAAGGGAAGGCAAGGGTAACGGAAGGAACGGCACGGCAAGGTGTAAGAAGGCTAAGGCACGACAACGCAGGGCTAGGCAATGCACGGCAAGGCAAGGAAAGAGTAACGGAAGGAACGGAAGGCAAGGCAAAGCCAGGCACGGCAAGTGTAACAAAAGGCACGCAACGGCAAGGGGAAACAAAGCTAAGTCACGACAACACACGGCTAGGAAATGCACGGCAAGGCAAGGAAAGGGTAACGCAAGGCAAGGCACGGTGAGGCTAGGCAAGGCTAATGCACGACAACGCAAGGCTAGGCAATGCACGACAATGCAAGTAAAGCTTAAAGCAAAGGAAGGCACGGTCAGAAGAGATAAGGCTAAGGCACGACAACGCAAGGCTAGGCAATGCAGGGAAGGCAAGCAAAGAGTAACGGAAGGTAAGGAAGGCAAGGAAAGCAAGGAAAGGCAATGGTAACGGAAGGAACGGCACGGTAAGGGGAAACAAGTCTAAGGCACGACAACGCACGCTAGGCAATGCACGGCAAGGGAAGGAAAGGGTAACGCATGGGAAAGAACGGTCAGGGGAGGCAAGGCGAAGGCACGACAACGCAAGGCTTGGCAATGCACGGAAGGCAAGCAAAGAGTAACGGAAGTAAGGAAGGCAAGGGAAAGCAAAGAAAGGCAAGTGTAACGGAAGGAACGGCACGGCAAGGGGAAACAAGGCTAAGGCACGACAACGCACGGCTAGGCAATGCACGGCAAGGCAAGCAAAGGGTAACGCAAGGCAAGGCACGGTGAGGCTAGACAAGGCTAATGCACGAAAACGCAAGGCTAGGCAATGCACGACAATGCAAGGAAAGCTTAAAGCAAAGGAAGGCAACGTCAGGCGAGATAAGGCAAAGGCACGACAACGCAAGGCTAGGCAATTCAGGGAAGGCAAGCAAAGAGTAACGGAAGGTAAGCAAGGCAGGGAAAAGCAAGGAAAGGCAAGGGTAACGGAAGGAACGGCACGGCAAGGGGGAACAAGTCTCAGGCACGACACCGAACGCTAGGCAATGAACGGCAAGGCAAGGAAAGGGTAACGCATGGGAAAGCACTGTCAGGCGAGGCAAGGCTAAGGCACGACAACGCAAGGCTAGGCAATGCACGGAAGGCAAGCAAAGAGTAACGGAAGTTAAGGAAGGCAAGGGAAAGCAAGGAAAGGCAAGTGTAACGGAAGGAACTGCACGGCAAGGGGAAACAAGGCTAAGGCACGACAACGCACGCTAGGCAATGCACGGCAAGGCAAGGAAAGGGTAACGCATAGGAAAGCACGCTCAGGCGAAGCAAGGCTAAGGCATGACAACGCAAGGCTAGGCAATGCACGGAAAGCAAGCAAGGAGTAACGGAATGCAAGGAAGGAAAGGGAAAGCAAGGGAAGGCAAGGTTAACGAAAGGAACGGCACGGCAAGGTGTAACAAGGCTAAGGCACGACAACACACGGCTAGGAAATGCACGGCAAGGCAAGGAAAGGGTAACGCAAGGCAAGGCACGGTGAGGCTAGGCAAGGTTAATGCACGACAACGCAAGGCTAGGCAATGCACGACAATGCAAGGAAAGCTTAAAGCAAAGGAAGGCACGGTCAGGCGAGATAAGGCTAAGGCACGACAACGCAAGGCTAGGCAATGCACGGAAGGCAAGCAAAGAGTAACGGAAGGAAAGGAAGGCAAGGGAAAGCAAGGAAAGGCAAGTGTAACGGAAGGAACGGCACGGCAAGGGGAAACAATGCTAAGGCACGACAACGCACGCTAGGCAATGCACGGCAAGGCAAGGAAAGGGTAACGCATGGGAAAGCACGGTCAGGCAGGCAAGGCTAAGGCACGACAACGCAAGGCTAGGCAATGCACGGAAGGCAAGCAAAGAGAAACGGAAGGTAAGGAACGAAAGGGAAAGCAAAGAAAGGCAAGTGTAACGGAAGGAACAGCACGGCAAGGGGAAACAAGGCTAAGGCACGACAACGCACGGCTAGGCAATGCACGGCAAGGCAAGCAAAGGGTAACGCAAGGAAAGGCACGGTGAGGCTAGGCAAGGCTAATGCACGAAAACGCAAGGCTAGGCGATGCACGACAATGCAAGGAAAGCTTAAAGCAAAGGAAGGCAAGGTCAGGCGATATAAGGCTAAGGCACGACAACGCAAGGCTAGGAAATTCAGGGAAGGCAAGCAAAGAGTAACGGAAGGTAAGCAAGGCAAGGAAAAGGAAAGAAAGGCCAGGGTAACGGAAGGAACGGCACGGCAAGGGGAAACAAGTCTAAGGCACGACACCGAACGCTAGGCAATGAACGGCAAGGCAAGGAAAGGGTAACGCATTTGAAAGCACGGTCAGGCGAGGCAACGCTAAGGCACGACAACGCAAGGCTAGGCAATGCACGGAAGGCAAGCAAAGAGTAACGGAAGGTAAGGAAGGCAAGGGAAAGGAAGGAAAGGCAAGTGTAACGGAAGGAACGGCACGGCAAGGGGAAACAAGGCTAAGGCACGACAACGCACGGCTAGGCAATGCACGGAAAGGCAAGGAAAGGGTAACGCATGGGAAAGCACGGTCAGGCGATGCAAGGCTAAGGCATGACAACGCAAGGCTAGGCAATGCACGGAAAGCAAGCAAAGAGTAACGGAACGCAAGGAAGCCAAGGGAAAGCAAGGGAAGGCGAGGGTAACGGAAGGAACGGCACGGCAAGGGGTAAGAAGGCTAAGGCACGGCAACGCAGGGCTAGGCAATGCACGGCAAGGCAAGGAAAGGGTAACGCAGGGGAAGGCACGGTCAGGTGAGGCAAGGATAAGGCACGACAATGCAAGGCTAGGCAATGCACGGCAAGGCAAGGAAAGAGTAACGGAAGGAAAGGAAGGCAAGTCAAAGCCAGGAAAGGCAAGTGTAACAAAAGGCACGCCACGGCAAGGGGAAACAAGGCTAAGGCACGACAACGTACGGCTAGGCAATGCACGGCAAGGCAAGGAAAGGGTAACGCAAGGCAAGGCACGGTGAGGCTAGGCAAGGCTAATGCACGACAACGCAAGGCTAGGCAATGCACGACAATGCAAGGAAAGCTTAAAGCAAAGGAAGGCACGGTCAGGCGAGATAAGGCTAAGGCACGACAACGCAAGGCTAGGCAATGCAGGGAAGGGAAGCAAAGAGTAACGGAAGGTAAGCAAGGCAAGGAAAAGCAAGGAAAGGCAAGGGTAACGGAAGGAACTGCACGGCAAGGGGAAACAAGGCTAAGGCACGGCAACGCAGGCTGGGCAATGCACGGCAAGGCAAGGAAAGGGTAACGCATGGGAAAGCACGTTCAGGCGAGGCAAGGCTAAGGCACGACAACGCAAGGCTTGGCAATGCACCGAAGGCAAGCAAAGAGTAACGGAAGGTAACGAAGGCAAGGGAAAGCAAAGAAAGGCAAGTGTAACGGAAGGAACGGCACGGCAAGGGGAAACAAGGCTAAGGCACGACAACGCACGCTAGGCAATGCACGGCAAGGCAAGGAAAGGGTAACGCATGGGAAAGCACGGTCAGGCGAGGCAAGCCTAAGGCATGACAACGCAAGGCTAGGCAATGCACGGAAAGCAAGCAAAGAGTAACGGAACGCAAGGAAGGCAAGGGAAAGCAAGGGAAGGCAAGGGTAACGGAAGGAACGGCACGGCAAGGGGTAACAAGGCTAAGGCACGACAACGCAAGGCTAGGCAATGCACGGCAAGGCAAGGAAAGGGTAACGCAGGGGAAGGCACGGTCAGGTGAGGCAAGGATAAGGCACGACAATACAAGGCTAGGCAATGCACGGCAAGGCAAGGAAAGAGTAACGGAAGGAAAGGAGGGCAAGGCAAAGCCAGGCAAGGCAAGTGTAACAAAAGGCACGCAACGGCAAGGGGAAACAAGGCTAAGGCACGACAACACACGGCTAGGAAATGCAAGGCAAGGAAAGTAAAGGGTAACGCAAGGCAAGGCACGGTGAGGCTAGGCAAGGCTAATGCACGACAACGCAAGGCTAGGCAATGCACGACAATGCAAGTAAAGCTTAAAGCAAAGGAAGGCACGGTTAGAAGAGATAAGGCTAAGGCACGACAACGCAAGGCTAGGCAATGCACGGAAGGCAAGAAAAGAGTAACGGAAGGTAAGGAAGGCAAAGGAAAGCAAGGAAAGGCAATGGTAACGGAAGGAACGGCACGGCAAGGGGAAACAAGTCTAATGCACGACAACGCACGCTAGGCAATGCACGGCAAGGCAAGGAAAGGGTAACGCATGGGAAAGCACGGTCAGGGGAGGCAAGGCTAAGGCACGACAACGCAAGGCTTGGCAATGCACGGAAGGCAAGCAAAGAGTAACGGAAGGTAAGGAAGGCAAGGGAAAGCAAAGAAAGGCAAGTGTAACGGAAGGAACGGCACGGCAAGGGGAAACAAGGCTAAGGCACGACAACGCACGCTAGGCAATGCACGGCAAGGCAAGGAAAGGGTAACGCATGGGAAAGCACGGTCAGGCGAGGCAAGGCTAAGGCAAGCCAACGCAAGGCTAGGCAATGCACGGAAAGCAAGCAAGGAGTAACGGAATGCAAGGAAGGAAAGGGAAAGCAAGGGAAGGCAAGGGTAACGAAAGGAACGGCACGGCAAGGGGTAACAAGGCTAAGGCACGACAACAAACGGCTAGGAAATGCACGGCAAGGCAAGGAAAGGGTAACGCAAGGCAAGGCACGGTGAGGCTAGGCAAGGCTAATGCACGACAACGCAAGGCTAGGCAATGCACGACAATGCAAGTAAAGCTTAAAGCAAAGGAAGGCACGGTCAGAAGAGATAAGGCTAAGGCACGACAACGCAAGGCTAGGCAATGCAGGGAAGGCAAGCAAAGAGTAACGGAAGGTAAGGAAGGCAAGGAAAGCAAGGAAAGGCAATGGTAACGGAAGGAACGGCACGGTAAGGGGAAACAAGTCTAAGGCACGACAACGCACGCTAGGCAATGCACGGCAAGGGAAGGAAAGGGTAACGCATGGGAAAGCACGGTCAGGCGAGGCAAGGCTAAGGAAAGCCAACGCAAGGCTAGGCAATGCACGGAAAGCAAGCAAGGAGTAACGGAATGCAAGGAAGGAAAGGGAAAGCAAGGGAAGGCAAGGGTAACGAAAGGAACGGCACGGCAAGGGGTAACAAGGCTAAGGCACGACAACACACGGCTAGGAAATGCACGGCAAGGCAAGGAAAGGGTAACACAAGGCAAGGCACGGTGAGGTTAGGCAAGGTTAATGCACGACAACGCAAGGCTAGGCAATGCACGACAATGCAAGGAAAGCTTAAAGCAAAGGAATGCACGGTCAGGCGAGATAAGGCTAAGGCACGACAACGCAAGGCTAGGCAATGCACGGAAAGCAAGCAAAGAGTAACGGAAGGTAAGGAAGGCAAGGGAAAGCAAGGAAAGGCAAGTGTAACGGAAGGAACGGCACGGCAAGGGGAAACAATGCTAAGGCACGACAACGCACGCTAGGCAATGCACGGCAAGGCAAGGAAAGGGTAACGCATGGGAAAGCACGGTCAGGCGAGGCAAGGCTAAGGCACGACAACCCAAGGCTAGGCAATGCACGGAAGGCAAGCAAAGAGAAACGGAAGGTAAGGAAGGAAAGGGAAAGCAAAGAAAGGCAAGTGTAACCGAAGGAACGGCACGGCAAGGGGAAACAAGGCTAAGGCACGACAACGCACGGCTAGGCAATGCACGGCAAGGCAAGCAAAGGGTAACGCAAGGAAAGGCACGGTGAGGCTAGGCAAGGCTAATGCACGAAAACGCAAGGCTAGGCGATGCACGACAATGCAAGGAAAGCTTAAAGCAAAGGAAGGCAAGGTCAGGCGATATAAGGCTAAGGCACGACAACGCAAGGCTAGGAAATTCAGGGAAGGCAAGCAAAGAGTAACGGAAGGTAAGCAAGGCAAGGAAAAGGAAGGAAAGGCCAGGGTAACGGAAGGAACGGCACGGCAAGGGGAAACAAGTCTAAGGCACGACACCGAACGCTAGGCAAGGAAGGGCAAGGCAAGGAAAGGGTAACGCATTTGAAAGCACGGTCAAGCGAGGCAACGATAAGGCACGACAACGCAAGGCTAGGCAATGCACGGAAGGCAAGCAAAGAGTAACGGAAGGTAAGGAAGGCAAGGGAAAGGAAGGAAAGGCAAGTGTAACGGAAGGAACGGCACGGCAAGGGGAAACAAGGCTAAGGCACGACAACGCACGCTAGGCAATGCACGGCAAGGCAAGGAAAGGGTAACGCATGGGAAAGCACGGTCAGGCGAGGCAAGCCTAAGGCATGACAACGCAAGGCTAAGCAATGCACGGAAAGCAAGCAAAGAGTAACGGAACGCAAGGAAGGCAAGGGAAAGCAAGGGAAGGCAAGGGTAACGGAAGGAACGGCACGGCAAGGGGTAACAAGGCTAAGGCACGACAACGCAGGGCTAGGCAATGCACGGCAAGGCAAGGAAAGGGTAACGCAGGGGAAGGCACGGTCAGGTGAGGCAAGGATAAGGCACGACAATGCAAGGCTAGGCAATGCACGGCAAGGCAAGGAAAGAGTAACGGAAGGAAAGGAAGGCAAGGCAAAGCCAGGCAAGGCAAGTGTAACAAAAGGCACGCAACTTCAAGGGGAAACAAGGCTAAGGAACGACAACACTCGGCTAGGAAATGCAAGGCAAGGCAAGTAAAGGGTAACGCAAGGCAAGGCACGGTGAGGCTAGGCAAGGCTAATGCACGACAACGCAAGGCTAGGCAATGCACGACAATGCAAGTAAAGCTTAAAGCAAAGGAAGGCACGGTTAGAAGAGATAAGGCTAAGGCACGACAACGCAAGGCTAGGCAATGTAGGGAAGGCAAGAAAAGAGTAACGGAAGGTAAGGAAGGCAAAGGAAAGCAAGGAAAGTCAATGGTAACGGAAGGAACGGCACGGCAAGGGGAAACAAGTCTAAGGCACGACAACGCACGCTAGGCAATGCACGGCAAGGGAAGGAAAGGGTAACGCATGGGAAAGAACGGTCAGTGGAGGCAAGCCTAAGGCATGACAACGCAAGGCTAGGCAATGCACGGAAAGCAAGCAAAGAGTAACGGAACGCAAGGAAGGCAAGGGAAAGCAAGGGAAGGCAAGGGTAACGGAAGGAACGGCACGGCAAGGGGTAAGAAGGCTAAGGCACGACAACGCAGGGCTAGGCAATGCACGGCAAGGCAAGGAAAGAGTAACGGAAGGAACGGAAGGCAAGGCAAAGCCAGGCACGGCAAGTGTAACAAAAGGCACGCAACGGCAAGGGGAAACAAAGCTAAGTCACGACAACACACGGCTAGGAAATGCACGGAAAGGCAAGGAAAGGGTAACGCAAGGCAAGGCACGGTGAGGCTAGGCAAGGCTAATGCACGACAACGCAAGGCTAGGCAATGCACGACAATGCAAGTAAAGCTTAAAGCAAAGGAAGGCACGGTCAGAAGAGATAAGGCTAAGGCACGACAACGCAAGGCTAGGCAATGCAGGGAAGGCAAGCAAAGAGTAACGGAAGGTAAGGAAGGCAAGGAAAGCAAGGAAAGGCAATGGTAACGGAAGGAACGGCACGGTAAGGGGAAACAAGTCTAAGGCACGACAACGCACGCTAGGCAATGCACGGCAAGGGAAGGAAAGGGTAACGCATGGGAAAGAACGGTCAGGGGAGGCAAGGCGAAGGCACGACAACGCAAGGCTTGGCAATGCACGGAAGGCAAGCAAAGAGTAACGGAAGTAAGGAAGGCAAGGGAAAGCAAAGAAAGGCAAGTGTAACGGAAGGAACGGCACGGCAAGGGGAAACAAGGCTAAGGCACGACAACGCACGGCTAGGCAATGCACGGCAAGGCAAGGAAAGGGTAACGCAAGGCAAGGCACGGTGAGGCTAGACAAGGCTAATGCACGAAAACGCAAGGCTAGGCAATGCACGACAATGCAAGGAAAGCTTAAAGCAAAGGAAGGCACGGTCAGGCGAGATAAGGCTAAGGCACGACAACGCAAGGCTAGGCAATGCACGGAAGGCAAGCAAAGAGTAACGGAAGGAAAGGAAGGCAAGGGAAAGCAAGGAAAGGCAAGTGTAACGGAAGGAACGGCACGGCAAGGGGAAACAATGCTAAGGCACGACAACGCACGCTAGGCAATGCACGGCAAGGCAAGGAAAGGGTAACGCATGGGAAAGCACGGTCAGGTCAGGCAAGGCTAAGGCACGACAACGCAAGGCTAGGCAATGCACGGAAGGCAAGCAAAGAGAAACGGAAGGTAAGGAACGAAAGGGAAAGCAAAGAAAGGCAAGTGTAACGGAAGGAACGGCACGGCAAGGGGAAACAAGGCTAAGGCACGACAACGCACGGCTAGGCAATGCACGGCAAGGCAAGCAAAGGGTAACGCATGGGAAAGCACGGTCAGGCGATGCAAGGCTAAGGCATGACAACGCAAGGCTAGGCAATGCACGGAAAGCAAGCAAAGAGTAACGGAACGCAAGAAAGCCAAGGGAAAGCAAGGGAAGGCGAGGGTAACGGAAGGAACGGCACGGCAAGGGGTAAGAAGGCTAAGGCACGGCAACGCAGGGCTAGGCAATGCACGGCAAGGCAAGGAAAGGGTAACGCAGGGGAAGGCACGGTCAGGTGAGGCAAGGATAAGGCACGACAATGCAAGGCTAGGCAATGCACGGCAAGGCAAGGAAAGAGTAACGGAAGGAAAGGAAGGCAAGTCAAAGCCAGGAAAGGCAAGTGTAACAAAAGGCACGCCACGGCAAGGGGAAACAAGGCTAAGGCACGACAACGTACGGCTAGGCAATGCACGGAAGGCAAGCAAAGAGTAACGGAAGGTAAGGAACGGTGAGGCGAGGCAAGGCTAAGGCACGACAACGCAAGTCTAGGCAATGCACGACAATGCAAGGAAAGCTTAAAGCAAAGGAAGGCACGGTCAGGCGAGGTAAGGCTAAGGCACGACAACGCAAGGCTAGGCAATGCAGGGAAGGGAAGCAAAGAGTAACGGAAGGTAAGCAAGGCAAGGAAAAGCAAGATAAGGCAAGGGTAACGGAAGGAACTGCACGGCAAGGGGAAACAAGGCTAAGGCACGGCAACGCAGGCTGGGCAATGCACGGCAAGGCAAGGAAAGGGTAACGCATGGGAAAGCACGTTCAGGCGAGGCAAGGCTAAGGCACGACAACGCAAGGCTTGGCAATGCACCGAAGGCAAGCAAAGAGTAACGGAAGGTAACGAAGGCAAGGGAAAGCAAAGAAAGGCAAGTGTAACGGAAGGAACGGCACGGCAAGGGGAAACAAGGCTAAGGCACGACAACGCACGCTAGGCAATGCACGGCAAGGCAAGGAAAGGGTAACGCATGGGAAAGCACGGTCAGGCGAGGCAAGCCTAAGGCATGACAACGCAAGGCTAGGCAATGCACGGAAAGCAAGCAAAGAGTAACGGAACGCAAGGAAGGCAAGGGAAAGCAAGGGAAGGCAAGGGTAACGGAAGGAACGGCACGGCAAGGGGTAACAAGGCTAAGGCACGACAACGCAAGGCTAGGCAATGCACGGCAAGGCAAGGAAAGGGTAACGCAGGGGAAGGCACGGTCAGGTGAGGCAAGGATAAGGCACGACAATACAAGGCTAGGCAATGCACGGCAAGGCAAGGAAAGAGTAACGGAAGGAAAGGAAGGCAAGGCAAAGCCAGGCAAGGCAAGTGTAACAAAAGGCACGCAACGGCAAGGGGAAACAAGGCTAAGGCACGACAACACACGGCTAGGAAATGCAAGGCAAGGAAAGTAAAGGGTAACGCAAGGCAAGGCACGGTGAGGCTAGGCAAGGCTAATGCACGACAACGCAAGGCTAGGCAATGCACGACAATGCAAGTAAAGCTTAAAGCAAAGGAAGGCACGGTTAGAAGAGATAAGGCTAAGGCACGACAACGCAAGGCTACGCAATGCACGGAAGGCAAGAAAAGAGTAACGGAAGGTAAGGAAGGCAAAGGAAAGCAAGGAAAGGCAATGGTAACGGAAGGAACGGCACGGCAAGGGGAAACAAGTCTAATGCACGACAACGCACGCTAGGCAATGCACGGCAAGGCAAGGAAAGGGTAACGCATGGGAAAGCACGGTCAGGGGAGGCAAGGCTAAGGCACGACAACGCAAGGCTTGGCAATGCACGGAAGGCAAGCAAAGAGTAATGGAAGGTAAGGAAGGCAAGGGAAAGCAAAGAAAGGCAAGTGTAACGGACGGAACGGCACGGCAAGGGGAAACAAGCCTAAGGCACGACAACGCACGCTAGGCAATTCACGGCAAGGCAAGGAAAGAGTAACGCATGGGAAAGCACGGTCAGGCGAGGCAAGGCTAAGGAAAGCCAACGCAAGGCTAGGCAATGCACGGAAAGCAAGCAAGGAGTAAGGGAATGCAAGGAAGGAAAGGGAAAGCAAGGGAAGGCAAGGGTAACGAAAGGAACGGCACGGCAAGGGGTAACAAGGCTAAGGCACGACAACAAACGGCTAGGAAATGCACGGCAAGGCAAGGAAAGGGTAACGCAAGGCAAGGCACGGTGAGGCTAGGCAAGGTTAATGCACGACAACGCAAGGCTAGGCAATGCACGACAATGCAAGGAAAGCTTAAAGCAAAGGAAGGCACGGTCAGGCGAGATAAGGCTAAGGCACGACAACGCAAGGCTAGGCAATGCACGGAAGGCAAGCAAAGAGTAACGGAAGGTAAGGAAGGCAAGGGAAAGCAAGGAAAGGCAAGTGTAACGGAAGGAACGGCACGGCAAGGGGAAACAATGCTAAGGCACGACAACGCACGCTAGGCAATGCACGGCAAGGCAAGGAAAGCGTAACGCATGGGAAAGCACGGTCAGGCGAGGCAAGGCTAAGGCACGACAACCCAAGGCTAGGCAATGCACGGAAGGCAAGCAAAGAGAAACTGAAGGTAAGGAAGGAAAGGGAAAGCAAAGAAAGGCAAGTGTAACCGAAGGAACGGCACGGCAAGGGGAAACAAGGCTAAGGCACGACAACGCACGGCTAGGCAATGCACGGCAAGGCAAGCAAAGGGTAACGCAAGGAAAGGCACGGTGAGGCTAGGCAAGGCTAATGCACGAAAACGCAAGGCTAGGCGATGCACGACAATGCAAGGAAAGCTTAAAGCAAAGGAAGGCAAGGTCAGGCGAGATAAGGCTAAGGCACGACAACGCAAGGCTAGGAAATTCAGGGAAGGCAAGCAAAGAGTAACGGAAGGTAAGCAAGGCAAGGAAAAGGAAGGAAAGGCAAGTGTAACGGAAGGAACGGCACGGCAAGGGGAAACAAGGCTAAGGCACGACAACGCACGCTAGGCAATGCACGGCAAGGCAAGGAAAGGGTAACGCATGGGAAAGCACGGTCAGGCGAGGCAAGCCTAAGGCATGACAAGGCAAGGCTAAGCAATGCACGGAAAGCAAGCAAAGAGTAACGGAACGCAAGGAAGGCAAGGGAAAGCAAGGGAAGGCAAGGGTAACGGAAGGAACGGCACGGCAAGGGGTAACAAGGCTAAGGCACGACAACGCAGGGCTAGGCAATGCACGGCAAGGCAAGGAAAGGGTAACGGAGGGGAAGGCACGGTCAGGTGAGGCAAGGATAAGGCACGACAATGCAAGGCTAGGCAATGCACGGCAAGGCAAGTGTAACAAAAGGCACGCAACGGCAAGGGGAAACAAGGCTAAGGAACGACAACACACGGCTAGGAAATGCAAGGCAAGGCAAGTAAAGGGTAACGCAAGGCAAGGCACCGTGAGGCTAGGCAAGGCTAATGCACGAAAACGCAAGGCTAGGCAATGCACGGCAAGGCAAGGAAAGAGTAACGGAAGGAACGGAAGGCAAGGCAAAGCCAGGCACGGCAAGTGTAACAAAAGGCACGCAACGGCAAGGGGAAACAAGGCTAAGGCACGACAACACACGGCTAGGAAATGCACGGCAAGGCAAGGAAAGTGTAACGCAAGGCAAGGCACGGTGAGGCTAGGGAAGGCTAATGCACGACAACGCAAGGCTAGGCAATGCACGACAATGCAAGTAAAGCTTAAAGCAAAGGAAGGCACGGTCAGAAGAGATAAGGCTAAGGCACGACAACGCAAGGCTAGGCAATGCAGGGAAGGCAAGCAAAGAGTAACGGAAGGTAAGGAAGGCAAAGGAAAGCAAGGAAAGGCAATGGTAACGTAAGGAACGGCACGGTAAGGGGAAACAAGTCTAAGGCACGACAACGCACGCTAGGCAATGCACGGCAAGGGAAGGAAAGGGTAACGCATGGGAAAGCACGGTCAGGCGAGGCAAGGCTAAGGAAAGCCAACGCAAGGCTAGGCAATGCACGGTAAGCAAGCAAGGAGTAACGGAATGCAAGGAAGGAAAGGGAAAGCAAGGGAAGGCAAGGGTAACGGAAGGAACGGCACGGCAAGGGGTAACAAGGCTAAGGCACGACAACACACGGCTAGGAAATGCACGGCAAGGGAAGGAAAGGGTAACGCAAGGCAAGGCACGGTGAGGCTAGGCAAGGTTAATGCACGACAACGCAAGGCTAGGCAATGCACGACAATGCAAGTAAAGCTTAAAGCAAAGGAAGGCACGGTCAGGCGAGATAAGGCTAAGGCACGACAACGCAAGGCTAGGCAATGCAGGGAAGGCAAGCAAAGAGTAACGGAAGGTAAGGAAGGCAAGGGAAAGCAAGGAAAGGCAATGGTAACGGAAGGAACGGCACGGCAAGGGGAAACAAGTCTAAGGCACGACAACGCACGCTAGGCAATGCACGGCAAGGCAAGGAAAGGGTAACGCATGGGAAAGCACGGTCAGGGGAGGCAAGGCTAAGGCACGACAACGCAAGGCTTGGCAATGCACGGAAGGCAAGCAAAGTGTAATGGAAGGTAAGGAAGGCAAGGGAAAGCAAAGAAAGGCAAGTGTAACGGACGGAACGGCACGGCAAGGGGAAACAAGCCTAAGGCACGACAACGCACGCTAGGTAATGCACGGCAAGGCAAGGAAACGGTAACGCATGGGAAAGCACGGTCAGGCGAGGCAAGGCTAAGGAAAGCCAACGCAAGGCTAGGCAATGCACGGAAAGCAAGCAAGGAGTAACGGAATGCAAGGAAGGAAAGGGAAAGCAAGAGAAGGCAAGGGTAACGAAAGGAACGGCACGGCAAGGGGTAACAAGGCTAAGGCACGACAACACACGGCTAGGAAATGCACGGCAAGGCAAGGAAAGGGTAACGCAAGGCAAGGCACGGTGAGGCTAGGCAAGGTTAATGCACGACAACGCAAGGCTAGGCAATGCACGACAATGCAAGGAAAGCTTAAAGCAAAGGAAGGCACGGTCAGGCGAGATAAGGCTAAGGCACGACAACGCAAGGCTAGGCAATGCACGGAAGGCAAGCAAAGAGTAACGGAAGGTAAGGAAGGCAAGGGAAAGCAAGGAAAGGCAAGGGTAACGGAAGGAACTGCACGGCAAGGGGAAACAAGGCTAAGGCACGGCAACGCAGGCTGGGCAATGCACGGCAAGGCAAGGAAAGGGTAACGCATGGGAAAGCACGTTCAGGCGAGGCAAGGCTAAGGCACGACAACGCAAGGCTTGGCAATGCACCGAAGGCAAGCAAAGAGTAACGGAAGGTAACGAAGGCAAGGGAAAGCAAAGAAAGGCAAGTGTAACGGAAGGAACGGCACGGCAAGGGGAAACAAGGCTAAGGCACGACAACGCACGCTAGGCAATGCACGGCAAGGCAAGGAAAGGGTAACGCATGGGAAAGCACGGTCAGGCGAGGCAAGCCTAAGGCATGACAACGCAAGGCTAGGCAATGCACGGAAAGCAAGCAAAGAGTAACGGAACGCAAGGAAGGCAAGGGAAAGCAAGGGAAGGCAAGGGTAACGGAAGGAACGGCACGGCAAGGGGTAACAAGGCTAAGGCACGACAACGCAGGGCTAGGCAATGCACGGCAAGGCAAGGAAAGGGTAACGCAGGGGAAGGCACGGTCGGGTGAGGCAAGGATAAGGCACGACAATACAAGGCTAGGCAATGCACGGCAAGGCAAGGAAAGAGTAACGGAAGGAAAGGAAGGCAAGGCAAAGCCAGGCAAGGCAAGTGTAACAAAAGGCACGCAACGGCAAGGGGAAACAAGGCTAAGGCACGACAACACACGGCTAGGAAATGCAAGGCAAGGAAAGTAAAGGGTAACGCAAGGCAAGGCACGGTGAGGCTAGGCAAGGCTAATGCACGACAACGCAAGGCTAGGCAATGCACAACAATGCAAGTAAAGCTTAAAGCAAAGGAAGGCACGGTTAGAAGAGATAAGGCTAAGGCACGACAACGCAAGGCTAGGCAATGCACGGAAGGCAAGAAAAGAGTAACGGAAGGTAAGGAAGGCAAAGGAAAGCAAGGAAAGGCAATGGTAACGGAAGGAACGGCACGGCAAGGGGAAACAAGTCTAATGCACGACAACGCACGCTAGGCAATGCACGGCAAGGCAAGGAAAGGGTAACGCATGGGAAAGCACGGTCAGGGGAGGCAAGGCTAAGGCACGACAACGCAAGGCTTGGCAATGCACGGAAGGCAAGCAAAGAGTAATGGAAGGTAAGGAAGGCAAGGGAAAGCAAAGAAAGGCAAGTGTAACGGACGGAACGGCACGGCAAGGGGAAACAAGCCTAAGGCACGACAACGCACGCTAGGCAATTCACGGCAAGGCAAGGAAAGAGTAACGCATGGGAAAGCACGGTCAGGCGAGGCAAGGCTAAGGAAAGCCAACGCAAGGCTAGGCAATGCACGGAAAGCAAGCAAGGAGTAAGGGAATGCAAGGAAGGAAAGGGAAAGCAAGGGAAGGCAAGGGTAACGAAAGGAACGGCACGGCAAGGGGTAACAAGGCTAAGGCACGACAACAAACGGCTAGGAAATGCACGGCAAGGCAAGGAAAGGGTAACGCAAGGCAAGGCACGGTGAGGCTAGGCAAGGGTAATGCACGACAACGCAAGGCTAGGCAATGCACGACAATGCAAGGAAAGCTTAAAGCAAAGGAAGGCACGGTCAGGCGAGATAAGTCTAAGGCACGACAACGCAAGGCTAGGCAATGCACGGAAGGCAAGCAAAGAGTAACGGAAGGTAAGGAAGGCAAGGGAAAGCAAAGAAAGGCAAGTGTAACGGAAGGAACGGCACGGCAAGGGGAAACAATGCTAAGGCACGACAACGCACGCTAGGCAATGCACGGCAAGGCAAGGAAAGCGTAACGCATGGGAAAGCACGGTCAGGCGAGGCAAGGCTAAGGCACGACAACCCAAGGCTAGGCAATGCACGGAAGGCAAGCAAAGAGAAACTGAAGGTAAGGAAGGAAAGGGAAAGCAAAGAAAGGCAAGTGTAACCGAAGGAACGGCACGGCAAGGGGAAACAAGGCTAAGGCACGACAACGCACGGCTAGGCAATGCACGGCAAGGCAAGCAAAGGGTAACGCAAGGAAAGGCACGGTGAGGCTAGGCAAGGCTAATGCACGAAAACGCAAGGCTAGGCGATGCACGACAATGCAAGGAAAGCTTAAAGCAAAGGAAGGCAAGGTCAGGCGAGATAAGGCTAAGGCACGACAACGCAAGGCTAGGAAATTCAGGGAAGGCAAGCAAAGAGTAACGGAAGGTAAGCAAGGCAAGGAAAAGGAAGGAAAGGCCAGGGTAACGGAAGGAACGGCACGGCAAGGGGAAACAAGTCTAAGGCACGACACCGAACTCTAGGCAATGAATGGCAAGGCAAGGAAAGTGTAACGCATGGTAAAGCACGGTCAGGCGAGGCAAGCCTAAGGCATGACAAGGCAAGGCTAAGCAATGCACGGAAAGCAAGCAAAGAGTAACGGAACGCAAGGAAGGCAAGGGAAAGCAAGGGAAGGCAAGGGTAACGGAAGGAACGGCACGGCAAGGGGTAACAAGGCTAAGGCACGACAACGCAGGGCTAGGCAATGCACGGCAAGGCAAGGAAAGGGTAACGGAGGGGAAGGCACGGTCAGGTGAGGCAAGGATAAGGCACGACAATGCAAGGCTAGGCAATGCACGGCAAGGCAAGTGTAACAAAAGGCACGCAACGGCAAGGGGAAACAAGGCTAAGGAACGACAACACACGGCTAGGAAATGCAAGGCAAGGCAAGTAAAGGGTAACGCAAGGCAAGGCACCGTGAGGCTAGGCAAGGCTAATGCACGAAAACGCAAGGCTAGGCAATGCACGGCAAGGCAAGGAAAGAGTAACGGAAGGAACGGAAGGCAAGGCAAAGCCAGGCACGGCAAGTGTAACAAAAGGCACGCAACGGCAAGGGGAAACAAGGCTAAGGCACGACAACACACGGCTAGGAAATGCACGGCAAGGCAAGGAAAGGGTAACGCAAGGCAAGGCACGGTGAGGCTAGGGAAGGCTAATGCACGACAACGCAAGGCTAGGCAATGCACGACAATGCAAGTAAAGCTTAAAGCAAAGGAAGGCACGGTCAGAAGAGATAAGGCTAAGGCACGACAACGCAAGGCTAGGCAATGCAGGGAAGGCAAGCAAAGAGTAACGGAAGGTAAGGAAGGCAAAGGAAAGCAAGGAAAGGCAATGGTAACGGAAGGAACGGCACGGTAAGGGGAAACAAGTCTAAGGCACGACAACGCACGCTAGGCAATGCACGGCAAGGGAAGGAAAGGGTAACGCATGGGAAAGAACGGTCAGGGGAGGCAAGGCTAAGGCACGACAACGCAAGGCTTGGCAATGCACGGAAGGCAAGCAAAGAGTAACGGAAGTAAGGAAGGCAAGGGAAAGCAAAGAAAGGCAAGTGTAACAGAAGGAACGGCACGGCAAGGGGAAACAAGGCTAAGGCACGACAACGCACGGCTAGGCAATGCACGGCAAGACAAGCAAAGGGTAACGCAAGGCAAGGCACGGTGAGGCTAGTGAAGGCTAATGCACGAAAACGCAAGGCTAGGCAATGCACGACAATGCAAGGAAAGCTTAAAGCAAAGGAAGGCAAGGTCAGGCGAGATAAGGCAAAGGCACGACAACGCAAGGCTGGGCAATTCAGGGAAGGCAAGCAAAGAGTAACGGAAGGTAAGCAAGGCAAGGAAAAGCAAGGAAAGGCAAGGGTAACGGAAGGAACGGCACGGCAAGGGGGAACAAGTCTCAGGCACGACACCGAACGCTAGGCAATGAACGGCAAGGCAAGGAAAGGGTAACGCATGGGAAAGCACGGTCAGGCGAGGCAAGGCTAAGGCACGACAACGCAAGGCTTGGCAATGCACGGAAGGCAAGCAAAGAGTAACGGAAGTAAGGAAGGCAAGGGAAAGCAAAGAAAGGCAAGTGTAACGGAAGGAACGGCACGGGAAGGGGAAACAAGGCTAAGGCACGACAACGCACGCTAGGCAATGCACGGCAAGGCAAGGAAAGGGTAACGCATGGGAAAGCACGGTCAGGCGAGGCAAGGCTAAGGAAAGCCAACGCAAGGCTAGGCAATGCACGGTAAGCAAGCAAGGAGTAACGGAATGCAAGGAAGGAAAGGGAAAGCAAGGGAAGGCAAGGGTAACGGAAGGAACGGCACGGCAAGGGGTAACAAGGCTAAGGCACGACAACACACGGCTAGGAAATGCACGGCAAGGGAAGGAAAGGGTAACGCAAGGCAAGGCACGGTGAGGCTAGGCAAGGTTAATGCACGACAACGCAAGGCTAGGCAATGCACGACAATGCAAGTAAAGCTTAAAGCAAAGGAAGGCACGGTCAGGCGAGATAAGGCTAAGGCACGACAACGTAAGGCTAGGCAATGCAGGGAAGGCAAGCAAAGAGTAACGGAAGGTAAGGAAGGCAAGGGAAAGCAAGGAAAGGCAATGGTAACGGAAGGAACGGCACGGCAAGGGGAAACAAGTCTAAGGCACGACAACGCACGCTAGGCAATGCACGGCAAGGCAAGGAAAGGGTAACGCATGGGAAAGCAAGGTCAGGGGAGGGAAGGCTAAGGCACGACAACGCAAGGCTTGGCAATGCACGGAAGGCAAGCAAAGAGTAATGGAAGGTAAGGAAGGCAAGGGAAAGCAAAGAAAGGCAAGTGTAACGGACGGAACGGCACGGCAAGGGGAAACAAGGCTAAGGCACGACAACGCACGCTAGGTAATGCACGGCAAGGCAAGGAAACGGTAACGCATGGGAAAGCACGGTCAGGCGAGGCAAGGCTAAGGAAAGCCAACGCAAGGCTAGGCAATGCACGGAAAGCAAGCAAGGAGTAACGGAATGCAAGGAAGGAAAGGGAAAGCAAGGGAAGGCAAGGGTAACGAAAGGAACGGCACGGCAAGGGGTAACAAGGCTAAGGCACGACAACACACGGCTAGGAAATGCACGGCAAGGCAAGGAAAGGGTAACGCAAGGCAAGGCACGGTGAGGCTAGGCAAGGTTAATGCACGACAACGCAAGGCTAGGCAATGCACGACAATGCAAGGAAAGCTTAAAGCAAAGGAAGGCACGGTCAGGCGAGATAAGGCTAAGGCACGACAACGCAAGGCTAGGCAATGCACGGAAGGCAAGCAAAGAGTAACGGAAGGTAAGGAAGGCAAGGGAAAGCAAGGAAAGGCAAGTGTAACGGAAGGAACGGCACGGCAAGGGGAAACAATGCTAAGGCACGACAACGCACGCTAGGCATAGCACGGCAAGGCAAGGAAAGGGTAACGCGTGGGAAAGCACGGTCAGGGGAGGCAAGGCTAAGGCACCTCAACGCAAGGCTTGGCAATGCACGGAAGGCAAGCAAAGAGTAATGGAAGGTAAGGAAGGCAAGGGAAAGCAAAGAAAGGCAAGTGTAACGGACGGAACGGCACGGCAAGGGGAAACAAGCCTAAGGCACGACAACGCACGCTAGGCAATGCACGGCAAGGCAAGGAAAGGGTAACGCATGGGAAAGCACGGTCAGGCGAGGCAAGGCTAAGGAAAGCCAACGCAAGCCTAGGCAATGCACGGAAAGCAAGCAAGGAGTAACGGAATGCAAGGAAGGAAAGGGAAAGCAAGGGAAGGCAAGGGTAACGAAAGGAACGGCACGGCAAGGGGTAACAAGGCTAAGGCACGAAAATACACGGCTAGGAAATGCACGGCAAGGCAAGGAAAGGGTAACGCAAGGCAAGGCACGGTGAGGCTAGGCAAGGTTAATGCACGACAACGCAAGGCTAGGCAATGCACGACAATGCAAGGAAAGCTTAAAGCAAAGGAAGGCACGGTCAGGCGAGATAAGGCTAAGGCCCGACAACGCAAGGCTAGGCAATGCACGGAAGGCAAGCAAAGAGTAACGGAAGGTAAGGAAGGCAAGGGAAAGCAAGGAAAGGCAAGTGTAACGGAAGGAACGGCACGGCAAGGGGAAACAATGCTAAGGCACGACAACGCACGCTAGGCAATGCACGGCAAGGCAAGGAAAGGGTAACGCATGGGAAAGCACGGTCAGGCGAGGCAAGGCTAAGGCACGACAACCCAAGCCTAGGCAATGCACGGAAGGCAAGCAAAGAGAAACGGAAGGTAAGGAAGGAAAGGGAAAGCAAAGAAAGGCCAAGTGTAACCGAAGGAACGGCACGGCAAGGGGAAACAAGGCTAAGGCACGACAACGCACGGCTAGGCAATGCACGGCAAGGCAAGCAAAGGGTAACGCAAGGAAAGGCACGGTGAGGCTAGGCAAGGCTAATGCACGAAAACGCAAGGCTAGGCGATGCACGACAATGCAAGGAAAGCTTAAAGCAAAGGAAGGCAAGGTCAGGCGAGATAAGGCTAAGGCACGACAACGCAAGGCTAGGAAATTCAGGGAAGGCAAGCAAAGAGTAACGGAAGGTAAGCAAGGCAAGGAAAAGGAAGGAAAGGCCAGGGTAACGGAAGGAACGGCACGGCAAGGGGAAACAAGTCTAAGGCACGACACCGAACGCTAGGCAATGAAGGGCAAGGCAAGGAAAGGGTAACGCATTTGAAAGCACGGTCAGGCGAGGCAACGCTAAGGCACGACAATGCAAGGCTAGGCAATGCACGGAAGGCAAGCAAAGAGTAACGGAAGGTAAGGAAGGCAAGGGAAAGGAAGGAAAGGCAAGTGTAACGGAAGGAACGGCACGGCAAGGGGAAACAAGGCTAAGGCACGACAACGCACGCTAGGCAATGCACGGCAAGGCAAGGAAAGGGTAACGCATGGGAAAGCACGGTCAGGCGAGGCAAGCCTAAGGCATGACAACGCAAGGCTAAGCAATGCACGGAAAGCAAGCAAAGAGTAACGGAACGCAAGGAAGGCAAGGGAAAGCAAGGGAAGGCAAGGGTAACGGAAGGAACGGAACGGCAAGGGGTAACAAGGCTAAGGCACGACAACGCAGGGCTAGGCAATGCACGGCAAGGCAAGGAAAGGGTAACGCAGGGGAAGGCACGGTCAGGTGAGGCAAGGATAAGGCACGACAATGCAAGGCTAGGCAATGCACGACAACGCAAGGCTAGGCAATGCAGGGAAGGCAAGAAAAGAGTAACGGAAGGTAAGGAAGTCAAAGGAAAGCAAGGAAAGGCAATGGTAACGGAAGGAACGGCACGGCAAGGGGAAACAAGTCTAAGGCACGACAACGCACGCTAGGCAATGCACGGGAAGCGAAGGAAAGGGTAACGCATGGGAAAGAACGGTCAGGGAAGGCAAGCCTAAGGCATGACAACGCAAGGCTAGGCAATGCACGGAAAGCAAGCAAAGAGTAACGGAACGCAAGGAAGGCAAGGGAAAGCAAGGGAAGGCAAGGGTAACGGAAGGGACGGCACGACAAGGGGTAAGAAGGCTAAGGCACGACAACGCAGGGCTAGGCAATGCACGGCAAGGCAAGCAAAGAGTAACGGAAGGAAAGGAAGGCAAGGGAAAGCAAGGGAAGGCAAGTGTAACAAAAGGCACGCAACGGCAAGGGGAAACAAGGCTAAGGCACGACAACACACGGCTAGGAAATGCACGGCAAGGCAAGGAAAGGGTAACGCAAGGCAAGGCACGGTGAGGCTAGGCAAGGCTAATGCACGACAACGCAAGGCTAAGCAATGCACGACAATGCAAGTAAAGCTTAAAGCAAAGGAAGGCACGGTCAGGCGAGATAAGGCTAAGGCACGACAACGCAAGGCTAGGCAATGCAGGGAAGGCAAGCAAAGAGTAACGGAAGGTAAGGAAGGCAAGGGAAAGCAAGGAAAGGCAATGGTAACGGAAGGAACGGCACGGCAAGGGGAAACAATGCTAAGGCACGACAACGCACGCTAGGCAATGCACGGCAAGGCAAGGAAAGGGTAACGCGTGGGAAAGCACGGTCAGGGGAGGCAAGGCTAAGGCACGACAACGCAAGGCTTGGCAATGCACGGAAGGCAAGCAAAGAGTAATGGAAGGTAAGGAAGGCAAGGGAAAGCAAAGAAAGGCAAGTGTAACGGACGGAACGGCACGGCAAGGGGAAACAAGCCTAAGGCACGACAACGCACGCTAGGCAATGCACGGCAAGGCAAGGAAAGGGTAACGCATGGGAAAGCACGGTCAGGCGAGGCAAGGCTAAGGAAAGCCAACGCAAGGCTAGGCAATGCACGGAAAGCAAGCAAGGAGTAACGGAATGCAAGGAAGGAAAGGGAAAGCAAGGGAAGGCAAGGGTAACGAAAGGAACGGCACGGCAAGGGGTAACAAGGCTAAGGCACGACAATACACGGCTAGGAAATGCACGGCAAGCAAGGAAAGGGTAACGCAAGGCAAGGCACGGTGAGGCTAGGCAAGGTTAATGCACGACAACGCAAGGCTAGGCAATGCACGACAATGCAAGGAAAGCTTAAAGCAAAGGAAGGCACGGTCAGGCGAGATAAGGCTAAGGCCCGACAACGCAAGGCTAGGCAATGCACGGAAGGCAAGCAAAGAGTAACGGAAGGTAAGGAAGGCAAGGGAAAGCAAGGAAAGGCAAGTGTAACGGAAGGAACGGCACTGCAAGGGGAAACAATGCTAAGGCACGACAACGCACGCTAGGCAATGCACGGCAAGGCAAGGAAAGGGTAACGCATGGGAAAGCACGGTCAGGCGAGGCAAGGCTAAGGCACGACAACCCAAGCCTAGGCAATGCACGGAAGGCAAGCAAAGAGAAACGGAAGGTAAGGAAGGAAAGGGAAAGCAAAGAAAGGCAAGTGTAACCGAAGGAACGGCACGGCAAGGGGAAACAAGGCTAAGGCACGACAACGCACGGCTAGGCAATGCACGGCAAGGCAAGCAAAGGGTAACGCAAGGAAAGGCACGGTGAGGCTAGGCAAGGCTAATGCACGAAAACGCAAGGCTAGGCGATGCACGACAATGCAAGGAAAGCTTAAAGCAAAGGAAGGCAAGGTCAGGCGAGATAAGGCTAAGGCACGACAACGCAAGGCTAGGAAATTCAGGGAAGGCAAGCAAAGAGTAACGGAAGGTAAGCAAGGCAAGGAAAAGGAAGGAAAGGCCAGGGTAACGGAAGGAACGGCACGGCAAGGGGAAACAAGTCTAAGGCACGACACCGAACGCTAGGCAATGAAGGGCAAGGCAAGGAAAGGGTAACGCATTTGAAAGCACGGTCAGGCGAGGCAACGCTAAGGCACGACAATGCAAGGCTAGGCAATGCACGGAAGGCAAGCAAAGAGTAACGGAAGGTAAGGAAGGCAAGGGAAAGGAAGGAAAGGCAAGTGTAACCGAAGGAACGGCACGGCAAGGGGAAACAAGGCTAAGGCACGGCAATGCACGGCTAGGCAATGCACGGCAAGGCAAGGTAAGGGGAACGCAAGGCAAGGCACGGTGAGGCTAGGCAAGGCTAATGCACGACAACGCAAGGCTAGGCAATGCACGACAATACAAGGAAAGCTTAAAGCAAAGGAAGGCACGGTCAGGCGAGATAAGGCTAAGGCACGACAACGCAAGGCTAGGCAATGCACGGAAGGCAAGCAAAGAGTAACGGAAGGTAAGGAAGGCAAGGGAAAGCAAAGAAAAGCAAGTGTAACGGAAGGAACGGCACGGCAAGGGGAAACAAGGCTAAGGCACGACAACGCACGCTAGGCAATGCACGGCAAGGCAAGGAAAGGGTAACGCATGGGAAAGCACGGTCAGGCGAGGCAAGCCTAAGGCATGACAACTCAAGGCTAGGCAATGCACGTAAAGCAAGCAAAGAGTAACGGAACGCAAGGAAGGCAAGGGAAAGCAAGGGAAGGCAAGGGTAACGGAAGGAACGGCACGGCAAGGGGTAACAAGGCTAAGGCACGACAACGCAGGGCTAGGCAATGCACGGCAAGGCAAGGAAAGGGTAACGCAGGGGAAGGCACGGTCAGGTGAGGCAAGGATAAGGCACGACAATGCAAGGCTAGGCAATGCACGGCAAGGCAAGGAAAGTGTATCGGAAGGAAAGGAAGGCAAGGCAAAGCCAGGCAAGGCAAGTGTAACAAAAGGCACGCAACGGCAAGGGGAAACAAGGCTAAGGCACGACAACACACGGCTAGGAAATGCAAGGCAAGGCAAGTAAAGGGTAACGCAAGGCAAGGCACGGTGAGGCTAGGCAAGGCTAATGCACGACAACGCAAGGCTAGGCAATGCACGACAATGCAAGTAAAGCTTAAAGCAAAGGAAGGCACGGTTAGAAGAGATAAGGCTAAGGCACGACAATGCACGCTAGGCAATGCACGGCAAGGGAAGGAAAGGGTAACGCATGGGAAAGAACGGTCAGGGGAGGCAAGCCTAAGGCATGACAACGCAAGGCTAGGCAATGCACGGAAAGCAAGCAAAGAGTAACGGAACGCAAGGAAGGCAAGGGAAAGCAAGGGAAGGCAAGGGTAACGGAAGGAACGGCACGACAAGGGGTAAGAAGGCTAAGGCACGACAACGCAGGGCTAGGCAATGCACGGAAAGGCAAGGAAAGAGTAACGGAAGGAACGGAAGGCAAGGCAAAGCCAGGCACGGCAAGTGTAACAAAAGGCACGCAACGGCAAGGGGAAACAAGGCTAAGGCACGACAACGCACGGCTAGGCAATGCACGGAAAGGCAAGGAAAGGGTAACTCATGGGAAAGCACGGTCAGGCGATGCAAGGCTAAGGCATGACAACGCAAGGCTAGGCAATGCAGGGAAAGCAAGCAAAGAGTAACGGAACGCAAGGAAGGCAAGGGAAAGCAAGGGAAGGCAAGGGTAACGGAAGGAACGGCACGGCAAGGGGTAACAAGGCTAAGGCACGGCAACGCAGGGCTAGGCAATGCACGGCAAGGCAAGGAAAGGGTAACGCAGGGGAAGGCACGGTCAGTTGAGGCAAGGATAAGGCACGACAATGCAAGGCTAGGCAATGCACGACAACGCAAGGCTAGGCAATGCAGGGAAGGCAAGAAAAGAGTAACGGAAGGTAAGGAAGGCAAAGGAAAGCAAGGAAAGGCAATGGTAACGGAAGGAACGGCACGGCAAGGGGAAACAAGTCTAAGGCACGACAACGCACGCTAGGCAATGCACGGGAAGCGAAGGAAAGGGTAACGCATGGGAAAGAACGGTCAGGGAAGGCAAGCCTAAGGCATGACAACGCAAGGCTAGGCAATGCACGGAAAGCAAGCAAAGAGTAACGGAACGCAAGGAAGGCAAGGGAAAGCAAGGGAAGGCAAGGGTAACGGAAGGGACGGCACGACAAGGGGTAAGAAGGCTAAGGCACGACAACGCAGGGCTAGGCAATGCACGGCAAGGCAAGCAAAGAGTAACGGAAGGAAAGGAAGGCAAGGCAAAGCCAGGCAAGGCAAGTGTAACAAAAGGCACGCAACGGCAAGGGGAAACAAGGCTAAGGCACGACAACACACGGCTAGGAAATGCACGGCAAGGCAAGGAAAGGGTAACGCAAGGCAAGGCACGGTGAGGCTAGGCAAGGCTAATGCACGACAACGCAAGGCTAGGCAATGCACGACAATGCAAGTAAAGCTTAAAGCAAAGGAAGGCACGGTCAGGCGAGATAAGGCTAAGGCACGACAACGCAAGGCTAGGCAATGCAGGGAAGGCAAGCAAAGAGTAACGGAAGGTAAGGAAGGCAAGGGAAAGCAAGGAAAGGCAATGGTAACGGAAGGAACGGCACGGCAAGGGGAAACAATGCTAAGGCACGACAACGCACGCTAGGCATAGCACGGCAAGGCAAGGAAAGGGTAACGCGTGGGAAAGCACGGTCAGGGGAGGCAAGGCTAAGGCACGACAACGCAAGGCTTGGCAATGCACGGAAGGCAAGCAAAGAGTAATGGAAGGTAAGGAAGGCAAGGGAAAGCAAAGAAAGGCAAGTGTAACGGACGGAACGGCACGGCAAGGGGAAACAAGCCTAAGGCACGACAACGCACGCTAGGCAATGCACGGCAAGGCAAGGAAAGGGTAACGCATGGGAAAGCACGGTCAGGCGAGGCAAGGCTAAGGAAAGCCAACGCAAGGCTAGGCAATGCACGGAAAGCAAGCAAGGAGTAACGGAATGCAAGGAAGGAAAGGGAAAGCAAGGGAAGGCAAGGGTAACGAAAGGAACGGCACGGCAAGGGGTAACAAGGCTAAGGCACGACAATACACGGCTAGGAAATGCACGGCAAGGCAAGGAAAGGGTAACGCAAGGCAAGGCACGGTGAGGCTAGGCAAGGTTAATGCACGACAACGCAAGGCTAGGCAATGCACGACAATGCAAGGAAAGCTTAAAGCAAAGGAAGGCACGGTCAGGCGAGATAAGGCTAAGGCCCGACAACGCAAGGCTAGGCAATGCACGGAAGGCAAGCAAAGAGTAACGGAAGGTAAGGAAGGCAAGGGAAAGCAAGGAAAGGCAAGTGTAACGGAAGGAACGGCACGGCAAGGGGAAACAATGCTAAGGCACGACAACGCACGCTAGGCAATGCACGGCAAGGCAAGGAAAGGGTAACGCATGGGAAAGCACGGTCAGGCGAGGCAAGGCTAAGGCACGACAACCCAAGCCTAGGCAATGCACGGAAGGCAAGCAAAGAGAAACGGAAGGTAAGGAAGGAAAGGGAAAGCAAAGAAAGGCAAGTGTAACCGAAGGAACGGCACGGCAAGGGGAAACAAGGCTAAGGCACGACAACGCACGGCTAGGCAATGCACGGCAAGGCAAGCAAAGGGTAACGCAAGGAAAGGCACGGTGAGGCTAGTCAAGGCTAATGCACGAAAACGCAAGGCTAGGCGATGCACGACAATGCAAGGAAAGCTTAAAGCAAAGGAAGGCAAGGTCAGGCGAGATAAGGCTAAGGCACGACAACGCAAGGCTAGGAAATTCAGGGAAGGCAAGCAAAGAGTAACGGAAGGTAAGCAAGGCAAGGAAAAGGAAGGAAAGGCCAGGGTAACGGAAGGAACGGCACGGCAAGGGGAAACAAGTCTAAGGCACGACACCGAACGCTAGGCAATGAAGGGCAAGGCAAGGAAAGGGTAACGCATTTGAAAGCACGGTCAGGCGAGGCAACGCTAAGGCACGACAATGCAAGGCTAGGCAATGCACGGAAGGCAAGCAAAGAGTAACGGAAGGTAAGGAAGGCAAGGGAAAGGAAGGAAAGGCAAGTGTAACGGAAGGAACGGCACGGCAAGGGGAAACAAGGCTAAGGCACGACAACGCACGCTAGGCAATGCACGGCAAGGCAAGGAAAGGGTAACGCATGGGAAAGCACGGTCAGGCGAGGCAAGCCTAAGGCATGACAACGCAAGGCTAAGCAATGCACGGAAAGCAAGCAAAGAGTAACGGAACGCAAGGAAGGCAAGGGAAAGCAAGGGAAGGCAAGGGTAACGGAAGGAACGGAACGGCAAGGGGTAACAAGGCTAAGGCACGACAACGCAGGGCTAGGCAATGCACGGCAAGGCAAGGAAAGGGTAACGCAGGGGAAGGCACGGTCAGGTGAGGCAAGGATAAGGCACGACAATGCAAGGCTAGGCAATGCACGACAACGCAAGGCTAGGCAATGCAGGGAAGGCAAGAAAAGAGTAACGGAAGGTAAGGAAGGCAAAGGAAAGCAAGGAAAGGCAATGGTAACGGAAGGAACGGTACGGCAAGGGGAAACAAGTCTAAGGCACGACAACGCACGCTAGGCAATGCACGGGAAGCGAAGGAAAGGGTAACGCATGGGAAAGAACGGTCAGGGAAGGCAAGCCTAAGGCATGACAACGCAAGGCTAGGCAATGCACGGAAAGCAAGCAAAGAGTAACGGAACGCAAGGAAGGCAAGGGAAAGCAAGGGAAGGCAAGGGTAACGGAAGGGACGGCACGACAAGGGGTAAGAAGGCTAAGGCACGACAACGCAGGGCTAGGCAATGCACGGCAAGGCAAGCAAAGAGTAACGGAAGGAAAGGAAGGCAAGGCAAAGCCAGGCAAGGCAAGTGTAACAAAAGGCACGCAACGGCAAGGGGAAACAAGGCTAAGGCACGACAACACACGGCTAGGAAATGCACGGCAAGGCAAGGAAAGGGTAACGCAAGGCAAGGCACGGTGAGGCTAGGAAAGGCTAATGCATGACAACGCAAGGCTAGGCAATGCACGTCAATGCAAGTAAAGCTTAAAGCAAGGGAAGGTCAGGCGAGATAAGGCAAAGGCACGACAACGCAAGGCTAGGCAATGCAGGGAAGGCAAGCAAAGAGTAACGGAAGGTAAGGAAGGCAAGGGAAAGCAAGGAAAGGCAATGGTAACGGAAGGAACGGCACGGCAAGGGGAAACAATGCTAAGGCACGACAACGCACGCTAGGCAATGCACGGCAAGGCAAGGAAAGGGTAACGCGTGGGAAAGCACGGTCAGGGGAGGCAAGGCTAAGGCACGACAACGCAAGGCTTGGCAATGCACGGAAGGCAAGCAAAGAGTAATGGAAGGTAAGGAAGGCAAGGGAAAGCAAAGAAAGGCAAGTGTAACGGACGGAACGGCACGGCAAGGGGAAACAAGCCTAAGGCACGACAACGCACGCTAGGCAATGCACGGCAAGGCAAGGAAAGGGTAACGCATGGGAAAGCACGGTCAGGCGAGGCAAGCCTAAGGCATTACAACGCAAGGCTAGGCAATGCACGTAAAGCAAGCAAAGAGTAACGGAACGCAAGGAAGGCAAGGGAAAGCAAGGGAAGGCAAGGGTAACGGAAGGAACGGCACGGCAAGGGGTAACAAGGCTAAGGCACGACAACGCAGGGCTAGGCAATGCACGGCAAGGCAAGGAAAGGGTAACGCAGGGGAAGGCACGGTCAGGTGAGGCAAGGATAAGGCACGACAATGCAAGGCTAGGCAATGCACGGCAAGGCAAGGAAAGTGTATCGGAAGGAAAGGAAGGCAAGGCAAAGCCAGGCAAGGCAAGTGTAACAAAAGGCACGCAACGGCAAGGGGAAACAAGGCTAAGGCACGACAACACACGGCTAGGAAATGCAAGGCAAGGCAAGTAAAGGGTAACGCAAGGCAAGGCACGGTGAGGCTAGGCAAGGCTAATGCACGACAACGCAAGGCTAGGCAATGCACGACAATGCAAGTAAAGCTTAAAGCAAAGGAAGGCACGGTTAGAAGAGATAAGGCTAAGGCACGACAATGCACGCTAGGCAATGCACGGCAAGGGAAGGAAAGGGTAACGCATGGGAAAGAACGGTCAGGGGAGGCAAGCCTAAGGCATGACAACGCAAGGCTAGGCAATGCACGGAAAGCAAGCAAAGAGTAACGGAACGCAAGGACGGCAAGGGAAAGCAAGGGAAGGCAAGGGTAACGGAAGGAACGGCACGACAAGGGGTAAGAAGGCTAAGGCACGACAACGCAGGGCTAGGCAATGCACGGAAAGGCAAGGAAAGAGTAACGGAAGGAACGGAAGGCAAGGCAAAGCCAGGCACGGCAAGTGTAACAAAAGGCACGCAACGGCAAGGGGAAACAAGGCTAAGGCACGACAACGCACGGCTAGGCAATGCACGGAAAGGCAAGGAAAGGGTAACTCATGGGAAAGCACGGTCAGGCGATGCAAGGCTAAGGCATGACAACGCAAGGCTAGGCAATGCAGGGAAAGCAAGCAAAGAGTAACGGAACGCAAGGAAGGCAAGGGAAAGCAAGGGAAGGCAAGGGTAACGGAAGGAACGGCACGGCAAGGGGTAACAAGGCTAAGGCACGGCAACGCAGGGCTAGGCAATGCACGGCAAGGCAAGGAAAGGGTAACGCAGGGGAAGGCACGGTCAGTTGAGGCAAGGATAAGGCACGACAATGCAAGGCTAGGCAATGCACGGCAAGGCAAGGAAAGAGTAACGGAAGGAAAGGAAGGCATGTCAAAGCCAGGAGAGGCAAGTGAAACAAAAGGCACGCCACGGCAAGGGGAAACAAGGCTAAGGCACGACAACGCACGGCTAGGCAATGCACGGCAAGGCAAGGAAAGGGTAACGCAAGGAAAGGCACGGTGAGGCTAGGAAAGGCTAATTCACGACAACGCAAGGCTAGGCAATGCACGACAATGCAAGGAAAGCTTAAAGCAAAGGAAGGCACGGTCAGGCGAGATAAGGCTAAGGCACGACAACGCAAGGCTAGGCAATGCAGGGAAGGGAAGCAAAGAGTAACGGAAGGTAAGGAAGGCAAGGAAAAGCAAAGAAAGGAAAGTGTAACGGAAGGAACGGCACGGCAAGGGGAAAAAAGGCTAAGGCACGACAACGCACGCTAGGCAATGCACGGCAAGGCAAGGAAAGGGTAACGCCTGGGAAAGCACGGTCAGGCGAGGCAAGCCTAAGGCATGACAACGCAAGGCTTGGCAATGCACGGAAAGCAAGCAAAGAGTAACGGAACGCAAGGAAGGCAAGGGAAAGCAAGGGAAGGCAAGGGTAACGGAAGGAACGGCACGGCAAGGGGTAACAAGGCTAAGGCACGACAACGCAGGGCTAGGCAATGCACGGCAAGGCAAGGAAAGGGTAACGCAGGGGAAGGCACGGTCAGGTGAGGCAAGGATAAGGCACGACAATGCAAGGCTAGGCAATGCACGGCAAGGCAAGGAAAGGGTAACGGAAGGAACGGAAGGCAAGGCAAAGCCAGGCAAGGCAAGTGTAACAAAAGGCACGCAACGGCAAGGGGAACCAAGGCTAAGGCACGACAACACACGGCTAGGAAATGCACGGCAAGGCAAGGAAAGGGTAACGCAAGGCAAGGCACGGTGAGGCTAGGCAAGGCTAATGCACGACAACGCAAGGCTAGGCAATGCACGACAATGCAAGGAAAGCTTAAAGCAAAGGAAGGCACGGTCAGGCGAGATAAGGCTAAGGCACGACAACGCAAGGGTGGCAATGCAGGGAAGGGAAGGAAAGAGTAACGGAAGGTAAGGAAGGCAAGGGAAAGCAAAGAAAGGCAAGTGTAACGGAAGGAACGGCACGGCAAGGGGAAACAAGGCTAAGGCACGACAACGCACGCTAGGCAATGCACGGCAAGGCAAGGAAAGGGTAACGCATGGGAAAGCACGGTCAGGCGAGGCAAGCCTAAGGCATGACAACGCAAGGCTAGGCAATGCACGGAAAGCAAGCAAAGAGTAACGGAACGCAAGGAAGGCAAGGGAAAGCAAGGGAAGGCAAGGGTAACGGAAGGAACGGCACGACATGGCGTAAGAAGGCTAAGGCACGACAACGCAGGGCTAGGCAATGCACGGCAAGGCAAGGAAAGGGTAACGCAAGGCAAGGCACGGTGAGGCTAGGCAAGGCTAATGCACGACAACGCAAGGCTAGGCAATGCACGACAATGCAAGTAAAGCTTAAAGCAAAGGAAGGCACGGTCAGAAGAGATAAGGCTAAGGCACGACAACGCAGGGCTAGGCAATGCAGGGAAGGCAAGGAAAGAGTAACGGAAGGTAAGGAAGGCAAAGGAAAGCAAGGAAAGGCAAGGGTAACGGAAGGGACGGCACGGCAAGGGGTAAGAAGGCTAAGGCACGACAACGCAGGGCTGGGCAATGCACGGCAAGGCAAGCAAAGAGTAACGGAAGGAAAGGAAGGCAAGGCAAAGCCAGGCAAGGAAAGTGTAACAGAAGGCACGCAACGGCAAGGGGAAACAAGGCTAAGGCACGACAACACACGGCTAGGAAATGCACGGCAAGGCAAGGAAAGGGTAACGCAAGGCAAGGCACGGTGAGGCTAGGCAAGGTTAATGCACGACAACGCAAGGCTAGGCAATGCACGACAATGCAAGGAAAGCTTAAAGCAAAGGAAGGCACGGTCAGGCGAGATAAGGCTAAGGCACGACAACGCAAGGCTAGGCAATGCACGGAAGGCAAGCAAAGAGTAACGGAAGGTAAGGAAGACAAGGGAAAGCAAGGAAAGGCAAGTGTAACGGAAGGAACGGCACGGCAAGGGGAAACAATGCTAAGGCACGACAACGCACGCTAGGCAATGCACGGCAAGGCAAGGAAAGGGTAACGCATGGGAAAGCACGGTCAGGCGAGGCAAGGCTAAGGCACGACAACCCAAGGCTAGGCAATGCACGGAAGGCAAGCAAAGAGAAACGGAATGCAAGGAAGGAAAGCGAAAGCAAGGGAAGGCAAGGGTAACGAAAGGAACGGCACGGCAAGGGGTAACAAGGCTAAGGCACGACAACACACGGCTAGGAAATGCACGGCAAGGCAAGGAAAGGGTAACGCAAGGCAAGGCACGGTGAGGCTAGGCAAGGTTAATGCACGACAACGCAAGGCTAGGCAATGCACGACAATGCAAGGAAAGCTTAAAGCAAAGGAAGGCACGGTCAGGCGAGATAAGGCTAAGGCACGACAACGCAAGGCTAGGCAATGCACGGAAGGCAAGCAAAGAGTAACGGAAGGTAAGGAAGGCAAGGGAAAGCAAGGAAAGGCAAGTGTAACGGAAGGAACGGCACGGCAAGGGGAAACAATGCTAAGGCACGACAACGCACGCTAGGCAATGCACGGCAAGGCAAGGAAAGGGTAACGCATGGGAAAGCACGGTCAGGCGAGGCAAGGCTAAGGCACGACACCGCAAGGCTAGGCAATGCACGACAATGCAAGGAAAGCTTAAAGCAAAGGAAGGCAAGGTCAGGCGAGAAAAGTCTAAGGCACGACAACGCAAGGCTAGGAAATTCAGGGAAGGCAAGCAAAGAGTAACGGAAGGTAAGCAAGGCAAGGAAAAGGAAGGAAAGGCCAGGGTAACGGAAGGAACGGCACGGCAAGGGGAAACAAGTCTAAGGCACGACACCGAACGCTAGGCAATGAAGGGCAAGGCAAGGAAAGGGTAACGCATTTGAAAGCACGGTCAGGCGAGGCAACGCTAAGGCACGACAACGCAAGGCTAGGCAATGCACGGAAGGCAAGCAAAGAGTAACGGAAGGTAAGGAAGGCAAGGGAAAGGAAGGAAAGGCAAGTGTAACGGAAGGAACGGCACGGCAAGGGGAAACAAGGCTAAGGCACGGCAACGCATGGGTAGGCAATGCACGGCCTGGCAAGGAAAGGGTAACGCAAGGCAAGGCACGGTGAGGCTAGGCAAGGCTAATTCACGACAACGCAAGGCTAGGCAATGCACGACAATGCAAGGAAAGCTTAAAGCAAAGGAAGGCACGGTCAGGCGAGATAAGGCTAAGGCACGACAACTCAAGGCTAGGCAATGCAGGGAAGGGAAGCAAAGTGTAACGGAAGGTAAGCAAGGCAAGGAAAAGCAAGGAAAGGCAAGGGTAACGGAATTAACTGCACGGCAAGGGGAAACAAGGCTAAGGCACGGCAACGCAGGCTGGGCAATGCACGGCAAGGCAAGGAAAGGGTAACGCATGGGAAAGCACGTTCAGGCGAGGCAAGGCTAAGGCACGACAACGCAAGGCTAGGCAATGCACGGAAGGCAAGCAAAGAGTAACGGAAGGTAAGGAAGGCAAGGGAAAGCAAAGAAAGGCAAGTGTAACGGAAGGAACGGCACGGCAAGGGGAAACAAGGCTAAGGCACGACAACGCACGCTAGGCAGTGCACGGCAAGGCAAGGAAAGGGTAACGCATGGGAAAGCACGGTCAGGCGAGGCAAGCCTAAGGCATGACAACGCAAGGCTAGGCAATGCACGGAAAGCAAGCAAAGAGTAACGGAACGCAAGGAAGGCAAGGGAAAGCAAGGGAAGGCAAGGGTAACGGAAGGAACGGCACGGCAAGGGGTAACAAGGCTAAGGCACGACAACGCAGGGCTAGGCAATGCACGGCAAGGCAAGGAAAGGGTAACGCAGGGGAAGGCACGGTCAGGTGAGGCAAGGATAAGGCACGACAATGCAAGGCTAGGCAATGCACGGCAAGGCAAGGAAAGAGTAACGGAAGGAAAGGAAGGCAAGGCAAAGCCAGGCAAGGCAAGTGTAACAAAAGGCACGCAACGGCAAGGGGAAACAAGGCTAAGGCACGACAACACACGGCTAGGAAATGCAAGGCAAGGCAAGTAAAGGGTAACGCAAGGCAAGGCACGGTGAGGCTAGGCAAGGCTAATGCACGACAACGCAAGGCTAGGCAATGCACGACAATGCAAGTAAAGCTTAAAGCAAAGGAAGGCACGGTTAGAAGAGATAAGGCTAAGGCACGACAACGCACGCTAGGCAATGCACGGCAAGGGAAGGAAAGGGTAACGCATGGGAAAGAACGGTCAGGGGAGGCAAGCCTAAGGCATGACAACGCAAGGCTAGGCAATGCATGGAAAGCAAGCAAAGAGTAACGGAACGCAAGGAAGGCAAGGGAAAGCAAGGGAAGGCAAGGGTAACGGAAGGAACGGCACGACAAGGGGTAAGAAGGCTAAGGCACGACAACGCAGGGCTAGGCAATGCACGGCAAGGCAAGGAAAGAGTAACGGAAGGAACGGAAGGAAAGGCAAAGCCAGGCACGGCAAGTGTAACAAAAGGCACGCAACGGCAAGGGGAAACAAGGCTAAGGCACGACAACGCACGGCTAGGCAATGCACGGAAAGGCAAGGAAAGGGTAACTCATGGGAAAGCACGGTCAGGCGATGCAAGGCTCAGGCATGACAACGCAAGGCTAGGCAATGCAGGGAAAGCAAGCAAAGAGTAACGGAACGCAAGGAAGGCAAGGGAAAGCAAGGGAAGGCAAGGGTAACGGAAGGAACGGCACGGCAAGGGGTAACAAGGCTAAGGCACGGCAACGCAGGGCTAGGCAATGCACGGCAAGGCAAGTAAAGGGTAACGCAGGGGAAGGCACGGTCAGTTGAGGCAAGGATAAGGCACGACAATGCAAGGCTAGGCAATGCACGGCAAGGCAAGGAAAGAGTAACGGAAGGAAAGGAAGGCAAGTCAAAGCCAGGAGAGGCAAGTGAAACAAAAGGCACGCCACGGTAGGGGAAACAAGGCTAAGGCACGACAACGCACGGCTAGGCAATGCACGGCAAGGCAAGGAAAGGGTAACGCAAGGCAAGGCACGGTGAGGCTAGGCAAGGCTAATTCACGACAACGCAAGGCTAGGCAATGCACGACAATGCAAGGAAAGCTTAAAGCAAAGGAAGGCACGGTCAGGCGAGATAAGGCTAAGGCACGACAACGCAAGGCTAGGCAATGCACGGAAGGTAAGCAAAGAGTAACGGAAGGTAAGGAAGGCAAGGGAAAGCAAAGAAAGGCAAGTATAACGGAAGGAACGGCACGGCAAGGGCAAACAAGGCTAAGGCACGACAACGCACGCTAGGCAATGCACGGCAAGGCAAGGAAAGGGTAACGCATGGGAAAGCACGGTCAGGCGAGGCAAGCCTAAGGCATGACAACGCAAGGCTAGGCAATGCACGGAAAGCAAGCAAAGAGTAACGGAACGCAAGGAAGGCAAGGGAAAGCAAGGGAAGGTAAGGGTAACGGAAGGAACGGCACGGCAAGGGGTAACAAGGCTAAGGCACGACAACGCAGGGCTAGGCAATGCACGGCAAGGCAAGGAAAGGGTAACTCAGGGGAAGGCACGGTCAGGTGAAGCAAGGATAAGGCACGACAATGCAAGGCTAGGCAATGCACGGCAAGGCAAGAAAAGAGTAACGGAAGGAAAGGAAGGCAAGGCAAAGCCAGGCAAGGCAAGTGTAACAAAAGGCACGCAACGGCAAGGGGAATCAAGGCTAAGGCACGACAACGCATGGCTAGGCAATGCACGGCAAGGCAAGGAAAGGGTAACGCAAGGCAAGGCACTGTGAGGCTAGGCAAGGCTAATGCACGACAACGCAAGGCTAGGCAATGCACGACAATGCAAGGAATGCTTAAAGCAAAGGAAGGCACGGTCAGGCGAGATAAGGCTAAGGCACGACAACGCAAGGCTAGGCAATGCACGGAAGGTAAGCAAAGAGTAACGGAAGGTAAGGAAGACAAGGGAAAGCAAGGAAAGGCAAGTGTAACGGAAGGAACGGCACGGCAAGGGGAAACAAGGCTAAGGCACGACAACGCAGGGCTAGGCAATGCACGTCAAGGCAAGGAAAGAGTAACGGAAGGAACGGAAGGCAAGGCAAAGCCAGGCAAGGCAAGTGTAACAAAAGGCACGCAACGGCAAGGGGAAACAAGGCTAAGGCACGACAACACACGGCTAGGAAATGCACGGCAAGGAAAGGAAAGGGTAACGCAAGGCAAGGCACTGTGAGGCTAGGCATGGCTAATGCACGACAACGCAAGGCTAGGCAATGCACGACAATGCAAGTAAAGCTTAAAGCAAAGGAAGGCACGGTCAGAAGAGATAAGGCTAAGGCACGACAACGCAAGGCTAGGCAATGCAGGGAAGGCAAGCAAAGTGTAACGGAAGGTAAGGAAGGCAAAGGAAAGCAAGGAAAGGCAATGGTAACGGAAGGAACGGCACGGCAAGGGGAAACAAGTCTAAGGCACGACAACGCACGCTAGGCAATGCACGGAAGGCAAGGAAAGTGTAACGCATGGGAAATAACGGTCAATGGAGGCAAGGCTAAGGCACGACAACGCAAGGCTTGGAAATGCACGGAAGGCAAGCAAGGAGTAACGGAATGCAAGGAAGGAAAGGGAAAGCAAGGGAAGGCAAGGGTAACGGAAGGAACGGCACGGAAAGGGGTAACAAGCCTAAGGCACAACAACACACGGCTAGGAAATGCACGGTAAGGCAAGGAAAGGGTAACGCAAGGCAAGGCACGGTGAGGCTAGGCAAGGTTAATGCACGACAACGCAAGGCTAGGCAATGCACGACAATACAAGGAAAGCTTAAAGCAAAGGAAGGCACGGTCAGTCGAGAAAAGGCTAAGGCACGACAACGCAAGGCTAGGCAATGCACGGAAGGCAAGCAAAGAGTAACGGAAGGTAAGGAAACAAGGGAAAGTAAGGGAAGGCAAGGATAACGGAAGGGACGGCACGGCAAGGGGTAACAAGGCTAAGGCACGACAACGCAGGGCTAGGCAATGCACGGCAAGGCAAGCAAAGAGTAACGGAAGGAAAGGAAGGCAAGGCAAAGCCAGGCAAGGCAAGTGTAACAAAAGGCACGCAACGGCAAGGGGAAACAAGGCTAAGGCACGACAACACACGGCTAGGAAATGCACGGCAAGGCAAGGAAAGGGTAACGCAAGGCAAGGCACGGTGAGGCTAGGCAAGGCTAATGCACGACAACGCAAGGCTAGGCAATGCACGACAATGCAAGTAAAGCTTAAAGCAAAGGAAGGCACGGTTAGGCGAGATAAGGCTAAGGCACGACAACGCAAGGCTAGGCAATGCAGGGAAGGCAAGCAAAGAGTAACGGAAGGTAAGCAAGGCAAGGGAAAGGAAGGAAAGGCCAGGGTAATGGAAGGAACGGCACGGCAAGGGGAAACAAGTCTAAGGCACGACACCGAACGCTAGGCAATGAAGGGCAAGGCAAGGAAAGGGTAACGCATTTGAAAGCACGGTCAGGCGAGGCAACGCTAAGGCACGACAACGCAAGGCTAGGCAATGCACGGAAGGCAAGCAAAGAGTAACGGAAGGTAAGGAAGGCAAGGGAAAGGAAGGAAAGGCAAGTGTAACGGAAGGAACGGCACGGCAAGGGGAAACAAGGCTAAGGCACGACAACGCACGCTAGGCAATGCACGGCAAGGCAAGGAAAGGGTAACGCATGGGAAAGCACGGTCAGGCGAGGCAAGCCTAAGGCATGACAACGCAAGGCTAAGCAATGCACGGAAAGCAAGCAAAGAGTAACGGAACGCAAGGAAGGCAAGGGAAAGCAAGGGAAGGCAAGGGTAACGGAAGGAACGGCACGGCAAGGGGTAAGAAGGCTAAGGCACGACAACGCAGGGCTAGGCAATGCACGGCAAGGCAAGGAAAGGGTAACGCAGGGGAAGGCACGGTCAGGTGAGGCAAGGATAAGGCACGACAATGCAAGGCTAGGCAATGCACGACAACGCAAGGCTAGGCAATGCAGGGAAGGCAAGAAAAGAATAACGGAAGGTAAGGAAGGCAAAGGAAAGCAAGGAAAGGCAATGGTAACGGAAGGAACGGCACGGCAAGGGGAAACAAGTCTAAGGCACGACAACGCACGCTAGGCAATGCACGGCAAGGGAAGGAAAGGGTAACGCATGGGAAAGAACGGTCAGGGGAGGCAAGCCTAAGGCATGACAACGCAAGGCTAGGCAATGCACGGAAAGCAAGCAAAGAGTAACGGAACGCAAGGAAGGCAAGGGAAAGCAAGGGAAGGCAAGGGTAACGGAAGGGACGGCACGACAAGGGGTAAGAAGGCTAAGGCACGACAACGCAGGGCTAGGCAATGCACGGCAAGGCAAGCAAAGAGTAACGGAAGGAAAGGAAGGCAAGGCAAAGCCAGGCAAGGCAAGTGTAACAAAAGGCACGCAACGGCAAGGGGAAACAAGGCTAAGGCACGACAACACACGGCTAGGAAATGCACGGCAAGGCAAGGAAAGGGTAACGCAAGTCAAGGCACGGTGAGGCTAGGCAAGGCTAATGCACGACAACGCAAGGCTAGGCAATGCACGACAATGCAAGTAAAGCTTAAAGCAAAGGAAGGCACGGTCAGGCGAGATAAGGCTAAGGCACGACAACGCAAGGCTAGGCAATGCACGGAAGGCAAGCAAAGAGTAACGGAAGGTAAGGAAGGCAAGGGAAAGCAAGGAAAGGCAATGGTAACGGAAGGAACGGCACGGCAAGGGGAAACAAGTCTAATGCACGACAAGGCATGCTAGGCAATGCACGGCAAGGCAAGGAAAGGGTAACGCATGGGAAAGCACGGTCAGGGGAGGCAAGGCTAAGGCACGACAACGCAAGGCTTGGCAATGCACGGAAGGCAAGCAAAGAGTAATGGAAGGTAAGGAAGGGAAGGGAAAGCAAAGAAAGGCAAGTGTAACGGACGGAACGGCACGGCAAGGGGAAACAAGCCTAAGGCACGACAACGCACGCTAGGCAATGCACGGCAAGGCAAGGAAAGGGTAACGCATGGGAAAGCACGGTCAGGCGAGGCAAGGCTAAGGACAGCCAACGCAAGGCTAGGCAATGCACGGAAAGCAAGCAAGGAGTAACGGAATGCAAGGAAGGAAAGGGAAAGCAAGGGAAGGCAAGGGTAACGAAAGGAACGGCACGGCAAGGGGTAACAAGGCTAAGGCACGACAACACACGGCTAGGAAATGCACGGCAAGGCAAGGAAAGGGTAACGCAAGGCAAGGCACGGTGAGGCTAGGCAAGGTTAATGCACGACAACGCAAGGCTAGGCAATGAACGACAATGCAAGGAAAGCTTAAAGCAAAGGAAGGCACGGTCAGGCGAGATAAGGCTAAGGCACGACAACTCAAGGCTAGGCAATGCACGGAAGGCAAGCAAAGAGTAACGGAAGGTAAGGAAGGCAAGGGAAAGCAAGGAAAGGCAAGTGTAACGGAAGGAACGGCACGGCAAGGGGAAACAATGCTAAGGCACGACAACGCACGCTAGGCAATGCACGGCAAGGCAAGGAAAGGGTAACGCATGGGAACGCACGGTCAGGCGAGGCAAGGCTAAGGCACGACAACCCAAGCCTAGGCAATGCACGGAAGGCAAGCAAAGAGAAACGGAAGGTAAGGAAGGAAAGGGAAAGCAAAGAAAGGCAAGTGTAACCGAAGGAACGGCACGGCAAGGGGAAACAAGGCTAAGGCACGACAACGCACGGCTAGGCAATGCACGGCAAGGCAAGCAAAGGGTAACGCAAGGAAAGGCACGGTGAGGCTAGGCAAGGCTAATGCACGAAAACGCAAGGCTAAGCGATGCACGACAATGTAAGGAAAGCTTAAAGCAAAGGAAGGCAAGGTCAGGCGAGATAAGGCTAAGGCACGACAACGCAAGGCTAGGAAATTCAGGGAAGGCAAGCAAAGAGTAACGGAAGGTAAGCAAGGCAAGGAAAAGGAAGGAAAGGCCAGGGTAACGGAAGGAACGGCACGGCAAGGGGAAACAAGTCTAAGGCACGACACCGATCGCTAGGCAATGAAGGGCAAGGCAAGGAAAGGGTAACGCATTTGAAAGCACGGTCAGGCGAGGCAACGCTAAGGCACGACAATGCAAGGCTAGGCAATGCACGGAAGGCAAGCAAAGAGTAACGGAAGGTAAGGAAGGCAAGGGAAAGGAAGGAAAGGCAAGTGTAACGGAAGGAACGGCACGGCAAGGGGAAACAAGGCTAAGGCACGGCAACGCACGGCTAGGCAATGCACGGCAAGGCAAGGAAAGGGGAACGCAAGGCAAGGCACGGTGAGGCTAGGCAAGGCTAATGCACGACAACGCAAGGCTAGGCAATGCACGACAATGCAAGGAAAGCTTAAAGCAAAGGAAGGCACGGTCAGGCGAGATAAGGCTAAGGCACGACAACGCAAGGCTAGGCAATGCAGGGAAGGGAAGCAAAGAGTAACGGAAGGTAAGCAAGGCAAGGAAAAGCAAGGAAAGGCAAGGGTAACGGAAGGAACTGCACGGCAAGGGGAAACAAGGCTAAGGCACGGCAACGCAGGCTGGGCAATGCACGGCAAGGCAAGGAAAGTGTAACGCATGGGAAAGCACGTTCAGGCGAGGCAAGGCTAAGGCACGACAACGCAAGGCTAGGCAATGCACGGAAGGCAAGCAAAGAGTAACGGAAGGTAAGGAAGGCAAGGGAAAGCAAAGAAAGGCAAGTGTAACGGAAGGAACGGCACGGCAAGGGGAAACAAGGCTAAGGCACGACAACGCACGCTAGGCAATGCACGGCAAGGCAAGGAAAGGGTAACGCATGGGAAAGCACGGTCAGGCGAGGCAAGCCTAAGGCATGACAACGCAAGGCTAGGCAATGCACGGAAAGCAAGCAAAGAGTAACGGAACGCAAGGAAGGCAAGGGAAAGCAAGGGAAGGCAAGGGTAACGGAAGGAACGGCACGGCAAGGGGTAACAAGGCTAAGGCACGACAACGCAGGGCTAGGCAATGCACGGCAAGGCAAGGAAAGGGTAACGCAGGGGAAGGCACGGTCAGGTGAGGCAAGGATAAGGCACGACAATGCAAGGCTAGGCAATGCACGGCAAGGCAAGGAAAGTGTAACGGAAGGAAAGGAAGGCTAGGCAAATCCAGGCAAGGCAAGTGTAACAAAAGGCACGTCACGGAAAGGGGAAACAAGGCTAAGGCACGACAACGCACGGCTAGGAAATGCAAGGCAAGGCAAGTAAAGGGTAACGCAAGGCAAGGCACGGTGAGGCTAGGCAAGGCTAATGCACGACAACGCAAGGCTAGGCAATGCACGACAATGCAAGTAAAGCTTAAAGCAAAGGAAGGCACGGTTAGAAGAGATAAGGCTAAGGCACGACAATGCACGCTAGGCAATGCACGGCAAGGGAAGGAAAGGGTAACGCATGGGAAAGAACGGTCAGGGGAGGCAAGCCTAAGGCCTGACAACGCAAGGCTAGGCAATGCACGGAAAGCAAGCAAAGAGTAACGGAACGCAAGGAAGGCAAGGGAAAGCAAGGAAAGGCAATGGTAACGGAAGGAACGGCACGACAAGGGGTAAGAAGGCTAAGGCACGACAACGCAGGGCTAGGCAATGCACGGAAAGGCAAGGAAAGAGTAACGGAAGGAACCGAAGGCAAGGCAAAGCCAGGCACGGCAAGTGTAACAAAAGGTACGCAACGGCAAGGGGAAACAAGGCTAAGGCACGACAACGCACGGCTAGGCAATACACGGAAAGGCAAGGAAAGGGTAACTCATGGGAAAGCACGGTCAGGCGATGCAAGGCTAAGGCATGACAACGCAAGGCTAGGCAATGCAGGGAAAGCAAGCAAAGAGTAACGGAACGCAAGGAAGGCAAGGGAAAGCAAGGGAAGGCAAGGGTAACGGAAGGAACGGCACGGCAAGGGGTAACAAGGCTAAGGCACGGCAACGCAGGGCTGGGCAATGCACGGCAAGGCAAGGAAAGGGTAACGCAGGGGAAGGCACGGTCAGTTGAGGCAAGGATAAGGCACGACAATGCAAGGCTAGGCAATGCGGGCAAGGCAAGGAAAGAGTAACGGAAGGAAAGGAAGGCAAGTCAAAGCCCGGAGAGGCAAGTGAAACAAAAGGCACGCCACGGCAAGGGGAAACAAGGCTAAGGCACGACAACGCACGGCTAGGCAATGCACGGCAAGGCAAGGAAAGGGTAACGCAAGGAAAGGCACGGTGAGGCTAGGCAAGGCTAAGGCACGACAACGCAAGGCTAGGCTATGCACGGAAGGTAAGCAAAGAGTAACGGAAGGTAAGGAAGACAAGGGAAAGCAAGGAAAGGCAAGTGTAACGGAAGGAACGGCACGGCAAGGGGAAACAAGGCTAAGGCACGACAACGCACGCTAGGCAATGCACGGAAAGGCAAGGAAAGGGTAACGCATGGGAAAGCACGGTCAGGCGAGGCAAGCCTAAGGCATGACAACGCAAGGCTAGGCAATGCACGGAAAGCAAGCAAAGAGTAACGGAACGCAAGGAAGGCAAGGGAAAGCAAGGGAAGGCAAGTGTAACGGAAGGAACGGCACGGCAAAGGGTAACAAGGCTAAGGCACGACAACGCAGGGCTAGGCAATGCACGTCAAGGCAAGGAAAGAGTAACGGAAGGAACGGAAGGCAAGGCAAAGCCAGGCAAGGCAAGTGTAACAAAAGGCACGCAACGGCAAGGGGAAACAAGGCTAAGGCACGACAACACACGGCTAGGAAATGCACGGCAAGGCAAGGAAAGGGTAACGCAAGGCAAGGCACGGTGAGGCTAGGCAAGGCTAATGCACGACAACGCAAGGCTAGGCAATGCACGACAATGCAAGTAAAGCTTAAAGCAAAGGAAGGCACGGTCAGAAGAGATAAGGCTAAGGCACGACAACGCAAGGCTAGGCAATGCAGGGAAGGCAAGCAAAGAGTAACGGAAGGTAAGGAAGGCAAAGGAAAGCAAGGAAAGGCAAGGGTAACGGAAGGGACGGCACGGCAAGGGGTAAGAAGGCTAAGGCACGACAACGCAGGGCTAGGCAATGCACGGCAAGGCAAGCAAAGAGTAACGGAAGGAAAGGAAGGCAAGGCAAAGCCAGGCAAGGCAAGTGTAACAAAAGGCACGCAACGGCAAGGGGAAACAAGGCTAAGGCACGACAACACACGGCTAGGAAATGCACGGCAAGGCAAGGAAAGGGTAACGCAAGGCAAGGCACGGTGAGGCTAGGCAAGGCTAATGCACGACAACGCAAGGCTAGGCAATGCACGACAATGCAAGTAAAGCTTAAAGCAAAGGAAGGCACGGTCAGGCGAGATAAGGCTAAGGCACGACAACGCAAGGCTAGGCAATGCAGGGAAGGCAAGCAAAGAGTAACGGAAGGTAAGGAAGGCAAGGGAAAGCAAGGAAAGGCAATGGTAACGGAAGGAACGGCACGGCAAGGGGAAACATGTCTAAGGCACGACAACGCACGCTAGGCAATGCACGGCAAGGCAAGGAAAGGGTAACGCATGGGAAAGCACGGTCAGGGGAGGCAAGGCTAAGGCACGACAACGCAAGGCTTGGCAATGCACGGAAGGCAAGCAAAGAGTAACGGAATGCAAGGAAGGAAAGGGAAAGCAAGGGAAGGCAAGGGTAACGGAAGGAACGGCACTGCAAGGGGAAACAAGGCTAAGGCACGACAACGCACGCTAGGCAATGCAGGGCAAGGCAACGAAAGGGTAACGCATGGGAAAGCACGGTCAGGCGAGGCAAGGCTAAGGAAAGCCAACGCAAGGCTAGGCAATGCACGGAAAGCAAGCAAGGAGTAACGGAATGCATGGAAGGAAAACGAAAGCAAGGGAAGGCAAGGGTAACGAAAGGAACGGCACGGCAAGGGGTAACAAGGCTAAGGCACGACAACACACGGCTAGGAAATGCACGGCAAGGCAAGGAAAGGGTAACGCAAGGCAAGGCACGGTGAGGCTAGGCAAGGTTAATGCACGACAACGCAAGGCTAGGCAATGCACGACAATGCAAGGAAAGCTTAAAGCAAAGGAAGGCACGGTCAGGCGAGATAAGGCTAAGGCACGACAAAGCAAGGCTAGGCAATGCACGGAAGGCAAGCAAAGAGTAACGGAAGGTAAGGAAGGCAAGGGAAAGCAAGGAAAGGCAAGTGTAACGGAAGGAACGGCACGGCAATGGGAAACAATGCTAAGGCACGACAACTCACGCTAGGCAATGCACGGCAAGGCAAGGAAAGGGTAACGCATGGGAAAGCACGGTCAGGCGAGGCAAGGCTAAGGCACGACAACCCAAGGCTAGGCAATGCACGGAAGGCAAGCAAAGAGAAACGGAAGGTAAGGAAGGAAAGGGAAAGCAAAGAAAGGCAAGTGTATCCGAAGGAACGGCACGGCAAGGGGAAACAAGGCTAAGGCACGACAACGCACGGCTAGGCAATGCACGGCAAGGCAAGCAAAGGGTAACGCAAGGAAAGGCACGGTGAGGCTAGGCAAGGCTAATGCACGAAAACGCAAGGCTAGGCGATGCACGACAATGCAAGGAAAGCTTAAAGCAAAGGAAGGCAAGGTCAGGCGAGATAAGGCTAAGGCACGACAACGCAAGGCTAGGAAATTCAGGGAAGGCAAGCAAAGAGTAACGGAAAGTAAGCAAGGCAAGGAAAAGGAAGGAAAGGCCAGGGTAACGGAAGGAACGGCACGGCAAGGGGAAACAAGTCTAAGGCACGACACCGAACGCTAGGCAATGAAGGGCAAGGCAAGGAAAGGGTAACGCATTTGAAAGCACGGTCAGGCGAGGCAACGCTAAGGCAAGACAACGCAAGGCTAGGCAATGCACGGAAGGCAAGCAAAGAGTAACGGAAGGTAAGGAAGGCAAGGGAAAGGAAGGAAAGGCAAGTGTAACGGAAGGAACGGCACGGCAAGGGGAAACAAGGCTAAGGCACGGCAACGCACGGCTAGGCAATGCACGGCAAGGCAAGGAAAGGGTAACGAATGGGAAAGCACGGTCAGGGGAGGCAAGGCTAAGGCACCACAACGCAAGGCTTGGCAATGCACGGAAGGCAAGCAAAGAGTAACGGAATGCAAGGAAGGAAAGGGAAAGCAAGGGAAGGCAAGGGTAACGGAAGGAACGGCACGGCAAGGGGAAACAAGGCTAAGGCACGACAACGCACGCTAGGCAATGCACGGCAAGGCAAGGAAAGGATAACGCATGGGAAAGCACGGTCAGGCGAGGCAAGGCTAAGGAAAGCCAACGCAAGGCTAGGCAATGCACGGAAAGCAAGCAAGGAGTAACGGAATGCACGGAAGGAAAGCGAAAGCAAGGGAAGGCAAGGGTAACGAAAGGAACGGCACGGCAAGGGGTAACAAGGCTCAGGCACGACAACACACGGCTAGGAAATGCACGGCAAGGCAAGGAAACGGTAACGCAAGGCAAGGCACGGTGAGGCTAGGCAAGGTTAATGCACGACAACGCAAGGCTAGGCAATGCACGACAATGCAAGGAAAGCTTAAAGCAAAGGAAGGCACGGTCAGGCGAGATAAGGCTAAGGCACGACAACGCAAGGCTAGGCAATGCACGGAAGGCAAGCAAAGAGTAACGGAAGGTAAGGAAGGCAAGGGAAAGCAAGGAAAGGCAAGTGTAACGGAAGGAACGGCACGGCAAGGGGAAACAATGCTAAGGCACGACAACGCACGCTAGGCAATGCACGGCAAGGCAAGGAAAGGGTAACGCATGGGAAAGCACGGTCAGGCGAGGCAAGGCTAAGGCACGACAACGCAAGGCTAGGCAATGCACGACAATGCAAGGAAAGCTTAAAGCAAAGGAAGGCAAGGTCAGGCGAGATAAGGCTAAGGCACGACAACGCAAGGCTAGGAAATTCAGGGAAGGCAAGCAAAGAGTAACGGAAGGTAAGCAAGGCAAGGAAAAGGAAGGAAAGGCCAGGGTAACGGAAGGAACGGCACGGCAAGGGGAAACAAGTCTAAGGCACGACACCGAACGCTAGGCAATGAAGGGCAAGGCAAGGAAAGGATAACGCATTTGAAAGCACGGTCAGGCGAGGCAACGCTAAGGCACGACAACGCAAGTCTAGGCAATGCACGGAAGGCAAGCAAAGAGTAACGGAAGGTAAGGAAGGCAAGGGAAAGGAAGGAAAGGCAAGTGTAACGGAAGGAACGGCACAGCTAGGGGAAACAAGGCTAAGGCACGGCAACACACGGCTACGCAATGCACGGCAAGGCAAGGAAAGGGTAACGCAAGGCAAGGCACGGTGAGGCTAGGCAAGGCTAATGCACGACAACGCAAGGCTAGGCAATGCACGACAATGCAAGGTTAAGCTTAAAGCAAAGGAAGGCACGGTCAGGCGAGATAAGGCTAAGGCACGACAACGCAAGGCTAGGCAATGCAGGGAAGGGAAGCAAAGAGTAACGGAAGGTAAGCAAGGCAAGGAAAAGCAAGGAAAGGCAAGGGTAACGGAAGGAACTGCACGGCAAGGGGAAACAATGCTAAGGCACGGCAACGCAGGCTGGGCAATGCACGGCAAGTCAAGGAATGGGTAACGCATGGGAAAGCACGTTCAGGCGAGGCAAGGCTAAGGCACGACAACGCAAGGCTAGGCAATGCACGGAAAGCAAGCAAAGAGTAACGGAACGCAAGGAAGGCAAGGGAAAGCAAGGGAAGGCAAGGGTAACGGAAGGAACGGCACGGCAAGGGGTAACAATGCTAAGGCACGACAACGCAGGGCTAGGCAATGCACGGCAAGGCAAGGAAAGGGTAACGCAGGGGAAGGCACGGTCAGGTGAGGCAAGGATAAGGCACGACAATGCAAGGCTAGGCAATGCACGGCAAGGCAAGGAAAGAGTAACGGAAGGAAAGGAAGGAAAGGCAAAGCCAGGCAAGGCAAGTGTAACAAAAGGCACGCAACGGCAAGGGGAAACAAGGCTAAGGCACGACAACACACGGCTAGGAAATGCAAGGCAAGGCAAGTAAAGGGTAACGCAAGGCAAGGCACGGTGAGGCTAGGCAAGGCTAATGCACGACAACGGAAGGCTAGGCAATGCACGACAATGCAAGTAAAGCTTAAAGCAAAGGAAGGCACGGTTAGAAGAGATAAGTCTAAGGCACGACAACGCACGCCAGGCAATGCACGGCAAGGGAAGGAAAGGGTAACGCATGGGAAAGAACGGTCAGGGGAGGCAAGCCTAAGGCATGACAACGCAAGGCTAGGCAATGCACGGAAAGCAAGCAAAGAGTAACGGAACGCAAGGAAGGCAAGGGAAAGCAAGGGAAGGCAAGGGTAACGGAAGGAACGGCACGGCAAGGGGTAAGAAGGCTAAGGCACGGCAACGCAGGGCTAGGCAATGCACGGCAAGGCAAGGAAAGAGTAACGGAAGGAACGGAAGGCAAGGCAAAGCCAGGCACGGCAAGTGTAACAAAAGGCACGCAACGGCAAGGGGAAACAAGGCTAAGGCACGACAACGCACGGCTAGGCAATGCACGGAAAGGCAAGGAAAGGGTAACTCATGGGAAAGCACGGTCAGGCGATGCAAGGCTAAGGCATGACAACGCAAGGCTAGGCAATGCAGGGAAAGCAAGCAAAGAGTAACGGAACGCAAGGAAGGCAAGGGAAAGCAAGGGAAGGCAAGGGTAACGAAAGGAACGGCACGGCAAGGGGTAACAAGGCTAAGGCACGACAACACACGGCTAGGAAATGCACGGCAAGGCAAGGAAAGGGTAACGCAAGGCACGGCACGGTGAGGCTAGGCAAGGCTAATGCACGACAACGCAAGGCTAGGCAATGCACGACAATGCAAGTAAAGCTTAAAGCAAAGGAAGGCACGGTCAGGCGAGATAAGGCTAAGGCACGACAACGCAAGGCTAGGCAATGCAGGGAAGGCAAGCAAAGAGTAACGGAAGGTAAGGAAGGCAAGGGAAAGCAAGGAAAGGCAATGGAAACGGAAGGAACGGCACGGCAAGGGGAAACAAGTCTAAGGCACGACAACGCACGCTAGGCAATGCACGGCAAGGCAAGGAAAGGGTAACGCATGGGAAAGCACTGTCAGGGGAGGCAAGGCTAAGGCACGACAACGCAAGGCTTGGCAATGCACGGAAGGCAAGCAAAGAGTAACGGATGGTAAGGAAGGCAAGGGAAAGCAAAGAAAGGCAAGTGTAACGGAAGGAACGGCACGGCAAGGGGAAACAAGGCTAAGGCACGACAACGCACGCTAGGCAATGCACGGCAAGGCAAGGAAAGGGTAACGCATGGGAAAGCACGGTCAGGCGAGGCAAGGCTAAGGAAAGCCAACGCAAGGCTAGGCAATGCACGGAAAGCAAGCAAGGAGTAACGGAATGCAAGGAAGGAAAGGGAAAGCAAGGGAAGGCAAGGGTAACGAAAGGAACGGCACGGCAAGGTGTAACAAGGCTAAGGCACGACAACACACCGCTAGGAAATGCACGGCAAGGCAAGGAAGGGGTAACGCAAGGCAAGGCACGGTGAGGCTAGGCAAGGTTAATGCACGACAACGCAAGGCTAGGCAATGCACGACAATGCAAGGAAAGCTTAAAGCAAAGGAAGGCACGGTCAGGCGAGATAAGGCTAAGGCACGACAACGCAAGGCTAGGCAATGCACGGAAGGCAAGCAAAGAGTAACGGAAGGAAAGGAAGGCAAGGGAAAGCAAGGAAAGGCAAGTGTAACGGAAGGAACGGCACGGCAAGGGGAAACAATGCTAAGGCAAGACAACGCACGCTAGGCAATGCACGGCAAGGCAAGGAAAGAGTAACGGAAGGAACGGAAGGCAAGGCAAAGCCAGGCACGGCAAGTGGAACAAAAGGCACGCAACGGCAAGGGGAAACAAGGCTAAGGCACGACAACGCACGGCTAGGCAATGCACGGAAAGGCAAGGAAAGGGTAACTCATGGGAAAGCACGGTCAGGCGAAGCAAGGCTAAGGCATGACAATGCAAGGCTAGGCAATGCACGGAAAGCAAGCAAAGAGTAACGGAACGCAAGGAAGGCAAGGGAAAGCAAGGGAAGGCAAGGGTAACGGAAGGAACGGCACGGCAAGGGGTAACAAGGCTAAGGCACGGCAACGCAGGGCTAGGCAATGCACGGCAAGGCAAGGAAAGGGTAACGCAGGGGAAGGCACGGTCAGTTGAGGCAAGGATAAGGCACGACAATGCAAGGCTAGGCAATGCACGGCAAGGCAAGGAAAGAGTAACGGAAGGAAAGGAAGGCAAGGCAAAGCCAGGAGAGGCAAGTATAACAAAAGGCACGCCACGGCAATGGGAAACAAGGCTAAGGCACGACAACGCACGGCTAGGCAATGCACGGCAAGGCAAGGAAAGCTTAAAGCAAAGGAAGGCACGGTTAGAAGAGATAAGGCTAAGGCACGACAACGCACGCTAGGCAATGCACGGCAAGGGAAGGAAAGGGTAACGCATGGGAAAGAACGGTCAGGGGAGGCAAGCCTAAGGCATGACAACGCAAGGCTAGGCAATGCAAAGAAAGCAAGCAAAGAGTAACGGAACGCAAGGAAGGCAAGGGAAAGCAAGGGAAGGCAAGGGTAACGGAAGGAATGGCACGACAAGGGGCAAGAAGGCTAAGGCACGACAACGCAGGGCTAGGCAATGCACGGCAAGGCAAGGAAAGAGTAACGGAAGGAACGGAAGGCAAGGCAAAACCAGGCACGGCAAGTGTAAAAAAAGGCACGCAACGGCAAGGGGAAACAAGGCTAAGGCACGACAACGCACGGCTAGGCAATGCACGGAAAGGCAAGGAAAGGGTAACTCATGGGAAAGCACGGTCAGGCGATGCAAGGCTAAGGCATGACAACGCAAGGCTAGGCAATGCAGGGAAAGCAACCAAAGAGTAACGGAACGCAAGGAAGGCAAGGGAAAGCAAGGGAAGGCAAGGGTAACGGAAGGAACGGCACGGCAAGGGGTAACAAGGCTAAGGCACGGCAACGCAGGGCTAGGCAATGCACGGCAAGGCAAGGAAAGGGTAACGCAGGGGAAGGCACGGTCAGTTGAGGCAAGGATAAGGCACGACAATGCAAGGCTAGGCAATGCACGGCAAGGCAAGGAAAGAGTAACGGAAGGAAAGGAAGGCAAGGCAAAGCCAGGCAAGGCAAGTGTAACAAAAGGCACGCAACGGCAAGGGGAATCAAGGCTAAGGCACGACAACGCACGGCTAGGCAATGCACGGCAAGGCAAGGAAAGGGTAACGCAAGGCAAGGCACGGTGAGGCTAGGCAAGGCTAATGCACGACAACGCAAGGCTAGGCAATGCACGACAATGCAAGGAATGCTTAAAGCAAAGGAAGGCACGGTCAGGCGAGATAAGGCTAAGGCACGACAACGCAAGGCTAGGCAATGCACGGAAGGTAAGCAAAGAGTAACGGAAGGTAAGGAAGACAAGGCAAAGCCAGGCACGGCAAGTGTAAAAAAAGGCACGCAACGGCAAGGGGAAACAAGGCTAAGGCACGACAACGCACGGCTAGGCAATGCACGGAAAGGCAAGGAAAGGGTAACTCATGGGAAAGCACGGTCAGGCGATGCAAGGCTAAGGCATGACAACGCAAGGCTAGGCAATGCAGGGAAAGCAAGCAAAGAGTAACGGAACGCAAGGAAGGCAAGGGAAAGCAAGGGAAGGCAAGGGTAACGGAAGGAACGGCACGGCAAGGGGTAACAAGGCTAAGGCACGACAACGCAGGTCTATGCAATGCACGTCAAGGCAAGGAAAGAGTAACGGAAGGAACGGAAGGCAAGGCAAAGCCAGGCAAGGCAAGTGTAACAAAAGGCACGCAACGGCAAGGGGAAACAAGGCTAAGGCACGACAACACACGGCTAGGAAATGCACGGCAAGGCAAGGAAAGGGTAACGCAAGGCAAGGCACGGTGAGGTTAGGGAAGGCTAATGCACGACAACGCAAGGCTAGGCAATGCACGACAATGCAAGTAAAGCTTAAAGCAAAGGAAGGCACGGTCAGAAGAGATAAGGCTAAGGCACGACAACGCAAGGCTAGGCAATGCACGGAAGGCAAGCAAAGAGTAACGGAAGGTAAGGAATGCAAAGGAAAGCAAGGAAAGGCAATGGTAACGGAAGGAACGGCACGGCAAGGGGAAACAAGTCTAAGGCACGACAACGCACGCTAGGCAATGCACGGCAAGGCAAGGAAAGGGTAACGCATGGGAAAGAACGGGCAGGGGAGGCAAGGCTAAGGCACGACAACGCAAGGCTTGGCAATGCACGGAAGGCAAGCAAGGAGTAACGGAATGCAAGGAAGGAAAGGGAAAGCAAGGGAAGGCAAGAGTAACGGAAGGAACGGCACGGCAAGGGGTAACAAGCCTAAGGCACGACAACACACGGCTAGGAAATGCACGGTAAGGCAAGGAAAGGGTAACGCAAGGCAAGGCACGGTGAGGCTAGGCAAGGTTAATACACGACAACGCAAGGCTAGGCAATGCACGACAATACAAGGAAAGCTTAAAGCAAAGGAAGGCACGGTCAGTCGAGATAAGGCTAAGGCACGACAACGCAAGGCTAGGCAATGCACGGAAGGCAAGCAAAGAGTAACGGAAGTTAAGGAAGGCAAGGGAAAGCAAGGGAAGGCAAGGGTAACGGAAGGGACGGCACGGCAAGGGGTAACAAGGCTAAGGCACCACAATGCAGGGCTAGGCAATGCACGGCAAGGCAAGCAAAGAGTAACGGAAGGAAAGGAAGGCAAGGCAAAGCCAGGCAAGGCAAGTGTAACAAAAGGCACGCAACGGCAAGGGGAAACAAGGCTAAGGCACGACAACACACGGCTAGGAAATGCACGGCAAGGCAAGGAAAGGGTAACGCAAGGCAAGGCACGGTGAGGCTAGGCAAGGCTAATGCACGACAACGCAAGGCTAGGCAATGCACGACAATGCAAGTAAAGCTTAAAGCAAAGGAAGGCACGGTCAGGCGAGATAAGGCTAAGGCACGACAACGCAAGGCTAGGTAATGCAGGGAATGCAAGCAAAGAGTAACGGAAGGTAAGGAATGCAAGGGAAAGCAAGGAAAGGCAATGGTAACGGAAGGAACGGCACGGCAAGGGGAAACAAGTCTAAGGCACGACAACGCACGCTAGGCAATGCACGGCAAGGCAAGGAAAGGGTAACGCATGGGAAAGCCCGGTCAGGGGAGGCAAGGCTAAGGCACGACAACGCAAGGCTTGGCAATGCACGGAAGGCAAGCAAAGAGTAACGGATGGTAAGGAAGGCAAGGGAAAGCAAAGAAAGGCAAGTGTAACTGAAGGAACGGCACGGCATGGGGAAACAAGGCTAAGGCACGACAACGCACGCTAGGCAATGCACGGCAAGGCAAGGAAAGGGTAACGCATGGGAAAGCACGGTCAGGCGAGGCAAGGCTAAGGAAAGCCAACGCAAGGCTAGGCAATGCACGGAAAGCAAGCAAGGAGTAACGGAATGCAAGGAAGGAAAGGGAAAGCAAGGGAAGGCAAGGGTAACGAAAGGAACGGCACGGCAAGGGGTAACAAGGCTAAGGCACGACAACACACGGCTAGGAAATGCACGGCAAGGCAAGGAAAGGGTAACGCAAGGCAAGGCACGGTGAGACTAGGCAAGGTTAATGCACGACAACGCAAGGCTAGGCAATGCACGACAATGCAAGGAAAGCTTAAAGCAAAGGAAGGCACGGTCAGGCGAGATAAGGCTAAGGCACGACAACGCAAGGCTAGGCAATGCACGGAAGGCAAGCAAAGAGTAACGGAAGGAAATGAAGGCAAGGGAAAGCAAGGAAAGGCAAGTGTAACGGAAGGAACGGCACGGCAAGGGGAAACAAAGCTAAGGCACGACAACGCACGCTAGGCAATGCACGGCAAGGCAAGGAAAGGGTAACGCATGGGAAAGCACGGTCAGGCGAGGCAAGGCTAAGGCACGACAACCCAAGGCTAGGCAATGCACGGAAGGCAAGCAAAGAGAAACGGAAGGTAAGGAACGAAAGGGAAAGCAAAGACAGGCAAGTGTAACGGAAGGAACGGCACGGCAAGGGGAAACAAGGCTAAGGCACGACAACGCACGGCTAGGCAATGCACGGCAAGGCAAGCAAAGGGTAACGCAAGGAAAGGCACGGTGAGGCTAGACAAGGCTAATGCACGAAAACGCAAGGCTAGGCGTTGCACGACAATGCAAGGAAAGCTTAAAGCAAAGGAAGGCAAGGTCAGGCGATATAAGGCTAAGGCACGACAACGCAAGGCTAGGAAATTCAGGGAAGGCAAGCAAAGAGTAACGGAAGGTAAGCAAGGCAAGGAAAAGGAAGGAAAGGCCAGGGTAACGGAAGGAACGGCACGGCAAGGGGAAACAAGTCTAAGGCACGACACCGAACGCTAGGCAATGAACGGCAAGGCAAGGAAAGGGTAACGCATTTGAAAGCACGGTCAGGCGAGGCAACGCTAAGGCACGACAACGCAAGGCTAGGCAATGCACGGAAGGCAAGCAAAGGGTAACGGAAGGTAAGGAAGGCAAGGGAAAGGAAGGAAAGGCAAGTGTAACGGAAGGAACGGCACGGCAAGGGGAAACAAGGCTAAGGCACGACAACGCACGGCTAGGCAATGCACGGAAAGGCAAGGAAAGGGTAACGCATGGGAAAGCACGGTCAGGCGATGCAAGGGTAAGGCATGACAACGCAAGGCTAGGCAATGCACGGAAAGCAAGCAAAGAGTAACAGAACGCAAGGAAGGCAAGGGAAAGCAAGGGAAGGCAAGGGTAACGGAAGGAACGGCACGGCAAGGGGTAAGAAGGCTAAGGCACGGCAACGCAGGGCTAGGCAATGCACGGCAAGGCAAGGAAAGGGTAACGCAGGGGAAGGCACGGTCAGGTGAGGCAAGGATAAGGCACGACAATGCAAGGCTAGGCAATGCACGGCAAGGCAAGGAAAGAGTAACGGAAGGAAAGGAAGGCAAGTCAAAGCCAGGAAAGGCAAGTGTAACAAAAGGCACGCCACGGCAAGGGGAAACAAGGCTAAGGCACGACAACGCACGGCTAGGCAATGCACGGCAAGGCAAGGAAAGGGTAACGCAAGGCAAGGCACGGTGAGGCTAGGCAAGGCTAATGCACGACAACGCAAAGCTAGGCAATGCACGACAATGCAAGGAAAGCTTAAAGCAAAGGAAGGCACGGTCAGGCGAGATAAGGCTAAGGCACGACAACGCAAGGCTAGGCAATGCAGGGAAGGGAAGCAAAGAGTAACGGAAGGTAAGCAAGGCAAGGAAAAGCAAGGAAAGGCAAGGGTAACGGAAGGAACTGCACGGCAAGGGGAAACAAGGCTAAGGCACGGCAACGCAGGGTGGGCAATGCACGGCAAGGCAAGGAAAGGGTAACGCATGGGAAAGCACGTTCAGGCGAGGCAAGGCTAAGGCACGACAACGCAAGGTTTGGCAATGCACGGAAGGCAAGCAAAGAGTAACGGAAGGTAAGGAAGGCAAGGGAAAGCAAAGAAAGGCAAGTGTAACGGAAGGAACGGCACGGCAAGGGGAAACAAGGCTAAGGCACGACAACGCACGCTAGGCAATGCACGGCAAGGCAAGGAAAGGGTAACGCATGGGAAAGCACGGTCAGGCGAATCAAACCTAAGGCATGACAACGCAAGGCTAGGCAATGCACGGAAAGCAAGCAAAGAGTAACGGAACGCAAGGAAGGCAAGGGAAAGCAAGGGAATGCAAGGGTAACGGAAGGAACGGCACGGCAAGGGGTAACAAGGCTAAGGCACGACAACGCAAGGTTAGGCAATGCACGGCAAGGCAAGGAAAGGGTAACGAAGGGGAAGGCACGGTCAGGTGAGGCAAGGATAAGGCACGACAATGCAAGGCTAGGCAATGCACGGCAAGGCAAGGAAAGAGTAACGGAAGGAAAGGAAGGCAAGGCAAAGCCAGGCAAGGCAAGTGTAACAAAAGGCACGCAACGGCAAGGGGAAACAAGGCTAAGGCACAACAACACACGGCTAGGAAATGCAAGGCAAGGAAAGTAAAGGGTAACGCAAGGCAAGGCACGGTGAGGCTAGGCAAGGCTAATGCACCACAACGCAAGGCTAGGCAATGCACGACAATGCAAGTAAAGCTTAAAGCAAAGGAAGGCACGGTTAGAAGAGATAAGGCTAAGGCACGACAACGCAAGGCTAGGCAATGCACGGAAGGCAAGAAAAGAGTAACGGAAGGCAAGGAAGGCAAAGGAAAGCAAGGAAAGGCAATGGTAACGGAAGGAACGGCACGGCAAGGGGAAACAAGTCTAAGGCACGACAACGCACGCTAGGCAATGCACGGCAAGGGAAGGAAAGGGTAACGCATGGGAAAGAACGGTCAGGGGAGGCCAGCCTAAGGCATGACAACGCAAGGCTAGGCAATGCACGGAAAGCAAGCAAAGAGTAACGGAACGCAAGGAAGGCAAGGGAAAGCAAGGGAAGGCAAGGGTAACGGAAGGAACGGAACGACAAGGGGTAAGAAGGCTAAGGCACGACAACGCAGGGCTAGGCAATGCACGGCAAGGCAAGCAAAGAGTAACGGAAGGAAAGGAAGGCAAGGCAAAGCCAGGCAAGGCAAGTGTAACAAAAGGCACGCAACGGCAAGGGGAAACAAGGCTAAGGCACGACAACACACGGCTAGGAAATGCACGGCAAGGCAAGGAAAGGGTAACGCAAGGCAAGGCACGGTGAGGCTAGGCAAGCCTAATGCACGACAACGCAAGGCTAGGCAATGCACGACAATGCAAGTAAAGCTTAAAGCAAAGGAAGGCACGGTCAGAAGAGATAAGGCTAAGGTACGACAACGCAAGGCTAGGCAATGCAGGGAAGGCAAGCAAAGAGTAACGGAAGGTAAGGAAGGCAAGGAAAGCAAGGAAAGGCAAGGGTAAAGGAAGGAACGGCACGGTAAGGGGAAACAAGTCTAAGGCACGATAACGCACGCTAGGCAATGCACGGCAAGGGAAGGAAAGGGTAACGCATGGGAAAGAACGGTCAGGGGAGGCAAGGCTAAGGCACGACAACGGAAGGCTTGGCAATGCACGGAAGGCAAGCAAAGAGTAACGGAAGTAAGGAAGGCAAGGGAAAGCAAAGAAAGGCAAGTGTAACGGAAGGAACGGCACGGCAAGGGGAAACAAGGCTAAGGCACGACAACGCACGCTAGGCAATGCACGGCAAGGCAAGGAAAGGGTAACGCATGGGAAAGCACGGTCAGGCGAGGCAAGGCTAAGGAAAGCAAACGCAAGGCTAGGCAATGCACGGAAAGCAAGCAAGGAGTATCGGAATGCAACGAAGGAAAGGGAAAGCAAGGGAAGGCAAGGGTAACGAAAGGAACGGCACGGCAAGGGGTAACAAGGCTAAGGCACGACAACACACAGCTACGAAATGCACGGCAAGGCAAGGAAAGGGTAACGCAAGGCAAGGCACGGTGAGGCTAGGCAAGGTTAATGCACGACAACGCAAGGCTAGGCAATGCACGACAATGCAAGGAAAGCTTAAAGCAAAGGAAGGCACGGTCAGGCGAGATAAGGCTAAGGCACGACAACGCAAGGCTAGGCAATGCACGGAAGGCAAGCAAAGAGTAACGGAAGGTAAGGAAGGCAAGGGAAAGGAAGGAAAGGCAAGTGTAACGGAAGGAACGGTACGGCAAGGGGAAACAAGGCTAAGGCACGACAACGCACGCTAGGCAATGCACGGCAAGGCAAGGAAAGGGTAACGCATGGGAAAGCACGGTCAGGCGAGGCAAGCCTAAGGCATGACAACGCAAGGCTAAGCAATGCACGGAAAGGAAGCAAAGAGTAACGGAACGCAAGGAAGGCAAGGGAAAGCAAGGGAAGGCAAGGGTAACGGAAGGAACGGCACGGCAAGGGGTAAGAAGGCTAAGGCACGACAACGCAGGGCTAGGCAATGCACGGCAAGGCAAGGAAAGGGTAACGCAGGGGAAGGCACGGTCAGGTGAGGCAAGGATAAGGCACGACAATGCAAGGCTAGGCAATGCACGGCAAGGCAAGGAAAGAGTAACGGAAGGAAAGGAATGCAAGGCAAAGCCAGGCAAGGCAAGTGTAACAAAAGGCACGCAACGGGAAGGGGAAACAAGGCTAAGGAACGACAACACTCGGCTAGGAAATGCAAGGCAAGGCAAGTAAAGGGTAACGCAAGGCAAGGCACGGTGAGGCTAAGCAAGGCTAATGCACGACAACGCAAGGCTAGGCAATGCACGACAATGCAAGTAAAGCTTAAAGCAAAGGAAGGCACGGTTAGAAGAGATAAGGCTAAGGCACGACAACGCAAGGCTAGGCAATGCAGGGAAGGCAACAAAAGAGTAACAGAAGGTAAGGAAGGCAAAGGAAAGCAAGGAAAGGCAATGGTAACGGAAGGAACGGCACGGCAAGGGGAAACAAGTCTAAGGCACGACAACGCACGCTAGGCAATGCACGGCAAGGGAAGGAAAGGGTAACGCATGGGAAAGAACGGTCAGGGGAGGCAAGGCTAAGGCACGACAACGGAAGGCTTGGCAATGCACGGAAGGCAAGAAAAGAGTAACGGAAGTAAGGAAGGCAAGGGAAAGCAAAGAAAGGCAAGTGTAACGGAAGGAACGGCACGGCAAGGGGAAACAAGGCTAAGGCACGACAACGCACGGCTAGGCAATGCACGGCAAGGCAAGCAAAGGGTAACGCAAGGCAAGGCACGGTGAGGCTAGACAAGGCTAATGCACGAAAACGCAAGGCTAGGCAATGCACGACAATGCAAGGAAAGCTTAAAGCAAAGGAAGGCAAGGTCAGGCGAGATAAGGCAAAGGCACGACAACGCAAGGCTAGGCAATTCAGGGAAGGCAAGCAAAGAGTAACGGAAGGTAAGCAAGGCAAGGAAAAGCAAGGAAAGGCAAGGGTAACGGAAGGAACGGCACGGCAAGGGGGAACAAGTCTCAGGCACGACACCGAAAGCTAGGCAATGAACGGCAAGGCAAGGAAAGGGTAACGCATGGGAAAGCACGGTCAGTCGAGGCAAGGCTAAGGCACGACAACGCAAGGCTAGGCAATGCACGGAAGGCAAGCAAAGAGTAACGGAAGGTAAGGAAGGCAAGGGAAAACAAGGAAAGGCAAGTGTAACGGAAGGAACGGCACGGCAAGTGGAAACAAGGCTAAGGCACGACAACGCACGCTAGGCAATGCACGGCAAGGGAAGGAAAGGGTAACGCATGGGAAAGAACGGTCAGGGGAGGCAAGGCTAAGGCACGACTACGCAAGGCTTGGCAATGCACGGAAGGCAAGCAAAGAGTAACGGAAGTAAGGAAGGCAAGGGAAAGCAAAGAAAGGCAAGTGTAACGGAAGGAACGGCACGGCAAGGGGAAACAAGGCTAAGGCACGACAACGCACGGCTAGGCAATGCACGGCAAGGCAAGCAAAGGGTAACGCAAGGCAAGGCACGGTGAGGCTAGACAAGGCTAATGCACGAAAACGCAAGGCTAGGCAATGCACGACAATGCAAGGAAAGCTTAAAACAAAGGAAGGCAAGGACAGGCGAGATAAGGCAAAGGCACGACAACGCAAGGCTAGGAAATTCAGGGAAGGCAAGCAAAGAGTAACGGAAGGTAAGCAAGGCAAGGAAAAGCAAGGAAAGGCAAGGGTAACGGAAGGAACGGCACGGCAAGGGGGAACAAGTCTCAGGCACGACACCGAACGCTAGGCAATGAACGGCAAGGCAAGGAAAGGGTAACGCATGGTAAAGCACGGTCAGGCGAGACAAGGCTAAGGCACGACAACGCAAGGCTAGGCAATGCAGGGAAGGCAAGCAAAGAGTAACGGAAGGGAAGCAAGGCAAGGAAAAGCAAGGAAAGGCAAGGGTAACGGAAGGAACGGCACGGCAAGGGGGAACAAGTCTCAGGCACGACACCGAACGCTAGGCAATGAACGGCAAGGCAAGGAAAGGGTAACGCATGGGAAAGCACGGTCAGGCGAGGCAAGGCTAAGGCACGACAACGCAAGGCTAGGCAATGCACGGAAGGCAAGCAAAGAGTAACGGAAGGAAAGGAAGGCAAGGGAAAGCAAGGAAAGGCAAGTGTAACGGAAGGAACGGCACGGCAAGGGGAAACAATGCTAAGGCACGACAACGCACGCTAGGCAATGCACGGCAAGGCAAGGAAAGGATAACGCATGGGAAAGCACGGTCAGGCGAGGCAAGGCTAAGGAAAGCCAACGCAAGGCTAGGCAATGCACGGAAAGCAAGCAAGGAGTAACGGAATGCACGGAAGGAAAGCGAAAGCAAGGGAAGGCAAGGGTAACGAAAGGAACGGCACGGCAAGGGGTAACAAGGCTCAGGCACGACAACACACGGCTAGGAAATGCACGGCAAGGCAAGGAAACGGTAACGCAAGGCAAGGCACGGTGAGGCTAGGCAAGGTTAATGCACGACAACGCAAGGCTAGGCAATGCACGACAATGCAAGGAAAGCTTAAAGCAAAGGAAGGCACGGTCAGGCGAGATAAGGCTAAGGCACGACAACGCAAGGCTAGGCAATGCACGGAAGGCAAGCAAAGAGTAACGGAAGGTAAGGAAGGCAAGGGAAAGCAAGGAAAGGCAAGTGTAACGGAAGGAACGGCACGGCAAGGGGAAACAATGCTAAGGCACGACAACGCACGCTAGGCAATGCACGGCAAGGCAAGGAAAGGGTAACGCATGGGAAAGCACGGTCAGGCGAGGCAAGGCTAAAGCACGACAACCCAAGGCTAGGCAATGCACGACAATGCAAGGAAAGCTTAAAGCAAAGGAAGGCAAGGTCAGGCGATATAAGGCTAAGGCGCGACAACGCAAGGCTAGGAAATTCAGGGAAGGCAAGCAAAGAGTAACGGAAGGTAAGCAAGGCAAGGAAAAGGAAGGAAAGGCCAGGGTAACGGAAGGAACGGCACGGCAAGGGGAAACAAGTCTAAGGCACGACACCGAACGCTAGGCAATGAAGGGCAAGGCAAGGAAAGGGTAACGCATTTGAAAGCACGGTCAGGCGAGGCAACGCTAAGGCACGACAACGCAAGTCTAGGCAATGCACGGAAGGCAAGCAAAGAGTAACGGAAGGTAAGGAAGGCAAGGGAAAGGAAGGAAAGGCAAGTGTAACGGAAGGAACGGCACAGCTAGGGGAAACAAGGCTAAGGCACGGCAACACACGGCTACGCAATGCACGGCAAGGCAAGGAAAGGGTAACGCAAGGCAAGGCACGGTGAGGCTAGGCAAGGCTAATGCACGACAACGCAAGGCTAGGCAATGCACGACAATGCAAGGTTAAGCTTAAAGCAAAGGAAGGCACGGTCAGGCGAGATAAGGCTAAGGCACGACAACGCAAGGCTAGGCAATGCAGGGAAGGGAAGCAAAGAGTAACGGAAGGTAAGCAAGGCAAGGAAAAGCAAGGAAAGGCAAGGGTAACGGAAGGAACTGCACGGCAAGGGGAAACAAGGCTAAGGCACGGCAACGCAGGCTGGGCAATGCACGGCAAGTCAAGGAATGGGTAACGCATGGGAAAGCACGTTCAGGCGAGGCAAGGCTAAGGCACGACAACGCAAGGCTAGGCAATGCACGGAAAGCAAGCAAAGAGTAACGGAACGCAAGGAAGGCAAGGGAAAGCAAGGGAAGGCAAGGGTAACGGAAGGAACGGCACGGCAAGGGGTAACAATGCTAAGGCACGACAACGCAGGGCTAGGCAATGCACGGCAAGGCAAGGAAAGGGTAACGCAGGGGAAGGCACGGTCAGGTGAGGCCAGGATAAGGCACGACAATGCAAGGCTAGGCAATGCACGGCAAGGCAAGGAAAGAGTAACGGAAGGAAAGGAAGGCAAGGCAAAGCCAGGCAAGGCAAGTGTAACAAAAGGCACGCAACGGCAAGGGGAAACAAGGCTAAGGCACGACAACACACGGCTAGGAAATGCAAGGCAAGGCAAGTAAAGGGTAACGCAAGGCAAGGCACGGTGAGGCTAGGCAAGGCTAATGCACGACAACGGAAGGCTAGGCAATGCACGACAATGCAAGTAAAGCTTAAAGCAAAGGAAGGCACGGTTAGAAGAGATAAGTCTAAGGCACGACAACGCACGCCAGGCAATGCACGGCAAGGGAAGGAAAGGGTAACGCATGGGAAAGAACGGTCAGGGGAGGCAAGCCTAAGGCATGACAACGCAAGGCTAGGCAATGCACGGAAAGCAAGCAAAGAGTAACGGAACGCAAGGAAGGCAAGGGAAAGCAAGGGAAGGCAAGGGTAACGGAAGGAACGGCACGGCAAGGGGTAAGAAGGCTAAGGCACGGCAACGCAGGGCTAGGCAATGCACGGCAAGGCAAGGAAAGAGTAACGGAAGGAACGGAAGGCAAGGCAAAGCCAGGCACGGCAAGTGTAACAAAAGGCACGCAACGGCAAGGGGAAACAAGGCTAAGGCACGACAACGCACGGCTAGGCAATGCACGGAAAGGCAAGGAAAGGGTAACTCATGGGAAAGCACGGTCAGGCGATGCAAGGCTAAGGCATGACAACGCAAGGCTAGGCAATGCAGGGAAAGCAAGCAAAGAGTAACGGAACGCAAGGAAGGCAAGGGAAAGCAAGGGAAGGCAAGGGTAACGAAAGGAACGGCACGGCAAGGGGTAACAAGGCTAAGGCACGACAACACACGGCTAGGAAATGCACGGCAAGGCAAGGAAAGGGTAACGCAAGGCACGGCACGGTGAGGCTAGGCAAGGCTAATGCACGACAACGCAAGGCTAGGCAATGCACGACAATGCAAGTAAAGCTTAAAGCAAAGGAAGGCACGGTCAGGCGAGATAAGGCTAAGGCACGACAACGCAAGGCTAGGCAATGCAGGGAAGGCAAGCAAAGAGTAACGGAAGGTAAGGAAGGCAAGGGAAAGCAAGGAAAGGCAATGGAAACGGAAGGAACGGCACGGCAAGGGGAAACAAGTCTAAGGCACGACAACGCACGCTAGGCAATGCACGGCAAGGCAAGGAAAGGGTAACGCATGGGAAAGCACTGTCAGGGGAGGCAAGGCTAAGGCACGACAACGCAAGGCTTGGCAATGCACGGAAGGCAAGCAAAGAGTAACGGATGGTAAGGAAGGCAAGGGAAAGCAAAGAAAGGCAAGTGTAACGGAAGGAACGGCACGGCAAGGGGAAACAAGGCTAAGGCACGACAACGCACGCTAGGCAATGCACGGCAAGGCAAGGAAAGGGTAACGCATGGGAAAGCACGGTCAGGCGAGGCAAGGCTAAGGAAAGCCAACGCAAGGCTAGGCAATGCACGGAAAGCAAGCAAGGAGTAACGGAATGCAAGGAAGGAAAGGGAAAGCAAGGGAAGGCAAGGGTAACGAAAGGAACGGCACGGCAAGGTGTAACAAGGCTAAGGCACGACAACACACCGCTAGGAAATGCACGGCAAGGCAAGGAAGGGGTAACGCAAGGCAAGGCACGGTGAGGCTAGGCAAGGTTAATGCACGACAACGCAAGGCTAGGCAATGCACGACAATGCAAGGAAAGCTTAAAGCAAAGGAAGGCACGGTCAGGCGAGATAAGGCTAAGGCACGACAACGCAAGGCTAGGCAATGCACGGAAGGCAAGCAAAGAGTAACGGAAGGAAAGGAAGGCAAGGGAAAGCAAGGAAAGGCAAGTGTAACGGAAGGAACGGCACGGCAAGGGGAAACAATGCTAAGGCAAGACAACGCACGCTAGGCAATGCACGGCAAGGCAAGGAAAGAGTAACGGAAGGAACGGAAGGCAAGGCAAAGCCAGGCACGGCAAGTGGAACAAAAGGCACGCAACGGCAAGGGGAAACAAGGCTAAGGCACGACAACGCACGGCTAGGCAATGCACGGAAAGGCAAGGAAAGGGTAACTCATGGGAAAGCACGGTCAGGCGAAGCAAGGCTAAGGCATGACAATGCAAGGCTAGGCAATGCACGGAAAGCAAGCAAAGAGTAACGGAACGCAAGGAAGGCAAGGGAAAGCAAGGGAAGGCAAGGGTAACGGAAGGAACGGCACGGCAAGGGGTAACAAGGCTAAGGCACGGCAACGCAGGGCTAGGCAATGCACGGCAAGGCAAGGAAAGGGTAACGCAGGGGAAGGCACGGTCAGTTGAGGCAAGGATAAGGCACGACAATGCAAGGCTAGGCAATGCACGGCAAGGCAAGGAAAGAGTAACGGAAGGAAACGAAGGCAAGGCAAAGCCAGGAGAGGCAAGTATAACAAAAGGCACGCCACGGCAATGGGAAACAAGGCTAAGGCACGACAACGCACGGCTAGGCAATGCACGGCAAGGCAAGGAAAGCTTAAAGCAAAGGAAGGCACGGTTAGAAGAGATAAGGCTAAGGCACGACAACGCACGCTAGGCAATGCACGGCAAGGGAAGGAAAGGGTAACGCATGGGAAAGAACGGTCAGGGGAGGCAAGCCTAAGGCATGACAACGCAAGGCTAGGCAATGCAAAGAAAGCAAGCAAAGAGTAACGGAACGCAAGGAAGGCAAGGGAAAGCAAGGGAAGGCAAGGGTAACGGAAGGAATGGCACGACAAGGGGCAAGAAGGCTAAGGCACGACAACGCAGGGCTAGGCAATGCACGGCAAGGCAAGGAAAGAGTAACGGAAGGAACGGAAGGCAAGGCAAAACCAGGCACGGCAAGTGTAAAAAAAGGCACGCAACGGCAAGGGGAAACAAGGCTAAGGCACGACAACGCACGGCTAGGCAATGCACGGAAAGGCAAGGAAAGGGTAACTCATGGGAAAGCACGGTCAGGCGATGCAAGGCTAAGGCATGACAACGCAAGGCTAGGCAATGCAGGGAAAGCAACCAAAGAGTAACGGAACGCAAGGAAGGCAAGGGAAAGCAAGGGAAGGCAAGGGTAACGGAAGGAACGGCACGGCAAGGGGTAACAAGGCTAAGGCACGGCAACGCAGGGCTAGGCAATGCACTGCAAGGCAAGGAAAGGGTAACGCAGGGGAAGGCACGGTCAGTTGAGGCAAGGATAAGGCACGACAATGCAAGGCTAGGCAATGCACGGCAAGGCAAGGAAAGAGTAACGGAAGGAAAGGAAGGCAAGGCAAAGCGAGGCAAGGCAAGTGTAACAAAAGGCACGCAACGGCAAGGGGAATCAAGGCTAAGGCACGACAACGCACGGCTAGGCAATGCACGGCAAGGCAAGGAAAGGGTAACGCAAGGCAAGGCACGGTGAGGCTAGGCAAGGCTAATGCACGACAACGCAAGGCTAGGCAATGCACGACAATGCAAGGAATGCTTAAAGCAAAGGAAGGCACGGTCAGGCGAGATAAGGCTAAGGCACGACAACGCAAGGCTAGGCAATGCACGGAAGGTAAGCAAAGAGTAACGGAAGGTAAGGAAGACAAGGCAAAGCCAGGCACGGCAAGTGTAAAAAAAGGCACGCAACGGCAAGGGGAAACAAGGCTAAGGCACGACAACGCACGGCTAGGCAATGCACGGAAAGGCAAGGAAAGGGTAACTCATGGGAAAGCACGGTCAGGCGATGCAAGGCTAAGGCATGACAACGCAAGGCTAGGCAATGCAGGGAAAGCAAGCAAAGAGTAACGGAACGCAAGGAAGGCAAGGGAAAGCAAGGGAAGGCAAGGGTAACGGAAGGAACGGCACGGCAAGGGGTAACAAGGCTAAGGCACGACAACGCAGGTCTATGCAATGCACGTCAAGGCAAGGAAAGAGTAACGGAAGGAACGGAAGGCAAGGCAAAGCCAGGCAAGGCAAGTGTAACAAAAGGCACGCAACGGCAAGGGGAAACAAGGCTAAGGCACGACAACACACGGCTAGGAAATGCACGGCAAGGCAAGGAAAGGGTAACGCAAGGCAAGGCACGGTGAGGTTAGGGAAGGCTAATGCACGACAACGCAAGGCTAGGCAATGCACGACAATGCAAGTAAAGCTTAAAGCAAAGGAAGGCACGGTCAGAAGAGATAAGGCTAAGGCACGACAACGCAAGGCTAGGCAATGCACGGAAGGCAAGCAAAGAGTAACGGAAGGTAAGGAAGGCAAAGGAAAGCAAGGAAAGGCAATGGTAACGGAAGGAACGGCACGGCAAGGGGAAACAAGTCTAAGGCACGACAACGCACGCTAGGCAATGCACGGCAAGGCAAGGAAAGGGTAACGCATGGGAAAGAACGGGCAGGGGAGGCAAGGCTAAGGCACGACAACGCAAGGCTTGGCAATGCACGGAAGGCAAGCAAGGAGTAACGGAATGCAAGGAAGGAAAGGGAAAGCAAGGGAAGGCAAGAGTAACGGAAGGAACGGCACGGCAAGGGGTAACAAGCCTAAGGCACGACAACACACGGCTAGGAAATGCACGGTAAGGCAAGGAAAGGGTAACGCAAGGCAAGGCACGGTGAGGCTAGGCAAGGTTAATACACGACAACGCAAGGCTAGGCAATGCACGACAATACAAGGAAAGCTTAAAGCAAAGGAAGGCACGGTCAGTCGAGATAAGGCTAAGGCACGACAACGCAAGGCTAGGCAATGCACGGAAGGCAAGCAAAGAGTAACGGAAGTTAAGGAAGGCAAGGGAAAGCAAGGGAAGGCAAGGGTAACGGAAGGGACGGCACGGCAAGGGGTAACAAGGCTAAGGCACCACAATGCAGGGCTAGGCAATGCACGGCAAGGCAAGCAAAGAGTAACGGAAGGAAAGGAAGGCAAGGCAAAGCCAGGCAAGGCAAGTGTAACAAAAGGCACGCAACGGCAAGGGGAAACAAGGCTAAGGCACGACAACACACGGCTAGGAAATGCACGGCAAGGCAAGGAAAGGGTAACGCAAGGCAAGGCACGGTGAGGCTAGGCAAGGCTAATGCACGACAACGCAAGGCTAGGCAATGCATGACAATGCAAGTAAAGCTTAAAGCAAAGGAAGGCACGGTCAGGCGAGATAAGGCTAAGGCACGACAACGCAAGGCTAGGTAATGCAGGGAATGCAAGCAAAGAGTAACGGAAGGTAAGGAATGCAAGGGAAAGCAAGGAAAGGCAATGGTAACGGAAGGAACGGCACGGCAAGGGGAAACAAGTCTAAGGCACGACAACGCACGCTAGGCAATGCACGGCAAGGCAAGGAAAGGGTAACGCATGGGAAAGCCCGGTCAGGGGAGGCAAGGCTAAGGCACGACAACGCAAGGCTTGGCAATGCACGGAAGGCAAGCAAAGAGTAACGGATGGTAAGGAAGGCAAGGGAAAGCAAAGAAAGGCAAGTGTAACTGAAGGAACGGCACGGCATGGGGAAACAAGGCTAAGGCACGACAACGCACGCTAGGCAATGCACGGCAAGGCAAGGAAAGGGTAACGCATGGGAAAGCACGGTCAGGCGAGGCAAGGCTAAGGAAAGCCAACGCAAGGCTAGGCAATGCACGGAAAGCAAGCAAGGAGTAACGGAATGCAAGGAAGGAAAGGGAAAGCAAGGGAAGGCAAGGGTAACGAAAGGAACGGCACGGCAAGGTGTAACAAGGCTAAGGCACGACAACACACGGCTAGGAAATGCACGGCAAGGCAAGGAAAGGGTAACGCAAGGCAAGGCACGGTGAGGCTAGGCAAGGTTAATGCACGACAACGCAAGGCTAGGCAATGCACGACAATGCAAGGAAAGCTTAAAGCAAAGGAAGGCACGGTCAGGCGAGATAAGGCTAAGGCACGACAACGCAAGGCTAGGCAATGCACGGAAGGCAAGCAAAGAGTAACGGAAGGAAATGAAGGCAAGGGAAAGCAAGGAAAGGCAAGTGTAACGGAAGGAACGGCACGGCAAGGGGAAACAATGCTAAGGCACGACAACGCACGCTAGGCAATGCACGGCAAGGCAAGGAAAGGGTAACGCATGGGAAAGCACGGTCAGGCGAGGCAAGGCTAAGGCACGACAACCCAAGGCTAGGCAATGCACGGAAGGCAAGCAAAGAGAAACGGAAGGTAAGGAACGAAAGGGAAAGCAAAGACAGGCAAGTGTAACGGAAGGAACGGCACGGCAAGGGGAAACAAGGCTAAGGCACGACAACGCACGGCTAGGCAATGCACGGCAAGGCAAGCAAAGGGTAACGCAAGGAAAGGCACGGTGAGGCTAGACAAGGCTAATGCACGAAAACGCAAGGCTAGGCGTTGCACGACAATGCAAGGAAAGCTTAAAGCAAAGGAAGGCAAGGTCAGGCGATATAAGGCTAAGGCACGACAACGCAAGGCTAGGAAATTCAGGGAAGGCAAGCAAAGAGTAACGGAAGGTAAGCAAGGCAAGGAAAAGGAAGGAAAGGCCAGGGTAACGGAAGGAACGGCACGGCAAGGGGAAACAAGTCTAAGGCACGACACCGAACGCTAGGCAATGAACGGCAAGGCAAGGAAAGGGTAACGCATTTGAAAGCACGGTCAGGCGAGGCAACGCTAAGGCACGACAACGCAAGGCTAGGCAATGCACGGAAGGCAAGCAAAGGGTAACGGAAGGTAAGGAAGGCAAGGGAAAGGAAGGAAAGGCAAGTGTAACGGAAGGAACGGCACGGCAAGGGGAAACAAGGCTAAGGCACGACAACGCACGGCTAGGCAATGCACGGAAAGGCAAGGAAAGGGTAACGCATGGGAAAGCACGGTCAGGCGATGCAAGGCTAAGGCATGACAACGCAAGGCTAGGCAATGCACGGAAAGCAAGCAAAGAGTAACAGAACGCAAGGAAGGCAAGGGAAAGCAAGGGAAGGCAAGGGTAACGGAAGGAACGGCACGGCAAGGGGTAAGAAGGCTAAGGCACGGCAACGCAGGGCTAGGCAATGCACGGCAAGGCAAGGAAAGGGTAACGCAGGGGAAGGCACGGTCAGGTGAGGCAAGGATAAGGCACGACAATGCAAGGCTAGGCAATGCACGGCAAGGCAAGGAAAGAGTAACGGAAGGAAAGGAAGGCAAGTCAAAGCCAGGAAAGGCAAGTGTAACAAAAGGCACGCCACGGCAAGGGGAAACAAGGCTAAGGCACGACAACGCACGGCTAGGCAATGCACGGCAAGGCAAGGAAAGGGTAACGCAAGGCAAGGCACGGTGAGGCTAGGCAAGGCTAATGCACGACAACGCAAAGCTAGGCAATGCACGACAATGCAAGGAAAGCTTAAAGCAAAGGAAGGCACGGTCAGGCGAGATAAGGCTAAGGCACGACAACGCAAGGCTAGGCAATGCAGGGAAGGGAAGCAAAGAGTAACGGAAGGTAAGCAAGGCAAGGAAAAGCAAGGAAAGGCAAGGGTAACGGAAGGAACTGCACGGCAAGGGGAAACAAGGCTAAGGCACGGCAACGCAGGGTGGGCAATGCACGGCAAGGCAAGGAAAGGGTAACGCATGGGAAAGCACGTTCAGGCGAGGCAAGGCTAAGGCACGACAACGCAAGGTTTGGCAATGCACGGAAGGCAAGCAAAGAGTAACGGAAGGTAAGGAAGGCAAGGGAAAGCAAAGAAAGGCAAGTGTAACGGAAGGAACGGCACGGCAAGGGGAAACAAGGCTAAGGCACGACAACGCACGCTAGGCAATGCACGGCAAGGCAAGGAAAGGGTAACGCATGGGAAAGCACGGTCAGGCGAATCAAACCTAAGGCATGACAACGCAAGGCTAGGCAATGCACGGAAAGCAAGCAAAGAGTAACGGAACGCAAGGAAGGCAAGGGAAAGCAAGGGAATGCAAGGGTAACGGAAGGAACGGCACGGCAAGGGGTAACAAGGCTAAGGCACGACAACGCAAGGTTAGGCAATGCACGGCAAGGCAAGGAAAGGGTAACGAAGGGGAAGGCACGGTCAGGTGAGGCAAGGATAAGGCACGACAATGCAAGGCTAGGCAATGCACGGCAAGGCAAGGAAAGAGTAACGGAAGGAAAGGAAGGCAAGGCAAAGCCAGGCAAGGCAAGTGTAACAAAAGGCACGCAACGGCAAGGGGAAACAAGGCTAAGGCACAACAACACACGGCTAGGAAATGCAAGGCAAGGAAAGTAAAGGGTAACGCAAGGCAAGGCACGGTGAGGCTAGGCAAGGCTAATGCACCACAACGCAAGGCTAGGCAATGCACGACAATGCAAGTAAAGCTTAAAGCAAAGGAAGGCACGGTTAGAAGAGATAAGGCTAAGGCACGACAACGCAAGGCTAGGCAATGCACGGAAGGCAAGAAAAGAGTAACGGAAGGCAAGGAAGGCAAAGGAAAGCAAGGAAAGGCAATGGTAACGGAAGGAACGGCACGGCAAGGGGAAACAAGTCTAAGGCACGACAACGCACGCTAGGCAATGCACGGCAAGGGAAGGAAAGGGTAACGCATGGGAAAGAACGGTCAGGGGAGGCCAGCCTAAGGCATGACAACGCAAGGCTAGGCAATGCACGGAAAGCAAGCAAAGAGTAACGGAACGCAAGGAAGGCAAGGGAAAGCAAGGGAAGGCAAGGGTAACGGAAGGAACGGAACGACAAGGGGTAAGAAGGCTAAGGCACGACAACGCAGGGCTAGGCAATGCACGGCAAGGCAAGCAAAGAGTAACGGAAGGAAAGGAAGGCAAGGCAAAGCCAGGCAAGGCAAGTGTAACAAAAGGCACGCAACGGCAAGGGGAAACAAGGCTAAGGCACGACAACACACGGCTAGGAAATGCACGGCAAGGCAAGGAAAGGGTAACGCAAGGCAAGGCACGGTGAGGCTAGGCAAGCCTAATGCACGTCAACGCAAGGCTAGGCAATGCACGACAATGCAAGTAAAGCTTAAAGCAAAGGAAGGCACGGTCAGAAGAGATAAGGCTAAGGTACGACAACGCAAGGCTAGGCAATGCAGGGAAGGCAAGCAAAGAGTAACGGAAGGTAAGGAAGGCAAGGAAAGCAAGGAAAGGCAAGGGTAAAGGAAGGAACGGCACGGTAAGGGGAAACAAGTCTAAGGCACGATAACGCACGCTAGGCAATGCACGGCAAGGGAAGGAAAGGGTAACGCATGGGAAAGAACGGTCAGGGGAGGCAAGGCTAAGGCACGACAACGGAAGGCTTGGCAATGCACGGAAGGCAAGCAAAGAGTAACGGAAGTAAGGAAGGCAAGGGAAAGCAAAGAAAGGCAAGTGTAACGGAAGGAACGGCACGGCAAGGGGAAACAAGGCTAAGGCACGACAACGCACGCTAGGCAATGCACGGCAAGGCAAGGAAAGGGTAACGCATGGGAAAGCACGGTCAGGCGAGGCAAGGCTAAGGAAAGCAAACGCAAGGCTAGGCAATGCACGGAAAGCAAGCAAGGAGTATCGGAATGCAACGAAGGAAAGGGAAAGCAAGGGAAGGCAAGGGTAACGAAAGGAACGGCACGGCAAGGGGTAACAAGGCTAAGGCACGACAACACACAGCTACGAAATGCACGGCAAGGCAAGGAAAGGGTAACGCAAGGCAAGGCACGGTGAGGCTAGGCAAGGTTAATGCACGACAACGCAAGGCTAGGCAATGCACGACAATGCAAGGAAAGCTTAAAGCAAAGGAAGGCACGGTCAGGCGAGATAAGGCTAAGGCACGACAACGCAAGGCTAGGCAATGCACGGAAGGCAAGCAAAGAGTAACGGAAGGTAAGGAAGGCAAGGGAAAGGAAGGAAAGGCAAGTGTAACGGAAGGAACGGTACGGCAAGGGGAAACAAGGCTAAGGCACGACAACGCACGCTAGGCAATGCACGGCAAGGCAAGGAAAGGGTAACGCATGGGAAAGCACGGTCAGGCGAGGCAAGCCTAAGGCATGACAACGCAAGGCTAAGCAATGCACGGAAAGGAAGCAAAGAGTAACGGAACGCAAGGAAGGCAAGGGAAAGCAAGGGAAGGCAAGGGTAACGGAAGGAACGGCACGTCAAGGGGTAAGAAGGCTAAGGCACGACAACGCAGGGCTAGGCAATGCACGGCAAGGCAAGGAAAGGGTAACGCAGGGGAAGGCACGGTCAGGTGAGGCAAGGATAAGGCACGACAATGCAAGGCTAGGCAATGCACGGCAAGGCAAGGAAAGAGTAACGGAAGGAAAGGAATGCAAGGCAAAGCCAGGCAAGGCAAGTGTAACAAAAGGCACGCAACGGGAAGGGGAAACAAGGCTAAGGAACGACAACACTCGGCTAGGAAATGCAAGGCAAGGCAAGTAAAGGGTAACGCAAGGCAAGGCACGGTGAGGCTAAGCAAGGCTAATGCACGACAACGCAAGGCTAGGCAATGCACGACAATGCAAGTAAAGCTTAAAGCAAAGGAAGGCACGGTTAGAAGAGATAAGGCTAAGGCACGACAACGCAAGGCTAGGCAATGCAGGGAAGGCAAGAAAAGAGTAACAGAAGGTAAGGAAGGCAAAGGAAAGCAAGGAAAGGCAATGGTAACGGAAGGAACGGCACGGCAAGGGGAAACAATTCTAAGGCACGACAACGCACGCTAGGCAATGCACGGCAAGGGAAGGAAAGGGTAACGCATGGGAAAGAACGGTCAGGGGAGGCAAGGCTAAGGCACGACAACGGAAGGCTTGGCAATGCACGGAAGGCAAGAAAAGAGTAACGGAAGTAAGGAAGGCAAGGGAAAGCAAAGAAAGGCAAGTGTAACGGAAGGAACGGCACGGCAAGGGGAAACAAGGCTAAGGCACGACAACGCACGGCTAGGCAATGCACGGCAAGGCAAGCAAAGGGTAACGCAAGGCAAGGCACGGTGAGGCTAGACAAGGCTAATGCACGAAAACGCAAGGCTAGGCAATGCACGACAATGCAAGGAAAGCTTAAAGCAAAGGAAGGCAAGGTCAGGCGAGATAAGGCAAAGGCACGACAACGCAAGGCTAGGCAATTCAGGGAAGGCAAGCAAAGAGTAACGGAAGGTAAGCAAGGCAAGGAAAAGCAAGGAAAGGCAAGGGTAACGGAAGGAACGGCACGGCAAGGGGGAACAAGTCTCAGGCACGACACCGAAAGCTAGGCAATGAACGGCAAGGCAAGGAAAGGGTAACGCATGGGAAAGCACGGTCAGTCGAGGCAAGGCTAAGGCACGACAACGCAAGGCTAGGCAATGCACGGAAGGCAAGCAAAGAGTAACGGAAGGTAAGGAAGGCAAGGGAAAACAAGGAAAGGCAAGTGTAACGGAAGGAACGGCACGGCAAGTGGAAACAAGGCTAAGGCACGACAACGCACGCTAGGCAATGCACGGCAAGGGAAGGAAAGGGTAACGCATGGGAAAGAACGGTCAGGGGAGGCAAGGCTAAGGCACGACTACGCAAGGCTTGGCAATGCACGGAAGGCAAGCAAAGAGTAACGGAAGTAAGGAAGGCAAGGGAAAGCAAAGAAAGGCAAGTGTAACGGAAGGAACGGCACGGCAAGGGGAAACAAGGCTAAGGCACGACAACGCACGGCTAGGCAATGCACGGCAAGGCAAGCAAAGGGTAACGCAAGGCAAGGCACGGTGAGGCTAGACAAGGCTAATGCACGAAAACGCAAGGCTAGGCAATGCACGACAATGCAAGGAAAGCTTAAAACAAAGGAAGGCAAGGACAGGCGAGATAAGGCAAAGGCACGACAACGCAAGGCTAGGAAATTCAGGGAAGGCAAGCAAAGAGTAACGGAAGGTAAGCAAGGCAAGGAAAAGCAAGGAAAGGCAAGGGTAACGGAAGGAACGGCACGGCAAGGGGGAACAAGTCTCAGGCACGACACCGAACGCTAGGCAATGAACGGCAAGGCAAGGAAAGGGTAACGCATGGTAAAGCACGGTCAGGCGAGACAAGGCTAAGGCACGACAACGCAAGGCTAGGCAATGCAGGGAAGGCAAGCAAAGAGTAACGGAAGGGAAGCAAGGCAAGGAAAAGCAAGGAAAGGCAAGGGTAACGGAAGGAACGGCACGGCAAGGGGGAACAAGTCTCAGGCACGACACCGAACGCTAGGCAATGAACGGCAAGGCAAGGAAAGGGTAACGCATGGGAAAGCACGGTCAGGCGAGGCAAGGCTAAGGCACGACAACGCAAGGCTAGGCAATGCACGGAAGGCAAGCAAAGAGTAACGGAAGGAAAGGAAGGCAAGGGAAAGCAAGGAAAGGCAAGTGTAACGGAAGGAACGGCACGGCAAGGGGAAACAATGCTAAGGCACGACAACGCACGCTAGGCAATGCACGGCAAGGCAAGGAAAGGATAACGCATGGGAAAGCACGGTCAGGCGAGGCAAGGCTAAGGAAAGCCAACGCAAGGCTAGGCAATGCACGGAAAGCAAGCAAGGAGTAACGGAATGCACGGAAGGAAAGCGAAAGCAAGGGAAGGCAAGGGTAACGAAAGGAACGGCACGGCAAGGGGTAACAAGGCTCAGGCACGACAACACACGGCTAGGAAATGCACGGCAAGGCAAGGAAACGGTAACGCAAGGCAAGGCACGGTGAGGCTAGGCAAGGTTAATGCACGACAACGCAAGGCTAGGCAATGCACGACAATGCAAGGAAAGCTTAAAGCAAAGGAAGGCACGGTCAGGCGAGATAAGGCTAAGGCACGACAACGCAAGGCTAGGCAATGCACGGAAGGCAAGCAAAGAGTAACGGAAGGTAAGGAAGGCAAGGGAAAGCAAGGAAAGGCAAGTGTAACGGAAGGAACGGCACGGCAAGGGGAAACAATGCTAAGGCACGACAACGCACGCTAGGCAATGCACGGCAAGGCAAGGAAAGGGTAACGCATGGGAAAGCACGGTCAGGCGAGGCAAGGCTAAGGCACGACAACGCAAGGCTAGGCAATGCACGCAAGGAAAGCTTAAAGCAAAGGAAGGCAAGGTCAGGCGAGATAAGGCTAAGGCACGACAACGCAAGGCTAGGAAATTCAGTGAAGGCAAGCAAAGAGTAACGGAAGGTAAGCAAGGCAAGGAAAAGGAAGGAAAGGCCAGGGTAACGGAAGGAACGGCACGGCAAGGGGAAACAAGTCTAAGGCACGACACCGAACGCTAGGCAATGAAGGGCAAGGCAAGGAAAGGGTAACGCATTTGAAAGCACGGTCAGGCGAGGCAACGCTAAGGCACGACAACGCAAGTCTAGGCAATGCACGGAAGGCAAGCAAAGAGTAACGGAAGGTAAGGAAGGCAAGGGAAAGGAAGGAAAGGCAAGTGTAACGGAAGGAACGGCACAGCTAGGGGAAACAAGGCTAAGGCACGGCAACACACGGCTACGCAATGCACGGCAAGGCAAGGAAAGGGTAACGCAAGGCAAGGCACGGTGAGGCTAGGCAAGGCTAATGCACGACAACGCAAGGCTAGGCAATGCACGACAATGCAAGGTTAAGCTTAAAGCAAAGGAAGGCACGGTCAGGCGAGATAAGGCTAAGGCACGACAACGCAAGGCTAGGCAATGCAGGGAAGGGAAGCAAAGAGTAACGGAAGGTAAGCAAGGCAAGGAAAAGCAAGGAAAGGCAAGGGTAACGGAAGGAACTGCACGGCAAGGGGAAACAAGGCTAAGGCACGGCAACGCAGGCTGGGCAATGCACGGCAAGTCAAGGAATGGGTAACGCATGGGAAAGCACGTTCAGGCGAGGCAAGGCTAAGGCACGACAACGCAAGGCTAGGCAATGCACGGAAAGCAAGCAAAGAGTAACGGAACGCAAGGAAGGCAAGGGAAAGCAAGGGAAGGCAAGGGTAACGGAAGGAACGGCACGGCAAGGGGTAACAATGCTAAGGCACGACAACGCAGGGCTAGGCAATGCACGGCAAGGCAAGGAAAGGGTAACGCAGGGGAAGGCACGGTCAGGTGAGGCAAGGATAAGGCACGACAATGCAAGGCTAGGCAATGCACGGCAAGGCAAGGAAAGAGTAACGGAAGGAAAGGAAGGCAAGGCAAAGCCAGGCAAGGCAAGTGTAACAAAAGGCACGCAACGGCAAGGGGAAACAAGGCTAAGGCACGACAACACACGGCTAGGAAATGCAAGGCAAGGCAAGTAAAGGGTAACGCAAGGCAAGGCACGGTGAGGCTAGGCAAGGCTAATGCACGACAACGGAAGGCTAGGCAATGCACGACAATGCAAGTAAAGCTTAAAGCAAAGGAAGGCACGGTTAGAAGAGATAAGTCTAAGGCACGACAACGCACGCCAGGCAATGCACGGCAAGGGAAGGAAAGGGTAACGCATGGGAAAGAACGGTCAGGGGAGGCAAGCCTAAGGCATGACAACGCAAGGCTAGGCAATGCACGGAAAGCAAGCAAAGAGTAACGGAACGCAAGGAAGGCAAGGGAAAGCAAGGGAAGGCAAGGGTAACGGAAGGAACGGCACGGCAAGGGGTAAGAAGGCTAAGGCACGGCAACGCAGGGCTAGGCAATGCACGGCAAGGCAAGGAAAGAGTAACGGAAGGAACGGAAGGCAAGGCAAAGCCAGGCACGGCAAGTGTAACAAAAGGCACGCAACGGCAAGGGGAAACAAGGCTAAGGCACGACAACGCACGGCTAGGCAATGCACGGAAAGGCAAGGAAAGGGTAACTCATGGGAAAGCACGGTCAGGCGATGCAAGGCTAAGGCATGACAACGCAAGGCTAGGCAATGCAGGGAAAGCAAGCAAAGAGTAACGGAACGCAAGGAAGGCAAGGGAAAGCAAGGGAAGGCAAGGGTAACGAAAGGAACGGCACGGCAAGGGGTAACAAGGCTAAGGCACGACAACACACGGCTAGGAAATGCACGGCAAGGCAAGGAAAGGGTAACGCAAGGCACGGCACGGTGAGGCTAGGCAAGGCTAATGCACGACAACGCAAGGCTAGGCAATGCACGACAATGCAAGTAAAGCTTAAAGCAAAGGAAGGCACGGTCAGGCGAGATAAGGCTAAGGCACGACAACGCAAGGCTAGGCAATGCAGGGAAGGCAAGCAAAGAGTAACGGAAGGTAAGGAAGGCAAGGGAAAGCAAGGAAAGGCAATGGAAACGGAAGGAACGGCACGGCAAGGGGAAACAAGTCTAAGGCACGACAACGCACGCTAGGCAATGCACGGCAAGGCAAGGAAAGGGTAACGCATGGGAAAGCACTGTCAGGGGAGGCAAGGCTAAGGCACGACAACGCAAGGCTTGGCAATGCACGGAAGGCAAGCAAAGAGTAACGGATGGTAAGGAAGGCAAGGGAAAGCAAAGAAAGGCAAGTGTAACGGAAGGAACGGCACGGCAAGGGGAAACAAGGCTAAGGCACGACAACGCACGCTAGGCAATGCACGGCAAGGCAAGGAAAGGGTAACGCATGGGAAAGCACGGTCAGGCGAGGCAAGGCTAAGGAAAGCCAACGCAAGGCTAGGCAATGCACGGAAAGCAAGCAAGGAGTAACGGAATGCAAGGAAGGAAAGGGAAAGCAAGGGAAGGCAAGGGTAACGAAAGGAACGGCACGGCAAGGTGTAACAAGGCTAAGGCACGACAACACACCGCTAGGAAATGCACGGCAAGGCAAGGAAGGGGTAACGCAAGGCAAGGCACGGTGAGGCTAGGCAAGGTTAATGCACGACAACGCAAGGCTAGGCAATGCACGACAATGCAAGGAAAGCTTAAAGCAAAGGAAGGCACGGTCAGGCGAGATAAGGCTAAGGCACGACAACGCAAGGCTAGGCAATGCACGGAAGGCAAGCAAAGAGTAACGGAAGGAAAGGAAGGCAAGGGAAAGCAAGGAAAGGCAAGTGTAACGGAAGGAACGGCACGGCAAGGGGAAACAATGCTAAGGCAAGACAACGCACGCTAGGCAATGCACGGCAAGGCAAGGAAAGAGTAACGGAAGGAACGGAAGGCAAGGCAAAGCCAGGCACGGCAAGTGGAACAAAAGGCACGCAACGGCAAGGGGAAACAAGGCTAAGGCACGACAACGCAAGGCAATGCACGGAAAGGCAAGGAAAGGGTAACATGGGAACGGCACGGCAGGCGAAGCAAGGCTAAGGCATGACAATGCAAGGCTAGGCAATGCACGGAAAGCAAGCAAAGAGTAACGGAACGCAAGGAAGGCAAGGGAAAGCAAGGGAAGGCAAGGGTAACGGAAGGAACGGCACGGCAAGGGGTAACAAGGCTAAGGCACGGCAACGCAGGGCTAGGCAATGCACGGCAAGGCAAGGAAAGGGTAACGCAGGGGAAGGCACGGTCAGTTGAGGCAAGGATAAGGCACGACAATGCAAGGCTAGGCAATGCACGGCAAGGCAAGGAAAGAGTAACGGAAGGAAACGAAGGCAAGGCAAAGCCAGGAGAGGCAAGTATAACAAAAGGCACGCCACGGCAATGGGAAACAAGGCTAAGGCACGACAACGCACGGCTAGGCAATGCACGGCAAGGCAAGGAAAGCTTAAAGCAAAGGAAGGCACGGTTAGAAGAGATAAGGCTAAGGCACGACAACGCACGCTAGGCAATGCACGGCAAGGGAAGGAAAGGGTAACGCATGGGAAAGAACGGTCAGGGGAGGCAAGCCTAAGGCATGACAACGCAAGGCTAGGCAATGCAAAGAAAGCAAGCAAAGAGTAACGGAACGCAAGGAAGGCAAGGGAAAGCAAGGGAAGGCAAGGGTAACGGAAGGAATGGCACGACAAGGGGCAAGAAGGCTAAGGCACGACAACGCAGGGCTAGGCAATGCACGGCAAGGCAAGGAAAGAGTAACGGAAGGAACGGAAGGCAAGGCAAAACCAGGCACGGCAAGTGTAAAAAAAGGCACGCAACGGCAAGGGGAAACAAGGCTAAGGCACGACAACGCACGGCTAGGCAATGCACGGAAAGGCAAGGAAAGGGTAACTCATGGGAAAGCACGGTCAGGCGATGCAAGGCTAAGGCATGACAACGCAAGGCTAGGCAATGCAGGGAAAGCAACCAAAGAGTAACGGAACGCAAGGAAGGCAAGGGAAAGCAAGGGAAGGCAAGGGTAACGGAAGGAACGGCACGGCAAGGGGTAACAAGGCTAAGGCACGGCAACGCAGGGCTAGGCAATGCACTGCAAGGCAAGGAAAGGGTAACGCAGGGGAAGGCACGGTCAGTTGAGGCAAGGATAAGGCACGACAATGCAAGGCTAGGCAATGCACGGCAAGGCAAGGAAAGACTAACGGAAGGAAAGGAAGGCAAGGCAAAGCCAGGCAAGGCAATTGTAACAAAAGGCACGCCACGGCAAGGGGAATCAAGGCTAAGGCACGACAACGCACGGCTAGGCAATGCACGGCAAGGCAAGGAAAGGGTAACGCAAGGCAAGGCACGGTGAGGCTAGGCAAGGCTAATGCACGACAACGCAAGGCTAGGCAATGCACGACAATGCAAGGAATGCTTAAAGCAAAGGAAGGCACGGTCAGGCGAGATAAGGCTAAGGCACGACAACGCAAGGCTAGGCAATGCACGGAAGGTAAGCAAAGAGTAACGGAAGGTAAGGAAGACAAGGCAAAGCCAGGCACGGCAAGTGTAAAAAAAGGCACGCAACGGCAAGGGGAAACAAGGCTAAGGCACGACAACGCACGGCTAGGCAATGCACGGAAAGGCAAGGAAAGGGTAACTCATGGGAAAGCACGGTCAGGCGATGCAAGGCTAAGGCATGACAACGCAAGGCTAGGCAATGCAGGGAAAGCAAGCAAAGAGTAACGGAACGCAAGGAAGGCAAGGGAAAGCAAGGGAAGGCAAGGGTAACGGAAGGAACGGCACGGCAAGGGGTAACAAGGCTAAGGCACGACAACGCAGGTCTATGCAATGCACGTCAAGGCAAGGAAAGAGTAACGGAAGGAACGGAAGGCAAGGCAAAGCCAGGCAAGGCAAGTGTAACAAAAGGCACGCAACGGCAAGGGGAAACAAGGCTAAGGCACGACAACACACGGCTAGGAAATGCACGGCAAGGCAAGGAAAGGGTAACGCAAGGCAAGGCACGGTGAGGTTAGGGAAGGCTAATGCACGACAACGCAAGGCTAGGCAATGCACGACAATGCAAGTAAAGCTTAAAGCAAAGGAAGGCACGGTCAGAAGAGATAAGGCTAAGGCACGACAACGCAAGGCTAGGCAATGCACGGAAGGCAAGCAAAGAGTAACGGAAGGTAAGGAAGGCAAAGGAAAGCAAGGAAAGGCAATGGTAACGGAAGGAACGGCACGGCAAGGGGAAACAAGTCTAAGGCACGACAACGCACGCTAGGCAATGCACGGCAAGGCAAGGAAAGGGTAACGCATGGGAAAGAACGGGCAGGGGAGGCAAGGCTAAGGCACGACAACGCAAGGCTTGGCAATGCACGGAAGGCAAGCAAGGAGTAACGGAATGCAAGGAAGGAAAGGGAAAGCAAGGGAAGGCAAGAGTAACGGAAGGAACGGCACGGCAAGGGGTAACAAGCCTAAGGCACGACAACACACGGCTAGGAAATGCACGGTAAGGCAAGGAAAGGGTAACGCAAGGCAAGGCACGGTGAGGCTAGGCAAGGTTAATACACGACAACGCAAGGCTAGGCAATGCACGACAATACAAGGAAAGCTTAAAGCAAAGGAAGGCACGGTCAGTCGAGATAAGGCTAAGGCACGACAACGCAAGGCTAGGCAATGCACGGAAGGCAAGCAAAGAGTAACGGAAGTTAAGGAAGGCAAGGGAAAGCAAGGGAAGGCAAGGGTAACGGAAGGGACGGCACGGCAAGGGGTAACAAGGCTAAGGCACCACAATGCAGGGCTAGGCAATGCACGGCAAGGCAAGCAAAGAGTAACGGAAGGAAAGGAAGGCAAGGCAAAGCCAGGCAAGGCAAGTGTAACAAAAGGCACGCAACGGCAAGGGGAAACAAGGCTAAGGCACGACAACACACGGCTAGGAAATGCACGGCAAGGCAAGGAAAGGGTAACGCAAGGCAAGGCACGGTGAGGCTAGGCAAGGCTAATGCACGACAACGCAAGGCTAGGCAATGCAGGACAATGCAAGTAAAGCTTAAAGCAAAGGAAGGCACGGTCAGGCGAGATAAGGCTAAGGCACGACAACGCAAGGCTAGGTAATGCAGGGAATGCAAGCAAAGAGTAACGGAAGGTAAGGAATGCAAGGGAAAGCAAGGAAAGGCAATGGTAACGGAAGGAACGGCACGGCAAGGGGAAACAAGTCTAAGGCACGACAACGCACGCTAGGCAATGCACGGCAAGGCAAGGAAAGGGTAACGCATGGGAAAGCCCGGTCAGGGGAGGCAAGGCTAAGGCACGACAACGCAAGGCTTGGCAATGCACGGAAGGCAAGCAAAGAGTAACGGATGGTAAGGAAGGCAAGGGAAAGCAAAGAAAGGCAAGTGTAACTGAAGGAACGGCACGGCATGGGGAAACAAGGCTAAGGCACGACAACGCACGCTAGGCAATGCACGGCAAGGCAAGGAAAGGGTAACGCATGGGAAAGCACGGTCAGGCGAGGCAAGGCTAAGGAAAGCCAACGCAAGGCTAGGCAATGCACGGAAAGCAAGCAAGGAGTAACGGAATGCAAGGAAGGAAAGGGAAAGCAAGGGAAGGCAAGGGTAACGAAAGGAACGGCACGGCAAGGTGTAACAAGGCTAAGGCACGACAACACACGGCTAGGAAATGCACGGCAAGGCAAGGAAAGGGTAACGCAAGGCAAGGCACGGTGAGGCTAGGCAAGGTTAATGCACGACAACGCAAGGCTAGGCAATGCACGACAATGCAAGGAAAGCTTAAAGCAAAGGAAGGCACGGTCAGGCGAGATAAGGCTAAGGCACGACAACGCAAGGCTAGGCAATGCACGGAAGGCAAGCAAAGAGTAACGGAAGGAAATGAAGGCAAGGGAAAGCAAGGAAAGGCAAGTGTAACGGAAGGAACGGCACGGCAAGGGGAAACAATGCTAAGGCACGACAACGCACGCTAGGCAATGCACGGCAAGGCAAGGAAAGGGTAACGCATGGGAAAGCACGGTCAGGCGAGGCAAGGCTAAGGCACGACAACCCAAGGCTAGGCAATGCACGGAAGGCAAGCAAAGAGAAACGGAAGGTAAGGAACGAAAGGGAAAGCAAAGACAGGCAAGTGTAACGGAAGGAACGGCACGGCAAGGGGAAACAAGGCTAAGGCACGACAACGCACGGCTAGGCAATGCACGGCAAGGCAAGCAAAGGGTAACGCAAGGAAAGGCACGGTGAGGCTAGACAAGGCTAATGCACGAAAACGCAAGGCTAGGCGTTGCACGACAATGCAAGGAAAGCTTAAAGCAAATTAAGGCAAGGTCAGGCGATATAAGGCTAAGGCACGACAACGCAAGGCTAGGAAATTCAGGGAAGGCAAGCAAAGAGTAACGGAAGGTAAGCAAGGCAAGGAAAAGGAAGGAAAGGCCAGGGTAACGGAAGGAACGGCACGGCAAGGGGAAACAAGTCTAAGGCACGACACCGAACGCTAGGCAATGAACGGCAAGGCAAGGAAAGGGTAACGCATTTGAAAGCACGGTCAGGCGAGGCAACGCTAAGGCACGACAACGCAAGGCTAGGCAATGCACGGAAGGCAAGCAAAGCGTAACGGAAGGTAAGGAAGGCAAGGGAAAGGAAAGAAAGGCAAGTGTAACGGAAGGAACGGCACGGCAAGGGGAAACAAGGCTAAGGCACGACAACGCACGACTAGGCAATGCACGGAAAGGCAAGGAAAGGGTAACGCATGGGAAAGCACGGTCAGGCGATGCAAGGCTAAGGCATGACAACGCAAGGCTAGGCAATGCACGGAAAGCAAGCAAAGAGTAACAGAAAGCAAGGAAGGCAAGGGAAAGCAAGGGAAGGCAAGGGTAACGGAAGGAACGGCACGGCAAGGGGTAAGAAGGCTAAGGCACGGCAACGCAGGGCTAGGCAATGCACGGCAAGGCAAGGAAAGGGTAACGCAGGGGAAGGCACGGTCAGGTGAGGCAAGGATAAGGCACGACAATGCAAGGCTAGGCAATGCACGGCAAGGCAAGGAAAGAGTAACGGAAGGAAAGGAAGGCAAGTCAAAGCCAGGAAAGGCAAGTGTAACAAAAGGCACGCCACGGCAAGGGGAAACAAGGCTAAGGCACGACAACGCACGGCTAGGCAATGCACGGCAAGGCAAGGAAAGGGTAACGCAAGGCAAGGCACGGTGAGGCTAGGCAAGGCTAATGCACGACAACGCAAAGCTAGGCAATGCACGACAATGCAAGGAAAGCTTAAAGCAAAGGAAGGCACGGTCAGGCGAGATAAGGCTAAGGCACGACAACGCAAGGCTAGGCAATGCAGGGAAGGGAAGCAAAGAGTAACGGAAGGTAAGCAAGGCAAGGAAAAGCAAGGAAAGGCAAGGGTAACGGAAGGAACTGCACGGCAAGGGGAAACAAGGCTAAGGCACGGCAACGCAGGGTGGGCAATGCACGGCAAGGCAAGGAAAGGGTAACGCATGGGAAAGCACGTTCAGGCGAGGCAAGGCTAAGGCACGACAACGCAAGGTTTGGCAATGCACGGAAGGCAAGCAAAGAGTAACGGAAGGTAAGGAAGGCAAGGGAAAGCAAAGAAAGGCAAGTGTAACGGAAGGAACGGCACGGCAAGGGGAAACAAGGCTAAGGCACGACAACGCACGCTAGGCAATGCACGGCAAGGCAAGGAAAGGGTAACGCATGGTCAAGCACGGTCAGGCGAATCAAACCTAAGGCATGACAACGCAAGGCTAGGCAATGCACGGAAAGCAAGCAAAGAGTAACGGAACGCAAGGAAGGCAAGGGAAAGCAAGGGAATGCAAGGGTAACGGAAGGAACGGCACGGCAAGGGGTAACAAGGCTAAGGCACGACAACGCAAGGTTAGGCAATGCACGGCAAGGCAAGGAAAGGGTAACGAAGGGGAAGGCACGGTCAGGTGAGGCAAGGATAAGGCACGACAATGCAAGGCTAGGCAATGCACGGCAAGGCAAGGAAAGAGTAACGGAAGGAAAGGAAGGCAAGGCAAAGCCAGGCAAGGCAAGTGTAACAAAAGGCACGCAACGGCAAGGGGAAACAAGGCTAAGGCACAACAACACACGGCTAGGAAATGCAAGGCAAGGAAAGTAAAGGGTAACGCAAGGCAAGGCACGGTGAGGCTAGGCAAGGCTAATGCACCACAACGCAAGGCTAGGCAATGCACGACAATGCAAGTAAAGCTTAAAGCAAAGGAAGGCACGGTTAGAAGAGATAAGGCTAAGGCACGACAACGCAAGGCTAGGCAATGCACGGAAGGCAAGAAAAGAGTAACGGAAGGCAAGGAAGGCAAAGGAAAGCAAGGAAAGGCAATGGTAACGGAAGGAACGGCACGGCAAGGGGAAACAAGTCTAAGGCACGACAACGCACGCTAGGCAATGCACGGCAAGGGAAGGAAAGGGTAACGCATGGGAAAGAACGGTCAGGGGAGGCCAGCCTAAGGCATGACAACGCAAGGCTAGGCAATGCACGGAAAGCAAGCAAAGAGTAACGGAACGCAAGGAAGGCAAGGGAAAGCAAGGGAAGGCAAGGGTAACGGAAGGAACGGAACGACAAGGGGTAAGAAGGCTAAGGCACGACAACGCAGGGCTAGGCAATGCACGGCAAGGCAAGCAAAGAGTAACGGAAGGAAAGGAAGGCAAGGCAAAGCCAGGCAAGACAAGTGTAACAAAAGGCACGCAACGGCAAGGGGAAACAAGGCTAAGGCACGACAACACACGGCTAGGAAATGCACGGCAAGGCAAGGAAAGGGTAACGCAAGGCAAGGCACGGTGAGGCTAGGCAAGCCTAATGCACGTCAACGCAAGGCTAGGCAATGCACGACAATGCAAGTAAAGCTTAAAGCAAAGGAAGGCACGGTCAGAAGAGATAAGGCTAAGGTACGACAACGCAAGGCTAGGCAATGCAGGGAAGGCAAGCAAAGAGTAACGGAAGGTAAGGAAGGCAAGGAAAGCAAGGAAAGGCAATGGTAAAGGAAGGAACGGCACGGTAAGGGGAAACAAGTCTAAGGCACGATAACGCACGCTAGGCAATGCACGGCAAGGGAAGGAAAGGGTAACGCATGGGAAAGAACGGTCAGGGGAGGCAAGGCTAAGGCACGACAACGGAAGGCTTGGCAATGCACGGAAGGCAAGCAAAGAGTAACGGAAGTAAGGAAGGCAAGGGAAAGCAAAGAAAGGCAAGTGTAACGGAAGGAACGGCACGGCAAGGGGAAACAAGGCTAAGGCACGACAACGCACGCTAGGCAATGCACGGCAAGGCAAGGAAAGGGTAACGCATGGGAAAGCACGGTCAGGCGAGGCAAGGCTAAGGAAAGCAAACGCAAGGCTAGGCAATGCACGGAAAGCAAGCAAGGAGTATCGGAATGCAACGAAGGAAAGGGAAAGCAAGGGAAGGCAAGGGTAACGAAAGGAACGGCACGGCAAGGGGTAACAAGGCTAAGGCACGACAACACACGGCTACGAAATGCACGGCAAGGCAAGGAAAGGGTAACGCAAGGCAAGGCACGGTGAGGCTAGGCAAGGTTAATGCACGACAACGCAAGGCTAGGCAATGCACGACAATGCAAGGAAAGCTTAAAGCAAAGGAAGGCACGGTCAGGCGAGATAAGGCTAAGGCACGACAACGCAAGGCTAGGCAATGCACGGAAGGCAAGCAAAGAGTAACGGAAGGTAAGGAAGGCAAGGGAAAGGAAGGAAAGGCAAGTGTAACGGAAGGAACGGTACGGCAAGGGGAAACAAGGCTAAGGCACGACAACGCACGCTAGGCAATGCACGGCAAGGCAAGGAAAGGGTAACGCATGGGAAAGCACGGTCAGGCGAGGCAAGCCTAAGGCATGACAACGCAAGGCTAAGCAATGCACGGAAAGGAAGCAAAGAGTAACGGAACGCAAGGAAGGCAAGGGAAAGCAAGGGAAGGCAAGGGTAACGGAAGGAACGGCACGGCAAGGGGTAAGAAGGCTAAGGCACGACAACGCAGGGCTAGGCAATGCACGGCAAGGCAAGGAAAGGGTAACGCAGGGGAAGGCACGGTCAGGTGAGGCAAGGATAAGGCACGACAATGCAAGGCTAGGCAATGCACGGCAAGGCAAGGAAAGAGTAACGGAAGGAAAGGAATGCAAGGCAAAGCCAGGCAAGGCAAGTGTAACAAAAGGCACGCAACGGGAAGGGGAAACAAGGCTAAGGAACGACAACACTCGGCTAGGAAATGCAAGGCAAGGCAAGTAAAGGGTAACGCAAGGCAAGGCACGGTGAGGCTAAGCAAGGCTAATGCACGACAACGCAAGGCTAGGCAATGCACGACAATGCAAGTAAAGCTTAAAGCAAAGGAAGGCACGGTTAGAAGAGATAAGGCTAAGGCACGACAACGCAAGGCTAGGCAATGCAGGGAAGGCAAGAAAAGAGTAACAGAAGGTAAGGAAGGCAAAGGAAAGCAAGGAAAGGCAATGGTAACGGAAGGAACGGCACGGCAAGGGGAAACAAGTCTAAGGCACGACAACGCACGCTAGGCAATGCACGGCAAGGGAAGGAAAGGGTAACGCATGGGAAAGAACGGTCAGGGGAGGCAAGGCTAAGGCACGACAACGGAAGGCTTGGCAATGCACGGAAGGCAAGCAAAGAGTAACGGAAGTAAGGAAGGCAAGGGAAAGCAAAGAAAGGCAAGTGTAACGGAAGGAACGGCACGGCAAGGGGAAACAAGGCTAAGGCACGACAACGCACGGCTAGGCAATGCACGGCAAGGCAAGCAAAGGGTAACGCAAGGCAAGGCACGGTGAGGCTAGACAAGGCTAATGCACGAAAACGCAAGGCTAGGCAATGAACGACAATGCAAGGAAAGCTTAAAGCAAAGGAAGGCAAGGTCAGGCGAGATAAGGCAAAGGCACGACAACGCAAGGCTAGGCAATTCAGGGAAGGCAAGCAAAGAGTAACGGAAGGTAAGCAAGGCAAGGAAAAGCAAGGAAAGGCAAGGGTAACGGAAGGAACGGCACGGCAAGGGGGAACAAGTCTCAGGCACGACACCGAAAGCTAGGCAATGAACGGCAAGGCAAGGAAAGGGTAACGCATGGGAAAGCACGGTCAGTCGAGGCAAGGCTAAGGCACGACAACGCAAGGCTAGGCAATGCACGGAAGGCAAGCAAAGAGTAACGGAAGGTAAGGAAGGCAAGGGAAAACAAGGAAAGGCAAGTGTAACGGAAGGAACGGCACGGCAAGTGGAAACAAGGCTAAGGCACGACAACGCACGCTAGGCAATGCACGGCAAGGGAAGGAAAGGGTAACGCATGGGAAAGAACGGTCAGGGGAGGCAAGGCTAAGGCACGACTACGCAAGGCTTGGCAATGCACGGAAGGCAAGCAAAGAGTAACGGAAGTAAGGAAGGCAAGGGAAAGCAAAGAAAGGCAAGTGTAACGGAAGGAACGGCACGGCAAGGGGAAACAAGGCTAAGGCACGACAACGCACGGCTAGGCAATGCACGGCAAGGCAAGCAAAGGGTAACGCAAGGCAAGGCACGGTGAGGCTAGACAAGGCTAATGCACGAAAACGCAAGGCTAGGCAATGCACGACAATGCAAGGAAAGCTTAAAACAAAGGAAGGCAAGGACAGGCGAGATAAGGCAAAGGCACGACAACGCAAGGCTAGGAAATTCAGGGAAGGCAAGCAAAGAGTAACGGAAGGTAAGCAAGGCAAGGAAAAGCAAGGAAAGGCAAGGGTAACGGAAGGAACGGCACGGCAAGGGGGAACAAGTCTCAGGCACGACACCGAACGCTAGGCAATGAACGGCAAGGCAAGGAAAGGGTAACGCATGGTAAAGCACGGTCAGGCGAGGCAAGGCTAAGGCACGACAACGCAAGGCTAGGCAATGCAGGGAAGGCAAGCAAAGAGTAACGGAAGGGAAGCAAGGCAAGGAAAAGCAAGGAAAGGCAAGGGTAACGGAAGGAACGGCACGGCAAGGGGGAACAAGTCTCAGGCACGACACCGAACGCTAGGCAATGAACGGCAAGGCAAGGAAAGGGTAACGCATGGGAAAGCACGGTCAGGCGAGGCAAGGCTAAGGCACGACAACGCAAGGCTAGGCAATGCACGGAAGGCAAGCAAAGAGTAACGGAAGGAAAGGAAGGCAAGGGAAAGCAAGGAAAGGCAAGTGTAACGGAAGGAACGGCACGGCAAGGGGAAACAATGCTAAGGCACGACAACGCACGCTAGGCAATGCACGGCAAGGCAAGGAAAGAGTAACGGAAGGAACGGAAGGCAAGGCAAAGCCAGGCACGGCAAGTGTAACAAAAGGCACGCAACGGCAAGGGGAAACAAGGCTAAGGCACGACAACGCACGGCTAGGCAATGCACGGAAAGGCAAGGAAAGGGTAACTCATGGGAAAGCACGGTCAGGCGATGCAAGGCTAAGGCATGACAATGCAAGGCTAGGCCATGCACGGAAAGCAAGCAAAGAGTAACGGAACGCAAGGAAGGCAAGGGAAAGCAAGGGAAGGCAAGGGTACCGGATGGAACGGCACGGCAAGGGGTAACAGGGCTAAGGCACGGCAACGCAGGGCTAGGCAATGCACGGCAAGGCAAGGAAAGGGTAACGCAGGGGAAGGCACGGTCAGTTGAGGCAAGGATAAGGCACGACAATGCAAGGCTAGGCAATGCACGGCAAGGCAAGGAAAGAGTAACGGAAGGAAAGGAAGGCAAGTCAAAGCCAGGAGAGGCAAGTGTAACAAAAGGCACGCCACGGCAAGGGGAAACAAGGCTAAGGCACGACAACGCACGGTTGGCAATGCACGGCAAGGCAAGGAAAGGGTAACGCAAGGCAAGGCACGGTGAGGCTAGGCAAGGCTAATTCACGACAACGCAAGGCTAGGCAATGCACGACAATGCAAGGAAAGCTTAAAGCAAAGGAAGGCACGGTCAGGCGAGATAAGGCTATGGCACGACAACGCAAGGCTAGGCAATGCAGGGAAGGGAAGCAAAGAGTAACGGAAGGTAAGGAAGGCAAGGGAAAGCAAGGGAAGGCAAGGGTAACGGAAGGAACGGCACGGCAAGGGGTAACAAGGCTAAGGCACGACAACGCAGGGCTAGGCAATGCACGGCAAGGCAAGGAAAGAGTAACGGAAGGCAAAGCACGGTGAGGCTAGGCAAGGTTAATGCACGACAACGCAAGGCTAGGCAATGCACGACAATACAAGGACAGCTTAAAGCAAAGGAAGGCACGGTCAGTCGAGATAAGGCTAAGGCACGACAACGCAAGGCTAGGCAATGCACGGAAGGCAAGCAAAGAGTAACGGAAGGTAAGGAAGGCAAGGGAAAGCAAGGGAAGGCAAGGGTAACGGAAGGGACGGCACGGCAAGGGGTAACAAGGCTAAGGCACGACAACGCAGGGCTAGGCAATGCACGGCAAGGCAAGCAAAGAGTAACGGAAGGAAAGGAAGGCAAGGCAAAGCCAGGCAAGGCAAGTGTAACAAAAGGCACGCAACGGCAAGGGGAAACAAGGCTAAGGCACGACAACACACGGCTAGGAAATGCACGGCAAGGCAAGGAAAGGGTAACGCAAGGCAAGGCACGGTGAGGCTAGGCAAGGCTAATGCACGAAAACGCAAGGCTAGGCAATGCACGACAATGCAAGTAAAGCTTAAAGCAAAGGAAGGCACGGTCAGAAGAGATAAGGCTAAGGCACGACAACGCAAGGCTAGGCAATGCAGGGAAAGCAAGCAAAGAGTAACGGAAGGTAAGGAACGAAAGGGAAAGCAAAGAAAGGCAAGTGTAACGGAAGGAACGGCACGGCAAGGGGAAACAAGGCTAAGGCACGACAACGCACGGCTAGGCAATGCACGGCAAGGCAAGCAAAGGGTAACGCAAGGAAAGGCACGGTGAGGCTAGGCAAGGCTAATGCACGAAAACGCAAGGCTAGGCGATGCACGACAATGCAAGGTAAGCTTAAAGCAAAGGAAGGCAAGGTCAGGCGATATAAGGCTAAGGCACGACAACGCAAGGCTAGGAAATTCAGGGAAGGGAAGCAAAGAGTAACGGAAGGTAAGCAAGGCAAGGAAAAGGAAGGAAAGGCCATGGTAACGGAAGGAACGGCACGGCAAGGGGAAACAAGTCTAAGGCACGACACCGAACGCTAGGCAATGAACGGCAAGGCAAGGAAAGGGTAACGCATTTGAAAGCACGGTCAGGCGAGGCAACGCTAAGGCACGACAACGCAAGGCTAGGCAATGCACGGAAGGCAAGCAAAGAGTAACGGAAGGTAAGGAAGGCAAGGGAAAGGAAGGAAAGGCAAGTGTAACGGAAGGAGCGGCACGGCAAGGGGAAACAAGGCTAAGGCACGACAACGCACGGCTAGGCAATGCACGGAAAGGCAAGGAAAGGGTGACGCATGGGAAAGCACGGTCAGGCGATGCAAGGCTAAGGCATGACAACGCAAGGCTAGGCAATGCACGGAAAGCAAGCAAAGAGTAACGGAACGCAAGGAAGGCAAGGGAAAGCAAGGGAAGGCAAGGGTAACGGAAGGAACGGCACGGCAAGGGGTAAGAAGGCTAAGGCACGGCAACGCAGGGCTAGGCAATGCACGGCAAGGCAAGGAAAGGGTAACGCAGGGGAAGGCACGGTCAGGCGAGATAAGGCTAAGGCACGACAACGCAAGGCTAGGCAATGCAGGGAAGGGAAGCAAAGAGTAACGGAAGGTAAGCAAGGCAAGGAAAAGCAAGGAAAGGCAAGGGTAACGGAAGGAACGGCACGGCAAGGGGAAACAAGGCTAAGGCACGACAACGCACGCTAGGCAATGCACGGTAAGGCAAGGAAAGGGTAACGCAAGGCAAGGCACGGTGAGGCTAGGCAAGGCTAATGCACGACAACGCAAGGCTAGGCAATGCACGACAATGCAAGGAAAGCTTAAAGCAAAGGAAGGCACGGTCAGGTGAGGCAAGGATAAGGCACGACAATGCAAGGCTAGGCAGTGCACGGCAAGGCAAGGAAAGAGCAACGGAAGGAAAGGAAGGCAAGGCAAAGCCAGGCAAGGCAAGTGTAACAAAAGGCACGCAACGGCACGGGGAAACAAGGCTAAGGCACGACAACACACGGCTAGGAAATGCAAGGCAAGGAAAGTAAAGGGTAACGCAAGGCAAGGCACGGTGAGGCTAGGCAAGGCTAATGCACGACAACGCAAGGCTAGGCAATGAACGACAATGCAAGTAAAGCTTAAAGCAAAGGAAGGCAGGGTTAGAAGAGATAAGGCTAAGGCACGACAACGCAAGGCTAGGCAATGCACGGAAGGCAAGAAAAGAGTAACGGAAGGTAAGGAAGGCAAAGGAAAGCAAGGAAAGGCAATGGTAACGGAAGGAACGGCACGGCAAGGGGAAACAAGTCTAAGGCACGACAACGCACGCTAGGCAATGCACGGCAAGGGAAGGAAAGGGTAACGCATGGGAAAGAACGGTCAGGGGAGGCAAGCCTAAGGCATGACAACGCAAGGCTAGGCAATGCACGGAAAGCAAGCAAAGAGTAACGGAACGCAAGGAAGGCAAGGGAAAGCAAGGGAAGGCAAGGGTAAGGTAAGGAACGGCACGGCAAGGGGTAAGAAGGCTAAGGCACGACAACGCAGGGCTAGGCAATGCACGGCAAGGCAAGCAAAGAGTAACGGAAGGAAAGGAAGGCAAGGCAAAGCCAGGCAAGGCAAGTGTAACAAAAGGCACGCAACGGCAAGGGGAAACAAGGCTAAGGCACGACAACACACGGCTAGGAATTGCACGGCAAGGCAAGGAAAGGGTAACGCAAGGCAAGGCACGGTGAGGCTAGGCAAGGCTAATGCACGACAACGCAAGGCTAGGCAATGCACGACAATGCAAGTAAAGCTTAAAGCAAAGGAAGGCACGGTCAGAAGAGATAAGGCTAAGGCACGACAACGCAAGGCTAGGCAATGCAGGGAAGGCAAGCAAAGAGTAACGGAAGGTAAGGAAGGCAAGGGAAAGCAAGGAAAGGCAATGGTAACGGAAGGAACGGCACGGCAAGGGGAAACAAGTCTAATGCACGACAACGCACGCTAGTCAATGCACGGCAAGGCAAGGAAAGGGTAACGCATGGGAAAGCACGGTCAGGCGATGCAAGGCTAAGGCATGACAACGCAAGGCTAGGCAATGCACGGAAAGCAAGCAAACAGTAACGGAACGCAAGGAAGGCAAGGGAAAGCAAGGGAAGGCAAGGGTAACGGAAGGAACGGCACGGCAAGGGGGAACAAGTCTCAGGCACGACACCGAAAGCTAGGCAATGAACGGCAAGGCAAGGAAAGGGTAACGCATGGGAAAGCACGGTCAGTCGAGGCAAGGCTAAGGCACGACAACGCAAGGCTAGGCAATGCACGGAAGGCAAGCAAAGAGTAACGGAAGGTAAGGAAGGCAAGGGAAAACAAGGAAAGGCAAGTGTAACGGAAGGAACGGCACGGCAAGTGGAAACAAGGCTAAGGCACGACAACGCACGCTAGGCAATGCACGGCAAGGGAAGGAAAGGGTAACGCATGGGAAAGAACGGTCAGGGGAGGCAAGGCTAAGGCACGACTACGCAAGGCTTGGCAATGCACGGAAGGCAAGCAAAGAGTAACGGAAGTAAGGAAGGCAAGGGAAAGCAAAGAAAGGCAAGTGTAACGGAAGGAACGGCACAGCAAGGGGAAACAAGGCTAAGGCACGACAACGCACGGCTAGGCAATGCACGGCAAGGCAAGCAAAGGGTAACGCAAGGCAAGGCACGGTGAGGCTAGACAAGGCTAATGCACGAAAACGCAAGGCTAGGCAATGCACGACAATACAAGGAAAGCTTAAAGCAAAGGAAGGCAAGGACAGGCGAGATAAGGCAAAGGCACGACAACGCAAGGCTAGGAAATTCAGGGAAGGCAAGCAAAGAGTAACGGAAGGTAAGCAAGGCAAGGAAAAGCAAGGAAAGGCAAGGGTAACGGAAGGAACGGCACGGCAAGGGGGAACAAGTCTCAGGCACGACACCGAACGCTAGGCAATGAACGGCAAGGCAAGGAAAGCGTAACGCATGGTAAAGCACGGTCAGGCGAGGCAAGGCTAAGGCACGACAACGCAAGGCTAGGCAATGCAGGGAAGGCAAGCAAAGAGTAACGGAAGGGAAGCAAGGCAAGGAAAAGCAAGGAAAGGCAAGGGTAACGGAAGGAACGGCACGGCAAGGGGGAACAAGTCTCAGGCACGACACCGAACGCTAGGCAATGAACGGCAAGGCAAGGAAAGGGTAACGCATGGGAAAGCACGGTCAGGCGAGGCAAGGCTAAGGCACGACAACGCAAGGCTAGGCAATGCACGGAAGGCAAGCAAAGAGTAACGAAAGGAAAGGAAGGCAAGGGAAAGCAAGGAAAGGCAAGTGTAACGGAAGGAACGGCACGGCAAGGGGAAACAATGCTAAGGCACGACAACGCACGCTAGGCAATGCACGGCAAGGCAAGGAAAGAGTAACTCATGGGAAAGCACGGTCAGGCGATGCAAGGCTAAGGCATGACAATGCAAGGCTAGGCCATGCACGGAAAGCAAGCAAAGAGTAACGGAACGCAAGGAAGGCAAGGGAAAGCAAGGGAAGGCAAGGGTAACGGATGGAACGGCACGGCAAGGGGTAACAAGGCTAAGGCACGGCAACGCAGGGCTAGGCAATGCACGGCAAGGCAAGGAAAGGGTAACGCAGGGGAAGGCACGGTCAGTTGAGGCAAGGATAAGGCACGACAATGCAAGGCTAGGCAATGCACGGCAAGGCAAGGAAAGAGTAACGGAAGGAAAGGAAGGCAAGTCAAAGCCAGGAGAGGCAAGTGTAACAAAAGGCACGCCACGGCAAGGGGAAACAAGGCTAAGGCACGACAACGCACGGTTGGCAATGCACGGCAAGGCAAGGAAAGGGTAACGCAAGGCAAGGCACGGTGAGGCTAGGCAAGGCTAATTCACGACAACGCAAGGCTAGGCAATGCACGGCAATGCAAGGAAAGGTTAAAGCATGGGAGGAAGGCACGGTCAGGCGAGATAAGGCTAAGGCACGACAACGCAAGGCTAGGCAATGCAGGGAAGGGAAGCAAAGAGTAACGGAAGGTAAGGAAGGCAAGGGAAAGCAAGGGAAGGCAAGGGTAACGGAAGGAACGGCACGGCAAGGGGTAACAAGGCTAAGGCACGACAACGCAGGGCTAGGCAATGCACGGCAAGGCAAGGAAAGAGTAACGGAAGGCAAAGCACGGTGAGGCTAGGCAAGGTTAATGCACGACAACGCAAGGCTAGGCAATGCACGACAATACAAGGAAAGCTTAAAGCAAAGGAAGGCACGGTCAGTCGAGATAAGGCTAAGGCACGACAACGCAAGGCTAGGCAATGCACGGAAGGCAAGCAAAGAGTAACGGAAGGTAAGGAAGGCAAGGGAAAGGAAGGAAAGGCAAGTGTAACGGAAGGAGCGGCACGGCAAGGGGAAACAAGGCTAAGGCACGACAACGCACGGCTAGGCAATGCACGGAAAGGCAAGGAAAGGGTGACGCATGGGAAAGCACGGTCAGGCGATGCAAGGCTAAGGCATGACAACGCAAGGCTAGGCAATGCACGGAAAGCAAGCAAAGAGTAACGGAACGCAAGGAAGGCAAGGGAAAGCAAGGGAAGGCAAGGGTAACGGAAGGAACGGCACGGCAAGGGGTAAGAAGGCTAAGGCACGGCAACGCAGGGCTAGGCAATGCACGGCAAGGCAAGGAAAGGGTAACGCAGGGGAAGGCACGGTCAGGCGAGATAAGGCTAAGGCACGACAACGCAAGGCTAGGCAATGCAGGGAAGGGAAGCAAAGAGTAACGGAAGGTAAGCAAGGCAAGGAAAAGCAAGGAAAGGCAAGGGTAACGGAAGGAACGGCACGGCAAGGGGAAACAAGGCTAAGGCACGACAACGCACGCTAGGCAATGCACGGTAAGGCAAGGAAAGGGTAACGCAAGGCAAGGCACGGTGAGGCTAGGCAAGGCTAATGCACGACAACGCAAGGCTAGGCAATGCACGACAATGCAAGGAAAGCTTAAAGCAAAGGAAGGCACGGTCAGGTGAGGCAAGGATAAGGCACGACAATGCAAGGCTAGGCAGTGCACGGCAAGGCAAGGAAAGAGCAACGGAAGGAAAGGAAGGCAAGGCAAAGCCAGGCAAGGCAAGTGTAACAAAAGGCACGCAACGGCACGGGGAAACAAGGCTAAGGCACGACAACACACGGCTAGGAAATGCAAGGCAAGGAAAGTAAAGGGTAACGCAAGGCAAGGCACGGTGAGGCTAGGCAAGGCTAATGCACGACAACGCAAGGCTAGGCAATGCACGACAATGCAAGTAAAGCTTAAAGCAAAGGAAGGCAGGGTTAGAAGAGATAAGGCTAAGGCACGACAACGCACGGCTAGGCAATGCACGGAAGGCAAGAAAAGAGTAACGGAAGGTAAGGAAGGCAAAGGAAAGCAAGGAAAGGCAATGGTAACGGAAGGAACGGCACGGCAAGGGGAAACAAGTCTAAGGCACGACAACGCACGCTAGGCAATGCACGGCAAGGGAAGGAAAGGGTAACGCATGGGAAAGAACGGTCAGGGGAGGCAAGCCTAAGGCATGACAACGCAAGGCTAGGCAATGCACGGAAAGCAAGCAAAGAGTAACGGAACGCAAGGAAGGCAAGGGAAAGCAAGGGAAGGCAAGGGTAAGGTAAGGAACGGCACGGCAAGGGGTAAGAAGGCTAAGGCACGACAACGCAGGGCTAGGCAATGCACGGCAAGGCAAGCAAAGAGTAACGGAAGGAAAGGAAGGCAAGGCAAAGCCAGGCAAGGCAAGTGTAACAAAAGGCACGCAACGGCAAGGGGAAACAAGGCTAAGGCACGACAACACACGGCTAGGAATTGCACGGCAAGGCAAGGAAAGGGTAACGCAAGGCAAGGCACGGTGAGGCTAGGCAAGGCTAATGCACGACAACGCAAGGCTAGGCAATGCACGACAATGCAAGTAAAGCTTAAAGCAAAGGAAGGCACGGTCAGAAGAGATAAGGCTAAGGCACGACAACGCAAGGCTAGGCAATGCAGGGAAGGCAAGCAAAGAGTAACGGAAGGTAAGGAAGGCAAGGGAAAGCAAGGAAAGGCAATGGTAACGGAAGGAACGGCACGGCAAGGGGAAACAAGTCTAATGCACGACAACGCACGCTAGTCAATGCACGGCAAGGCAAGGAAAGGGTAACGCATGGGAAAGCACGGTCAGGCGATGCAAGGCTAAGGCATGACAACGCAAGGCTAGGCAATGCACGGAAAGCAAGCAAACAGTAACGGAACGCAAGGAAGGCAAGGGAAAGCAAGGGAAGGCAAGGGTAACGGAAGGAACGGCACGGCAAGGGGGAACAAGTCTCAGGCACGACACCGAAAGCTAGGCAATGAACGGCAAGGCAAGGAAAGGGTAACGCATGGGAAAGCACGGTCAGTCGAGGCAAGGCTAAGGCACGACAACGCAAGGCTAGGCAATGCACGGAAGGCAAGCAAAGAGTAACGGAAGGTAAGGAAGGCAAGGGAAAACAAGGAAAGGCAAGTGTAACGGAAGGAACGGCACGGCAAGTGGAAACAAGGCTAAGGCACGACAACGCACGCTAGGCAATGCACGGCAAGGGAAGGAAAGGGTAACGCATGGGAAAGAACGGTCAGGGGAGGCAAGGCTAAGGCACGACTACGCAAGGCTTGGCAATGCACGGAAGGCAAGCAAAGAGTAACGGAAGTAAGGAAGGCAAGGGAAAGCAAAGAAAGGCAAGTGTAACGGAAGGAACGGCACAGCAAGGGGAAACAAGGCTAAGGCACGACAACGCACGGCTAGGCAATGCACGGCAAGGCAAGCAAAGGGTAACGCAAGGCAAGGCACGGTGAGGCTAGACAAGGCTAATGCACGAAAACGCAAGGCTAGGCAATGCACGACAATACAAGGAAAGCTTAAAGCAAAGGAAGGCAAGGACAGGCGAGATAAGGCAAAGGCACGACAACGCAAGGCTAGGAAATTCAGGGAAGGCAAGCAAAGAGTAACGGAAGGTAAGCAAGGCAAGGAAAAGCAAGGAAAGGCAAGGGTAACGGAAGGAACGGCACGGCAAGGGGGAACAAGTCTCAGGCACGACACCGAACGCTAGGCAATGAACGGCAAGGCAAGGAAAGGGTAACGCATGGTAAAGCACGGTCAGGCGAGGCAAGGCTAAGGCACGACAACGCAAGGCTAGGCAATGCAGGGAAGGCAAGCAAAGAGTAACGGAAGGGAAGCAAGGCAAGGAAAAGCAAGGAAAGGCAAGGGTAACGGAAGGAACGGCACGGCAAGGGGGAACAAGTCTCAGGCACGACACCGAACGCTAGGCAATGAACGGCAAGGCAAGGAAAGGGTAACGCATGGGAAAGCACGGTCAGGCGAGGCAAGGCTAAGGCACGACAACGCAAGGCTAGGCAATGCACGGAAGGCAAGCAAAGAGTAACGAAAGGAAAGGAAGGCAAGGGAAAGCAAGGAAAGGCAAGTGTAACGGAAGGAACGGCACGGCAAGGGGAAACAATGCTAAGGCACGACAACGCACGCTAGGCAATGCACGGCAAGGCAAGGAAAGAGTAACTCATGGGAAAGCACGGTCAGGCGATGCAAGGCTAAGGCATGACAATGCAAGGCTAGGCCATGCACGGAAAGCAAGCAAAGAGTAACGGAACGCAAGGAAGGCAAGGGAAAGCAAGGGAAGGCAAGGGTAACGGATGGAACGGCACGGCAAGGGGTAACAAGGCTAAGGCACGGCAACGCAGGGCTAGGCAATGCACGGCAAGGCAAGGAAAGGGTAACGCAGGGGAAGGCACGGTCAGTTGAGGCAAGGATAAGGCACGACAATGCAAGGCTAGGCAATGCACAGCAAGGCAAGGAAAGAGTAACGGAAGGAAAGGAAGGCAAGTCAAAGCCAGGAGAGGCAAGTGTAACAAAAGGCACGCCACGGCAAGGGGAAACAAGGCTAAGGCACGACAACGCACGGTTGGCAATGCACGGCAAGGCAAGGAAAGGGTAACGCAAGGCAAGGCACGGTGAGGCTAGGCAAGGCTAATTCACGACAACGCAAGGCTAGGCAATGCACGACAATGCAAGGAAAGCTTAAAGCAAAGGAAGGCACGGTCAGGCGAGATAAGGCTAAGGCACGACAACGCAAGGCTAGGCAATGCAGGGAAGGGAAGCAAAGAGTAACGGAAGGTAAGGAAGGCAAGGGAAAGCAAGGGAAGGCAAGGGTAACGGAAGGAACGGCACGGCAAGGGGTAACAAGGCTAAGGCACGACAACGCAGGGCTAGGCAATGCACGGCAAGGCAAGGAAAGAGTAACGGAAGGCAAAGCACGGTGAGGCTAGGCAAGGTTAATGCACGACAACGCAAGGCTAGGCAATGCACGACAATACAAGGAAAGCTTAAAGCAAAGGAAGGCACGGTCAGTCGAGATAAGGCTAAGGCACGACAACGCAAGGCTAGGCAATGCACGGAAGGCAAGCAAAGAGTAACGGAAGGTAAGGAAGGCAAGGGAAAGCAAGGGAAGGCAAGGGTAACGGAAGGGACGGCACGGCAAGGGGTAACAAGGCTCAGGCACGACAACGCAGGGCTAGGCAATGCACGGCAAGGCAAGCAAAGAGTAACGGAAGGAAAGGAAGGCAAGGCAAAGCCAGGCAAGGCAAGTGTAACAAAAGGCACGCAACGGCAAGGGGAAACAAGGCTAAGGCACGACAACACACGGCTAGGAAATGCAAGGCAAGGAAAGTAAAGGGTAACGCAAGGCAAGGCACGGTGAGGCTAGGCAAGGCTAATGCACGAAAACGCAAGGCTAGGCAATGCACGACAATGCAAGTAAAGCTTAAAGCAAAGGAAGGCACGGTCAGAAGAGATAAGGCTAAGGCACGACAACGCAAGGCTAGGCAATGCAGGGAAGGCAAGCAAAGAGTAACGGAAGGTAAGGAACGAAAGGGAAAGCAAAGAAAGGCAAGTGTAACGGAAGGAACGGCACGGCAAGGGGAAACAAGGCTAAGGCACGACAACGCACGGCTAGGCAATGCACGGCAAGGCAAGCAAAGGGTAACGCAAGGAAAGGCACGGTGAGGCTAGGCAAGGCTAATGCACGAAAACGCAAGGCTAGGCGATGCACGACAATGCAAGGAAAGCTTAAAGCAAAGGAAGGCAAGGTCAGGCGATATAAGGCTAAGGCACGACAACGCAAGGCTAGGAAATTCAGGGAAGGCAAGCAAAGAGTAACGGAAGGTAAGCAAGGCAAGGAAAAGGAAGGAAAGGCCATGGTAACGGAAGGAACGGCACGGCAAGGGGAAACAAGTCTAAGGCACGACACCGAACGCTAGGCAATGAACGTCAAGGCAAGGAAAGGGTAACGCATTTGAAAGCACGGTCAGGCGAGGCAACGCTAAGGCACGACAACGCAAGGCTAGGCAATGCACGGAAGGCAACCAAAGAGTAACGGAAGATAAGGAAGGCAAGGGAAAGGAAGGAAAGGCAAGTGTAACGGAAGGAGCGGCACGGCAAGGGGAAACAAGGCTAAGGCACGACAACGCACGGCTAGGCAATGCACGGAAAGGCAAGGAAAGGGTAACGCATGGGAAAGCACGGTCAGGCGATGCAAGGCTAAGGCATGACAACGCAAGGCTAGGCAATGCACGGAAAGCAAGCAAAGAGTAACGGAACGCAAGGAAGGCAAGGGAAAGCAAGGGAAGGCAAGGGTAACGGAAGGAACGGCACGGCAAGGGGTAAGAAGGCTAAGGCACGGCAACGCAGGGCTAGGCCATGCACGGCAAGGCAAGGAAAGGGTAACGCAGGGGAAGGCACGGTCAGGCGAGATAAGGCTAAGGCACGACAACGCAAGGCTAGGCAATGCAGGGAAGGGAAGCAAAGAGTAACGGAAGGTAAGCAAGGCAAGGAAAAGCAAGGAAAGGCAAGGGTAACGGAAGGAACTGCACGGCAAGGGGAAACAAGGCTAAGGCACGACAACGCACGCTAGGCAATGCACGGTAAGGCAAGGAAAGGGTAACGCAAGGCATGGCACGGTGAGGCTAGGCAAGGCTAATGCACGACAACGCAAGGCTAGGCAATGCACGACAATGCAAGGAAAGCTTAAAGCAAAGGAACGCACGGTCAGGTGAGGCAAGGATAAGGCACGACAATGCAAGGCTAGGCAGTGCACGGCAAGGCAAGGAAAGAGCAACGGAAGGAAAGGAAGGCAAGGCAAAGCCAGGCAAGGCAAGTGTAACAAAAGGCATGCAACGGCAAGGGGAAACAAGGCTAAGGCACGACAACACACGGCTAGGAAATGCAAGGCAAGGAAAGTAAAGGGTAACGCAAGGCAAGGCACGGTGAGGCTAGGCAAGGCTAATGCACGACAACGCAAGGCTAGGCAATGAACGACAATGCAAGTAAAGCTTAAAGCAAAGGAAGGCACGGTTAGAAGAGATAAGGCTAAGGCACGACAACGCAAGGCTAGGCAATGCACGGAAGGCAAGAAAAGAGTAACGGAAGGTAAGGAAGGCAAAGGAAAGCAAGGAAAGGCAATGGTAACGGAAGGAACGGCACGGCAAGGGGAAACAAGTCTAAGGCACGACAACGCACGCTAGGCAATACACGGCAAGGGAAGGAAAGGGTAACGCATGGGAAAGAACGGTCAGTGGAGGCAAGCCTAAGGCATGACAACGAAAGGCTAGGCAATGCACGGAAAGCAAGCAAAGAGTAACGGAACGCAAGGAAGGCAAGGGAAAGCAAGGGAAGGCAAGGGTAAGGGAAGGAACGGCACGGCAAGGGGTAAGAAGGCTAAGGCACGACAACGCAGGGCTAGGCAATGCACGGCAAGGCAAGCTAAGAGTAACGGAAGGAAAGGAAGGCAAGGCAAAGCCAGGCAAGGCAAGTGTAACAAAAGGCACGCAACGGCAAGGGGAAACAAGGCTAAGGCACGACAACACACGGCTAGGAAATGCACGGCAAGGCAAGGAAAGGGTAACGCAAGGCAAGGCACGGTGAGGCTAGGCAAGGCTAATGCACGACAACGCAAGGCTAGGCAATGCACGACAATGCAAGTAAAGCTTAAAGCAAAGGAAGGCACGGTCAGAAGAGATAAGGCTAAGGCACGACAACGCAAGGCTAGGCAATGCAGGGAAGGCAAGCAAAGAGTAACGGAAGGTAAGGAAGGCAAGGGAAAGCAAGGAAAGGCAATGGTAACGGAAGGAACGGCACGGCAAGGGGAAACAAGTCTAATGCACGACAACGCACGCTAGTCAATGCACGGCAAGGCAAGGAAAGGGTAACGCATGGGAAAGCACGGTCAGGCGATGCAAGGCTAAGGCATGACAACGCAAGGCTAGGCAATGCACGGAAAGCAAGCAAACAGTAACGGAACGCAAGGAAGGCAAGGGAAAGCAAGGGAAGGCAAGGGTAACGGAAGGAACGGCACGGCAAGGGGTAAGAAGGCTAAGGCACGGCAACGCAGGGCTAGGCAATGCACGGCAAGGCAAGGAAAGGGTAACGCAGGGGAAGGCACGGTCAGGTGAGGCAAGGATAAGGCACGACAATGCAAGGCTAGGCAATGCACGGCAAGGCAAGGAAAGAGTAACGGAAGGAAAGGAAGGCAAGTCAAAGCCAGGAAAGGCAAGTGTAACAAAAGGCACGCCACGGCAAGGGGAAACAAGGCTAAGGAACGACAACGCACGGCTAGGCAATGCACGGCAAGGCAAGGAAAGGGTAAAGCAAGGTAAGGCACGGTGAGGCTAGGCAAGGTTAATGCACGACAACGCAAGGCTAGGCAATGCACGACAGTGCAAGGAAAGCTTAAAGCAAAGGAAGGCACGGTCAGGCGAGATAAGGCTAAGGCACGACAACGCAAGGCTTGGCAATGCACGGAAGGCAAGCAAAGAGTAACGGAAGGTAAGGAAGGCAACGGAAAGCAAAGAAAGGCAAGTGTAACGGAAGGAACGGCACGGCAAGGGGAAACAAGGCTAAGGCACGACAACGCACGCTAGGCAATGCACGGCAAGGCAAGGAAAGGGTAACGCATGGGAAAGCACGGTCAGGCGAATCAAACCTAAGGCATGACAACGCAAGGCTAGGCAATGCACGGAAAGCAAGCAAAGAGTAACGGAACGCAAGGAAGGCAAGGGAAAGCAAGGGAATGCAAGGGTAACGGAAGGAACGGCACGGCAAGGGGTAACAAGGCTAAGGCACGACAACGCAAGGTTAGGCAATGCACGGCAAGGCAAGGAAAGGGTAACGAAGGGGAAGGCACGGTCAGGTGAGGCAAGGATAAGGCACAACAATGCAAGGCTAGGCAATGCACGGCAAGGCAAGGAAAGAGTAACGGAAGGAAAGGAAGGCAAGGCAAAGCCAGGCAAGGCAAGTGTAACAAAAGGCACGCAACGGCAAGGGGAAACAAGGCTAAGGCACGACAACACACGGCTAGGAAATGCAAGGCAAGGAAAGTAAAGGGTAACGCAAGGCAAGGCACGGTGAGGCTAGGCAAGGCTAATGCACGACAACGCAAGGCTAGGCAATGCACGACAATGCAAGTAAAGCTTAAAGCAAAGGAAGGCACGGTTAGAAGAGATAAGGCTAAGGCACGACAACGCAAGGCTAGGCAATGCACGGAAGGTAAGAAAAGAGTAACGGAAGGTAAGGAAGGCAAAGGAAATCAAGGAAAGGCAATGGTAACGGAAGGAACGGCACGGCAAGGGGAAACAAGTCTAAGGCACGACAACGCACGCTAGGCAATGCACGGCAAGGGAAGGAAAGGGTAAAGCATGGGAAAGAACGGTCAGGGGAGGCAAGCCTAAGGCATGACAACGCAAGGCTAGGCAATGCACGGAAAGCAAGTAAAGAGTAACGGAACGCAAGGGAGGCAAGGGAAAGCAAGGGAAGGCAAGGGTAACGGAAGGAACGGCACGGCAAGGGGTAAGAAGGCTAAGGCACGACAACGCAGGGCTAGGCAATGCACGGCAAGGCAAGGAAAGAGTAACGGAAGGAACGGAAGGCAAGGCAAAGCCAGGCACGGCAAGTGTAACAAAAGGCACGCAACGGCAAGGGGAAACAAGGCTAAGGCACGACAACACACGGCAAGGAAATGCACGGCAAGGCAAGGAAAGGGTAACGCAAGGCAAGGCACGGTGAGGCTAGGCAAGGCTAATGCACGACAACGCAAGGCTAGGCAATGCACGACAATGCAAGTAAAGCTTAAAGCAAAGGAAGGCACGGTCAGAAGAGATAAGGCTAAGGTACGACAACGCAAGGCTAGGCAATGCAGGGAAGGCAAGCAAAGAGTAACGGAAGGTAAGGAAGGCAAGGAAAGCAAGGAAAGGCAATGGTAAAGGAAGGAACGGCACGGTAAGGGGAAACAAGTCTAAGGCACGATAACGCACGCTAGGCAATGCACGGCAAGGGAAGGAAAGGGTAACGCATGGGAAAGAACGGTCAGGGGAGGCAAGGCTAAGGCACGACAACGGAAGGCTTGGCAATGCACGGAAGGCAAGCAAAGAGTAACGGAAGTAAGGAAGGCAAGGGAAAGCAAAGAAAGGCAAGTGTAACGGAAGGAACGGCACGGCAAGGGGAAACAAGGCTAAGGCACAACAACGCACGGCTAGGCAATGCACGGCAAGGCAAGCAAAGGGTAACGCAAGGCAAGGCACGGTGAGGCTAGACAAGGCTAATGCACGAAAACGCAAGGCTAGGCAATGCACGACAATGCAAGGAAAGCTTAAAGCAAAGGAAGGCAAGGTCAGGCGAGATAAGGCAAAGGCACGACAACGCAAGGCTAGGCAATTCAGGGAAGGCAAGCAAAGAGTAACGGAAGGTAAGCAAGGCAAGGAAAAGCAAGGAAAGGCAAGGGTAACGGAAGGAACGGCACGGCAAGGGGGAACAAGTCTCAGGCACGACACCGAAAGCTAGGCAATGAACGGCAAGGCAAGGAAAGGGTAACGCATGGGAAAGCACGGTCAGTCGAGGCAAGGCTAAGGCACGACAACGCAAGGCTAGGCAATGCACGGAAGGCAAGCAAAGAGTAACGGAAGGTAGTGAAGGCAAGGGAAAGCAAGGAAAGGCAAGTGTAACGGAAGGAACGGCACGGCAAGTGGAAACAAGGCTAAGGCACGACAACGCACGCTAGGCAATGCACGGCAAGGGAAGGAAAGGGTAACGCATGGGAAAGAACGGTCAGGGGAGGCAAGGATAAGGCACGACTACGCAAGGCTTGGCAATGCACGGAAGGCAAGCAAAGAGTAACGGAAGTAAGGAAGGCAAGGGAAAGCAAAGAAAGGCAAGTGTAACGGAAGGAACGGCACGGCAAGGGGAAACAAGGCTAAGGCACGACAACGCACGGCTAGGCAATGCACGGCAAGGCAAGCAAAGGGTAACGCAAGGCAAGGCACGGTGAGGCTAGACAAGGCTAATGCACGAAAACGCAAGGCTAGGCAATGCACGACAATGCAAGGAAAGCTTAAAGCAAAGGAAGGCAAGGACAGGCGAGATAAGGCAAAGGCACGACAACGCAAGGCTAGGAAATTCAGGGAAGGCAAGCAAAGAGTAACGGAAGGTAAGCAAGGCAAGGAAAAGCAAGGAAAGGCAAGGGTAACGGAAGGAACGGCACGGCAAGGGGAAACAAGTCTAAGGCACGACAACGCACGCTAGGCAATGCACGGCAAGGGAAGGAAAGGGTAACGCATGGGAAAGAACGGTCAGGGGAGGCAAGCCTAAGGCATGACAACGCAAGGCTAGGCAATGCACGGAAAGCAAGCAAAGAGTAACGGAACGCAAGGAAGGCAAGGGAAAGCAAGGGAAGGCAAGGGTAAGGTAAGGAACGGCACGGCAAGTGGTAAGAAGGCTAAGGCACGACAACGCAGGGCTAGGCAATGCACGGCAAGGCAAGCAAAGAGTAACGGAAGGAAAGGAAGGCAAGGCAAAGCCAGGCAAGGCAAGTGTAACAAAAGGCACGCAACGGCAAGGGGAAACAAGGCTAAGGCACGACAACACACGGCTAGGAATTGCACGGCAAGGCAAGGAAAGGGTAACGCAAGGCAAGGCACGGTGAGGCTAGGCAAGGCTAATGCACGACAACGCAAGGCTAGGCAATGCACGACAATGCAAGTAAAGCTTAAAGCAAAGGAAGGCACGGTCAGAAGAGATAAGGCTAAGGCACGACAACGCAAGGCTAGGCAATGCAGGGAAGGCAAGCAAAGAGTAACGGAAGGTAAGGAAGGCAAGGGAAAGCAAGGAAAGGCAATGGTAACGGAAGGAACGGCACGGCAAGGGGAAACAAGTCTAATGCACGACAACGCACGCTAGTCAATGCACGGCAAGGCAAGGAAAGGGTAACGCATGGGAAAGCACGGTCAGGCGATGCAAGGCTAAGGCATGACAACGCAAGGCTAGGCAATGCACGGAAAGCAAGCAAACAGTAACGGAACGCAAGGAAGGCAAGGGAAAGCAAGGGAAGGCAAGGGTAACGGAAGGAACGGCACGGCAAGGGGGAACAAGTCTCAGGCACGACACCGAAAGCTAGGCAATGAACGGCAAGGCAAGGAAAGGGTAACGCATGGGAAAGCACGGTCAGTCGAGGCAAGGCTAAGGCACGACAACGCAAGGCTAGGCAATGCACGGAAGGCAAGCAAAGAGTAACGGAAGGTAAGGAAGGCAAGGGAAAACAAGGAAAGGCAAGTGTAACGGAAGGAACGGCACGGCAAGTGGAAACAAGGCTAAGGCACGACAACGCACGCTAGGCAATGCACGGCAAGGGAAGGAAAGGGTAACGCATGGGAAAGAACGGTCAGGGGAGGCAAGGCTAAGGCACGACTACGCAAGGCTTGGCAATGCACGGAAGGCAAGCAAAGAGTAACGGAAGTAAGGAAGGCAAGGGAAAGCAAAGAAAGGCAAGTGTAACGGAAGGAACGGCACAGCAAGGGGAAACAAGGCTAAGGCACGACAACGCACGGCTAGGCAATGCACGGCAAGGCAAGCAAAGGGTAACGCAAGGCAAGGCACGGTGAGGCTAGACAAGGCTAATGCACGAAAACGCAAGGCTAGGCAATGCACGACAATACAAGGAAAGCTTAAAGCAAAGGAAGGCAAGGACAGGCGAGATAAGGCAAAGGCACGACAACGCAAGGCTAGGAAATTCAGGGAAGGCAAGCAAAGAGTAACGGAAGGTAAGCAAGGCAAGGAAAAGCAAGGAAAGGCAAGGGTAACGGAAGGAACGGCACGGCAAGGGGGAACAAGTCTCAGGCACGACACCGAACGCTAGGCAATGAACGGCAAGGCAAGGAAAGCGTAACGCATGGTAAAGCACGGTCAGGCGAGGCAAGGCTAAGGCACGACAACGCAAGGCTAGGCAATGCAGGGAAGGCAAGCAAAGAGTAACGGAAGGGAAGCAAGGCAAGGAAAAGCAAGGAAAGGCAAGGGTAACGGAAGGAACGGCACGGCAAGGGGGAACAAGTCTCAGGCACGACACCGAACGCTAGGCAATGAACGGCAAGGCAAGGAAAGGGTAACGCATGGGAAAGCACGGTCAGGCGAGGCAAGGCTAAGGCACGACAACGCAAGGCTAGGCAATGCACGGAAGGCAAGCAAAGAGTAACGAAAGGAAAGGAAGGCAAGGGAAAGCAAGGAAAGGCAAGTGTAACGGAAGGAACGGCACGGCAAGGGGAAACAATGCTAAGGCACGACAACGCACGCTAGGCAATGCACGGCAAGGCAAGGAAAGAGTAACTCATGGGAAAGCACGGTCAGGCGATGCAAGGCTAAGGCATGACAATGCAAGGCTAGGCCATGCACGGAAAGCAAGCAAAGAGTAACGGAACGCAAGGAAGGCAAGGGAAAGCAAGGGAAGGCAAGGGTAACGGATGGAACGGCACGGCAAGGGGTAACAAGGCTAAGGCACGGCAACGCAGGGCTAGGCAATGCACGGCAAGGCAAGGAAAGGGTAACGCAGGGGAAGGCACGGTCAGTTGAGGCAAGGATAAGGCACGACAATGCAAGGCTAGGCAATGCACGGCAAGGCAAGGAAAGAGTAACGGAAGGAAAGGAAGGCAAGTCAAAGCCAGGAGAGGCAAGTGTAACAAAAGGCACGCCACGGCAAGGGGAAACAAGGCTAAGGCACGACAACGCACGGTTGGCAATGCACGGCAAGGCAAGGAAAGGGTAACGCAAGGCAAGGCACGGTGAGGCTAGGCAAGGCTAATTCACGACAACGCAAGGCTAGGCAATGCACGACAATGCAAGGAAAGCTTAAAGCAAAGGAAGGCACGGTCAGGCGAGATAAGGCTAAGGCACGACAACGCAAGGCTAGGTAATGCAGGGAAGGGAAGCAAAGAGTAACGGAAGGTAAGGAAGGCAAGGGAAAGCAAGGGAAGGCAAGGGTAACGGAAGGAACGGCACGGCAAGGGGTAACAAGGCTAAGGCACGACAACGCAGGGCTAGGCAATGCACGGCAAGGCAAGGAAAGAGTAACGGAAGGCAAAGCACGGTGAGGCTAGGCAAGGTTAATGCACGACAACGCAAGGCTAGGCAATGCACGACAATACAAGGAAAGCTTAAAGCAAAGGAAGGCACGGTCAGTCGAGATAAGGCTAAGGCACGACAACGCAAGGCTAGGCAATGCACGGAAGGCAAGCAAAGAGTAACGGAAGGTAAGGAAGGCAAGGGAAAGGAAGGAAAGGCAAGTGTAACGGAAGGAGCGGCACGGCAAGGGGAAACAAGGCTAAGGCACGACAACGCACGGCTAGGCAATGCACGGAAAGGCAAGGAAAGGGTGACGCATGGGAAAGCACGGTCAGGCGATGCAAGGCTAAGGCATGACAACGCAAGGCTAGGCAATGCACGGAAAGCAAGCAAAGAGTAACGGAACGCAAGGAAGGCAAGGGAAAGCAAGGGAAGGCAAGGGTAACGGAAGGAACGGCACGGCAAGGGGTAAGAAGGCTAAGGCACGGCAACGCAGGGCTAGGCAATGCACGGCAAGGCAAGGAAAGGGTAACGCAGGGGAAGGCACGGTCAGGCGAGATAAGGCTAAGGCACGACAACGCAAGGCTAGGCAATGCAGGGAAGGGAAGCAAAGAGTAACGGAAGGTAAGCAAGGCAAGGAAAAGCAAGGAAAGGCAAGGGTAACGGAAGGAACGGCACGGCAAGGGGAAACAAGGCTAAGGCACGACAACGCACGCTAGGCAATGCACGGTAAGGCAAGGAAAGGGTAACGCAAGGCAAGGCACGGTGAGGCTAGGCAAGGCTAATGCACGACAACGCAAGGCTAGGCAATGCACGACAATGCAAGGAAAGCTTAAAGCAAAGGAAGGCACGGTCAGGTGAGGCAAGGATAAGGCACGACAATGCAAGGCTAGGCAGTGCACGGCAAGGCAAGGAAAGAGCAACGGAAGGAAAGGAAGGCAAGGCAAAGCCAGGCAAGGCAAGTGTAACAAAAGGCACGCAACGGCACGGGGAAACAAGGCTAAGGCACGACAACACACGGCTAGGAAATGCAAGGCAAGGAAAGTAAAGGGTAACGCAAGGCAAGGCACGGTGAGGCTAGGCAAGGCTAATGCACGACAACGCAAGGCTAGGCAATGAACGACAATGCAAGTAAAGCTTAAAGCAAAGGAAGGCAGGGTTAGAAGAGATAAGGCTAAGGCACGACAACGCAAGGCTAGGCAATGCACGGAAGGCAAGAAAAGAGTAACGGAAGGTAAGGAAGGCAAAGGAAAGCAAGGAAAGGCAATGGTAACGGAAGGAACGGCACGGCAAGGGGAAACAAGTCTAAGGCACGACAACGCACGCTAGGCAATGCACGGCAAGGGAAGGAAAGGGTAACGCATGGGAAAGAACGGTCAGGGGAGGCAAGCCTAAGGCATGACAACGCAAGGCTAGGCAATGCACGGAAAGCAAGCAAAGAGTAACGGAACGCAAGGAAGGCAAGGGAAAGCAAGGGAAGGCAAGGGTAAGGTAAGGAACGGCACGGCAAGGGGTAAGAAGGCTAAGGCACGACAACGCAGGGCTAGGCAATGCACGGCAAGGCAAGCAAAGAGTAACGGAAGGAAAGGAAGGCAAGGCAAAGCCAGGCAAGGCAAGTGTAACAAAAGGCACGCAACGGCAAGGGGAAACAAGGCTAAGGCACGACAACACACGGCTAGGAATTGCACGGCAAGGCAAGGAAAGGGTAACGCAAGGCAAGGCACGGTGAGGCTAGGCAAGGCTAATGCACGACAACGCAAGGCTAGGCAATGCACGACAATGCAAGTAAAGCTTAAAGCAAAGGAAGGCACGGTCAGAAGAGATAAGGCTAAGGCACGACAACGCAAGGCTAGGCAATGCAGGGAAGGCAAGCAAAGAGTAACGGAAGGTAAGGAAGGCAAGGGAAAGCAAGGAAAGGCAATGGTAACGGAAGGAACGGCACGGCAAGGGGAAACAAGTCTAATGCACGACAACGCACGCTAGTCAATGCACGGCAAGGCAAGGAAAGGGTAACGCATGGGAAAGCACGGTCAGGCGATGCAAGGCTAAGGCATGACAACGCAAGGCTAGGCAATGCACGGAAAGCAAGCAAACAGTAACGGAACGCAAGGAAGGCAAGGGAAAGCAAGGGAAGGCAAGGGTAACGGAAGGAACGGCACGGCAAGGGGGAACAAGTCTCAGGCACGACACCGAAAGCTAGGCAATGAACGGCAAGGCAAGGAAAGGGTAACGCATGGGAAAGCACGGTCAGTCGAGGCAAGGCTAAGGCACGACAACGCAAGGCTAGGCAATGCACGGAAGGCAAGCAAAGAGTAACGGAAGGTAAGGAAGGCAAGGGAAAACAAGGAAAGGCAAGTGTAACGGAAGGAACGGCACGGCAAGTGGAAACAAGGCTAAGGCACGACAACGCACGCTAGGCAATGCACGGCAAGGGAAGGAAAGGGTAACGCATGGGAAAGAACGGTCAGGGGAGGCAAGGCTAAGGCACGACTACGCAAGGCTTGGCAATGCACGGAAGGCAAGCAAAGAGTAACGGAAGTAAGGAAGGCAAGGGAAAGCAAAGAAAGGCAAGTGTAACGGAAGGAACGGCACGGCAAGGGGAAACAAGGCTAAGGCACGACAACGCACGGCTAGGCAATGCACGGCAAGGCAAGCAAAGGGTAACGCAAGGCAAGGCACGGTGAGGCTAGACAAGGCTAATGCACGAAAACGCAAGGCTAGGCAATGCACGACAATACAAGGAAAGCTTAAAGCAAAGGAAGGCAAGGACAGGCGAGATAAGGCAAAGGCACGACAACGCAAGGCTAGGAAATTCAGGGAAGGCAAGCAAAGAGTAACGGAAGGTAAGCAAGGCAAGGAAAAGCAAGGAAAGGCAAGGGTAACGGAAGGAACGGCACGGCAAGGGGGAACAAGTCTCAGGCACGACACCGAACGCTAGGCAATGAACGGCAAGGCAAGGAAAGGGTAACGCATGGTAAAGCACGGTCAGGCGAGGCAAGGCTAAGGCACGACAACGCAAGGCTAGGCAATGCAGGGAAGGCAAGCAAAGAGTAACGGAAGGGAAGCAAGGCAAGGAAAAGCAAGGAAAGGCAAGGGTAACGGAAGGAACGGCACGGCAAGGGGGAACAAGTCTCAGGCACGACACCGAACGCTAGGCAATGAACGGCAAGGCAAGGAAAGGGTAACGCATGGGAAAGCACGGTCAGGCGAGGCAAGGCTAAGGCACGACAACGCAAGGCTAGGCAATGCACGGAAGGCAAGCAAAGAGTAACGAAAGGAAAGGAAGGCAAGGGAAAGCAAGGAAAGGCAAGTGTAACGGAAGGAACGGCACGGCAAGGGGAAACAATGCTAAGGCACGACAACGCACGCTAGGCAATGCACGGCAAGGCAAGGAAAGAGTAACTCATGGGAAAGCACGGTCAGGCGATGCAAGGCTAAGGCATGACAATGCAAGGCTAGGCCATGCACGGAAAGCAAGCAAAGAGTAACGGAACGCAAGGAAGGCAAGGGAAAGCAAGGGAAGGCAAGGGTAACGGATGGAACGGCACGGCAAGGGGTAACAAGGCTAAGGCACGGCAACGCAGGGCTAGGCAATGCACGGCAAGGCAAGGAAAGGGTAACGCAGGGGAAGGCACGGTCAGTTGAGGCAAGGATAAGGCACGACAATGCAAGGCTAGGCAATGCACAGCAAGGCAAGGAAAGAGTAACGGAAGGAAAGGAAGGCAAGTCAAAGCCAGGAGAGGCAAGTGTAACAAAAGGCACGCCACGGCAAGGGGAAACAAGGCTAAGGCACGACAACGCACGGTTGGCAATGCACGGCAAGGCAAGGAAAGGGTAACGCAAGGCAAGGCACGGTGAGGCTAGGCAAGGCTAATTCACGACAACGCAAGGCTAGGCAATGGACGACAATGCAAGGAAAGCTTAAAGCAAAGGAAGGCACGGTCAGGCGAGATAAGGCTAAGGCACGACAACGCAAGGCTAGGCAATGCAGGGAAGGGAAGCAAAGAGTAACGGAAGGTAAGGAAGGCAAGGGAAAGCAAGGGAAGGCAAGGGTAACGGAAGGAACGGCACGGCAAGGGGTAACAAGGCTAAGGCACGACAACGCAGGGCTAGGCAATGCACGGCAAGGCAAGGAAAGAGTAACGGAAGGCAAAGCACGGTGAGGCTAGGCAAGGTTAATGCACGACAACGCAAGGCTAGGCAATGCACGACAATACAAGGAAAGCTTAAAGCAAAGGAAGGCACGGTCAGTCGAGATAAGGCTAAGGCACGACAACGCAAGGCTAGGCAATGCACGGAAGGCAAGCAAAGAGTAACGGAAGGTAAGGAAGGCAAGGGAAAGCAAGGGAAGGCAAGGGTAACGGAAGGGACGGCACGGCAAGGGGTAACAAGGCTCAGGCACGACAACGCAGGGCTAGGCAATGCACGGCAAGGCAAGCAAAGAGTAACGGAAGGTAAGGAACGAAAGGGAAAGCAAAGAAAGGCAAGTGTAACGGAAGGAACGGCACGGCAAGGGGAAACAAGGCTAAGGCACGACAACGCACGGCTAGGCAATGCACGGCAAGGCAAGCAAAGGGTAACGCAAGGAAAGGCACGGTGAGGCTAGGCAAGGCTAATGCACGAAAACGCAAGGCTAGGCGATGCACGACAATGCAAGGAAAGCTTAAAGCAAAGGAAGGCAAGGTCAGGCGATATAAGGCTAAGGCACGACAACGCAAGGCTAGGAAATTCAGGGAAGGCAAGCAAAGAGTAACGGAAGGTAAGCAAGGCAAGGAAAAGGAAGGAAAGGCCATGGTAACGGAAGGAACGGCACGGCAAGGGGAAACAAGTCTAAGGCACGACACCGAACGCTAGGCAATGAACGTCAAGGCAAGGAAAGGGTAACGCATTTGAAAGCACGGTCAGGCGAGGCAACGCTAAGGCACGACAACGCAAGGCTAGGCAATGCACGGAAGGCAACCAAAGAGTAACGGAAGATAAGGAAGGCAAGGGAAAGGAAGGAAAGGCAAGTGTAACGGAAGGAGCGGCACGGCAAGGGGAAACAAGGCTAAGGCACGACAACGCACGGCTAGGCAATGCACGGAAAGGCAAGGAAAGGGTAACGCATGGGAAAGCACGGTCAGGCGATGCAAGGCTAAGGCATGACAACGCAAGGCTAGGCAATGCACGGAAAGCAAGCAAAGAGTAACGGAACGCAAGGAAGGCAAGGGAAAGCAAGGGAAGGCAAGGGTAACGGAAGGAACGGCACGGCAAGGGGTAAGAAGGCTAAGGCACGGCAACGCAGGGCTAGGCCATGCACGGCAAGGCAAGGAAAGGGTAACGCAGGGGAAGGCACGGTCAGGCGAGATAAGGCTAAGGCACGACAACGCAAGGCTAGGCAATGCAGGGAAGGGAAGCAAAGAGTAACGGAAGGTAAGCAAGGCAAGGAAAAGCAAGGAAAGGCAAGGGTAACGGAAGGAACTGCACGGCAAGGGGAAACAAGGCTAAGGCACGACAACGCACGCTAGGCAATGCACGGTAAGGCAAGGAAAGGGTAACGCAAGGCATGGCACGGTGAGGCTAGGCAAGGCTAATGCACGACAACGCAAGGCTAGGCAATGCACGACAATGCAAGGAAAGCTTAAAGCAAAGGAACGCACGGTCAGGTGAGGCAAGGATAAGGCACGACAATGCAAGGCTAGGCAGTGCACGGCAAGGCAAGGAAAGAGCAACGGAAGGAAAGGAAGGCAAGGCAAAGCCAGGCAAGGCAAGTGTAACAAAAGGCATGCAACGGCAAGGGGAAACAAGGCTAAGGCACGACAACACACGGCTAGGAAATGCAAGGCAAGGAAAGTAAAGGGTAACGCAAGGCAAGGCACGGTGAGGCTAGGCAAGGCTAATGCACGACAACGCAAGGCTAGGCAATGAACGACAATGCAAGTAAAGCTTAAAGCAAAGGAAGGCACGGTTAGAAGAGATAAGGCTAAGGCACGACAACGCAAGGCTAGGCAATGCACGGAAGGCAAGAAAAGAGTAACGGAAGGTAAGGAAGGCAAAGGAAAGCAAGGAAAGGCAATGGTAACGGAAGGAACGGCACGGCAAGGGGAAACAAGTCTAAGGCACGACAACGCACGCTAGGCAATACACGGCAAGGGAAGGAAAGGGTAACGCATGGGAAAGAACGGTCAGTGGAGGCAAGCCTAAGGCATGACAACGAAAGGCTAGGCAATGCACGGAAAGCAAGCAAAGAGTAACGGAACGCAAGGAAGGCAAGGGAAAGCAAGGGAAGGCAAGGGTAAGGGAAGGAACGGCACGGCAAGGGGTAAGAAGGCTAAGGCACGACAACGCAGGGCTAGGCAATGCACGGCAAGGCAAGCAAAGAGTAACGGAAGGAAAGGAAGGCAAGGCAAAGCCAGGCAAGGCAAGTGTAACAAAAGGCACGCAACGGCAAGGGGAAACAAGGCTAAGGCACGACAACACACGGCTAGGAAATGCACGGCAAGGCAAGGAAAGGGTAACGCAAGGCAAGGCACGGTGAGGCTAGGCAAGGCTAATGCACGACAACGCAAGGCTAGGCAATGCACGACAATGCAAGTAAAGCTTAAAGCAAAGGAAGGCACGGTCAGAAGAGATAAGGCTAAGGCACGACAACGCAAGGCTAGGCAATGCAGGGAAGGCAAGCAAAGAGTAACGGAAGGTAAGGAAGGCAAGGGAAAGCAAGGAAAGGCAATGGTAACGGAAGGAACGGCACGGCAAGGGGAAACAAGTCTAATGCACGACAACGCACGCTAGTCAATGCACGGCAAGGCAAGGAAAGGGTAACGCATGGGAAAGCACGGTCAGGCGATGCAAGGCTAAGGCATGACAACGCAAGGCTAGGCAATGCACGGAAAGCAAGCAAACAGTAACGGAACGCAAGGAAGGCAAGGGAAAGCAAGGGAAGGCAAGGGTAACGGAAGGAACGGCACGGCAAGGGGTAAGAAGGCTAAGGCACGGCAACGCAGGGCTAGGCAATGCACGGCAAGGCAAGGAAAGGGTAACGCAGGGGAAGGCACGGTCAGGTGAGGCAAGGATAAGGCACGACAATGCAAGGCTAGGCAATGCACGGCAAGGCAAGGAAAGAGTAACGGAAGGAAAGGAAGGCAAGTCAAAGCCAGGAAAGGCAAGTGTAACAAAAGGCACGCCACGGCAAGGGGAAACAAGGCTAAGGAACGACAACGCACGGCTAGGCAATGCACGGCAAGGCAAGGAAAGGGTAAAGCAAGGTAAGGCACGGTGAGGCTAGGCAAGGTTAATGCACGACAACGCAAGGCTAGGCAATGCACGACAGTGCAAGGAAAGCTTAAAGCAAAGGAAGGCACGGTCAGGCGAGATAAGGCTAAGGCACGACAACGCAAGGCTTGGCAATGCACGGAAGGCAAGCAAAGAGTAACGGAAGGTAAGGAAGGCAACGGAAAGCAAAGAAAGGCAAGTGTAACGGAAGGAACGGCACGGCAAGGGGAAACAAGGCTAAGGCACGACAACGCACGCTAGGCAATGCACGGCAAGGCAAGGAAAGGGTAACGCATGGGAAAGCACGGTCAGGCGAATCAAACCTAAGGCATGACAACGCAAGGCTAGGCAATGCACGGAAAGCAAGCAAAGAGTAACGGAACGCAAGGAAGGCAAGGGAAAGCAAGGGAATGCAAGGGTAACGGAAGGAACGGCACGGCAAGGGGTAACAAGGCTAAGGCACGACAACGCAAGGTTAGGCAATGCACGGCAAGGCAAGGAAAGGGTAACGAAGGGGAAGGCACGGTCAGGTGAGGCAAGGATAAGGCACAACAATGCAAGGCTAGGCAATGCACGGCAAGGCAAGGAAAGAGTAACGGAAGGAAAGGAAGGCAAGGCAAAGCCAGGCAAGGCAAGTGTAACAAAAGGCACGCAACGGCAAGGGGAAACAAGGCTAAGGCACGACAACACACGGCTAGGAAATGCAAGGCAAGGAAAGTAAAGGGTAACGCAAGGCAAGGCACGGTGAGGCTAGGCAAGGCTAATGCACGACAACGCAAGGCTAGGCAATGCACGACAATGCAAGTAAAGCTTAAAGCAAAGGAAGGCACGGTTAGAAGAGATAAGGCTAAGGCACGACAACGCAAGGCTAGGCAATGCACGGAAGGCAAGAAAAGAGTAACGGAAGGTAAGGAAGGCAAAGGAAATCAAGGAAAGGCAATGGTAACGGAAGGAACGGCACGGCAAGGGGAAACAAGTCTAAGGCACGACAACGCACGCTAGGCAATGCACGGCAAGGGAAGGAAAGGGTAAAGCATGGGAAAGAACGGTCAGGGGAGGCAAGCCTAAGGCATGACAACGCAAGGCTAGGCAATGCACGGAAAGCAAGTAAAGAGTAACGGAACGCAAGGGAGGCAAGGGAAAGCAAGGGAAGGCAAGGGTAACGGAAGGAACGGCACGGCAAGGGGTAAGAAGGCTAAGGCACGACAACGCAGGGCTAGGCAATGCACGGCAAGGCAAGGAAAGAGTAACGGAAGGAACGGAAGGCAAGGCAAAGCCAGGCACGGCAAGTGTAACAAAAGGCACGCAACGGCAAGGGGAAACAAGGCTAAGGCACGACAACACACGGCAAGGAAATGCACGGCAAGGCAAGGAAAGGGTAACGCAAGGCAAGGCACGGTGAGGCTAGGCAAGGCTAATGCACGACAACGCAAGGCTAGGCAATGCACGACAATGCAAGTAAAGCTTAAAGCAAAGGAAGGCACGGTCAGAAGAGATAAGGCTAAGGTACGACAACGCAAGGCTAGGCAATGCAGGGAAGGCAAGCAAAGAGTAACGGAAGGTAAGGAAGGCAAGGAAAGCAAGGAAAGGCAATGGTAAAGGAAGGAACGGCACGGTAAGGGGAAACAAGTCTAAGGCACGATAACGCACGCTAGGCAATGCACGGCAAGGGAAGGAAAGGGTAACGCATGGGAAAGAACGGTCAGGGGAGGCAAGGCTAAGGCACGACAACGGAAGGCTTGGCAATGCACGGAAGGCAAGCAAAGAGTAACGGAAGTAAGGAAGGCAAGGGAAAGCAAAGAAAGGCAAGTGTAACGGAAGGAACGGCACGGCAAGGGGAAACAAGGCTAAGGCACAACAACGCACGGCTAGGCAATGCACGGCAAGGCAAGCAAAGGGTAACGCAAGGCAAGGCACGGTGAGGCTAGACAAGGCTAATGCACGAAAACGCAAGGCTAGGCAATGCACGACAATGCAAGGAAAGCTTAAAGCAAAGGAAGGCAAGGTCAGGCGAGATAAGGCAAAGGCACGACAACGCAAGGCTAGGCAATTCAGGGAAGGCAAGCAAAGAGTAACGGAAGGTAAGCAAGGCAAGGAAAAGCAAGGAAAGGCAAGGGTAACGGAAGGAACGGCACGGCAAGGGGGAACAAGTCTCAGGCACGACACCGAAAGCTAGGCAATGAACGGCAAGGCAAGGAAAGGGTAACGCATGGGAAAGCACGGTCAGTCGAGGCAAGGCTAAGGCACGACAACACAAGGCTAGGCAATGCACGGAAGGCAAGCAAAGAGTAACGGAAGGTAGTGAAGGCAAGGGAAAGCAAGGAAAGGCAAGTGTAACGGAAGGAACGGCACGGCAAGTGGAAACAAGGCTAAGGCACGACAACGCACGCTAGGCAATGCACGGCAAGGGAAGGAAAGGGTAACGCATGGGAAAGAACGGTCAGGGGAGGCAAGGATAAGGCACGACTACGCAAGGCTTGGCAATGCACGGAAGGCAAGCAAAGAGTAACGGAAGTAAGGAAGGCAAGGGAAAGCAAAGAAAGGCAAGTGTAACGGAAGGAACGGCACGGCAAGGGGAAACAAGGCTAAGGCACGACAACGCACGGCTAGGCAATGCACGGCAAGGCAAGCAAAGGGTAACGCAAGGCAAGGCACGGTGAGGCTAGACAAGGCTAATGCACGAAAACGCAAGGCTAGGCAATGCACGACAATGCAAGGAAAGCTTAAAGCAAAGGAAGGCAAGGACAGGCGAGATAAGGCAAAGGCACGACAACGCAAGGCTAGGAAATTCAGGGAAGGCAAGCAAAGAGTAACGGAAGGTAAGCAAGGCAAGGAAAAGCAAGGAAAGGCAAGGGTAACGGAAGGAACGGCACGGCAAGGGGGAACAAGTCTCAGGCACGACACCGAACGCTAGGCAATGAACGGCAAGGCAAGGAAAGAGTAACGCATGGTAAAGCACGGTCAGGCGAGGCAAGGCTAAGGCACGACAACGCAAGGCTAGGCAATGCACGGAAGGCAAGCAAAGAGTAACGGAAGGCAAGCAAGGCAAGGAAAAGCAAGGAAAGGCAAGGGTAACGGAAGGAACGGCACGGCAAGGGGGAACAAGTCTCAGGCACGACACCGAACGCTAGGCAATGAACGGCAAGGCAAGGAAAGGGTAACGCATGGGAAAGCACGGTCAGGCGAGGCAAGGCTAAGGCACGACAACGCAAGGCTAGGCAATGCACGGAAGGCAAGCAAAGAGTAACGGAAGGAAAGGAAGGCAAGGGAAAGCAAGGAAAGGCAAGTGTAACGGAAGGAACGGCACGGCAAGGGGAAACAATGCTAAGGCACGACAACGCACGCTAGGCAATGCACGGCAAGGCAAGGAAAGAGTAACGGAAGGAACGGAAGGCAAGGCAAAGCCAGGCACGGCAAGTGTAACAAAAGGCCACGCAACGGCAAGGGGAAACAAGGCTAAGGCACGACAACGCACGGCTAGGCAATGCACGGAAAGGCAAGGAAAGGGTAACTCATGGGAAAGCACGGTCAGGCGATGCAAGGCTAAGGCATGACAATGCAAGGCTAGGCAATGCACGGAAAGCAAGCAAAGAGTAACGGAACGCAAGGAAGGCAAGGGAAAGAAAGGGAAGGCAAGGGTAACGGATGGAACGGCACGGCAAGGGGTAACAAGGCTAAGGCACGGCAACGCAGGGCTAGGCAATGCACGGCAAGGCAAGGAAAGGGTAACGCATGGGAAGGCACGGTCAGTTGAGGCAAGGATAAGGCACGACAATGCAAGGCTAGGCAATGCACGGCAAGGCAAGGAAAGAGTAACGGAAGGAAAGGAAGGCAAGTCAAAGCCAGGAGAGGCAAGTGTAACAAAAGGCACGCCACGGCAAGGGGAAACAAGGCTAAGGCACGACAACGCACGGTTGGCAATGCACGGCAAGGCAAGGAAAGGGTAACGCAAGGCAAGGCACGGTGAGGCTAGGCAAGGCTAATTCACGACAACGCAAGGCTAGGCAATGCACGACAATGCAAGGAAAGCTTAAAGCAAAGGAAGGCACGGTCAGGCGAGATAAGGCTAAGGCACGACAACGCAAGGCTAGGCAATGCACGGCAAGGCAAGCAAAGAGTAACGGAAGGTAAGGAAGGCAAGGGAAAGCAAGGGAAGGCAAGGGTAACGGAAGGAACGGCACGGCAAGGGGTAACAAGGCTAAGGCACGACAACGCAGGGTTAGGCAATGCACGGCAAGGCAAGCAAAGAGTAACGGAAGGAAAGGAAGGCAAGGCAAAGCCGGGCAAGGCAAGTGTAACAAAAGGCACGCAACGGCAAGGGGAAACAAGGCTAAGGCACGACAACACACGGCTAGGAAATGCACGGCAAGGCAAGGAAAGTGTAACGCAAGGCAAGGCACGGTGAGGCTAGGCAAGGCTAATGCACGACAACGCAAGGCTAGGCAATGCACGACAATGCAAGTAAAGCTTAAAGCAAAGGAAGGCACGGTCAGTCGAGATAAGGCTAAGGCACGACAACGCAAGGCTAGGCAATGCACGGAAGGCAAGCAAAGAGTAACGGATGGTAAGGAAGGCAAGGGAAAGCAAGGAAAGGCAAGGGTAACGGAAGGAACGGCACGGCAAGGGGTAACAAGGCTAAGGCACGACAACGCAGGGCTAGGCAATGCACGGCAAGGCAAGGAAAGAGTAACGGAAGGCAAAGCACGGTGT